>NW_027361725.1:24572500-25270000 GCF_039654945.1 Dendrobates tinctorius
CCTGGTGACAGATTCTTTTTAAGTTTTATTATAACACAAAGCTTCTTGCACTACCAAAGAGAGCTTACTGTACACTATGATTTATCTGAATTGAATGCATTTCAGGGGTTGTCCACTTTAAAAAGAAAAAAAGATGTTTAAAGAGCACCCAGAGATCCCCTAATGCTGCAGCTCTTTTCTGTTTTGTGCTGTGTTACTGCATTGTGGAGATATTCACATTTGTTGCTTTTGGAACTCAGTAGGTGAAATCTCTTCTTGCAGACCAACTGGGTGTTTCTTGAGCATTTTCTGTGGGAGTAAGCTTTCACACCTCCCTCCTAGACGCTGGTGATCACAGATCGGCTATTGATCTAGCGGTCTAAGACGCTGCCGATCGGTGATTGGCAGTGTCTAGGAGGGGTGAAAACGCATGCCCCAGAGAAGATTCTGAAGAAACACATAGTTGGTCTGCAAGAAGAAATTTCACATGCTGCAACTTTTGTTGCAAGAGCAACAAATGTGAATATCTCTGCAATGGAGCGACGCAACGCAAAACTGAAAAGAGGGGCGGAATCAGGGGAGTGATTTTTGTACGGTATTAAACTTTATTTTTTTAGTAAGTCATAGGTCCTCTTTAAATGTGTCCTAATGTAAATATATGTTCCTAATGCACAGGTAGAGGCGTTATGCTTCACTGGAGTCCCCGTTTCAGGGTCAGTCCTGGAAGCTCCATTTCTGGACACCATCACAGCAGTGTGCGGAAAGGGTCGCGGTGAGGGTACATTGCAATAGCAAGTCAGACCTTCTGTAGACCTATCCATCAAGGGTTCCAAAACTGTTTCCAGATGTTTAGTAAAATGCAAAATTTACAATTTAAAGTAAAACTATACACACAGGAAGAGAAATAAAAGATCACACCGCAACAACAAAAGTCAAGCAACAGGCGCTAAGAGCAAACCAGAAATGTTATATCACATGCACAAATGCAAGAGAAAGAAAGTTGCTTCCAGAACCATCAAGATTTGAATATGGCTCCGTTCTTGGTTCAATGAAGCATGATAAAGAAAGCTGGCAGGATGGGCAGAACACAGGTGATTTGTGGGGAAGACTCTGCTCCGCAGCATTTGGGCTGAATAAGCCAGTGTATGTTAAAAACAAAATTACGCAGCCAGGTTCTGACAACAGTCCATGAAACTATATTTTAGAAAATCTTTATGGAAGATATATTGTATTAATTAGGTATGAATCACATATTTTTGAGCAACCAGCTTTGTTATACCTTAAAGGGGAAATCTGCCTCAAAATGCATCCATCATAAGATCCACCCTCCTAAGCCATCTACTGTATATGGGCATGTAGGTCATGAAAAGTTGAATAAAATGACACTTTGATATCTACGATCCGATGTCTTATTGCTGAGAAATCCGTGTTTTTCTTAATATGTAAATGAGCTGTTAAGATCTACGGTCTGCACATAGATCTCCCTGAAAACCTGATTATTTGAAATGGATTTCTCTGGAATAAGACATTAGATCAGCGATATCATGGTATCATTTTATTCAGCTTCTTATGACCTACATGCCTATATAGCCAGATTAGGAGGGTTGATCATACAGACAGATTTCCTTTAAAAGGGGTTGTCCACAACTTAGACAATGTCTTCTTACATGAAACAGTGTCCCATGTAAAATAAGAACTTTATACTCACTTCCCATACTATAACTGTTCCAGCAGAGTCTGTACAGTGTTCACTGGCACTGGCGTGTCATTGTTAGGTCACATACGCGCTGGACAACCATCGTGTGAGGGCTGCGTATCCTTGGAGGCTGCTGACTGGCGGCAGCGCTTAAATGACATGACCTAACCACAACAAGTCAGAATCAGCAAAAACAGTGCAGCTATCGCTACAATAATGACTATTGGAAGAATGGGTTAAATTCTGCGTTGCTGGACCGAAGATGAATCCAAGGATCCAGGAGACTAAAATTCTGGTTTATTAATCTACAAGTTTTGAAGCATCAACACTTCTTCTGGGGAAACCATCAGCGATCTCTGGTTTGTCCTGAAGTAGTAACTGCTACTTCGAAATGTGTAGACAAATTAACCGGAATTTTAATGTGCTGGATTGCTGGATCCTTGGCTTCATTCATCTTCAATCCTTATGTCTGGCAGCGCAGAATTTAACCCATTCTTCCAACAATTACTGACCTTCCCTTAGTGGGTCTTACCCAAGCGGATCCATGTGCCATCTATGGTTGTACATAACCTGGAAAGATGAGCAGTTTTCCCTAATACTAGATTTCAATTTTAACTGGATAAGACCCTATTTGCACCATTGTTCTTCCGACCTTTACACATTATTGCCATCACTAGAATGAAGCCAGTCTCGAAGGAGAGTATAAGTTGCTTTTTTAATTATGTTAAAATAGTCACTATTCCAATTAAGAAAGAATTGTCCAAGTAGTGGATGACTCCTTCAAGAACAGCGATATATCAGAAGATCACCCATTTAATGGCCCAAAAAAAAAACCTGCCATTTACGGTAGTTATAAATCAGAAGGGCCATGATGCAAGGCAGGCGTCTGCGACCCCTTTAAGTTGCCACAATTGTTTCATCCTGACTAGTTACCGTTAAGGTGGATTTAAAAAGTAAGCAGAACAGAAGTGTTTCTTGGACTGTTATCCGATTTCCGCTGTCATAATAAAGAATCAACATTTGATTTCTAGAGGGCAATGATTCTAACACAATGAGCAGAAAATGTTTTGCGGTTGAAACTATACATGTATTTATAGAAGGAAAAAGAAAAATGCAAGAAGGCACAGCACAAAAATTGGGGAAGGAGGTGACATACCAACATAGAATTATCCAGCAAGACCTCCTGCAGGAGATAAAAAGTGACAGACGATTGAAGTACTAGAGGTTTGGTCTCATTCTGCTTCTTCGTCAGACAGTCTGCACGCTATATAACATCTAAAATTTCAGTTTTGTGACCTGCATAAAATTATTTTTTTTCTTAATTTTTACTTATATAGTTCATTAGTCTGTGTTCATTCACATAGGACTAGATAGGCACATATACTAAGTGAAAAATCAGTCTTATGGGAACAACCTTTCCCACCCAGTCTCTTTTGGTTGCTCCTAAACCCTGAACCCAAAATCCAATCAAATTAAAACTCTCTCATGAACCTAGTGCTGCTGGTACAGATTTGATATTTCAAAGACTAGCCTCCTTTGTGACACACATCTGCCATCCAGGACCTTACCGCCTGGTTTCTTAAAGGGCTCATTCAAACATCAGTGATTTTTGCTATTGGCAAAAAATTGACTGATTTTCATCAGTGTCCCATTTTTTTTCCACAGACTTGTGTTGAAGAGTTTGCTTTGCGATTCAGATCACAGACACAGATACTGTCTCAGTGTTTTGGTGCAGACTGGTTGGTCAACAAAAATACAGGACCATTTGAACAGCCCCAGTCCTATCTGTAAAAAAAAAAATTTGACCAGAATTTGAACGAGAAAAACTGATGTCTCAATGAGCCCTTAGGCCGCATTCACACATCCGTGAGAGTGTTACCTTCAGAGTGAACAGACCAATTTTTTGTCAGGTGTAATGCTTCCGCTTTTCTCTTTCCTTTAGTTTCACCTAAGCAGGTAGACTGAACTTTTTTTTTATCCATTGACTTTTAGTAATGAGTAAAGGATCAGTTAAAAAAAGATGACACATGGATTGAACACTAAAATACTTTCTTGTCCTCAATATGTCAACTATTTTATACAGATCCCCATAGACTTCAATAGCAGAGTCTGATGTACAAAACTGAAGATAATAGGACGTGCTCGGAGTCTCACCAGCCGGAGCCCAAAAGCAGTTTTTATAACGAATGTGTGTATGGAGCAATGAAACTACAGATCTGTGTGCAGTCTAAGAATAAAACAAACAGAACTAGGACGTGTCACACGGATTAAAATTAATGACTCACTCAACAAAAAACGTTATCTCCCAAACCTTATCTAAATAGGTATGTAATGTAGTGTAGTTGTATTAAAATACTTACCAACTGTAGTCTTCCCTGTTTACCAGCGACGCTCCGGTCCTCATTTGGGTCTTGTGAATGCTCCTCTCATTTGGTGGCTCACATGGGACTGTTGTGCTGGGCAGGGGCTATATCCTTCCATTCATTTTATGAGACTTAGAACGAGACTCTATAGACTTACATGGTGGAAGCAATTTCCGGTCCATACAAACCCATGTGATTCAGCGAGACAGAGATGAAATCACATGACGCGGAAGAGGACTGGAGCGGCGCTGGAAACTGGGGCAGACTGTGATCAGCAAGTATTTTAGTACATCTACACAACATTAGAGACAAGTTTAGGAGTATAAAATTGTTGTCAGGAGTACTTTTTTTTTTTTTTTTTTTTTAAAGCAGTTGTCTGACAACAAAAAGATCAGGGAGCATATTAAAGCTGCTGAACAAAGAAGACAAGAAGAAACAGGCTCTGCTGCTTCTAGAACATTCACCTAAGTGCTGGAATTACAGCAACACAGCTCAGTATGCTTTATAACATCCTCTACACTGACCCTACTTCTTTAGGGATAAGCTGTCCGCATTTGAAAATATACATTATGCTCTGATAAATACAAGACCTCCTCACTGAAGTTAACTGAGCCTGAAAAGTCAAAGCCTAAATTACATCCAAATTTCTATCTGCGATACAAGGGAATTTTTTGTTAGAAACATTAAGTGGAGAAAAGGACAAAAACAAACAAATACAATGGACAAGAAGCAGACAGCACTGGTGCGTATACATATAAATCAAACCTTATTTCAAATTCATATTTTGGGCTTCCCTTTTATTGTACATTTATATGAATGATTCCTTAATGCGAACCGGTCACCAGCCAAAACACTATTTACCTTCACACATAGTAGTAATACTAAGGTAAATAGAGTTTACATCCTACATATTCAGCTGCAAAGAGAAAATGAAGTTACCATATGTTGTCCCTGCAGCCACTCATTTCCAGTCATCGGGGTGGTGCAGGGGCTGTAACAGTCACCACTCACTGTACAAGAGGACTATGTAATCACACCCTGACCCACTGAATAACGTCCTGCGCTGCACTCACACGCGCATGCACTGCAGAACATAAAGTCAATCAAGAGAATAAGCCATTTTTAATGACTGTCTCCAGTTCCTTCATCAGTGTTTTTCCCATCGGAATAAAGTTCATGTATATAGAGAACATGTATCAGTACAATTATGAATAAAGTGCGCTATAAAAAAAACAAAATTCGCAAAACAGATATGTTAAAGGGGTTGTTCAGGAATTTAACACTGATGGCAGAATCCTTATGATACATCAATATCTGATTGGTGAGGATGAAACACCCGACACCCCCCACCAATCAGATGTTACCGGTGTCGGCAGTAGCTGGATGTGCCGAATTGTGAAACTGCACAGCAACTGTACATTGGCTGCGACTGAGTACTGCACATCTGCCCCCTATTGAGTCGAATAGGGGGTGCAAATGGGAGTACTCGGACGTGTTCTCTATACACATGACAGAGCTGTGCAGTAGGGGTGCTGGGGATTACACCACGACCAATCAGATATTGATGACAAATCCTAAGGTTAGGCCATCAGAGTAAAAGTCTTGGACAATCCCTTCTAAGTCCCAATAGTGGTTGGTGAAGGCATTCTATTAAGAAAATTGGCATGTCTCTCCAACACATTGTGTGTAACATGGGTCTCTGAGGGGGGGGCTCAGTCTGTGGTGTGCACCATGAAAAATTGTAAACGAAGAAAGACAAAGCCCAATGAACAACCGGTAAAGCGCAAGTCCTTTCTACATTGCATTAAACTCTACTGCATCTCTACTGCATCTGCAGCTATACAACTGGTGATCATCTCAAGTTGGCCTGTCACCCCACAAATAAGACATCGGGGAAGTGCAAGTGTTGGTCAGAGGTGTAACTGGCTTGGCCTCTTGGCAATAGTTGTAACAGTTGCTGAATTTGCTGGATAAAAAAGTAAAATAATGTAATCATTCTCATCCAGAACCACAATGAATGCCATCTACTACTTAGGTCGGTGCATTCTCCAGGACAAGACATTAATTTAAGAATTTAAAAAGGTTGTCGCACGTTGGTAAAATTTCTTAATCTACCTAGACTGTGTTTGGTGTTAGAAAGCTTATTATGACCCCCTTCTAACTAATGGATAGGATGTGAGAACGTCCATCAGGATGGCACAGAATGTCTCTTGGCTCCTTACACTTCTGTGCAGGCACAGATAAAGAAGGTACTGCTGATTTGATCTGCGCAGACTCTGAAGGAAAGTAACCATGTGGGAACAATCAATGACTATAACCATTTGGATTCCGATGAATCAAAAGAGTACTATGTCCAACGTTTACATCTTCTTTACATGGGGACTTGAAATGAAGACCTATGGTAAGACACCCCTTTTAAGCTTTACATTCACCTCACCACTCACCTGTCCTGCCGCAGCCCACCACCTGGTCCTCCCCTTCTTCCAGCCTCTCTTTGCTCCTCTTAAGAAGAAGAGAAGCCCCAGCCCAAAGTCAAGATAGCTGAAAAAGCCGCGCACTGGAAAGAAGAGGTTGGACAAGGTGGAGGACTGAATAATGGGCCGTGGACCTCTACAATTAAGCAAAACAGCAGTCGGTAGGCCACAGATTTTCTGAATGAATTGCAAACAATTTTGACTTAGGAGAATCTGAATTTCGTGTCATGGGAAGAAGAGGAGACAATATTGAAATGCAATCATACAAAATTGCTGAGAAAGCCTCATCCTTAAGGCCATACTTACACACAAAGTTGGAACCAAACTGGACAAGTTGACATGTTTAGGGGCAAACATGTGAAGCTGCTGCAAACACGAGATGCCCTGGGCCTGGACCAAGCAGTCCGGATTCTCCTGCATCACAGAGCAAGCTAGCAAGCAATGGTCCCTTTGTGTCGCCACCAATTCCCCACTGCCTACAAATTATAGAAAGTGTCACATTACTCATGGTCAAACAGAAATATTCACATAGAACAGTCAAACTTATTAACAATGTTAACTTCTTACAAGGTTAAATATGACAAGTTAAGGCGAAGGCAATATGCCAGGCCTCAAGAGGCGATTGCTCAAGTGCAGTTATCAAAAAAAGGTTGGCGGACAGAAATCGGACATGCCGGATCCTTCTCTCCCTTTCCCATCACCTGTTGGGGAAATGTTGGCAGGCTCCCATAAACATTACACCATAAACAGATCCTGCCAGTGTTGAGCTAGAGTGTATGGGGGCCTTAGGCGGCTCTTTTCTTTTGTCCAGATACTGCACATATACATTTTCCAATTCCCTGCTATGTATAGGACAAATCTTGCCACTAGCTTACTGCTGGCAATGTATAGAGAGCAGATGTCCATTACACAAGGGCAGGATGATTACCACATAAAACAGATAAATGGCTAGTCCAAATATATTTTACAGCCACTATCTACATAGTCCATTTTCACAGGTTCAAAAACGATTGATCAATTGTCTCATGGACCAGAATTGTTTGGAAGTAAAGGGGTCGAAAGTAAATTCTGTTAGCTGCTCATGGAAACTTTCAATACGCGCTCCAAAGAGGTGTCTATACATGTGAAGGGGGCCATGATTAAACTAAGGGAGAAAACCACCATGGTTACTTACCGGTAGCCGGTTTTTCCGGAACCCATGACAGCACCACATGAGAGAAGGATCCGCCCCGCCAGGACAGGAACCTACTGAAATATAAGGGGCGGCACCTCTCCCCCGCTTCAGTTGGATTACAGAGCATTGAGAGAACTTCCCGGTTAGTTACATGTTTTTCCAACACCACATCACACAAATACACCCGACTATTTTGCACACCCATACGGTGAAAAAAGGGGGGGGAATATACGGGTGCTGTCATGGGTTCCGGAAAAACCGGCTACCGGTAAGTAACCATGGTGGTTTTCCCTTCACCCATGACAGCACCACATGAGAGATTTTTGGAGACTTCGAAACACCTTAGGGAGGGACCACCGCTTGCAGCACCCTTCTACCAAAGGTCAAGTCAGCCGAGGAGGATAGATTTAATCTATAGTGCTTAAAAAAGGTTGAGGGTGAGGCCCAGGTAGCGGCCTTACAAATTTGCTCAATTGATACCTCTGCCTTTTCAGCCCAGGAGGTCGCCACGGCTCTGGTGGAATGAGCCTTGATGCCATCAGGAATCGGAACACCACTAGCTGAGTAGGCTACACTAATGACTTCCCTAATCCATCTGGCAATAGTCCCTTTCGATACTCCATAACCTTTCCTGGCACCCTGGAAGGCTACAAATAGGGACTGGGACCTCCTCCACTGGCTGGTTACTGATATATACTCTAAGAGGGCTCTTTTCACATCTAGATTATGGAATTTCTCCTCTCCTGGGTTTTTCGGATTTTCACAGAAGGAGGGGAGGACGATTTCCTGGCTACGGTGAAAATCCGACACCACTTTCGGTAAATAAGCAGGGTCTGTTTTTAGGACAATTCTGTCCTGGTATACCTGGGTATACGGTGGACTAACTGATAGGGCCTGCAGGTCACTTACCCTACGTGCCGATGTAAGGGCCACTAGAATAATGTTTTTTAGGGTAAGATATTTCACTGATAGTTGTTGTACTGGTTCAAATGGTTCCTTTGTGAGAGCTTCTAACACAAGGTTTAAATCCCAGGGAGCCATTTTTTGCGATGGGACTGGTCTAGACCTGTGGCAGGATTTAATAAACCTAGCTATCCATCTGTTTGCCGCTATGTTACAATTATATAGAGCGCCTAGCGCTGAAACTTGTACTTTGAGTGTATTTACCGCTAGGCCTAGCTGTAGACCTGCCTGTAAGAACTCTAAGATAGTCTTGATCGGGGGTTCTTGGTCTAATGGTTTCCCCAGAAACTGCAGAAACTTATTCCATATTCTACCGTATATATTAGTTGTTACTGGCTTCCTACTTTTCATCAGTGTAGCCACCAACCCAGGGGAGAATCCTCTATTACTTAAAAGTGACCTTTCAAATTCCACGCCGTCAGATGGAACCCCTTGACTTGCGTGTGGAATACCGGACCCTGAGCTAGCAGGTCTGGAATCTCTGGCAGTACCCACGGATCTGAGAGGGACATTATCTGTAGTAGTGAGAACCATGGCCTTTTTGGCCAGAACGGGGCTATTAAGATCACTCTGGCCTGATCTTCCCTTATCTTTTTCACTACTACTGGAATTAGAGCTACCGGAGGAAAGGCATAACTTAGCTTGAAATCCCACGGAATTTGCAAAGCGTCCACTGCCCATGGCTCTTCCTTTGGGTTCAGTGAACAGAATCTCTTTACCTGCCTGTTGCTTCTGTTGGCAAAGAGGTCTATTATTGGCTCTCCCCAAAGATGTACTATCTTTTGGAACACTACCCGATTCAGGGTCCATTCCCCCTGTTTTAGTGTGTTGCGGCTTAGGAAATCGGCTTGTGTGTTTTCTACCCCTCTGATGTGTAGGGCTGATAGGGAGTGTAGGTGTCTCTCTGCCCTGTGAAAGATCTCGTTGGTTTCGAGCATTATGGAGAGTGACCTTGTCCCTCCCTGGTGGTTGATGTAGGCTACTGTTGTGCTGTTGTCCGACATAATCCGGACATTGCGGCCTTCTAGAGTGGGCATGAATATCCTTAGGGCTCTGTTTACTGCCCGTAGCTCTCTTAGGTTGGAGGATGCGTTTTGCTCTAGGTGTCCCCAGGGTCCCTGGGCTACCTGTCCCCTTAGGTGCGCTCCCCACCCCGAGGAGCTTGCGTCTGTCATTATCACGTCGGACACTGGCCTCTGCCACGATGTCCCTGTTAGTAGGTTTGCTCTGTCTAGCCACCATCTGAGAGAGCCTTTGGTTTTTACGGAAAGTTCCAGCCTTCCTTCTAAACAGCCTTTTAGCGACTTCTGTGCTGATAGGACCTCTGCTTGTAGTTGACGGGTATGAAATTGTGCCCATCTGACCGCTGGGATACAGGCTGTCAGAGTGCCTAACAAGGACATTGCCCCTCTCAGGGTCGTGTGAGGTTGATCTATTGTTGCCAAGATCATATCCCTTACCTTTTCCACCTTGGCGTCTGGTAAGAGACAAATTTGTTGATTTGAGTCCAAGATGAAACCTAAGAACATTTGCCTTTGTAAGGGTTGTAGCCTTGACTTCTTGACATTCACCATCCAGCCGAGATTCCGTAGGGTATCTATCACCCTTTCTACTTGCTCTGTGCAGTGACGTTCTGAGTTGCCCACAATTAGAAAATCGTCTAGGTAGGGTATTATAATTGTGTTGTGGATGCAGAGGAATGCTGTCATCTCTGCAACTACTTTTGTAAACACCCTCGGTGCTATGGATATGCCGAATGGAAGGGCTCTGAACTGAAAATATTTGAGGTTGCCCCGAATGTAGAGCGCTACCCTTAAGTATTTTTGGTATTCTGAATGGATCGGGATGTGGTAGTAAGCATCCTTTAGATCGACTACCGCCATGAAGCAGTTGTGGTGTAACAGCCTTATAGCTGAAGTCACTGACTCCATTTTGAAGGTTTGGTTCTGTATCCAACGGTTGAGGCCTCTCAGGTTTATAATCGTCCTGAACGAATGATCCGGTTTTTTTATTAGAAAGAGGGGCGAGTAGAAACCCCTTCTTTCCTGTCCTCTTGGGACCTCGATCAGGACATGTTTGTCCAGCAGGCTTAGGATCTCTGCCTCTAAGGCCAACTGTTCTTCTACCCCTCTCCTGACGGGGGTCACCACAAATGATGCTCTTGGCTGTTGAAAAAAGGGGAATTTTAAACCTTCCTTTATGATGTTTAAAATCCAAGTATTGGAAGATATATTTTCCCAGGCCTGACCAAACAGCATCAGTCTCCCCCCTACGGGGATGCCGGAGTCATTGAGGGGACTTTTTTGCGGATGAAGCGGCTCCCCCGAACATGAATCCAGACTCTTTCTTCCTCTTGTCTTCCCATCTTTTCCGATCTCCCGGAGGCTGGCCTCTATTGAATTTCCCCCTCCGAAAGGGCGGTCTTCTTTGATCTCCCTGAAACCTGGGGAAGCCCTTCTTCTTATCACCCGCTTTTTCTAGGATTTCGTCCAGATTTTTTCCAAAGAGAAATTGTCCATCACATGGAAGGGAGCATAATTTGGCTTTTGATTGTAGATCTCCCGGACACCCTTTAAGCCATAATGCACGCCTTGCAGCATTTGATAGTCCCGCTGCTCTCGCCGTCAACCTCATGGAATCGGCCGAGGTGTCGGCTAAAAAGGCGGCTGCTCCGTGTAGCAGATACATGTCTCCTAAAATTTTCTCCCTAGACATCTTGGAAGCAATTTTTTCTTCTAGCTGCTGTAGCCAGATCATTAAAGACCGGGCTGTACAGGTACCGGCTATCGCAGGTTTTAGTCCCCCCGCTGTTGCTTCCCAAGCATGCCTTAGGTAGGAGTCTGCTTTCTTATCTAGTGGATCTCTTAGTACTCCTGAGTCTTCTAGGGGCAGGGCCGACCTTTTGGATGACCTGGATACCGCCGCATCGATTTTTGGGACCTTGTCCCATATTTCCGTATCCTTAGGGTCAAAGGGATATCTCCTTTTTGAGGAGGAAGGAAGGCTACCTGATTTTTCAGGCTTCTTCCACTCCCTTTCGATGAGCGCCTGGACTTTTTCATTAACTGGAAAGGTGCGTTTCTTCCTTTCCTGTAACCCACCAAACATTACATCTTCTAGGGATTTGGTCGCTTTTTCCTCCTGAAGGCCCATAGTTGACCTAATGGCTTTAAGGAGACTATCAGTATCCTCAACCGGAAAACACGGTCTGCCCCCTGTGTCACTATCCGAGGAGGAAGAGGACATGCGCTCAGCCTGATATTCGGACGAGGAGGAGTCTGATGAAGAACTTGGGGAGTTTCTTCTACTTTTTTTCTTTTTCTTTAATAATAATTTAAGTGAACCTTCCACCTCTGATTTTATGACAGATCTGAGGTGAGTTGCTAGGCTCGGCACTTCCTCCGCCACTGTTTGCTGTATACAGCTAGCGCAAAGGTTTTTTTGCCAATCTTTCGCTAGGGGGTTCTGGCATATCGCACACTCCCTATTATTTCTTTTGCTCCCTGCTTTTTTGCCTTTCACCTAAGGAAGCAAATAACACACAAAAAGGACCCTATTAATAATGGTCTAACATTCACGAAGATCCACTCACCACCCACAAAATCGGGTACCGGGCTGGAAGGCTGCGCTGGAGCATGTGGTCTGTGTTCTCTCGATCTCGAGGAATCATTTGATCTGTGGCTCGGACGGCTGCTGCTCTTACCGCTCGAACGGCTACCGTGCTTCCGTGCCGAGGTCTGCGACGGGGGTAGAGACAGTGGGGACGGTGAGCGTTCCTGCTGTGACCCCATTGTAACAGCCCGGCCGTTCTGCTCCTTGCCTCCTTTAAATAGGCCCTGGTAAGCGACCCTTTTGACCCTCCCCCCTGCGACCGCCGGCCATTCTTCTTTCTTTTTTTTTTTTCCTTCTTCTTTTGTGGCCGGCGCCGCACTAGGCGCCATGTCCGTCGCGTCCGTGACGTCAGCCGGCGCATACCCAAGCTGCACCGCGCCGCTGACGTCAGGCGCCGGAAGTCGCGCCCGGCTTCCCCTGTCCCAGGGAGAAGGAGCGAGCGGGCGCGCGCGCAGGGGGAGGGAGGCACGGAGGAGCGCCCCGAATGGAGGCCGCCTTACCGCACCCGCATGAACCCGGGGCCTGCTGGAGGAACCCCGGGGACTGCGCTTCCAGGCGCCGACGGCCAGCGCTGCAGGTAAGCTGACCTGCTCTTCCCGCGCCGGGACGGCCCTGGGTCCATGTCTTCATCCATGGCAGGCACCGCCGCTGTCAGCCTGGGATCCCGCTCCAGGACAGGAACCCAACTGAAGCGGGGGAGAGGTGCCGCCCCTTATATTTCAGTAGGTTCCTGTCCTGGCGGGGCGGATCCCTCTCTCATGTGGTGCTGTCATGGGTGAAGGGAAAACATGGATTTTTGTGATAACTCACCGTAAAATCCTTTTCTCCGAGACGCTCATTGGGGACACAGGACTGTGGGTGTATGCTACTGCCGCCAGGAGGCTGACACTAAGTGATTGAAAAAAGATTAGCTCCTCCTCCGCAGTATACACCCTCGCCCTGATTGCCGGTGAGACCAGTTCGGTGCAAAAGCAGTAGATGAAAAACACAGACAAAATAAACCTTAATGCTGGTAACAACATGTCTGGAAAGACCCACCTTTTATCATAAATACATAATAACAAACAAAAAAAAGAGCCAATTGGCTAACAGGGTGGGTGTTGTGTCCCCCAATGAACATCTCGGAGAAAAGGATTTTACGGTGAGTTATCACAAAAATCCCTGTTTCTCCTTCGCCTCATTGGGGGACACAGGACTGTGGGACGTTTTAAAGCAGTCCCTGGGTGGGAAGTCGACTCACTGGTCCAAGCTATACGCACCTCCTGTTTAAAGGTGCACCACTGCTGCTTGGAGAATCTTTCTACCCAGGCTCGCGTATGCTGATGCCTGAGTATGGATAATGTAGTGCTTCCAGAATGTGTGCAGACTGGAGCAGGTTGCCGCTTTGCCGACCTGCTTCGCCAAAGGCTGGTGCTAAAGAGCCCAAGAGGCGACCACCGCCTGAGCGAAGTGTGCTCTGATCCCCGCTGGAACAGGTGCGCCTCTGATGAGGTAAGACTCCTGCATAGCTAAACGAATCCACCTGGTTATGGTCGATCCTGGGCCAGCGAGTCTCTTCCTGCGACCCTTGGGAAGCACGAACAGCGTGTCTAACGAAAGGGTGCCGTCCGTGACATGTACCTCCTGAGAGCTCTCACCAGATCCCACATATGCAGCGCCTTTTCCACCCGGTGTACCAGAGCTAGGCAGAAAAAAGGGCAAGACAACATCCTCAATAAAGTGAGATGAAGAAACAACCTTTGGCAGAAAAAAGGAGTCGTCGGCCCGAGAACCACCTTATCCTTGTGGAAAATCAGATACAGGGCTGGACAGGATAGAGCCAACAGCTCCGAGACCCGTCTAATTGACGTTATAGCCACGAGGAACACCACCATCCAGGAAAGGTATGACAAAGAGACACCCTGCAGTGGTTCAAAACGGAGCTTCCTGCCGACCGCTTAGGACCAGGTTAAGGCCCCAGGCGTCCAGAGGGACCCTATAGGGGGTATCAAGCGGGAAAACCCCTGGCTGAGGGTCTTTACCTGCAGATTGGTAGCAATCCTATGGTGGAAAAGGGCGGATAAGGCCAAAATCTGTCTCCTGAGGGATCTTGGAGTTAAACCTGAGTCTAGGCAAGACTGGAGAAGAGCTACAAATGTTAAGAATGGAGAATCTCTGTGGAGAATAACCACGGTCCGTACACCGTGAGAAGAAAACTTCCCAGCCACCACCTTCCGTCCGAACCCGGCCTGGGCCAGGATCCAAGATTCAACGGCTAAGCCGCCAAATACAGGGCCTCTGGGTTCTGGTGGTAGATCGGGCCCTGGGAAAGTAGGTCTGGGGGCTCTGGCAGCCGCCAGGGGATGTCGACGAGTAGCTGCACTAAATCTGCGTACCCTGTCCGACGAGGCCAATCTGGGGCAATCAGTATTACTGGAACCCCCTATGCCTTGAACTTCCTGAGACCTTCGGAAGCAGTGGAAACGGAGGACACAGGTATGAGAGGTGAAAACTGGTTCCATATGAGGACCAACGTGTCCACAGCGATTGCCTGTGGGTCCCGGGACCGAGCGAGAACCCTGGGCACTTTGCATTTAGCCTGGAAGTCATCAGGTCTACTTCTGGAGTTCTCCAATGTCGGAAAATCTGTTGGAAAAAACTCGGGATGGAGTGGCCATACCCCAGACATGAGACCCTGCCAGCTGAGAAAGATCACCACCCAGTTCTCCACGCCCAGAATGTGAACTGCCGAGATCACAGAGTGATTTCTCTCGGCCCAGCAAAGGATATGCTTTGCCTCGAGCATGGCCGTCCTGCTGTGGCTGCTGCCCCTGATTATCTACGTAAGCCCCTGCCGTGGCATTGTCTGATTGAATTCTGACAGGGCGTCCTGCCAGGAGATGATGAAAAGTGCTGCAAAACCAGCCGAATCACCCGAGTTTCTAAAAGGTTGTTCGGGAGGCGTGATTCCCGAGGTGACAACATCCTTGGGCTGTGTGGTGGCGAAATATTGCTCCCCATCCGAGGAGACTGTCGAACCATCAACCAATGGTTCGAAGGAAAAGGCATCCCCTGCAGAAGGGAGGGACTCATCATCCACCATCTGGGAGCCTGTCTGACCGGTGCGGACAACCGGCACTGGTGGTCGAAGGAGGTACGGGCTTCTTCTGCCAAGCTGCCAAGAGGGCGTGCTGCAAGGGACGAAGATGGGGCTGGGCAAATGGAACAGCCTTTATTGCTGCCACCATTTTCCCTAAGACCTTCATGCCAAACCAGATGGTACAGGAGACCGGCTGGCGAAGTGCCAAGGCTCCCTGCTGGAGTGCTAGGGCCTTGTCCCGAGGGAGATCTTCCAACTCTCGGGAAGTGTCAAAGATCATCCCTAGAAAGGAAATTGTGACTTGGAATAGGGGAAAACTTCAGAACTTCAAATTCAACAGCCACCCTAGGCGGGGACGTGTATCCAGCGTGATGTTGACGCTCTGTTCACAAGACTGAAAAAATGAGCCCTTGACCAGGAGGTCATCCAGATCAGGCCAGATGATTATGCCCCGCGCATGCAGGATGGACATGATGGCCGCCATGACCCTTGTGAGTACCCTGGGGGCGATGGCTAGCCCGAAGGGTAAGGCTGTGATGCAGGTTGCTGATGGCAACTGTAAGAGCCTTTAATGCGAGGCAAAAAATGGGGATGTGCCGGCAGGCGCCTTGGATGTCGATAGAGGCAGGTATGACCAGGCGGAGAGACTCCCTCCGGAAATGTTTGAACTTGACAAAAACCTGTTCAGAAGCTTCTGGTGAAGAATGAGCCTTGCGGTTCCGTTCCTTTTTTTTTTTTTTTGGGGGGGGGGACTTCAAACAGGTTGGAGCAGAAACCCTGAAATCTCTCTTTTTCCTGTAGGGATGATCACTGCGCCTGAGACGACGGCTTCAAATAAGGCGCGTGCCCGGGTTTCGGATTTGGGAGGATGTGACAGGAAGAATCGCTTGGGGGTGGCTGATAAATATTATCTTGTACCCTAAAGACACTAGTTCTCCTACTCATGCGTCTTGTACGACGGTGAGCCAGACGTGATGAAACCAGAGCAGACGCCCGCCTACTCTGCAGGTGTAGACTGGAAGTTCCTCCAGTCATTCGGCCGTGAACCTGTGGGACCTTCATCCCCCAGATTTCGGCTGGTTGGAACACATCCTCCCTAATGGGTTGGTTCTATGTGAGATCTGACGATGTCTTCCCTAATTGGGCCAACCTGCACTGGCGGTCGAAACCGTGTTTGAAGCTGGTGACGGAATGGCTGCTTAGCTCCCTATTTTTGGAGAAAGTTGCTTTTCCTCCCTGTGGTGTCGGAGATAAGCTGAGATAGCTTCTCACCGAACACTCTGCTGCTCTGATAGGGCAAAGAAGTTAGGGATTTCTTGGAAGTTGGGTAAGCTCGCCATGTTCTCAACCATAGGGCTCCCCTTAACGCAAATTACATTTGCGGCAGCCAGTGCTGCGCGGTTAGCTGCATTCAATGATGCGTCAAATAGCCTCCTGCCCGGACTATCTGCATTTGATGACTGACCAGGAAATCATGGCCTTGGCTACCCAAGTTGCCGTGCAAGAGGGAGAGAGGGCTAATCCTGAGGCCTCAAACACCAAGCGAGCCCAGCTCTCTACTGAGTCGGTCAGTGGGATCCTTATTAGAAGAACCGCTAGGTAGGGATAATCGGGTTCTTGATACCAACCGTGATACGGGCGGATCTACCGATGGGGGTTCTGCCCACTTTTCATGGAGTTCAGAGGCAAACGGCTATCTTGCATCCAGTGCCCCCTGTCTTGCGAAGCGTTTGCTTGGCCACTCCCTTTGACATTGCACTATGTCCTCAAACTTGGGATGAGTCTATGAGGCCGTTTGACCCGTTTGAATGACACCATGTGACCTGAGGACAAGGGGGATTCATCGTCAATACCCAGCGTTTGATTGACGGCCTCAATGAGACTGTCAACTGATTCCTGGTAACCGGGTGCATCCAAAATGAGGGGCCCCTCGGAATCGGAATCCGAGTTTTGCTCGCTGTCATCCCCCTGGAGAAGGGGAGCGAGAAGCAGAGCTCATAGATGCTGAGGCACCAGTCGAGCTGGGTGACGTGGTGTGGGTTCGTTTCCCCCGAGTCTGCCTAGAGTGACAGTGGCCCCTGCAGGCCGGCGGCTCCTGTAAGGTCGAGGATTTCTCCAAGACAGGCGAGCCACTGTCCCTGCCCCTATCTGGGGCCTAAAGGGACAATTGCCCTCGTTAGTGATGCCATAGACTGCGACAAAGACAGAGCCCATTCCGGGGGCTTGGTTGCAGGGGAGGGCTCCTGAGCGCATTAAGAATCGCAGGCTTCGTCCGGCACGGCCTCAAGCTGATTAGCGACTGACACCTGACGAGAGCAGTCACACTCAGCCTAGAAGGGCCAATGGCACCATAACTCTCTGTGCCTGCATGAGGCTTGGTCCTCTGGACCTGCGTGCCCGGGTTTCCCTGCTGGCTGGCATGGCCTGTGGCAGTGACGCCATTAGTATAGCTGCCCGGCTGGAGGGGGTGGGGAGAAGCACTTACCCACAGTCCTGCGCCCCTGAGCGTCCTGAAGTGCAGCAGGAGGGATATGGCTGCCCCTAACTTAAAAATTTGCGCCTCGCGAGTGGGCGGGCCCCCCGGAAGTAGGCGTGCCTGGGGGCGCGACGTCCGTCCGTGGCCTAGCACAGGCCGAAGCCAGGGCCTAAATTTACAGCGCCGGCCCGAGGACACGGAGGGTGGGCCGCCGGAAAAATGGATTTTTGTGATAACTCACCGTAAAATCCTTTTCTACGAGACACTCATTGGGGGACACAGGTACTGTGGGTGTTTGCTACTGCCGCCTGGAGGCTGACACTAAGTGAAAAAAAGAGGTTAGCTCCTCCTCCACCATATACAACCTCGCCCCGATTGCGGGCGGAAACCAGTTTGGTGCAAAAGCAGTAGGAGATCAAACATAAAACAAAATCAACCTGCAGGTAACAACATGTCTAGAAAAACCCACCTAATATCAAAAAACAAACATGAGCCAATTGGCTAACAGGGTGGGTGCTGTGTCCCCCAATGAGAGTCTCGGAGAAAAGGATTTTACAGTGAGTTTATCACAAAAATCCATGTTTCTCCTTCGCCTCATTGGGGGACACAGGTACTGTGGGACGTCCCAAAGCAGTCCCTGGGTGGGAAGTTGACTCACCGATCCAAGCTACATGCACCTCCTGTCTAAAGGTGCGCCACCGCTGCTTAGAGAATCCTTCTACCCAGGCTTGCATTTGCTGAAGCCGGAGTATGGAAATTGTAGTGTTTGTCGAATGTGTGCAGGCTGGATCAGGTTGCAGCCATGCAAACCTGTTCCGCCGATGCCTGGTGCCAAAGAGCCCAAGAGGCGCCCACCTCCCGAGTAGAGTGTCCTCTGATCCCAGCTAGAACCGGTGCGCCTCTGATGCGGTAAGACTCTTGAATAGTCAAACTAATCCACCTGGCTATGGTTTATCTTGAGGCAGCGAGCCCCTTCCTGCGACCCTCGGGGAGCACGAACAGCGTGTTTGACTGACGAAAGGGTGCTGTCCGTGACACGTACCTCCTGAGAGCTCTCACCAGGTCCAACGTGTGAAGAGCCTTTTCCACACGGTGTACCGGTGCCGGAGAAAAAGAGGGCAAGACAATATCCTCATTAATCTGAAACAAGGAGACGACCTTTGGCAGAAAAGGAGGAGCTGGTCCGAGAACCACCTTATCCTTGTGGAAAATTAGAAACGGAGCTCGACAAGATAGAGCTGCCAGCTCCAAGACCCGCCTGATTGAGGTTATAGATACGAGGAATACCACCTTCCAGGAAAGGTACGACAAGGAGATATCCTGTAAAGGTACAAATGGAGCTTCCTGCAGAATGCCTAGGACCAGATTAAGATCCCAGGCGTCCAGGGGCGCCCTATAGGGAGGCACCAAGTGGGAGACTCCCTGGATGAAGGTCTTTACCTGCAGATTGGTAGCAATCCTGCGCTGGAACAGGACGGATAAAGCCGATATCTGTCTCCTGAGGGAACTTGGGGCCAAACCTGAGTCTAGGCCAGACTGGAGAAAGGCCAAGATGTTGGGAATAGAGAATCTCAGTGGGGAACAGTTGTGATGCCGACACCATGAGAAGAAACCCTTCCAGGTGTGGTGGTAAATACGTGGCTGAGGCGGGCTTCCGGGCGCTAATCACTGTAGCAACCACCTCGCGTCCAAACCCAGCCTGGGTCAGAATCCAAGATTCAATGGCCAAGCCGTCAATCACAGGGCCCCTGAGTTCGGTTGGGAGATCGGCCCTGGGAAAGTAGATCTGGGCGCTCTGGCAGCCGCCAGGGAACGTCGGCGAGCAGCTGCACTAAGTCTGCGTACCACGCCTGACGAGGTCAGTCCGGGGCCAAGCAGAATCACTGGATCCCCTTGTGCCTTGATCTTCTTGATGACTCTCGGAAGTAGTGGCAGCGGGGGAACCAACGCATCTACGGCGATTGCCTGTGGTTCCCAGGACCGAGTGACAAAAAAGGACACCTTGGCGTTCACCCTGGAGGCCATCAGGTCCACATTCGGTGTTCCCCACCGTTGGCAAATTTGCCGGAAGACCTCGGGGTGTAGTGACCATTCCCCGGACGCAAGACCCTGCCGGCTGAGGAAGTCTGCCGCCCAGTTCTCTACGCCCGGGATGTGGACTGCCGATATTACAGAGTGGTTTCTGTTGTGAATTCACTTTCTGGCCTACCTCTGGTTGCTAGTGAAGGTAGTGGAGCTGGATGTATTGACAGAGAGGTCGCGAGATCTCTTTCCGGGCTCCCTCTGGTGGTTACAGGAGGTAATGGAGCTGATCTAATTAACAGAGGCCTGTCACCTGATAATGAGGAGGACGATTGGACATCTGGAGTTTCTGATTGGATTTAAGACAGCCGACTCCCTCTATGCCTGCTGGTGATTTTTTCCTGCCTCCTGAGGTCTTAGTTTCCAGTTCAGTCCCTGCATGCTCAAGCTAAGTGTTCTTTGCTATTGTTCACATTTGATTTGGTTTTGTCTATTCAGTTTTGTGTGCTCAGCCAGCCCCGGCTGGAGCTGTGCTGAATTTCCATCCTTATGTTACTGCTTGTGCCAGTTTGTTTTTGTCCCTTATTTGATTGGCCTCTTTTTGCTCTGCTTTCAGAATATGCCAGAGTGCTCATATAGTGGGCGAAGTCTAGTGACTTCAGTATATTTCTATAAAACGTGTTGGACATTTTTTGCGTGGTTGCAGACAGTGTCTTTCCTTTGCTGTCCTGTCTAGCTAGTGTGGGCCCCATCGTTCGCTCAGTCTATTTTCCTACCTGCATTTGTGTTTTCATCTTGTCTCACCGACAATATATGTTTGAGGGCTATCTATTCCTTTGGGGTCTGCTCTGAGGCAGTTTAGATTTCCCCTTTCTTGCTTTAGGCTTATTTAGTTCTCCGGATGTGTCGAGGCGTCTAGAATCATCGTAGGTACGCTCCACGGCTACTGCTAGTTGTGTGGATAGGATCAGGGGTCTGCAATCCGCTTAGTTACCAACCTCTCTAGTTTTCTATGGCTTAGCTTGGTCTTGTTTTCGTCCTCGGTGACCCAATCATAACAGGTATCTCTCAGCCCAGTGAAGAACGTGCCCCAACTCGCGCATGGTTGCTCTGCTGCGGGTGCCCCCCTGATGATTTATGTAAGCCACCGCCGTGGCGTTGTCCGATTGAATCCGGACGGGGCAGCCTGCTAGAATATAATGAAAATGTTGCAGAGCCAGCCGGATCGCTCGTATCTCTAACAGGTTGATTGTGAGGTGACTACCGTCCTGTGGCGACCAACGTCCCTAAGTCGTGTGATGGCGAAACACTGCTCCCCAGCCGAGGAGGCTGGCGTCGGTTGTGACCACCAGCCAATGCTCTGGGGGAAACGGTTTCCCCCTGGAGAAGGGAGGAACTGATTGTCCACCACCCGAGCGCCTGTCTGACCTGCATGGACAACTGGCACCGGTGATCGAGCGTGAATGAGCTCTTGTCCCAGGATGACAAGAGGGCATGCTGCAGTGGGTGATGGAGCTGGACGAACGGAACAACTTCCATTGCTGCCACCATTTTCCCTAGGGTCCTCATGCAGAAACGGATGGTACGAGGGACTGGTTGGTGAAGTGCCTGGACTCCCTGCCGGAGAGGTAGGGCCTTGTCCCGAGGGAGAAATACCAACCCTCGGGCGGTGTCGAAGATAATCCCTAAAAAGGAAATCCTCTGAGCTGGAACAGGGGATGATTTCTTCAGGTTGACCAACCACCCTAAGAGGGAAGAGTATCTAGCGTGATGTTGACACTCTCCTCGCATGCCCGAAATGAAGGGCCCTTGACCAAGAGGTCGTCTAGGTAAGGTAAGACGACTATGCCCCGGGAGTGCAGGATGGCCATGACGACTGCCATGTCCTTTGGGAACACCCTGGGGGTGGTGGCTAGCCTGAAGGGCAGTGCTGCGAACTGGAAATGTAGGCCGTTGATGGCGAAGCGTAGAAATCTTTGATGCGATGGAAAAATATGTAGGTAGGCGTCCTGGATATCGATAGAGGCCAAATATTCCCCCTGCTCCATGTCAGATATGACTGAACGGAGGGACTCCATCCGGAAATGTCTGATCCTGATAAATCTGTTTAGGAGCTTCAGGTCCAGAATGGGCCTGACAGACCTGTCCTTTTTGGGGACCGTGAACAGGTTGGAATAGAAGCCCTGAGATTTCTCGTTTTCTGGTACGGGAACAATGACTCCGTTGTGCTGTAGCAATTCGATGGCCTTGAGTAAAGCCCCTGCTTGGGTATCCACCTTGGGAAGACGGGAAAGAAAAAAACGTCTTGGGGGGTACTTGACAAACTATCTTGTACCCCGAGGACACCAGCTCGCTTAACCATGTGTCGTGTGCGACGGTAAGCCAGACGTGGCGAAACCAAAGTAGGAGACCGCCTACCTTGCTGGTGTCACGTGGAAAATGCCTTGAGTCATTTGGCTGAGGATCACTGGGACCTGGGTCCCCTTGATCTGGGATGGTGAATACGCATCCTCCCCAACGGGTTGGCTCTATACGAGACCTGACGATCCCTGTCCTGGTTGGGGCGACCTGAAGCGGCAGAAATGGCCGCCGAAGTCCACCCGGGGTTGCGAAAGGCCCAAAAACGTGCCTGAAACTGGTGACGAAACGGCTGTTTAACCCTTTGTTGAGGGAGAAAATCTCTCTTCCCCCCTGTGGAGTCAGAGATGAGCTGATCTAACTTCTCTCCGAATAGGCGGCCGCTCTGGTAAGGCAGGGAAGTCAAGGATTTCTTGGAGGTTGAACCGGCCCGCCATGTTCTTAACCATAAAGCTCTCCTAATGGCAATTGCATTTGCGGCAGCAAGTGCCGCGCAGTTGGCCGCATCTAAGGATGCATTGATTAAGTAGTCACCAGCCATAGAGATCTGATTTGCGATCTCTGATACCTCTGCCGGTAGGTTCATATCCTGCAAGGTTCTGTTCAATGATTCCGACCAAGAAATCATGGCCTTGGCTTCCCACGTTGCCGCGAACGAGGGAGAGTGCGCTGACCCTGATGCCTCAAACACTGAGCGAGCCAAGGTCTCTATGAGGCGATCAGTGGGATCCTTAATAGAAGAACCACTAGGTACGGATAACAGGGTTTTAGAAGCGAAGCGTGACATGGGTGGATCTACCGCTGGGGATTCCGCCCATTTCTTACGGAGATCTGGGGCAAACGGATACCTTGCTTCGAGCGCCTTCTGGCCCGAGAAGCGCCTGTCTGGCCGTTCCCTGTGACGTTGCACTATAGCCTCAAATTCTGGGTGAGTGCAAAATACTCTATGAGGCAGCTTGACTCACTTAAATGACACCTTATGGACTGATGCCGAGGTGGAATCATCCTCAATCCCCAGAGTCTGGTTGAAGGCCTCGATGAGGCTGTCAACTGTTTCCTGGTAACCTGGAGTATCTAGGTCAAGGGTTTCGTCTGAGTCTTAATCTGCGATTTGCTCGCTACCGACTACTGGTGATGGAGAGCGAGAAGCAGAACTCACGGATGCCGAGGCACCGGATGGACCGGGAGACGCCGTGTGGGTTAGTTTCCCCCGCGTCTGACTGGAGTGACAGCGGCCCCTGCAGGCCAGAGGCTCCTGTGAGGTGGAGGACCCCTCTAAGACAGGCGAGCCACTATCCCTGCCCTTATCTGGGGCGTGAAGGGACTCGATTGCTCTCGTGACGCCATGGACTGCAACAGAGATAGAGCCCATTCCGGGGGACTTGGTACACTGGGCTTGGTCGCAGGGGAGGTCTCCTGGGCGTGTTCGAAATCGCAGGCTTCGCATAGTCGCTTGCGGAAAAGCGGACCGACAGGAGATGCATGCAGCGTATAGAAACGTGTGCGTTTTCACTTTTCCAGACATGCTGTATCTGCCAGGCATCAGCGCTGCAGACCGCTGGGGGAGAGTGTGCACCCTTTGTTTTCACCTAGAGTGGCCTCTCGGGGGGTTAGGGGGTAGCACTTACCCTAGTCCCGTGCCCCCTCATGGAAGTGCAGAGCGTCGCTTAATTAAAAAAAAGTGCGCGTCTCAGTTGCGGGCGGGCCGCCGGAAGGAGTCCTGGGGGCGGTACTCCACCTGCGGCCTAACGTACCGTAGGTCCGAAGCCGGGGGCAAAATTTCTTCGGCCACGGGGGGGGGGGGCCCGCCGGAAGTGACGTGGCGAAGGAGGGCGGAACTTCCGCCTGTGGCCTAGCTACGGCCGAAGCCGGGGGCTGGATTTTTAGTACCCGCCAGCGACGGGGGGGTGGGGGGCAGACCCGCCGGACACGGAGGCCTGGGCCGGGAAAAAGGTTCTGGCCTTGCCGGATGCCCGGAAACGCGCGATGGCGCTATCCTGTAGCAGACGCTGCACCGCTCTGCCAGGAAAAGAGGCTAAGGGACGCCAGCCCTGTGGGACGCTGTTGCAGGAGCCCTCCCAGACCACCCTCCTCCGTGATGACGCTTCAGCTCCAGCTCAGGTTAGAGGTGAGGGGGGCCGCATAAAGGACAGTGCAGGCACTCTAGCTCCATCTTTCCCTCCAGGGGATGAGGAGAGGGACCGTCCGCCGGCTTGCAGCACCGCAGTCTAGCATTGGTGGTGCAGTGGGGGCCGCACGGACTGTACTTGTGCCTCTGTACAGCCTAGGGTTTCAATACCTTAGGGTGGTCAGGGCTAAGTCCGACATCATGTCCCACGTTGCGGGAGAGAATACGTGGAGGCGACACTCACACGTGCTCGCCTGTTGTTGGTTTGGGGAGATCGGACCCTTTCAATAGGGTCCGTCGCCCCTGTCTCATCTTCATAGGAAAAAAAGAAAAAAAACAAAGTCTGGTAAAAGACAGACTTGTGCCTCCAATGGACTCTAAGCATGAACTGGTTTCCGCCCGCAATCGGGGCGAAGGTGTAAACAGCGGAGGAGAAGCTAACCTCTTTTTTTCACTTAGTGTCAGCCTCCAGGTGGCAGTAGCATACACCCACATTACCCGTGTCCCCCAATAAGGCGAAGGAGAAAATGGGCATCACTGGGCGGGACTCCCGCCCGCGGCCTAGGCAAACTAGGAGCTGGGGAAAAAAGTTCCAGCGTCGGCCGGCGATGAAGAGGCAGCGCCGTGCTGCACGTGCCGGGGAACAGCCGCTGATGCTAATCTTGCAGCGGAAGCTGCGCCGCACAGCAGCAAGACCTCCCAGCCCACCCTCGTTCCGTGCCCCCTGTCCTGATCACATGGAGCGCTTCAGCTGCCAGCCTTTCAGGTGTGTGTGGGGGGAGAGGGGGGCTATGTACAGGACGGTGCAGGCACCCTGGCTCCATCGTTCCTTACCAGGGAAGAGGAGAGGGACCGTCCGTCTCCTTCCATCACCGCAGTCTAGCACTGGTGATGCATTGGGGGCCTCAAGGACTGTACTTGTGCCTCTGTACAGCCTAGGGTTGCAATACCTCAGGGTGGTCAGGGCAGAGTCCGGCATCATGTCCCACGTTGTGGGAGAGGATACGTGGAGGCGACATGCTCGCCCGTTGATGGTTTGGGGAGATCGGACCCTTTCAATAGGGTCCGTCGCCCCTGTCTCATCTTCATGGAAAGTAAAAAAGAACAAAGTCTGGTGAAAAAGACAAGACGTGTGCCTCCTACGGACACTAAGCATGAACTGATCTCGCTGGCAATCAGGGCGAGGGAGTATAATGCGGAGGAGGAGATAACCTTTTTTTTTTCATTCACTTAGTGTCAGCCTCCTGGCAGCAGTAGCATACACTCACAGTCCTGTTTCCCTCAATGAGGCAAAAGAGAAAAAAAGAAAAACAACTCTAAAAAAAAAGTATTGAAGAGCATGAAGACAACTCAGATTCCTTGACAGTAGCCAAGAACACTCAAGGAAGTGGTTGTGTCATTGTCTACAAGAGACACCCCAAGAATATAAACCCGGAGTGCTTATCCCAAGTTGTGAACTACTAAAAAGACTCCAAAACAGAAAGCACAGATTATCCTTTACTAGAAGACATCTAAAAAGCCACCAAGTTGTGTAAAATGACTATGGACAGATAAACCAAGATGGACCAGTACCAGAATGATGGGCAAAAACAATATAAAGAAAATTAAGGACTCATGTCTCAGAGCATGCCCCATCTGTCAAGTGTTGGGAGGCAGAAGTATGGCGCCAATGGAACTGGGTCACCTGCGTTTACGAATGATGTGGCAAGGTGAATGCTGGACCTTAACACAGCTTCAAATTCGGCTGTCAAGAGACCTACAACAACAATAAATGAGCTGCAGGAGTTTCTGGCAAGTAGGGGTTGTGTCCTGCATGTAACAGCAAACTTCCATATTTCTCATGTCAGGTCTGTGGGGTAGGGTGGCAAGACGAAGAACTTTATTCACACAGAACTGAGGTTTTCTTCATTTTCTTTAACAATTTCAAAGGTCCCAACACGTTCGGCCATGACTCATGACTGTGTGTATAATATAATATATATATATATATATATATATATATATATATATATATATATATATATATATATATATATATAAAAAACAGCACGAAATAGGAAAAGCATTTGAGTCCAGGTACATTCCAAACCTCCAAATAGTCCATCAAAAAAGAATGCAGCACACCATAGTAGTGCTTTTTTAATAGCCCATGTGGCTATGTGACCATGCAGAAATGTTTCGGTTCAGTGGGTGTGAACGTTGCTGCATGGGCACATAGCCGCATGGGCACATAGCCACATGGGCTATTAAAAAAGCACTTTATTGAAAACTACTATGGTGTGCTGCTTTCTTTTGTGATGAACTATAATTTTATATATATACACACACACACACACACACACACACACACACATATACAGAACAAGCATATTTACGGCACAAGAGCAAGCACTAAGTACCAGATCCATGAAAGCAGGAATCTACCACACAAGACAAGACCCAAGGTGCAGACTATGCAAATAAACCTCAGAAACCGTCCAGCACAGTGTCAGGATGCAAAATGCAAGCAGGAACAGCGTATCCTGAACGCCACAACCAAGTAGCGGGAATTGTATACAGGAACATCAGCACAACATATGGGCTAAGCCCCAAGTCCAGGTGGAAGACCCCAGAGAAAGTGGTGGAGAATGAAAGGACTAAAATACTGTGGGACTTCAAGATCCAGACGGATAAGCAGGTGTTGGCTAACCAACCAGACATTTTGATAGTAGACAAGGATCAGAAGACGGCAATGATAATAGATGTGGCGGTGCCAAGTGACAGCAACATCAGAAAGAAGGAATATGAGAAGCTGGAGAAATACCAGGTCCTCAAAGGAGAACTGGAGACGATGTGGAAGATGAAGGCAACAGTGATTACAGTGGTGATAGGAGCACTTGGAGCAGTGACTTCAAGATCCAGATGGATAAGCAGAAAGTTATATTAAAGTATATTACAGAACTTAGTTTTTCCCAGCATTACGCTTTTCCGGACAGAGAGTCCAGATGCTGCTACTGGGATCTGATATAGCCATTTTTCCAACTTAGGGGTCTCTGCTCCAAATATATATATATATATATATATATATATATATATATATATATATATATATATATACACACACACACACACACACACATATACATACACATAATATATATATATATATATATATATATATATATATATATATATATATATATATATATATATATATACACACACACACATACACACACACACACACACACACAGTACAGACCAAAAGTTTGGACACCTTCTCATTCAAAGAGTTTTCCTTATTTTCATGATATGAAAACTGTAGATTTACTCTGAAGGCATCAAAACTAAGAATTAACACATGTGGAATTATATAATTAACAAAAAAGTGTGAAAAACTGAAAATATGTCTTATATTCTAAGTTCTTCAAAGTAGCCACCTTTTGCTTTGATTGCTGCTTTGCACACTCTTGGCATTCTCTTGATGAGCGTCAAGAGGTAGTCACCGGAAATGGTCTTCAAACAGTCTTGAAGGAGTTCCCAGAGATGCTTAGCACTTGTTGGCCCTTTTGCCTTCACTCTGCAGTCCAGCTCACCCCAAACCATCTCGATTGGGTTCAGGTCTGGTGACTGCAGAGGCCAAGTCATCTGGCGTAGCACCCTGCCATCACTCTCCTTCTTGGTCAACTAGCCCTTACACAGCCTGGAGGTGTGTTTGGGGTCATTTTCCTGTTGAAAAATAAATGATGGTCCAACTAAACGCAAACCGGATGGAATAGCATGCCGCTGTTCCATCTTGAAGTCACACAGGATTTTAGTCCTTTCATTCTCCACCACTTTCTCTGGGGTCTTCCACCTGGACTTAGGGGGGCTTAGCCCATATGCTGTGCAGATGTTCCTGTATACAATTCCCGCTACTTGGTTGTGGCGTTCAGTATACGCTGTTCCTGCTTGCATTTTGCATCCTGCACCTTGGGTCTTGTCTTGTGTGGTAGATTCCTGCTTTTCATGGATCTGGTACTTAGTGTGTCCAAACTTTTGCTTTTGGTCTGTAATATTATATATATACACACACACATACATACACATAGATACATACACACATATATGTAGTCTGCAGAGAGATACTGGCACAATTTCAAGTTACCTTGGAGTTCTGGCCCAAGTGTATTCAGAAGAGCACTCAAGCAACGGCCTAAGCTGCGATGGACCTCTGCATGTGATGGAGGAGTGCTAAGCACTGCAGTCATAAGAAGTGACAGTGTCGGCTCTATATGGGTATAATACAGGGGTCCGGAGGAATCAATGACAATGGAAAGCGAGTGCAGGGCCCAGGTCTGTATAGAAGACAAAAGAAGATATAACAAGACATCGGGATTAATGGGGGTTTCATATGCATAGAGCTCCTTTTAATCAATAGATACTGGAATAATAATTTCCACAATTTGATGTATTCAAATAAAATGTTTCTGTGCTGAGATAATCTTATAAATGTGCCCCTGCTGTGCACTGTTTTTTTTTTTAATCAGATAAATTTTTATTAATGATAACAATTATAACATATATGACATCAAGCAATTGTTCACATATAATCATATATTTTTATGAACAAAACTCCCCCCCCCTTCCCCCCCAATCCCCCCCCTCCAATCCCCCCCCTCCGAGACCCCTTCAGTGTCTTCCTCATTTCTATTCCAGTACTCTTTCCCACATCCATATATAATTGTTTATTATGAACATCATCTATATCATAATACATCCTCCCCACAAATCTAACTCCATTCTACCCATGGCTGCCATATCTTATGAAATACATCAAGTTTATTTCTCTTAATATAAATACTTTTTTCCAATGAAATTATATGCTCCACCTGCGTAAGAAAGTCTCGTCTAGTCGGAGGCTCTTCTCTGATCCAGAACTGAGCGATCAACTTCCTTGCTATGAACAACAGTCTAGCAATCGCCAGTTTGACCATGGATACTGCTACTAATTCCTCTACATACCCTAATATGCAGACCAAAGGGTCTCTGGGGATTGCACACCTATATATCAATTCAATCCGACTCAATACAACTGTCCAGTATGTAGACAATCTAGGGCAATGCCACAGCATGTCTGCCCGTTCCTGCGAACACTGTGGACACTCGGAATCGGACCTCAAACCCATCTTGAACATTCTATCTGGAGTTCTGTAAGCTCTATGAATTATGTATAGCTGAGACATCCTCCCAGGTTCGCTCATAGAGATCTTAGGCACATATTCTAAAATAGATTCCCATCTATCGTCATTTATCTCTCCCAATTCAGCTTCCCATTGCACTCTAGACTTGATGGGATGTTTGACTAGAAAAGTGAATAATAAATCTCTATACACTTCTGAGATTGCCCCCCTTGTCCCGCTGTTCTCCAAAATGGAGGCCAGTGTGATATCAAACTGGATCTCAATAAGTTTTTTCCGACATTGCGACCGATACGCATGTTGAATTCTTTTAGAATGAAATAAATTTGAATGCGGTAACTGGAATTCTGTTTGCAGCTCCACAAATGACTTAAGTCTCCCCTGACCCATTAGCTGTCCCATCCTTCTGATTCCTGCCTCTCTCCAGGGCCCAAATCCTTCCATTTGCTCGAATTCTTGCAAATTTATATTATCCCATACAGGAGAGTATTTGGTAAGGCCCGTGACACTCCTAATCTGTTTAACTTTTTCCCATACCTTATGAATTAGGAGAACAGTAGGAAACCGAGAGCCTAATTTTAAAAACTGCCCCCCTTCCAAACTCTCTCCCAGAGGCCATTTTCCAAACAAATATCTCAAACTACTAGGCGATTGTCCCTGTCCCGTCTCCACCCCCCATCCTCCAATATGCTGGCATTGTGCTGATAAAAAATAAACCCAGGGGTTGGGAAGCGCCAAACCTCCATCCTCCTTTGGCCTCTGCAAAGTTTCTTGTTTAAACCGTGGGCTTCCCCCCCCCCCATATTAGTTCGCCAAACAGCGATTTAATTTTGTGGAACCTACTCTGCGAGATCCAAATTGGAGAATTATGCAGTACATATAAAAGCTGTGGCATCACAATCATTTTTAAAAGGTTCACCCTTCCAATTACCGAAAGATGTAATTTATTCCATGCCGATATTTTGGAACAAATTTTTTGTAGCAAAGGGCTTAGATTAAGTTCTTCAAACCTAGTCAAAGGAAGGGCGATTTGTATCCCCAAATATTTAAATCCCGAAACTACCTTCAATTTTGCTGACCTTTCCACCTCCCCCATATCCCTATCTACCTCATCAATGGGCATTATGCACGATTTGTCCCAATTGATTCTGAGTCCGGAAAATTCCCCGAATTCCTCAATTAATGCCACCGCGTTATCCAAATTCTCCCCTGAGTCCTCCAAAAATAACAAAATATCGTCGGCATACAAAGACACCCTCTCCTCCTTCACTCCATAGACAATTCCTTTTATCTCTTGTGCATCCCTTATTTTAGTGGCCAGAGGCTCCACTGCGAGCGCAAACAGCAACGGAGACAACGGGCATCCCTGCCTCGTACTCCAATGTATTGAGAAACTATCAGATAATTCATTATTCACTCTAATTTTTGCCGTTGGAGAGGAGTATAGCAACCCCACCCAAGATATAAACTTGGGCCCGAACCCAAGGCCCATCAAAACCGACCACAAGTACTTCCATTCTACACAATCAAAGGCCTTATGGGCATCCAAAGACACTACTACTCTCTTTCCAGCATTTTTCGGCTGGAATTTGCATATTTAAATATAGCCTCCTTAAATTGATTGCTGTAGATTTATTGGGCATAAATCCCGATTGATCTGGGTGGATTACTTTATCAATCACGTGGGTCAGTCTGTTGGCCAAGGCCTTCGCCAGAATCTTTACATCTGCCGTAAGGAGTGAAATGGTCTGTAGGACTCCGGATTCAATGGGTCCTTATCAGCTTTAGGAATGACCACAACAATGGCCTCTCTCATAGATGTAGGTAACATTCCCCTATCCAACGACTCATTAAATACCTTCTCCAATTTAGTTATTACTTCTTCATTAAAAATTTTATACACCTCTGCCGGAATGCCATCCGCCCCCGGGGCCTTATTTCCCGCCATGTCCGCCAGTGCCACCCTCAACTCCTCCGCTGCAAGCGGCCTATCCATCCATTCTCTGTCTTCCTCCCCTAATCTAGGAAGCTTAATCGCCCTCAGATACCTGTCCATCTCCTCTTGACCTTTATGTATCTTTGAGGAGTATAGCTCACTATAAAATTGTTTAAATACATCCAAAATTTGATCCCCCTGTGTAACCACATTACCTTCCTTAGTTTTAATTGCATATACATGTGAGGATTCCCGTTGTGCCGAAGCTATCACTGAGAGCAGGTGCCCCACTTTTTCACCCTCCGCATAGAATGCCTCGTTCTGAAATGCCCGCCAACTCTCCGCCTTACGGATGTGAAGTTTATTAACTTCCGACTGGGCCACTCTCATGCGGGTCTGCGTAGCTTTAGTACACTGCGCACCCAATGCTTCCTCAGCCGCCCTTAATTCCTCCATCACTGCTTTGTCTAGATTTTGAGACCCAGTCTTATATCGAGACACTTCTCTGAATAAAATCCCTCTCAAAAACGCCTTCATAGTATCCCAGACTACATGACCCTCTGCACTACCTTCGTTTATCCTAAAGAATTCTCCCAGTTCCTCTCCTATCTTTCCCAAATCCAGCAACCGTAACCAAAAGGGATGAATTTTCCATTCCATACCTGTCAACCTCCCCCGTTCTCCCAATTGTAGAGATATCACCAGTGGACAATGATCCGATAGGACTCTGGGCAAATATTCCACTTCCTGTACCAAGTTATCCATCCCCTCATTTCCCAAAGCCACATCAATGCGAGACAGGGATCCATACGTCGCCGAGTAGCACGAGTAAGTGTAGCTCTCCATATTCCGAACTCTCCACAAGTCTATCCAACCAATTTCCTCATGTAGTTTCCAAAAGGTGTCACATTCCCTCCCTCTCTGCTCCCCGCATGTTTACCCTTATCCCAATGATCATTTGCAATATTATTCACATCACCTATTACAAGCAACGGGACCCCAGTGCATTTCCCGGATAAGTCCAGAATTTCCTGTATCTTTTTTCCAGAAAATGGTGGAGGGATATACAAAGACACAATACATAATAATCTATTCAATATCCTACATACAATAAACACGTATTGCCCATCCTTGTCTATTACTGCTGTGCACTGTGTAATGTCTGTGTCTGACTGTGCGGGAACATGGTCTGATCATAACACAGCTCCTGGGCAGGGGAGGATGCAAAAGCGAGGATACAGACAGGACAGCATGGTCTGATCATACCACATCTCCTGGGCAGGGAGGAAGCAAAAAAGAGGATATAGACAGGACAGCATTGGATGACAGTCGATTCTTTCTGAGAGGTAAAACGTTTAAAATCGAGCAGCTGCGACCCCATGCTGCCCTGTCTGTATAATCTATTTTGCTTCCTCTACATGCATTTGAAAGCATGTTTTAAAAATAATTCATAGGATAGGGGACAACTTTTTGATCACACGCAGTCCAGACATGAGGACCTCAGCAATCCGGAGAGGGAAGCTCTGTAGCACCCCATCAAATTGTAGTGGTAGTGCTTATGCTTTACCTATGGACCCCTGCAGTGATCTGGTATATCCGGCAGTCTAATAGACAGTGAATGGAGTGAAGGTCGAGCATGGGCACCTCCAATCCATTCTCATGGATATGAGAATAATGACCAGTTGTGATAATACTGCACAGTTATGTGCCAAAACATTGAATTTTCTTGGCTATATTTCAAGAATGGTTCCTGTCATTCTAAGCTTGATAGATTTTCTACTCACCTGAACTTCAGGAGATGTGGTGTCTTGAGACAAGGAATGCAAAACAGCAACACAAGATGCCAAATGTTGTGTAGAACCAATCCCTCCAAGGTGCCTGTGCAAAGACCCTAAGGCTAGAGAGTGACCAGTTCTGGCCACCACATCTCTAGCTACCTTCAGCCTGAAAAATCACAAAAAAATGAAATTCAGACAAAGATTAAAATAAAGACGACTGACGTGATATTTTAATGACCCCAAATCACCTACTTGTCAAAGCTTGCTTGAGCTAGTCTAGAGGTGTATAAAGGTTCGGATACTACATGGGCCAACCGGGCCATACATTCGACAGCAGCGCAGCGCAGCCATGGGTTTCTACTCTCCAGTGCTCCTACAACCAGGGAAAGGCATGGTCTTCGGGTTTCTTCAGGCCCTAAGTTAATGTGGTTGGAAGCCAAATGCTGCAGAAACAAGTACAATCAGATATAAAATACACACTCCTAATAGATAATATTATATAATGTGCATGGAGGCAAATGGCTAGTCTCTTACTAAGCTACCCAAACAAAAATGGGAGCAAAACTCCATTACATTATTATAGTAATGAAATTGGAATATCTTATTTTACAATTAAATGATTGTTAAAGTTGACTTCGCACAAAAATAGGTATTAGACCTACCGGTAATGATGTTTCCAGGAGTCCATCCTGACAGCACTATGGAGGACGTCCTCCTCCTCCTTACAGGGACAGGAAAGCACACGAGAGGTTAAAAGGCCATGTCCCACCCCCTTTCCCTCAGTGATTTGACAAGTACCACAAGGTGGATGATGCTAGTAACGGTTTAATGAAACAATCATATTACAGCATATGACATAACATAATACAACATAGTATAACCTAACAGGGAGGGAACTACCCGTGCTGTCAGGATGGACTCCTGGAAACATCATTACCGGTAGGTCTAATACCTATTTTCCAGGACGTCCACCTGACAGCACTATGGAGAGTACCAAAGCACCTCCTCAGGGTGGGATTACTGCTTGGAGAACTTTTCTCCCAAATGCGGTTTGTTGGCCAGCTAACACATCTAGTTTGTAGTGTTTGCAGAATGTATTAAGACTAGCCCAGGTTGCCGCTCGACAAATTTGATCAACTGACGCCCCCGCCCGCTCGGCCCATGAGGCCGATACCGCCCTTGTAGAGTGGGCTTTTAAGGAATCAGGCGGGCTGGCGCCTTCAGCCTGGTAGGCGTCCGAGATTACTGAGGTAATCCAACGCGCTATGGACGCCTTAGAGGCCTTCTTCCCTTTATTCCTACCTCCAAAGAGAACGAACAGGTTCGGGTCGACACGTCAACTATTGGTGGCCTCTAGGTATTCTATAACTGCGCGCCTCACGTCTAGCGAGTGGAGCCGCCGCTCCTTCTCATTTCGGGGATTATCGCAGAAAGAGGGTAACACTACCTCCTGGTTCAGATTTCTTGTAGAGGCTACCTTCGGGGTAAATGCCGGGTCTAACCTTAGGATTATACTATCCTCTCTTATCTGGAGGTATGGATCCTTAGTGGATAGGGCCTGGATCTCCCCTATTCTTTTGGCCGTGGTAATGGCTACTAGAAAGGCCGTTTTACGAGTGAGAGCAGGGATGGCTATCTTCTCACTAAGGGCGAAAGTGTCCGAGCAGAGGAACCGAAGTACCAGGCCCAGGTCCCATGGCGGGGTGAGCTGCCTAATCGTGGGGCGCAGGCGCTGTGTGGCTTTTATAAACCTTATCACCCAGGGATGTGCAGCTAACTGATAATCGAAGAAGGCGCTCAAAGCTGAAACCTGGACTTTTAGAGTGCTGGGCTTGAGGCCTTTATTAAAACCTGCCTGCAGGAACCCTAGTATGTTAGGGAGATCAGGGGTACCTGCCACGAGCTCGGACCTGCCACCCTCCAGACAGAATCTCTTCCATATCTTCCGATAAATTGCCGACGTCACCGGCTTCCTGCTGGCCTGTAGGGTGGATATGACCTGCTCCGACAATCCTTTTGCCTTCAGGATGTCCCTCTCAGGATCCAAGCCGATAAATGGAGTCTTGCTGGGTCCGGGTGGTGGATCGGGCCCTGGTGGATGATGAGGTATGAATAGGAACCTGATAGTATGCCTTTTTTAGGTCTAGGGTGCACATAACTGCGTCCCTGTCTATCAGAGGAATTGCGGATCGGATTGATTCCATCCGGAACCTCCTGTATCTGACCCAAGCATTTAGTGGCTTCAGGTTTATGATGGTGCGGGCCTCGCCGGATTTCTTTGTGATTGCAAACAGGGAAGAGTAGTGCCCTTTCCCTCTTTCTGACGGTGAAACTGGTATTATGACCCCTGAGTCTAACATGTCCTGAAGATCCGACCACATTGCGGAGTCCTCCTGGACGACAGTGGGGGCAATATATCTGTCGGGGGGAGGAGAATAGAGCTCTATCCTGTAACCTTCTCTGATGGTTCTGAGGACCCACTGATTGTTGGTGACTCGTGACCAGTTTGCTGCAAAGTGGCGAAGTCTCCCCCCAATGCCTATGGCGTCATTGTCTCCTCGATCTAGATGTCGATGCAAATGGGGGACCTCTGTTCCTCCCACTTTGGCTGAAGGAGCCTTTGTAGGAGCTTCTATTAGACCTCGCCCGGCCCCTAAACTCTGACTGTCCTCTGAAGAAGGAGCCTCTCCGAAAGGACTGGGACCGCCTGGGCTTTTCTTCCGGGAATCCCTTATTCTTATCGGACACCAGCTCAAGGATATTATCCAGGGCTGGACCAAACACCCTCAGACCCGAGAAAAGGATGGCACATAACTTGGCCTTAGAAGGGTTATCCCCCGACCAGGATCTAAGCCAGACTGCTCTCCGGGCCGCATTAGAGAGGGAGCTGTTTCTGGCCGCAGACCTAACTGATTCCGCCGACGTATCCGACAGGAACGCCGTGGCTGATTTCAAGAGAGGAAGAGATGCTAGTATCTCTGACCTCGGGGTCTTGTTGGTTAGGTGTTCCTCCAACTGCCCCAACCACAGGAACATAGACCTGGCCACCGAGGTGGCTGCTATGTTGGCTCTAATCAGGGCCGCCGACGTCTCCCATGCTCTTTTTAACAAGACGTCCGCCTTTCTATCCATCGGGTCTCGAAGACCGGATGAGTCCTCGGCTGGGATAGCCGACTTCTTAGTAACCTTGGCGACCGGGACGTCGATCTTAGGGACTTCTTCCCACGCCCGAGTTTCCTCGGGATCGAAGGGCAGTCTATTTTTAAAGTTTCGGGAGAGTGTCAACCGACGCTCTGCTTCTTTCCACTCCTCCCGGATCATTGCTTTGATGTGCTCGCTCACAGGGAACACCACCTGTTTGCGGGACACCAGTCCTCCAAACATTAAGTCCTGTCTGGACTGTGGCTTAGGGACTTCTTCCATCTGCATGGTATTTCTGACCGTGTGTACCAGCTTGTCCGTATCCTCCAGTCTGAATAGGTACTTTCTGTTCTGCTCCTGACTATCCCCCAGGATCTCGCCTTCTTCCTCCTGATCTGAGTCCCGGAAATCGGATTCCTCGCTAGGGCTCGCCTCTGATACTGGGACTGGTTCCCACCTCGGACGCTTGCGACCTGGCCCAGGGCTGGGGGATCGACGCCGGGATGTAGAGGCCTGAATCTCTTCCCTTATCAGCGACCTCATTTCGGAAAGTAGAGATGGCTGTTCCTCGCCTATGACCCTGGAGGTACAGGGACCGCATAGGGTCTTGCTATAGGTGTCTGGCAGCTTTACTCGGCACACCGGACATCTGACTGATTTGGCGGTGGCTTTCGCCGGGTCCTTCCCCGAGGGGGACTCAGCCGGGGTTCCCTTTTCCTGATAACATAAGGGGCACCTCATCAGATCTGGGCTGTGGGGGAGGGTGGTCTGCGCTATGCGCACTTACCCCTCCACCAGATGCAGTGTTGCCTTCCATCCCCTGGCGTCCGATGCAGTCACACAGCCTGGAACAACCTGTGACGACTCTGGAGAACGCTTTGGTCCAGGAGCGCGCGCGCCCTGGATTTGAAACCGGCGTCTGACGTCACCGGATGTGACGCTGGTAAGCCGCGCCTCCACTTCCTGCCGGGCATCTGCGCGCGACCGCGCTCGGCGCGTGCAGGGAGCCATTCCTGCTATGGCGCTCCGGCCTCCACTGTCCAGCCGTCGGCGGCGTCCTGCGGGTACTCGACCCGCCGCGGCCGATTGCGCCCACTTCTGTCGGTGCCCGCACGGCCAGCCGCCTGCGGGGAGCCGACCCGTCCTGGAGCCGAGAGCCCCCCCACCGGGAGGAACGGCTCCCTCCAGGAGCGCCGTCCTGCTCCTGGCCTTTGGAGCCGAGGGACTCCCCACCGGGAAGTTTCGGCCCCGGGACCTCTTGACAGGGGAAGGATTGGACCGGCCGCACGATCCCCTGGGTCCCTCCGGTAAGCTCTCGCGTGTCCCTCCGTGCAGGGACAGGAAAAACACTGAGGGAAAGGGGGTGGGACATGGCCTTTTAACCTCTCGTGTGCTTTCCTGTCCCTGTAAGGAGGAGGAGGACGTCCTCCATAGTGCTGTCAGGTGGATGTCCTGGAAAGACATGTTTTTGGATAAGTGAGCAGAAATAGTAGTAGATTTATAGAAAAAGATCAATATAAATGTCCAGTGATCCTATGGTCCATCCCGCTGCTTGCTTACATGCAGAACAGGCAAAAACCAGATGTGGGCCCTTTGCTTTCCAATAATTTATCATAACGCACCCTATATGTGTAGGTGATAGAAGCAGTTTTGCTGACTAAGGGTGGCAGTTGTCCCCCTTTACCATTGGTGCAACTTGGGCCTAAAAGGTATGTCAGTTCCAGTATGGCCAGCACCGTAGCGACATGCGATGGTTGTAACCGACAGGTGAGTAATATATTTTTTGGATCTTTTTTTTTTTCTTACAAGTACTTGTGCTAGATTTTGTTTGTTTTTTCCCATTATGGATAGTTCCTTTAAAAAAAAGTCTGCTGCTTGCAGGCAGTCACAGGGGAAGCCCAGGAACGTACTGCATACTATTTATACCCTAACTTAATATTCAACGATGCAAACTATACCAGGAAAGCAAGTCTCTGACTGCAATAAAAATATTAGCATTTACTGATGGACCTGACAATGGCATCAGGGCATTCACTTTCATGGATCACAGTTGATCCACTATATTTACGGGTCCACTTACTTTAAGGAAGCAGCACAAAGCAGACAAGGCCGATAACTGGACGCTCGGCTGACGGAAACCCTTGGTCTGTTTCACAGAATCCACCAACTGCTCCAATATCTGAGTTCTGCAAAGAACAACAAGTTTCTTTCTTAATCTTACAAGATGAACTTCATGAATTAAATGTAATAACTCCCCCAATATTACCTCTGGGATTCCGGCATATTCGACAGCAAAATTCCAAAGAGCGCGGCAGCGGCTTGAATGACGGTAAAGGTTGGCGGCAGAGGGGTAGGTACAGATTCTCCTTTGGAGGGCATATGGTAGATGGCATGGGGGTCATACTCTAAACTACCACCAGGAATACCATTACTGAGGAGAAACTGGACATTAAAATGATCATTATTAATGACCAAGATAAGAAACAGGTTATATTATATGGGCACTGATCCAATGTTCCCAAAGAGGATATGGCTGAACTGGGAGAAAATGACAGACAATGTGGTGTAAAAAGAGCTTTAAGGGGAATTCTGATATCAGAAAACCACGGTATCCAGGAAAATGGTTTTAAAGAAAAGGGTATTACTCAACCTTCCCAGGTCCGGCGTAGAGTCTTGGTTGTCTGACACAGTCTGCAGGGCTGACGTTACGTCACAGCACTGCAGCTGATCAGTGAGCTCAGCCGGTTTGAGAAGCCTGTGACATCTATTCTGGCAGAGCAGCAAAGCTCATTGATTGATTGCAGTGCTGTCAATGTGATGTCAGCACTGCAGACAGACACCAGGAGTTGCGGCGGAGACTCAGTGCTGGACCAGCTGAGGGTATTAAAATAAAACCTCTCTCTCCAGGTGCAAAATAACCCTTTCAAAGCGGTTTTCCATCTTAACCTTTTGTATTTATTTCTCTAGGCCATGCTGAAATTCATAAAGTCACCTAGTACTCACTCTCTATATGTCTGTCTAACAATGAATCCTCTGCTGCTGCCCCAGTGATTGTGCACAGGCTGCAGAAATGATACGTCACATCAATAATGCTGCAGTTAATCACTGAGCGCAGCGGTTCATGCAGTCTACACTGGGAAAACTGCTGATCCCAGCAATGGTCTTCTGTGCTGCAGAGAGGTCACCACTGTAGCTTGTACACAGCCACTGGAGCAGCAGCAGAGAAACAGCGTTGGACCTGGGGAGAGCAAGTAACAGTTCTTTTTACTATTTTTACCATGACTACCGCAAATTAGAGAAAAATTGAAAAAGTGAGTCCAATTTACGTACATAAATGAATCAATATCTGGTAGCAAAAGCCAACGACAATCACCTGCTCTTCTATAGTTCGGTGATCACTCTCCTGCAGCGAAGGTCCCAACAGGATCAAATCATCAGGATGACAAAGTGCTGGCAGCAAGAATACGGCTCCGCTGGGTGTGTAGTCAGGGGAGGTTAGATCTGCAACCAATTCCTTCATAATTGCACACAGGCTTCCTGATAAAAAAAAAAAGGATGAGAAAGTCACAAACATTGCATATAGTACAGCAACTCTAAATGCACTAGATAACATAACACTATCATAAAGGGTAACAATAAATCCCCATACCTTCATACGACTTGGGGGGCATCAAAATTAGCAACTGGTAAAGCCTTTGTCTGTACAACACAGAGCAAGCCTTTAGAGAGTTTCCATAATATTTCTGTAGATTGGGTAATCTAGAAAGGAAGAGAGTTTAGGAAAAACAAAATTAAATACAGTTGCACATTAAGAAATAATAGAGGGGGTGACGAAACAGAGCAAAAGACTAGAATAATAAGGGCAAATGTAAAAAGCACTGTACGCCTGTCGTAATAGGAGTTCTAATTAATAACGGAGACAGAAAAGGCGCAGGGTTAATGAGGGTTTTTTAGATGAAGGGGTGTGCAACATTTGTTCTTTTTAGTACTTACTGGGCAAGCAAAGCAATGGCAAAAGGAAGAGGAGGAAGGAGCCGAAGTAAAACCTCTTCTGTGACGAGATCCCCACAGTGCAACATAAAGCTCTGTATAGCTGGGGAAAAAGGATAACATATAAGCAAAAAATATTTTTTACAATATATTGGTAACATACAGGTCCAATTTCTCTTATAACGACAATGCTCCTATGGGAGAAAAGCACTCCAACAAGATGCTACAAAGAAGAAGCGTGCAGAGACCCCACAGCTCCAGACTTTGCACCTTCCATCTAGAACATATTGCTTTATGGGTAACAATAAGAGTATTGTGTATAGTATTTGCCACGGCGATGAAAGTTATCCTATGCTTCTGGATAAATGACAAGCCACCATAGGATATAGAAGGTTAGTCCAATGTCAACACGTTTCAGAGTCACTCCGACTCCTTCTTCAGGACACCCATAAATGACCTTGAATAAATGTTTTGATTTGCTTTTCGTGAGAGACCACCTAGCATGGCTGGCCAACTGTCCAAACTATGCCCACCCTCAATTGCCAATATGAAAGAAAATTATTTGACCATTAGTGCTTTTAGGGAGGACATGCTGCTGCACCCTTAGCCTGGTCTCACATGTCTGAGTATAATAATGCACATATGGACCGAGATTTCTTACGGGCATATATGAGAGACTAAAGAAGTGTGGACGTAACACGCGTCGAGGTGGAGGCACGCGGCTCGGACGTCACACACATAAGTAAGTCATCACTTATAGAATTGGAGTCTATGTTTACTTTATAGGATGCAGCACGTAATTATCGTTCATAGCATCTACTGAAGTTGTGCCACAAATAATGTCATCTTAGTAGTCAGGTGGAATTTTGAGCAAGGTGCCCAGCACTTAACATTATGACACACAGCATAAAGTATACAGGCAGTCATTTAGCTCCATTATAAGCACAGGCCCTTTATATACATACATCCTGCACAGCACTTCCTTTGTAGCATATTACATAGGCCTTTTCAGGCAAACTGCTTTTCCTGCCTTGCTCCATACAAATAGATAAGATATAGTTATATCCGCTACAAGTAATAAGTATAATCCATGATTAATGAAATGTGTGTTTAATGATGTCCTTAGCCACCAGCGTTCCTCACATTGGAGGCATTTGCTTTTATGTTAGTTTGTTTTGTTTTAATTAATTGTATATTTAATAAAAATAGCAAATTAAATTTTAAGATTAAAGGGGTTGTCCGGGCTTTTCACATAATCTCAGTGCATATCTGGGCTGCAGAATGCTGACAATAAGTAATTTACCTTCTGTGGCCAGTTTGCAGGGTTTGCTAGATATCAGCTCTTGCTTGTAATAAAAACATACGGGGGGGTGGTCTGGCATTGAAATGAGAACTGGTCGTTTCTTCCTACTCTACTAAAAACATGTCCTCTATAGCAACAACCCCACCCTCCATAGCAACAGGCCCTCCCCGACAACATGAACAAGCCTATCCCTCCTCACACAGTAACAAATCCTCCCCCTCTAGCAGCCTCAGTGCAGAGAGCAGCTGCTCCTCCCCCAGACACACACTGAACAGTGATCTATGGGGGCGTGGCCTGGACCTCATGTAGGGAGGACGTGGAGTGAGAGAGCTCCTGCCCGGATCCGACAATAAATCCTGATTACCGGCACTGCTGACGAGTCCCACTGACCTGGAGGGCTGCAATATCTCCCTGGGCGTTTAGACAGCGGAGGATCCTTGGGCCATGTCGAACCGCAGCAGTAAAAAAGATAAGGAGACGCTGGGGCGCGCCTCTGCTACATCCAGGATGGCACCAGCAAACAACAAGTCGGCTGGTAGTGGAGCGATGGGAGCTGCTGGCAGGCTGGAACGATATGCAAGGGTGCCTCCTGCTGCTGCTCGATCGCCCAGTGCACAGACTGAGGCAGACGCTGGATGCAGCGTGGAGCTGGAGGATCATCTCTCCAGGGAGGGAACAGTGAGTAAACTGGGCCCCCTTCAGCCCAACATGTGCAGACACAGGGTCCTGTGCTGGAGGAGGAAGGAGTGGGGGATGGGGAGCAGCCGGAGTCTGTAACTGCTGAGCCCACGCTGGGAGAAATCCTCGCAGCAATTAACTCCTGCAATACCACACTGGCCACTCTAAGTAATCAAATGGAGATTGTCACCAAGGACATGGCCTGTATTAAACAAGAGCTGCGAGGGGTGACTGCCAGGGTGGGGGAACTGGAGGAGCGTGTTGGTGCGACGGAGGATAAATTGCCACCAATAACACGGGAGCTGGGAAAAGCCACGCAAAATATTACAATACTGCTGAACAAGGTGGATGATTTAGAGAACCGCTCCCGTAGAAGTAATCTGCGACTGGTGGGGGTTCCGGAGAGGACGGAGGGGACTGACTCACTTGGCTTTTTTGAAAAATGGCTAATGGACACCTTTGGTAAAGATGTTTTGTCCCCATTCTTTACTATTGAGAGAGCACACAGGGTCCCTACGCGTGCCCCCCCGCCGGGAGCACCCCCGCGTCCCATCTTGCTTAAGCTCCTACACTTTAAAGATAGAGATGCTATCCTGCGCAGATCCAGAGACATTAAGGAACTTGCTATTAATGGGAGGAAAGTCTCCATTTTCCCTGATTTTTCCCTGGAGGTGCAGCGTAAAAGGGCGCAATTTATTGAGATTAAAAAACGCCTACGTGACTTACAGGTGACATATTCCATGATGTACCCTGCTAGACTGCGGATTGATGTGAATGGAGAAACGCACTTTTTTGATACGGCGGGAATGGCGCTGTCCTGGCTGGATATTAATGAGAGGTCCATGAGGAGGAAGAATACTTGAAGTTCTCCCTTTTTTCGCCACCAGGTGTTGTTACTCCTTTTTGTCTAGGACGCTATGCTGGTATAATTACTACTGTTCATTCCATTTCGGATTCAGGGCGGGAGCTGACCGGATTGCTGTGGACACTCGTTACAGTGACAAGCTGTGGACCCTTCTCCCTGCATGGACTCTGGGCGAGTTTTCTAGCCCTGATTCTCTCTATTTGAGAGAAATGTGCAAGTTACACTTGTGTTTGGGGGTAGGGGCGCTGTGCACTGGTGTGCAGTGCTCCCTCTCCCTCCTTTGTTTTTTTCGTTTGTTGTTGTATTCCCTAATTGTTCTGTGGGATGTGATGTGCGTCAGCCGTGTCGCCCAATTCATTGTACTGAGGGATGGTGGAGATTGCCTCTCTCCCTCGGGAGTGGAGTATGTTCCGATTTCTCATTTTTTAGTCTGCTCTTATGGCGATATCACTTAATATTGTAGCGTGGAATGTTAGGGGGCTCGGGGATGCAAATAAGAGATGTGCTATATTTACTAATATGCAGAAATTTCTCCCGGCTATCCTGTGTATGTCTGAGACCCGCATGGTGAAAGATAATATTCATTGGCTAAGAAAGGGATGGGTTTCACACGAATATCATTCCACGTACTCGACCCATGCGCGGGGTGTCAGTGTGCTGGTGCACAGGTCCATCCCCTTCTCATGTACTAAATCAGTGGTTGACCCTGGGGGCAGATTTGTATGTTTGCTTTGCACGTTATACGGTATACAATTTATTTTGGTTGCCATATACATCCCCCCGCCCTATTCAGTCGAACCAGTAAAAAGAATCTTGTCTATTTTGGGTTCCTTTCCCCCTGCGCCGACTCTTCTAATAGGAGATTTTAATACATATTTGCATCCCTATTTGGATAAGTTGCATTCGGGAAACATATCAGAGGATGCAGCCTCAACCTCATTTGCTAGAACGTTAGTGGAGCTGGGTATGGTAGATCTTTGGCGTGTCCAAAACCCCACAGCCAGACAGTTTTCCTGCTACTCTAGCTCCCACCACGCTATGTCACGGATAGACCTGGCCATTGGGAATACACTCATGACCCCATATGTACGAGGGGTGGCCTACCTGCCTAGAAGTGTATCTGATCACTCGCCGCTACATGTCACACTTTCATGGGGACACCCCCTCACCCTATCTAGACCTATCTGGAAGCTTAATCCCTTCTGGATCCAGCTTATAGGGGGATCTTTGCATGATGCCATTCTAGAATATTTTCAACTTAATGAGTACTCTGCATCATCACACATAGTCTGGGATTCCATGAAAGCCTATGTCAGGGGCTTATATATTAGAGAAATATGCACACGGAAAAGCCAAAATAGACGCTACACCCAGAGTCTGATCCAGGAGGTGTCTGTTGCAGAGGCTGCGGTGATACTCAACCCGACAGAGGAAACTAAAAAAGCTTTGGAGAAGGCACAGGGGTCGCTCAGGGAAAACCTCATGTCGGCGGCAGCAAATAAACGTTATTTCCTCAAACAAAAATATTTTATAGAGGGGGAGGGAGTAGGACATTTATTGGCCACGGTCATTAGAGCACAGGACGGATCTTCATATATCAATAGGCTAAAAACGGACTCGGGTGGTCCTGTGACAGACAGTGCGGACATAGTGAGTGAGATAAGGAGGTATTATATGCGACTATACACATCAGATTGCAGTCTCACGGAGACTGAGATTGAGCAGTACCTGGATGCTCTCTCTCTCCCTGCATTGGCTGATAGCGATAGGGATTCATTGGATCGGGACATCCTGTTGGAGGAGTTGGAGGAGGCGCTTGGTCAGATGCAAAATGAAAAGGCTCCAGGAATGGATGGCCTGCCTGGCGAGTTTTACAAAACCTATGCACCCTTACTGCTACCTAAGCTACTTAAGGTATTTGAAGAGGCTGAAAGGCAGAGGGTCCTCCCGCCATCTATGAGGGAAGCTTTGATAGTTTTAATATTAAAGCCCGGAAAGGATCCAGAGGTTCCGGATTCATATCGCCCGATTTCCCTATTATCAATAGATGTTAAATTATTGGCCAAGGTACTCGCCAATAGGATGTCCCGAGTTATCTCATCTGTTATACAGAAGGATCAGACAGGATTTATCCCAGGCAGAGCCACATCTATGAACCTTAGGAAACTATACTTGGGGATTCAACATAGTTCTGGGGAGTTGGGGGGAAGAGCAATTTTGTCCTTAGACGCCGCTAAGGCGTTCGATAGTTTGGAGTGGGGTTTTTTGTGGGCGGTACTTCGGAAAATGGGCTTTGGACACAGATTTATAAATTGGGTGAGGCTGTTGTATGGCTCGCCGGTGGCGAAGGTTGGGGCTAATGGCAGGGTCTCTGAGTCTTTTCCTCTTGGGAGAGGTACTAGACAGGGGTGCCCGCTCTCGCCCTTGCTATTTGCTACTGCGGTGGAGCCATTGGCAGTTGCAATTCGGAAGTCCAGAGAAATAATGGGATTCAGATGTGGAACTGTGGAGTTGAGGATATCATTGTACGCGGATGATTTACTTCTATATTTAGATAAGGTACATTCCTCGATTTTGCCGGCAATGGAGGTCATTTGAGAATTTGGGCTGAGGTCTGGTCTTCGGATTAATTGGTCCAAATCAGCTTTAATGCCGATAGACCCTCTCCCGGCGGATTTCTCAGATTTGCAGATACCGGTCCCTGTAGTTCGGAGGTTTAAGTATCTGGGTATAATTGTTAGTCCTGCCCCGAAGGATTTTCGGGCTCTGAATCTGGAGCCCCTGTTGCAGCGATTTAGAGCAAAAGTACATACTTGGTGTCGCCTGCCGTTGTCGAATATTGGTAGATCTAACTTAATCAAAATGGTAATGATGCCACAATTATTATATTTGATACATAATTCTCCGGTGTGGATCTGTAGGGACTTTTTTGCAAAAATAAATACATTATTCCGGGAATTAATTTGGAAGAAAAAACAGGCTAGGATTCGCTTGGAGATACTGCAGCGAGGGAAGGAGGAGGGAGGATTGGCGGTGCCAAACCCATTCATATACTTTATAGCCTCCCAGATGCAACATCTTAAGGGTTGGGGTAGAGACGGGGCGTGTGACAATGGTGGTGATATTGTGAGGGAAGGATCGGTATGGAAATATCCAGGGTGCCGGTTGGAGGTGGGAAGACGGCAGATAAATGGGGCACGATACCCCACGTTGGCTATGATTTTCAAGGTGTGGGATAGGGGTAAGTCTCTTTTGAAGATAAATGGGCCTACGGAATTGTGGCCATTGTGGCGAAATCCGGATTTGCAAGAGATCAAAAAGCTGGTGGGGTTCGGAAGATGGGAAGATAAAGGGATTTATCTGGTGTCACAAATTTTGCAAAATAATACTCTTAAGAGTTTTGAACAATTGAGAACAGAATTTCACCTCCCGCACGTCTTCTTTTATCAGTACTTACAGCTAAGACATGCATTGGAAAAACAGAGAAGGACAAATCCGGTGATAGTGACACATAATCAAACACTACATATGCTACTTACATCTGAGTCTTCTAGGGGACTTATCTCTGAATTATATAAAAGATTATTACCTGCCCATCTGGAGACATATCCACTGACTGCTGCTAAGAATAAGTGGGAACGGGACGTTGGCCCCCTGACGGAGGACCAGTGGTCCGATATTCTAGAACAGGTCCCTAAAATGGCGGTTTCTGAGTGCCAGCGGCTTTCGCAAATATATCTCATTCACAGGGTATATAAAACACCCAGCTTATTATTTAAAATGGGACTTAGGCCCAATACACAATGTGTTAGGTGTGGGCAGGATGATGCCCACTTGATGCATGTTATGTGGGAGTGCGGGCACATTGGGGATTTCTGGAGGCAGACCCTGGGACTCATAGCCCAAGTATACCATATCACAATACGACCGTCACCTCGTCTATGTTTGTTGAATTTGTGGGAGGAGGGGGTTGACCCGGACTCTGCAGTGGCCCTGGGAATAGCACGCATCCTGTATCAGGCAAGAAAGATACTTGCATATCATTGGTTGGATCCTATGCCACCAACATTGTCAGAGCTTAAAAATAAACTAAATAATGTCATCAGATTGGAAAGGGGGGCTTATTTAAAAAGAAATGCATTAAGAAAGTTTTACAAAATTTGGCAGCCATGGATGGAGTCACCGGGTCTCCCCTCGGGCGCACTGGTACGGGATGCGATGTTGGACCAGTTGCTGTTGTGCTTGCGATGAGGGGATGCTTGGGGGGTGAAAATAAAGTCTAGTGCCCTTTGTGGCGAAGTAGATTTTGAGTGGCGCGGTGGGAGGGAGCTGGGGTGGATTGGACCTGATATCCGTGGGGGGCGGGGGGGGGGGGCGAAATATGATGCGGAGTGGCGCGGCTGGCGGGGATGGTTTTCCCGCTGAAATGAGGCACTGATGTATAATTTTGATTTTTGTTTATTTGTGGAGCCATGTTGTTTATAGGCTCAATTTTATGCAAATATCTGTGTTTTGAGATTTCTTCTTTTTATTTATTCTTACACAGGAAGAGTTTTACCCTTTAAATAATATTTGCTCTCAATGTAAATTTTACTAGCTATATAAGATGTCATATTCTTTCTGTATTGATTCCTGAATGTTTAATAAAAAAGATCTGATTCAAAAAAAGAACAGTGATCTATGCAAGAGATGATATCTAGCAAACCCTGCAAACTGGCCACAGAAGGTACATTACTTATTGTTAGCATTCTGCAGCCCAGATATGCACTGAGATTATGTGAAAAGCCCGGACAACCCCTTTAATTGTTCTTGTGCTTTTCTGGTTACTTTCCTCTTGATGTAGAGATTTAGGTGGCAGACGGGATTTAGTATATGAGAGACTGTTGGGTTCCGGTCAGGAGATCTGCAGATGGTCCAGAAATCTCACTCTGTACGTGTGATGGCAGCCATTTAGTGACGGCAGCCTTATAGTGATATATTGAAATAATTACCACTCATAGCACCTGCTCGTCCTTCCAAGGTTACTTGCCAGGTGAAGGAATCTCCTCTACTGCGCTCCATGTCCAGGTCCTTAGGGTTTTGTGGGAAGACACTCTGCCAGAGCAGTAAAAGTCGTCCCAAATGAGGCTGGACCATTGCAGGGCCTGTAGAGTTGGTGAACATTTCAGATAAGACTAAACATATCCTAGTAGTGGCAAAGAAATAGCACTGTAAAGACCTTAGCTAGAATAGCATGGAAATACATCAGTTTTATGTTGCATATATACCTTACATTTTCTAGTAGCTATGGCAAGGTTTTCTAAAACAAAGAGTTTCAGGAAAACATTCTTTGTGTAGAAACCCCTTAGAGTGGCTGATCCAGACCTATGAGCAGGCTATCAGTAGAGCCAATAATCGCTGAATGAGTGTCAATAATCGTTCTGTGCACACAGAATGTAGGTCTGAACAGGCCAGAAAATGACCCCCGATCAGCCTGTCTATAGCCTGTAGCAGCCATCATAAAGGCCCTTAAAATGAGCGTTAACACGATAATATGCTCATTCTGTGTGCATAGAGTATTACCGGCAGCAAACCTCGTGGTAATTTGTTGCCACTAACTACGATCTTTAAGCCGGCTTAAAAATTGACACACAAGACTAAAGTGTTTTACATTTTCATCAGATGATTTGTTTAGCTGGGTAGAAAGTTGTGAAAAAGCGTTCCTACAAAGCCTTTTTCCGCGATTATTGACTCATCTAAACAGTTACTGTCTCCTTTCTCTTTCCCTTGTAGGTTGCAAAGCCTTCTCCCAGGCTAGCGCTTATCATTACTACACTTGCTATATATTTATGTTATCAATTAAAACCTCTGGATTTTTATAATGATGCCATACGAAAAATAATAGTGAAAAAAAAAAAAATGAGACAAAAAAACATAAAACTAAATTCATAAGCCATGCTGCAATGTAAGCAAAGGCATAACCTGCCCCAAATAGGAGCTCTCACTCTATAAATGGGGCGCCTCGCCTCCTATATCATAAATCGTTACAACTTCGTTTTGCAATAAAGTAAAGGAGTCTTACCCAATGTCATTAGGGAGGAGATGAGGAGCCAGCCTGCTTGGACCCTGTGGATAGAAAGGCGGCTGTTTTGGTTTGCAGAGCAGAGCAGGTCTTCCGCCAAGCTCATTATTACCTGAAACAACAATGATGAGACAGCTCAATGTGATTTTCCCATGCGATGCCTCCCAGAAAGCAGTGCACTACATTTTTCAACTTTAGAAGGGGTATTCCCATCGTCAAGATCCTACCCCAATATGCTGTAGGTGTAATAATATTAGCAAATACCTCCAATTAGAAATGTAGTATAGTTCTTCTGATTAGCTATGTCGCTTACCCCATGTGAAGGGCATTGCAATAGCTTAAGTATCCATGGTTCTAAATATTCTTTTGGTTACAACCACTAATTCTAACTATTTGAGTGGCCATAACCATGTATACCCAAGCTACTGAAATGCCCTGCACATGAGGTAAGCAACATAGTGAATCAGAATTATACTACATTTGCTAAAATTATTATTATTACACCTACTACATATTGGGGTAGGATCTTGAAGATGGGGATACCGTTCTAAATCTGTGCATAGAAGCAAATGAAGAGGCTTCTGCAAGTCTAAAAATAGGGATTTTTGTGTACTCACCGTAAAATCCTTTTCTCCGAGCCAATCATTGGGGGACACAGACAGTGGGTGTTATGCTGCTTGCCACTAGGAGGACACTAAGTAAAACACAGAAAAAAGTTAACTCCTCCCCTGCAGTATACACCCTCTCGCTGGCTGGGAATTCCCCAGTTCGGTGAAAAAAGCAGTAAGAGCATTAAACGAATGACAATCATAACTGTCAAAACCTAAAAATGCTACAGTGAGCCAATAGGCCAAACAGGGTGGGTGCTGTGTCCCCCAATGATTGGCTCGGTGAAAAGGATTTTACTGTGAGTACACAAAAATCCCTATTTCTCCTACGCCTCATTGGGGGACACAGGCAGTGGGACTTCCTAAAGCAGTCTCCGGGTGGGGAGCATACAACTGCTAATACCCCATATACCACTGGCTTAACACTGTGGTACTGCCGATTGCAGGATACATCTGCCAAGAGCTGCATCTGCAGAGGTCTGAGCATGAATTTGGTAATGTTTTGTAAAGGTATGCAGGCTGGACTAAGTTGCAGCGTTGAAGACCTGTTCTGCCTACGCCTGGTGCAGAATGGCCCAAGAGGCGCCCACTGAGTGGATAGAATGCGCCTGAATCCCTGCTGGGACAGGTGGCTAGACCCTTCCTATGCCCCTATGGAAGTACAAACAGGGCATCTGACTTGTGGAAGGGAGCCGTACGCGAGATGTACGTCTCAGAGCCCTGACCACATTGAGGGTGTGGAAGGCCCTCTTAATGCAATGGACTGGAGCTGGACAAAAGGAAGGCCAAACAATTTCTTCATTGAGATGAAAAGAAGACCCGACTTTGGGCAGGAAAGACTGGGACGTCCGGAGAGCTGCCTCATCCTGATGAAAATTCAGGAACGGAGGACAGCAGGACAGAGCTGCCAATTCAGAATCTTGTGTAATTGACGTAATTGCCGCTAGAAAGACCACCTTCCAAGAGAGAATAGCTAGTGGTACGTCCTGCAGTGGTTCGAAAAAGAGCCTCCTGTAAGGCTCCGAGAACCAAGTTAAAGTCCCATGATTCCAATGGCCCTTAAACAATAGAGGCGCCACCTGGGAGACTCTCTGAATGAATGTCTTCATCTGAAGTCCGGCGCCAATTTTGCACTGGAATAGCACTGACAAGGCTGAAATCTGGCCCTTGAGCGAGCTAAACGCGAGACCTGACGTTAATCCGGATTGTAGGAATTCCAATATGGAAAGAATAGAAAACACCAGTGGGGATCGACCATGGTCCTTGCACCACGAGAAGAAGGTTCTCCAGGTGCGGTGATAAGTGCGCATAGACACAGGCTGTCACGTCGCCGTCAGACTCGGGGCCTGCTGTTCCGGCCTCGGCCACTAGGAGGGGCCGGACTGTCACGTCGCCGTCAGACTCGGGGCCTGCTGTCCCGGCCTCGGCCACTAGGAGGTGCCGTGGTTCGCCCTCGAGTGATGACGGCGACAGAGAAGGGGCTCCTGCGCAGGCATCTGATGGACGCAGGCTCCGCTCCTCTGTCAGTCATGGAGGGGTTGGTGCATCGCCATCTGGCCTGGTCCTGGGGGTGGTCCTGATGACATCATCAGTCCGGGAGCTTGTGAGGGATGACCTGATCCCTCAAATACCTTGGGACTGGTCTTGCAAGCCGCCGGATATATTCTTGGTTCCCCTATGTGCCATTGTGTGATTTGCTATTGTTTGACTCTGACTTCAGCCTGGATTTCTGATCCCTCTACTGCCTGACGATTTTGTACCTCTGCTATTCTCCCGGTTTGTGACCTTAGCCTCGATATTCGACTCTGCTACTGCCTGCCGTTTTTGTACCTCTGCTATTCTCCTGGTTTGTGACCTTGGCCTGGATATTCGACTCTGCCACTGCCTTCCGTTTCTGTACCTCCGCTACTCGCCCGGTTTCTGACTACATTTTTGGTTCCCTGCCTTCTTCCCTATTGGCGACCGTCCTGCTCTGGCGTACTGCTTCTAGACAGCCACCCCCTGGGCCTTGCTACAATTCCAGATCCCTGTATAGGGGTTAAAGGTATATGGGTTTCTCGGGGTGCTGCCCCTACTGCAGCCCAGATTCCGGACGGACGTCACACAGGCTTCCTAAAATTAATCATGGTGGAGATCACATCGGGAGAAAAAACAGCCTGTGCTAAAAACCAGGATTCAACGGCCACGCCGTCATCGACAGGGCCCCGGAGTTCTGGTGGTAAATCGGGCCCTGTGAGAGTAGATCCATGCGATCTGGAAGTCGCCAGGGAACATCGGCAACTAGTTGTGACCAATCTGGCACGACTAGAATCACTGTTATTCCCTCTGCTCTAATTTTGTTGATGACCCTTGGGAGCAAGGGAAGAATGCACGGGAGCCGGAATCGGTGCCACAGCAGAACTAGGGTGTCTGCTTGGATGGCGCATGGATCGCGCGATCGGGTAATTAAATCGAGGAACCCTGTTGTTTAGTCTTTAGGTCGTATGATCCACATCCGGAGTCGCCCAGCGATGGCAGATCTGCTGAAAAAACATCCGGATGAAGAGACCATTCTCCTGAGGCAAGGCCTTGGTGACAGAGAAAAAAAACCACCGCCCAATTGTCCACACCCGAGGTGTGGATTGCTGAGATGGGCGAAAGGTTGGTCTCGGCCCAATGGAGGATGTGACTCACTTCGTGCATGTCCATCCTGCTCCAAGTACCCCCCTCACGGTTGATATATGCCACAGCCGTGGCATTGTCGGATTGGATCCTGATGAGGTGACCTGCGAGGGGATGGTGGAAACTCAGTAGAGCTAATTTGATTGCTCGAATGTCCAAGATGTTGATGGGGAAACGTGACTCTCAAATTAACCAACGACCCTGTGCTGTGTGGTGACGAAGAAAAAAAAAAACACACCAGCCTAGGAGACTGGCGTCGATGGTCACCACCGACCATCGTACTGGGAGAAAGAACTTCCCTTAACTCAGGGAGGATTTCAGTGTCCCCCGCTTGGGGGCTCGTCTGACCCGCAGGGACTAGTGTTGTGGAGTCGGTAAGCCAAACCTGCGACTCCGACTCCTCAATTTCCCTTACACCGACTCCGACTCCAACTCCGACTCCACGACTCCGACTCCCACACATATTGCTTATATTTAAGTGAAAAATTTATTGCAGTACAATGTGAACCTCAGACATTTAATCATTTTTATGATCCAATAAACAAGATATTTAGATAGAACAGAATATATATTGGTGTACTACCCGGTTTTCATTCTTTTTGGTACAGATACCATATGGATAGACAGATATGGATAAATGGATATATAGATAGAGCAGATTTCTAATCTGCATTTACTATTGAAAACATTATCTATGAGCTCAAAAACCTTTCAGGTGATGCAGTTTTTTAAAAAGATGATCAGCTTTTGCAGCTGAAAAACGTATCCTCAAAAAACACAGGAAAAACGCTGTGCGTGAATGTAGCCTTAGATCAGGAACAGAACAGCCATTTATAGGACATTTCATAACTTTCCCAAACTCCTATAAAAAAATATTCAGCACATCCTGCATTGAATTACTGTACCCAATTTATTATATATTTTAGGAGTCGGAGTCGGTCCATTTTATACCGACTCCAACTCCGACTCCGACTCCACCAAAATGAGCACCGACTCCGACTCCACGACTCCGACTCCACAGCCCTGGCAGGGACAGAAGGAACTGGCGGTCCAGGGAGAATGGGTTCTTGTCCCAAATTAACAGCAACGCATGTTGTAAAGGGGCGGAAATGGAACTGTGGGAATGGGACCGCTCCCATCGCTGCCACCATGTTTCCGAAAACTAACATGCTGAAAACGTATGGAGTGAGAAAACGGTCGGGAAAGAGTCCGCCCTGCCTGTTGTAAGGCTCGGGACTTTTCTGGAGTGAGAATGACCAACCCGCGGGAAGAGTCCAAGATCAATTCCAAAAAGGAAATCTGCTGGACCGGTGTTGGGGAAGACTTTTCGAAGTTTATCTTCCGACCCAGGCGAGAAAGTGTATTTACTGTGATATCCACGGATTTCTCGCAGGCTGGAAGGGATGGACCCTTGATCAGGTCGTCCAGATACGGTAGTACCACCACTCCCCGAGCGTGGAGAATGGCCATGACAGCCGCCATGGCCTTGGTATAGATCCTGGGGGCAAGGCAATGAACTAGAAGTGTTCTTCTCGAATTGCAAAATGCAGTAACTGCGGGATGATAGAGACTCTCCCTTTTGCATGGAGGCAATTAGCGGCATCTAAAGAGGTGTCTACTGCAAAATCACCTGCGTGAATTATCTACTTGGCGACACTGGTTGTCTCCTGAGGAGGATTGCTACCTTGGAAGGCAGTAATTAAGACTTCTGTCCAAGTGGCCATTGCCTTAGCCATTCAAGTCGCCGCTAAAGATGGGAAAAAAGCCACTCCTGAAGCCCCAAAAACTGAACTGGCGAGGTAGCCAATTTGATAATCGGAGGGGTTTCTGACTGAAGAGCCCTCAGAAGCGGATCGAAGCGTTTTAGGAACAAGGAACAATACAGGAGGATCCACTGAGGGGGACTGTAACCAATCCTTCATTAGATCTGTAGTAAAGGGGTATTTAGCCTCGATAGGCTTTTGCCCTGTGAACCGCTTATGTGGTCGGTTCCTACGTTTCTAGACAATGTCCTTCAACTCCGGATGGCTGGCAAATACCCTGCTTACACGTTTAGTCTTCTTAAAGGAGATAACGTGTTCCGGAGCGGGAATATTCTCCTCGTCCAACGTCAGAAACTTGTTGACTGACTGTCAGAGAATCAAGAGATTCATGGACATTTGGGGAATTCTGAGGGACTGACATGTCAGACTCGAATTCAGAGACATATTCTCTGCGAACATTAGGAGAGCACGAGACAGAACTCGCCGATGCTGAATCGCGAGCGTGACTAGGGGATGCGTCATGGGTACGCTTTCTAGAGACCTGAGGATCCCTTGAACGAGCACGGCCCCTGCTGGCGGACGATTCCCAGCCGTCGCCAAAGCCCTCCTCGGGCGGTAAAGACGCGTTCTGACTTATAGAGGATTCCTGGAGGAGTCTATAGCCTTGGTCAGTGACTCCATAGACCGTGACAAGGAAGCAGCACACTCAGGGGGACCAAACGCAGGGAGCACCTTGCGGCGGCGGCGGATGGCGTTTTAGCATAAGCTGGGTCGCAATCCGTGCATAGCGGATTAGTCTGGGTACTGGGCAAGGCAGTCTTGCAATAGGTACCAGCGGTAAAGAATGCAGTGCGCTTTTTATTAGTCCCCTTTTTTGCTTCCTTAGACTGAGACACAGTGCCCGTGAAAGGGTGACAAGCAGAGCCTGGGCTGCAGCTGCAGGGAACGTGCAGCGAAGGGGTTAAGCTTTTCTCTGAGAGCAGATGCAGCTTTCCCATGGTCCTGACGCTGTGTCCCTGGGAGGAATATCGGTGGCCCTGTAGCGTCACCAGGTGTTGTCTATTCGTGCGCGCACCCCCGCAGCCATCACAGAGGCCGATGAGCAGAGAAGGGGTTAAGGACATGGCCCCTGAGACTAGCAGGGCACCTATCGTACAGAGCGAGAGGCGCCAAAGACGTGGGCGGCGGCGCTAACAGTGGGCGGCGCTATGTAAATTGCAGCCTAGTAGGCCGAAAAGCCAGGGACTGTTTTTGGGCCTACCCGCTGCAAGCGCCGGGTGAAGGGGGGAGCGTGGGGCCGCGACGGGGAGCCGGTATGCGCCGCTGAGACTCGGTCAGCACTTCTCCCAGGGACCAGGACTCGACCCCATACCTACAATCCAGTGCTCGTTCCGTCTGCACTGTCTAGGAGCCTGCAGGTTTCATCCCATCTCAGATCCTGAGGTAAAAAAGCTCCCGGGCGATGTAGCAGAGCCGGAGAGGTTGTTACAGGGGTATTGCTCAATCAATCCACCCTATGGGCAGGGGGACAGAGAGCTATGGGGCTGATTCAGGGCATCTGAAAGCGCTGGTCAAATCTTCTCCGTGCATTCCGTGCACTCGCCCTCGAATCCGTGAGGAGTACCAGGACCATAAAGGAACCATCGCCAGAAGAATCAGCCCCAGTCGTCGCAGGAAAGTGTACGGGGAGGTATACTCCGCGTGCTTGCCTGTTGTTGGTTCGGGGGAGAGCGGGCCGTAGAATGGAACCGTCTCCCCCTTCACTCCGTTAATTAAAAAAAAAAAAATTACAGAAAATTCAAAAATAAAATAAAAACGGCGGGGTCTGAAGCCAGACCTAAGTGCCTCCTACAGACACTAAGCAAGAACTGGGGAATTCCAAGCCAGCGAGAGGGTGTATACTGCAGTAGGAGGAGTTAACTTTTTTTCTGGTTTACTTAGTGTCCTCCTAGCGGCAAGCAGCATAACACCCACTGTCTCTGTGTCCCCCAATGAGGCGTAGGAGAAAGTTGAATCCCTGACATCCATTAAATTATAGCATGTAAATATCCTTTTTAAAACTTATCAAAAAAATTGACCGATATATAGATCCATATGGGGTGCAGCTATTAACACATAATACTGTAAAGCATAATTAATCACGATGTCAACATTTAGTCAAGGCACATTATCAGAAATGTCTTTACATTTCGTATAATGATAGTGCAAGTTTTATTTATATGTCAAGCTGCTTGGTGATATTGATGGACTATTCTCAAGTTGAGGAAACCTTACTGGACTATGGCTTGGCATGCCTGAGTAATGGTATAAATTATACTACAATCACTTGTCAGCCCAAATGTGACCAACTGCTCTACTGGTAAAAAACAATGGCTGTCCTGTTGACATCTATGATTGGGGTAAGTATTAGGAACAAACAGTTATGTATTAAGTGTTTAATGGATGTGCATGGATAGTGATTGAATTTTTTTTTTTTAATTTTACAATGACCATCTGATGGAACAAAGCATGGAAAAGGAGATAAATAGTTTTATGAAAGATCTAATGAAATATCTAGGAAAACTTGGGCATTCGGTTATAGTAACTAATCAGAATCCAGATCTCCTCCAACAGATTTCTTACAAATAAACAGTTATCCAATGCTCATATAAGCCCAATAAAAGTAAGAAGATGTGGCGAGCTAAGATTATTCAGTACAACCAGAATGTCAGAATGAGTAACATGGCATCAAAAGACCCTAAAGAAAACAAACAAAAAAAAATAAAACAGGCATAGATGCTCATAATAAAAAAAAAAACAAACAAAAAAAACCTGTGGCAAGCCCAACTACGAGCATCCGTGGATCCAGTGCAGGACGCTACAGAGGTCTGCACTGGCTCTGAAAGCAATGCCAGAGGACTGTTGTAGCCTGTGATTGGCTGCAGAGGTCAGGTGACTAGAAAAGCATGTCATGAAAGTAGCACTCTTCTATTCACTGAACCACTGCAGCCCATCACAAGCTGCAGTGGTCATCTGATATTGCTTCTGGAGCAGGCACAGACCTCTGAAGGAGCCTAATCTAGATCCGCAGAAGCGCTGGAAAGGGAGTATGCCAACTTCCCCCCCCTCCCATTTTATTTTAAGCACATCAATGCCTGAAATATTTACTTTTTTCTATATCGGACAACCGTTAATGTTCATGGACTTAGGTCAGGCAGGATATGGTAGCGGCTACGCAAATTTGACAATTCATGGGTTATTCTGAATTTTACCTACTGATAACAACAAAGTCCCCAAGATCCTGAGATTAGGGTTCTGCAAAGCTCAATTTGAATGAAGTAGTGTCCGAACATGCGCACCATTCATTCTCTATGGGAATGCTGGAAAGACCCAGGCATTATACACAGCCATCTCAGGCAGTCTGATACAGAAAGAATGGAGTAGTGTCCGGACATGAGCACCATTCATTCTCTATGGGAATGCTGGAAAGACCCAGGCATTATACACAGCCATCTCAGGCAGTCTGATACAGAAAGAATGGAGTAGTGGCCGGACATGCGCACCATTCATTCTCTATGGGAATGCTGGAAAGACCCGGGCATTATACACAGCCATCTCAGGCAGTCTGATACAGAATGAATGGAGTAGTGTCCGGACATGCGCACCATTCAATCTCTATGGGAATGCTGGAAAGACCCAGGCATTATACACAGCCATCTCAGGCAGTCTGATACAGAAAGAATGGAGTAGTGGCCGGACATGCGGACCATTCATTCTTTATGGGAATGCTGGAAAGACCCAGGCATTATACACAGCCATCTCAGGCAGTCTGATACAGAATGAATGGAGTAGTGTCCGGACATGCGGACCATTCATTCTTTATGGGAATGCTGGAAAGACCCAGGCATTATACACAGCCATCTCAGGCAGTCTGATACAGAATGAATGGAGTAGTGTCCGGACATGCGCACCATTCAATCTCTATGGGAATGCTGGAAAGACCCAGGCATTATACACAGCCATCTCAGGAAGTCTGATACAGAAAGAATGGAGTAGTGGCCGGACATGCGCACCATTCATTCTCTATGGGAATGCTGGAAAGACCCGGGCATTATACACAGCCATCTCAGGCAGTCTGATACAGAAAGAATGGAGTAGTGGCCGGACATGCGCACCATTCATTCTCTATGGGAATGCTGGAAAGACCCGGGCATTATACACAGCCATCTCAGGCAGTCTGATACAGAAAGAATGGAGTAGTGGCCGGACATGCGCACCATTCATTTTCTATGGGAATGCTGGAAAGACCCGGGCATTATACACAGCCATCTCAGGCAGTCTGATACAGAATGAATGGAGTAGTGTCCGGACATGCGCACCATTCAATCTCTATGGGAATGCTGGAAACAGCCGGGCATTATAACCAGATACCCCAGGAAGTCAGATACAGAATGAATGGAGTAGTGTCCGGACATGAGCACCATTCATTCTCTATGGGAATGCTGGAAAGACCCAGGCATTATACACAGCCATCTCAGGCAGTCTGATACAGAATGAATGGAGTAGTGCCCGGACATGCGCACCATTCATTCTCTATGGGAATGCTGGAAAGACCCGGGCATTATACACAGCCATCTCAGGCAGTCTGATACAGAATGTATGGAGTAGTGGCCGGGCATGCGCACCATTCATTCTCTATGGGAATGCTGGAAAGACCCGGGCATTATACACAGCCATCTCAGGCAGTCTGATACAGAATGAATGGAGTAGTGGCCGGACATGCGCACACCATTCAATCTCTATGGGAATGCTGGAAACAGCCGGGCAATATAACCAGATACCCCAGGAAGTCAGATAGAGAATGAATGGAGTAGTGTCCGGACATGAGCACCATTCATTCTCTATGGGAATGCTGGAAAGACCCAGGCATTATACACAGCCATCTCAGGCAGTCTGATACAGAAAGAATGGAGTAGTGGCCGGACATGCGCACCATTCATTCTCTATGGGAATGCTGGAAAGACCCGGGCATTATACACAGCCATCTCAGGCAGTCTGATACAGAATGTATGGAGTAGTGTCCGGACATGCGGACCATTCATTCTCTATGGGAAGCTGGAAAGACCCGGACGTTATACACAGCCATCATGATCTTAGGCAGTCTGATACAGAATGAATGGAGTAGTGTCCGGACATGCGCACCATTCATTCTCTATGGGAATGCTGGAAACAGCCGGGCATTATACACAGCCATCTCAGGCAGTCTGATACAGAATGAATGGAGTAGTGTCCGGACATACGCACCATTCAATCTCTATGGGAATGCTGGAAACAGCCGGGCATTATAACCAGATACCCCAGGCAGTCTCATACAGAATGAATGGAGTAGTGTCCAGACATGCGCACAATTCATTCTCTATGGGAATGCTGGAAAGACCCAGGCATTATACACAGTCATCTCAGGCAGTCTGATACAGAATGTATGGAGTAGTATCCGGACATGCGCACCATTCATTCTCTATGGGAATGCTGGAAAGACCCGGGCATTATACACAGTCATCTCAGTTAGTCTGATACAGAATGTATGGAGTAGTGGCCGGGCATGCGCACCATTCATTCTCTATGGGAATGCTGGAAAGACCCGGGCATTATACACAGCCATCTCAGGCAGTCTGATACAGAATGAATGGAGTAGTGTCCGGACATGCGCACCATTCATTCTCTATGGGAATGCTAGAAAGACCCGGGCATTATACACAGCCATCATGATCTTAGGCAGTCTGATACAGAATGTATGGAGTAGTGGCCGGACATGCGCACCATTCACTCTCTATGGGAATACTGGAAAGACCCAGGCATTATACACAGCCATCATGATCTCAGGAAGTCTGATACAGAATGTATGGAGTAGTGTCCGGACATGCGGACCATTCATTCTCTATGGGAAGGCTGGAAAGACCCGGGCATTATACACAGCCATCTCAGGCAGTCTGATACAGAATGAATGGAGTAGTGTCCGGACATGCGCACCATTCAATCTCTATGGGAATGCTGGAAACAGCCGGGCATTATAACCAGATACCCCAGGAAGTCAGATAGAGAATGAATGGAGTAGTGTCCAGACATGCGCACCATTCATTCTCTATGGGAATACTGGAAAGACCCAGGCATTATACACAGCCATCATGATCTCAGGAAGTCTGATACAGAATGTATGGAGTAGTGTCCGGACATGCGGACCATTCATTCTCTATGGGAAGGCTGGAAAGACCCGGGCATTATACACAGCCATCTCAGGCAGTCTGATACAGAATGTATGGAGTAGTGTCCGGACATGCGCACCATTCATTCTCTATGGGAATGCTGGAAAGACCCGGGCATTATACACAGCCATCTCAGGCAGTCTGATACAGAATGTATGGAGTAGTGGCCGGGCATGCGCACCATTCATTCTCTATGGGAATGCTGGAAAGACCCAGGCATTATACACAGCCATCTCAGGCAGTCTGATACAGAATGAATGGAGTAGTGTCCGGACATGCGCACCATTCAATCTCTATGGGAATGCTGGAAACAGCCGGGCATTATAACCAGATACCCCAGGAAGTCAGATACAGAATGAATGGAGTAGTGTCCAGACATGCGCACTATTCATTCTCTATGGGAATGCTGGAAAGACCCGGGCATTATACACAGCCATCTCAGGCAGTCTGAAACAGAATGTATGGAGTAGTGTCCGGACATGAGCACCATTCATTCTCTATGGGAATGCTGGAAAGACCCGGGCATTAAACACAGCCATCTCAGGCAGTCTGATACAGAATGTATGGAGTAGTGGCCGGGCATGCGCACCATTCAATCTCTATGGGAATGCTGGAAACAGCCGGGCTTTATAACCAGATATCCCAGGAAGTCTGATACAGAATGAATGGAGTAGTGGCCTGAGAGATGGTGAACAGGTACCACTCTATTTAGACTGATCTCTGTAGAGCCTCATTCTCGGGATCATTGGGAGTCCCAGTGGTCGGACCTCCACTGATCAGCAGCAAGTTATCCCTTAGCCTGAATTCTAAAGATGTTATCAACCTTGTAAAGTTATGTAACTTGCAGCTGAGGTTTGTCTGCCATGGCTTTCTAATCAATATGTTGGTTGGACAACAGCCCACTTTGTACGAAACACTGGCATAGGACTGCATAAAAAAAATGCTGCTTGGATGTTCTAGTTGACAATCACTGTTTTGGTAAGCTATACTTACCTTTCCTTTTCCCTGTGGCACACCAAGTGGACAGAGCCTTAAAGAGCCAAGCAGGCCAGCCGCTGCCAGGCTGTAACCACTAACGGCCTCATGAGAAGATTTCAGTGCTACCAGGCGCTCTGTACAACGATCTAAAAGAGGAGCGGCTAGAGAAGGCATAGACACAACCACACAGCGAAGGCACCAAGCTGAAGCCAAGCGGGCACTTGGACTAGGGTGGAGAACTACAGAGATCACAGTGTCCAGGACCCCTAAAAGACAGAGGGAAACCAGTGATGAAGAAGTCTGGTGTTAGTCTTGTAGCTGCATCCAAAGGCAAACATGACGACAAGCACTAAATTAGCTGACAAACAGGGATTACCAGGGCTGGAGTCTCGCAGCAAAGGAGCAGCGGTGGTACCCAGTCCTAAGACGAGATCCCCAAGCTCCTGCAGGGCACAGACCAATGCATGCTGGCTGGCATTAACGTCAGTGGGACAGGATCGGGTCTCCACGTTACCGTCACCTAACACAGCATCTAATGAGAAATAAAATAGCATGGGTAGCTTGAAATTAAAGGGATAGAGGTTACTAAGCAAGCAGCCTGAAATCATGACATTGCAAACAGAAATACATTCCTGCTTCACCTAGGGCAGATTCATGCAGTACTTGATATTTTTTTTCTAAAACAAAAAGGAGGAGTTGATCAGAAATGCTCCTTGTTTTGTACTTTACTCAGATATCTGAATGTTCAAGTTTTGTTCTTTACAGTCCAAAACAGCAGCCGTTCACTCAAGGTTCCCCCTATTGGACAGCCCCTTCTTAAATTCTGCAGTGCCCCCAAATAAAATAACCATGAATATTTATCTCTGGGACCTGCACTGTTGTGAGAGTTAGGTGTTTTTCTTTTACTTGGGGCATTGCAGGATTTAAGAAGGGGTTGTCCAATAGTGGAAACATTGAGAGAACAGCTGCTGTTTTGTGCTGTAAGCTACAAAACTGTAACATGCAAAATGTGAGATATCAGAGTTTGCTTGTCCAGTATAATTTAACCCCTTTAACCCATAAATTGCAAAGCAATTTAATGTCACAGAAAGTGAAAGGTGAGTGATGAGAACATGAACTGATCACATACCCAGTGATTTCATGAGCTTTTTTATGATTTCACACATCTCTCGGGCAGCCTCCAGCTGAGCCTTCTCTCCCAGTAGTTCCCCTAAAGTGGCTCTGAGAATGTAAGAGATGCAGCGTCTAGTACATGCAGCCTCTACTGCTGTCGGAGTTGTCTTTTGATGGGATACAATGTCTAACAGATGAGTGACGAGCATCGGGATATTTCTGGATAACCAATGGCCTCCAAGCGTACTAATAAAAATAATGTATGCCTAAGGAAAAAAAAGTTTACTGAATTACAAATGAACATGTGAGAAATTAGTTTTTTTCCACTTTTGCTCAACATTTAGTCTTACTGCTGAATGGAAAAGATTTTGATCCATATGTGTACCTGAGTAGCTCCCAGACGCACATGGCGAGTAGTACTGCTGTTTCCTCCTAGCATGTCTCCACCACCTCGCAGAAAGCCAGAATTTCCACGCAAGAATCCAGTAGACAACAGGCCAAGAGCATCCTCCAGTGATACTCTACGTGTGCTTTGCCTTGAGGGGGCTGTCAGAACAAAGAATATAAATGGGTCCAGCATGCGGGGGTTAAAGGAAATGTGTCATCAGACCTACTGTTTAATTCAGATTTTATGTTGTTTTTTTCTTGTTAGGATTGACAATGCTTTTTGATATTACAATCTATATAAAAGAAAAAGTTAAAAGACTTGTAATTTTCACACTGGTTGCCAGAGATGTTCAAGACTCGTCCTTCCTGTTCTTCCATGAAATCCACATGTACATCAGCAGCAATAGATTATCTCAGACCCTATCTTTTGCATTGAAGCGTCTCATAAGTGTGTGCAGAAGTCACTGTGAAGGTAGGAGGGGAAAGGAGTGGGTCCCGCTGCAAGTTGTGAATAGTTGATCCTGTATTATCAGCTGTGTACAATGGTATTAAGTCAAGATCTATGGAATACACTCCTTAATGAATGCACCTAAACGATGAAGATACAAGAAAGACAGTTATTGTTATTACAGACGGTGAACCCCAATACTCAGGCGTATCACTCACATGTTCCACGCACAGCCCTTGCTAGAACCTTTCCCAAGAGACGAGATACTCCCAAACGCACATCGTAGCTGCTTCCTTCGAAGGCTTTGAAGCAGAGAGAGACCAAGCTCTCAAGGTCAGAGCCCGACATGAAAGGTGCTTCATTTTGAAGAGCCAGTAGACACTGCAGAGAAGATTATGAAAGCAATCAGTACAACATGCAGCCATATCTTTACGACACAGACCCATTGAAAAAACCTCAAGACAAGGATCACATTAAGATTTGACGTCGTCTTTCTGCTCATTTGGAGAAAAGGAAAATGGGAACAACCGAAAGAAGCGAATATGTCCTACGAGCAACAAACGCTGACACCATTGACTACAAAAGTTTCCATTTTTTTGAGACCATCACTCTACTTGTAAAAATGACTCTTTTTGCTTTTTTTGACAAGTGCAAGCCAATTCTTAAAAGAACAGCAGATGTGAAATATTAACTAAGGATCGCTCCAAGCTTTAGAGGTACAATTACCTGTGCAGTTGCGCAGCGCACAGCCATGGATCGATCTGTCAGACATGAGCGGGCTGCCTTGTAGATGTCCCGGTGACAGGAGGAGGCAGAGGATCCAAGTCCAGCCACGATCCTTTCCAGACTCAGCATTATTTCAGTGCGTCCCTGAGACTGCAGATCGGAGAAATTATGCTTATAATGTGAGCCCCGAACATACTTTACCATTAGTGATGAGCGAACGTACTGGGATAAGGTGTTATCCGATCATGCTCGGGTGCTACCGGAGTGTCTTCTGCATGCTCGAAAAATATGTTTGAGTCCCCGCGCCTGCATGTCTCCTGGCTGTTAGACAATCCCTGAATGTGTTGTGGCAGTGGAACAGCCGTGAGACATGCAGCCACAGGGACTCGAACGTATTATTCGAGTAAGCCGAAGACACTCTGTTAGCACCCGAGCATGAACGAATAACTCCTAATTTTAGAATGTTCAATCATCACTACTTACCATAAAACAACAAAGCTGGAGCGTCTTTTCAGCACATGTTGTTCCTCCAAAAAAATGCATGAATAAATGCACCTGGATCTGGAGAAGAGGTTTTGGAAGCGTATCAACGCTCTCTGAAATCAACAGCTGCTGACCAGCACCTTATATCCACGACAAAAACAGATTTTGAACGATGTTGTTTTACTCTACGGCAGGTGCAGAAGAAGAAATGGATGCTGCCGGATGTTCCTTTTTATTTAAAAACATGGATATGGTGGCATTTATCCCAGAAAGGTCGCCATAAAGTCTGCATCACTAAAAGGGGTTGTTCTGGTTGTACAAACGCTATTACTCACCTCCGCACTTCGCAGAACTTTAAGTAGGTTGCTGACAGTGTCACTGAATGTGCTTCCTAAAAGACGGCCCAACTTATGGTAAAGTGACCCAAGACACGCAATGGCAGCGCTGCAACGAAAGAGCAAAGGCAATTTTCATATCGATGGTGGACACTAATGTCGGCCATACACATTAGATAGCTGCAGCGGTGCTCCCCAACACTGGATTGCTCCACGTTCCTATTTTCTTTAAAAGAGACACATCATCTGGCGGCAACGCTTCGCCGAACAAAAGGATAGGAGACTGAATTCCAAGAGCTCCATCTTTTTGTCCTTCAACATCAACTGTCGGAGGACAATTGGGAGCACTCCTCCCTCCATGCACATTAGATGGTGGCAAGTCCGGCTGAAATCAGCACGATGGCATGACTTTTATCTAATGTGTATGGAGGCCTTTCTTCAATGTTCAGGTTTTAGTATGGTATGTTGAAAATTAATAGTACTAAAAAGTTAAAAGGGGAAAAAAATAAAAGGACTTTCATGCCAAAGAGAACACAACACAAAAGGCCTAGTTACAAAATGAAGACGATCCAGGAATACGTACAGCTTGTTGGGGAGGTAGCTGGGAGAGTCGTCCTTGCTGCGGATCAGCTCATTGCATTTATCAATTGTCTCATACACACAAAAAGGGTCTCCTGTGCTGTAAACCACGGCCAGATTGTGAGCCAGCAGCTGACGGACCGGAGGACCTGGAGACCCCATCATTATCAAACTCAACTGTTCCACCAACTGCTTTTGATTCTGCTTGACTTTAGCCTGCAAACAGAGATTTCAATGAGTTAATGAGCAAATCTAGCAAAGAAAAACAATACTCTGGAGCCAATACAAAGAACAAATTGAAAGATGACATAAGGCTGATTAATACAGCAAAAAATTGTAATATAATTGGGATTTCTCAAGTCCGGAAGGTGAAGATGGAGCCGGTTGTTTGCCCAAAGGAAGGTGATTGCTCCAGCACCGCTTCATATACATTTCTCCTCACCGAGGACTCAGGACTTGGAGAAGTAACACTTTTAGTCTGAGTGCGATCTGAAAAAATAAAAACGGATCACGCTCGGACCAATGTCATTTTATCAGGCCGTACAGGTGTCTGGTGTTTTTTTTCGGACACAGCCTGTTGGGGGGAAAAAAAAAATGGCCGCATGCACATATTTGATCAGATATTCGCATCGCACTCAGCTATGTAAGTCAACGAGTGCGTGGAAAGCATCAGACCGCACACGGATGATATCAAATACAGTCTGATTTCCACAGACTCAGAGAAAAAAATGTCTCCATCTTCTCCTCATCCGAAAGAATTGGAGCACATTCCATCAGAATTTGATCAGTGTCATTTGCACAATAGGCCCGATGCTTTCGGATGAGAATCTATGGCCATCTATCCCTGCCACAAAAACCCATTTAATACTGCATTACTTCGAAATATATCAAAAAAAGAGGCAAAAATGTGGCCATTCTTTCAGTCCATACACACTAAGGCTTTGTTCATATGTAGCATTTATTCAGCAGCCAAAATCCTGCATTCAGAACACCTGTTTTTCAGCATGTTCATGGCTTTTTGAGTATGTAGGCTTGTTTTTAGTGAGACGAGTTGTACTTTTGAATGGCACCATTGATTTTACCATATAGTGTACTGGAAAATGGGAGGGAAAAAATCCAAGTGCGGTGAAATTCCATAATTTTTTTTTTGGCTTTTTTTCTTTACCATGTTCACTATATGGTTCAACTGAACTGGCAATATGATTCTCAAGGTCAGTAGGAGCGCGCAGATACCAAACATGTATAATTTATGTTTTAATTTAGTGGCGAAAATTTTTTTCGAAATTTGTATGAAAAAGTTTTTGCTTTTGTTGCCATTTTCTGAGACCTCTATCGTTCTCATTTTTCGGGATATGGGGCTGGGTAAGAGCTCATTTTAGTGTCCTGAACTGACGTTTTTTATGGATACCATTTTGGGGTAAACAATGTAATTCTGGAGTTTTGTTTCCTTTTCTTGTTATGTCATTTGCCGATCGGATTCACAGTTTTTACATTTTGACAGCACTACTATGTGTACAGTGCCTTGCGAAAGTATTCAGCCCCATGGAACTTTTCAACCTTTTCCCACATATCATGCTTCAAACATAAAGATACCAAATGTAAATTTTTGGTGAAGAATCAACAACAAGTGGGACACAATTGTGAAGTTGAATGACATTTACTGGTTATTTTAAATTTTTGTGGAAATTCAAAAACTGAAAAGTGGGGCGTGCAATATTATTTGGCCCCTGTACTTTCAGTGCAGCAAACTCACTCCAAAAATTCGTTATGGATCTCTGATTGTTGTCCTAAATGACTAATGATAATAAATATAATCCACCTGTGTGTAATCAAGTCTCCGTATAAATGCACCTGCTCTGTGATAGTCTCAGGGTTCTGTTTGAAGCACAGAGAGCATCATGAAGACCAAGGAACACAACAGGCAGGTCCGTGATACTGTTGTGGAGAAGTTTAAAGCCGAATTTAGAAACAAAATGATTTCCAAAACTTTAAACATCCCAAGGAGCACTGTGCAAGCGATCATATTGAAATGGAAGGAGTATCATACCACTGCAAATCTACCAAGACCCGGCCGTCCCTCGAAACTTTCATGTCAAACAAGGAGAATACTGATCAGAGATGCAGCCAAGAGGCCCATGATCACTCTCAATGAACTGCAGAGATCTACAGCTGAGGTGGGACAGTCTGTCCATAGGACAACAATCAGTCGTAAACTGCACAAATCTGGCCTTTATGGAAGAGTGGCAAGAAGAAAGCCATTTCTCAAAGATATGCATAAAAAGTGTAATTTAAAGTTTGCAACAAGCCACCTGGGAGACACACCAAACATGTGGAAGAAGGTGCTCTGGTCAGATGAAACCAAAATCAAACTTTTTGGCAACAACGCGAAACGATATGATATGTTTGGCATAAAGGCAACACAGCTCATCACCCTGAACTCACCACCCTCACTGTCAAACATGGTGGTGGAAACATCATAGTTTGGGGCTGCTTTTCTTCAGCAGGGACAGGGAAGATGGTTAAAATTGATGGGAAGATGGATGGACATCGCGACTCTGCGCGAGCACCTGAAACGGAGATACGGGGTCGGGTCCTAGTCCATGGGAGAAACGCTCACCTAGTGCCAGCAGCGGTATATTGCCGCCCCATCGCGGTCCCTCTTTTTTCCTTTCAATCAGCGCCGGCAGGCCCAGAAATTTAGTCCCCGCCTTTTCGGCTGGACTAGGCCTCAATTTACATCCTCACGGGCGATCCAGCAGAGCTGGAGGAGTTCTTAAATGGGTATACCTCAATCTATCCTCCCTATAGACAGGGGGATGGAGAGGCCATGAGGCTAAAGCAGGCCATCAGGTGGGGTCTCTGCTGTGTGAGACGCTCCGTGCACTTGCCTTTTATCACTGTGGGGAGATCGGGACTGTGAAGGAACCGTTGGCTCAGAGAATCAGGTATGACCCAGTCGTCGCAGGAGAGGGTAAGGGGAGGTATACTTCGCGTTCTCGCCTGTTGGTGGTTCGGCGGAGAGCGGACCCTTGAAAGGAATCCATAGCCCCCTTCACTCCGCTAATTAAAAAATAAAAATTTAGAGAAAAAAAATTAAAAAAAATTAAAAATAAAAACAATGGGGTCTGAAGCCAGACCAAAGTGCCTCCAACAGACACTAAGCAAGAACTGGGAAAGTCTCAGCCAGCGAGAGGGTGTATACTGCAGAGGAGTAGTTAATTTTTTCTGTGTTCACTTAGTGTCCTCCTAGTGGCGAGCACCCATGGTCGTGTGTCCCCCAATGAGGTGTAGGAGAAAAAAAGTTATATCTGCACAACATTTTGCCAACGGATTACTGCTGGATCAATTATAAACGAGGAGTACTGCACCTGTGAACACAGCCTTAGGCTATCTTAACACCAGGGCTGTAGAGTCAGTAAGCCAAAACACTAACACGAACTCCACAGCACTGGTCACTACTGAGCATGTACATAAAGGGCAGCACAGATTCATCTCATCTACATCTCCACAGCACTGGTCACTACTGAGCATGTACATAAAGTGCAGCACAGATTCATCTCATCTACATCTCCACAGCACTGGTCACTACTAAGCATGTACATAAAGGGCAGCACAGATTCATCTCATCTACATCTCCACAGCACTGGTCACTACTGAGCATGTACATAACGCGCAGCACAGATTCATCTCATCTACATCTCCACAGCACTGGTCACTACTGAGCATGCACATAAAGGGCAGCACAGATTCATCTCATCTACATCTCCACAGCACTGGTCACTACTGAGCATGTACATAACGGGCAGCACAGATTCATATCATCTACATCTCCACAGCACTGGTCACTACTGAGCATGTACATAAAGGGCAGCACAGATTCATTTCATCTACATCTCCACACCACTGGTCACTACTGAGCATGTACATAACGCGCAGCACAGATTCATCTCATCTACATCTCCACAGCACTGGTCACTACTGAGCATGCACATAAAGGGCAGCACAGATTCATCTCATCTACATCTCCACACCACTGGTCACTACTGAGCATGTACATAACGCGCAGCACAGATTCATCTCATCTACATCTCCACAGCACTGGTCACTACTGAGCATGCACATAAAGGGCAGCACAGATTCATCTCATCTACATCTCCACACCACTGGTCACTACTGAGCATGTACATAACGCGCAGCACAGATTCATCTCATCTACATCTCCACAGCACTGGTCACTACTGAGCATGCACATAAAGGGCAGCACAGATTCATCTCATCTACATCTCCACAGCACTGGTCACTACTGAGCATGTACATAACGGGCAGCACAGATTCATCTCATCTACATCTCCACAGCACTGGTCACTACTGAGCATGTACATAAAGGGCAGCACAGATTCATCTCATCTACATCTCCACACCACTGGTCACTACTGAGCATGTACATAACGCGCAGCACAGATTCATCTCATCTACATCTCCACAGCACTGGTCACTACTGAGCATGTACAAAAAGGGCAGCACAGACTCATCTCATCTACACCTCCACAGCACTGGTCACTACTGAGCATGTACATAAAGAGCAGCACAGATTCATCTCATCTACATCTCCACAGCACTGGTCACTACTGAGCATGTACATAACGGGCAGCACAGATTCATCTCATCTACATCTCCCATCTCCACAGCACTGGTCAATACTGAGCATGTACATAAAGGGCAGCACAGATTCATCTCATCTACATCTCCACAGCACTGGTCACTACTGAGCATGTACATAAAGTGCAGCACAGATTCATCTCATCTACATCTCCACAGCACTGGTCACTACTGAGCATGTACATAAAGGGCAGCACAGATTCATCTCATCTACATCTCCACAGCACTGGTCACTACTGAGCATGTACATAACGGGCAGCACAGATTCATCTCATCTACATCTCCACAGCACTGGTCACTACTGAGCATGTACATAACGGGCAGCACAGATTCATCTCATCTACATCTCCACAGCACTGGTCACTACTGAGCATGTACATAAAGGGCAGCACAGATTCATCTCATCTACATCTCCACAGCACTGGTCACTAATGAGCATGTACATAAAGGGCAGCACAGATTCATCTCATCTACATCTCCACAGCACTGGTCACTACTGAGCATGTACATAAAGGGCAGCACAGATTCATCTCATCTACACCTCCACAGCACTGGTCACTACTGAGCATGTACATAAAGGGCAGCACAGATATATCTCATCTACATCTCCACAGCACTGGTCACTACTGAGCATGTACATAAAGGGCAGCACAGATTCATCTCATCTACATCTCCACAGCACTGGTCACTACTGAGCATGTACATAAAGTGCAGCACAGATTCATCTCATCTACATCTCCACAGCACTGGTCACTACTGAGCATGTACATAAAGTGCAGCACAGATTCATCTCATCTATATCTCCACAGCACTGGTCACTACTGAGCATGTAGATAAAGGGCAGCACAGATTCATCTCATCTACACCTCCACAGCACTGGTCACTACTGAGCATGTACATAAAGTGCAGCACAGATTCATCTCATCTACGACTCCACAGCAATGGTCACTACTGAGCATGTACATAAAGGGCAGCACAGATTCATCTCACCTATATCTCCACAGCACTGGTCACTAATGAGTATGTACATAACGGGCAGCACAGATTCATCTCATCTACATCTCCACAGCACTGGTCACTACTGAGCATGTACATAAAGGGCAGCACAGATTCATCTCATCTACATCTCCACAGCACTGGTCACTACTGAGCATGTACATAAAGGGCAGCACAGATTCATCTCATCTACATCTCCACAGCACTGGTCACTACTGAGCATGTACATAAAGTGCAGCACAGATTCATCTCATCTATATCTCCACAGCACTGGTCACTACTGAGCATGTACATAAAGGGCAGCACAGATTCATCTCATCTACATCTCCAGAGCACTGGTCACTACTGAGCATGTACATAAAGGGCAGCACAGATTCATCTCATCTACGACTCCACTGCACTGGTCACTACTGAGCATGTACATAAAGTGCAGCACAGATTCATCTCATCTATATCTCCACAGCACTGGTCCCTACTGAGCATATACATAAAGGGCAGCACAGATTCATCTCATCTACGACTCCACTGCACTGGTCACTACTGAGCATGTACATAAAGTGCAGCACAGATTCATCTCATCTATGACTCTACAGCACTGGTCAATATTGAGCATGTACATCAAGTGCAGAACAAATTAATCTCATCTACATCGCCACAGCACTGGTCACTACTGAGCATGTACATAAAGTGCAGCACAGCTTCATCTTATCTACATCTCCACAGCACTGGTCAATACTGAGCATGTACATAAAGTGCAGCACAGATTCATCTCATCTACATCTCCACAGCACTGGTCACTACTGAGCATGTACATAACGGGCAGCACAGATTCATCTCATCTACATCTCCACAGCAGTGGTCACTACTGAGCATGTACATAAAGAGCAGCACAGATTCATCTCATCTACATCTCCACAGCACTGGTCACTACTGAGCATGTACATAAAGAGCAGCACAGATTCATCTCATCTACATCTCCACACCACTGGTCACTACTGAGCATGTACATAAAGGGCAGCACAGATATATCTCATCTACATCTCCACAGCACTGGTCACTACTGAGCATGTACATAAAGGGCAGCACAGATTCATCTCATCTACACCTCCACAGCACTGGTCACTACTGAGCATGTACATAAAGGGCAGCACAGATTCATCTCATCTACGACTCCACTGCACTGGTCACTACTGAGCATGTACATAAAGGACAGCACAGATTCATCTCATCTACATCTCCACTGCACTGGTCACTACTGAGCATGTACATAAAGTGCAACACAGATTCAACTCATCTACATCTCCACAGCACTGGTCACTACTGAGCATGTACATAAAGTGCAGCACAGATTCATCTCATCTACATCTCCACAGCACTGGTCACTACTGAGCATGCACATAAAGGGCAGCACAGATTCATCTCATCTACATCTCCACAGCACTGGTCACTACTGAGCATGTACATAACGGGCAGCACAGATTCATCTCATCTACATCTCCACAGCACTGGTCACTACTGAGCATGTACATAAAGGGCAGCACAGATTCATCTCATCTACATCTCCACAGCACTGGTCACTACTGAGCATGTACATAACGGGCAGCACAGATTCATCTCATCTACATCTCCACAGCACTGGTCACTACTGAGCATGTACATAAAGGGCAGCACAGATTCATCTCATCTACATCTCCACAGCACTGGTCACTACTGAGCATGTACATAAAGGGCAGCACAGATTCATCTCATCTACATCTAAACAGCACTAGTCACTACTGAGCATGTACATAACGGGCAGCACAGATTCATCTCATCTACATCTCCACAGCACTGGTCACTACCGAGCATGTACATAAAGGGCAGCACAGATTCATCTCATCTACATCTCCACAGCACTGGTCACTACTGAGCATGTACATAACGGGCAGCACAGATTCATCTCATCTACATCTCCACAGCACTGGTCACTACTGAGCATGTACATAACGGGCAGCACAGATTCATCTCATCTACATCTCCACAGCACTGGTCACTACTGAGCATGTACATAAAGGGCAGCACAGATTCATCTCATCTACATCTCCACAGCACTGGTCACTACTGAGCATGTACATAACGGGCAGCACAGATTCATCTCATCTACATCTCAACAGCACTGGTCACTACTGAGCATGTACATAAAGGGCAGCACAGATTCATCTCATCTACATCTGCCCAGCACTGGTCACTACTGAGCATGTACATAAAGGGCAGCACAGATTCATCTCATCTACATCTCCACAGCACTGGTCACTACTGAGCATGTACATAAAGGGCAGCACAGATTCATCTCATCTATATCTCCACAGCACTGGTCACTACTAAGCATGTACATAAAGGGCAGCACAGATTCATCTCATCTACATCTCCACAGCACTGGTCACTACTGAGCATGTACATAAAGTGCAGCACAGATTCATCTCACCTACATCTCCACACCACTGGTCACTACTGAGCATGTACATAACGGGCAGCACAGATTCATCTCATCTACATCTCCACAGCACTGGTCACTACTGAGCATGTACATAAAGGGAAGCACAGATTCATCTCATCTACATCTCCACACCACTGGTCACTACTGAGCATGTACATAAAGTGCAGCACAGATTCATCTCACCTACATCTCCACACCACTGGTCACTACTGAGCATGTACATAACGGGCAGCACAGATTCATCTCATCTACATCTCCACAGCACTGGTCACTACTGAGCATGTACATAAAGGGAAGCACAGATTCATCTCATCTACATCTCCACACCACTGGTCACTACTGAGCATGTACATAAAGGGCAGCACAGATTCATCTCATCTACATCTCCACAGCACTGGTCACTACTGAGCATGTACATAACGGGCAGCACAAATTCATCTCATCTACATCTCAACAGCACTGGTCACTACTGAGCATGTACATAAAGGGCAGCACAGATTCATCTCATCTACATCTGCCCAGCACTGGTCACTACTGAGCATGTACATAAAGGGCAGCACAGATTCATCTCATCTACATCTCCACAGCACTGGTCACTACTGAGCATGTACATAAAGGGCAGCACAGATTCATCTCATCTATATCTCCACAGCACTGGTCACTACTAAGCATGTACATAAAGGGCAGCACAGATTCATCTCATCTACATCTCCACAGCACTGGTCACTACTGAGCATGTACATAAAGTGCAGCACAGATTCATCTCACCTACATCTCCACACCACTGGTCACTACTGAGCATGTACATAACGGGCAGCACAGATTCATCTCATCTACATCTCCACAGCACTGGTCACTACTGAGCATGTACATAAAGGGAAGCACAGATTCATCTCATCTACATCTCCACACCACTGGTCACTACTGAGCATGTACATAAAGTGCAGCACAGATTCATCTCACCTACATCTCCACACCACTGGTCACTACTGAGCATGTACATAACGGGCAGCACAGATTCATCTCATCTACATCTCCACAGCACTGGTCACTACTGAGCATGTACATAAAGGGAAGCACAGATTCATCTCATCTACATCTCCACACCACTGGTCACTACTGAGCATGTACATAAAGGGCAGCACAGATTCATCTCATCTACATCTCCACAGCACTGGTCACTACTGAGCATGTACAAAAAGGGCAGCACAGATTCATCTCATCTACATCTCCACAGCACTGGTCACTACTAAGCATGTACATAACGGGCAGCACAGATTCATCTCATCTACATCTCCACAGCACTGGTCACTACTGAGCATGTACATAAAGGGCAGCACAGATTCATCTCATCTACATCTCCACAGCACTGGTCACTACTGAGCATGTACATAAAGGGCAGCACAGATTCATCTCATCTACATCTCCACAGCACTGGTCACTAATGAGCATGTACATAAAGGGCAGCACAGATTCATCTCATCTACATCTCCACAGCACTGGTCACTAGTGAGCATGTACATAAAGGGCAGCACAGATTCATCTCATCTACACCTCCACAGCACTGGTCACTACTGAGCATGTACATAAAGTGCAGCACAGATTCATCTCATCTACGACTCCACAGCACTGGTCACTACTGAGCATGTACATAAAGGGCAGTACAGATTCATCTCACCTATATCTCCACAGCACTGGTCACTACTGAGCATGTACATAAAGGGCAGCACAGATTCATCTCATCTACATCTCCACAGCACTGGTCACTACTGAGCATGTACATAAAGGGCAGCACAGATTCATCTCATCTACATCTCCACAGCACTGGTCACTACTGAGCATGTACATAAAGAGCAGCACAGATTCATCTACATCTCCACAGCACTGGTCACTACTGAGCATGTACATAAAGGGCAGCACAGATTCATCTCATCTACATCTCCACAGCACTGGTCACTACTGAGCATGTACATAAAGGGCAGCACAGATTCATCTCATCTACGACTCCACTGCACTGGTCACTACTGAGCATGTACATAAAGGGCAGCACAGATTCATCTCATCTACGACTCCACAGCACTGGTCACTACTGAGCATGTACATAAAGGGCAGCACAGATATATCTCATCTACATCTCCACAGCACTGGTCACTACTGAGCATGTACATAAAGGGCAGCACAGATTCATCTCATCTACACCTCCACAGCACTGGTCACTACTGAGAATGTACATAAAGGGCAGCACAGATTCATCTCATCTACAGTGGGGAAAAAAAGTATTTAGTCAGTCAGCAATAGTGCAAGTTCCACCACTTAAAAAGATGAGAGGCGTCTGTAATTTACATCATAGGTAGACCTCAACTATGGGAGACAAACTGAGAAAAAAAAATCCAGAAAATCACATTGTCTGTTTTTTTTTCATTTTATTTGCATATTATGGTGGAAAATAAGTATTTGGTCAGAAACAAGCAATCAAGATTTCTGGCTCTCACAGACCTGTAACTTCTTCTTTAAGAGTCTCCTCTTTCCTCCACTCATTACCTGTAGTAATGGCACCTGTTTAAACTTGTTATCAGTATAAAAAGACACCTGTGCACACCCTCAAACAGTCTGACTCCAAACTCCACTATGGTGAAGACCAAAGAGCTGTCAAAGGACACCAGAAACAAAATTGTAGCCCTGCACCAGGCTGGGAAGACTGAATCTGCAATAGCCAACCAGCTTGGAGTGAAGAAATCAACTGTGGGAGCAATAATTAGAAAATGGAAGACATACAAGACCACTGATAATCTCCCTCGATCTGGTGCTCCACGCAAAATCCCACCCCGTGGGGTCAGAATGATCACAAGAACGGTGAGCAAAAATCCCAGAACCACGCGGGGGGACCTAGTGAATGAACTGCAGAGAGCTGGGACCAATGTAACAAGGCCTACCATAAGTAACACACTACGCCACCATGGACTCAGATCCTGCAGTGCCAGACGTGTCCCACTGCTTAAGCCTGTACATGTCCGGGCCTGTCTGAAGTTTGCTAGAGAGCATTTGGATGATCCAGAGGAGTTTTGGGAGAATGTCCTATGGTCTGATGAAACCAAACTGGAACTGTTTGGTAGAAACACAACTTGTCGTGTTTGGAGAAAAAAGAATACTGAGTTGCATCCATCAAACACCATACCTACTGTAAAGCATGGTGGTGGAAACATCATGCTTTGGGGCTGTTTCTCTGCAAAGGGGCCAGGACGACTGATCCGGGTACATGAAAGAATGAATGGGGCCATGTATCGTGAGATTTTGAGTGCAAACCTCCTTCCATCAGCAAGGGCATTGAAGATGAAACGTGGCTGGGTCTTTCAACATGACAATGATCCAAAGCACACCGCCAGGGCAACGAAGGAGTGGCTTCGTAAGAAGCATTTCAAGGTCCTGGAGTGGCCTAGCCAGTCTCCAGATCTCAACCCTATAGAAAACCTTTGGAGGGAGTTGAAAGTCCGTGTTGCCAAGCGAAAAGCCAAAAACATCACTGCTCTAGAGGAGATCTGCATGGAGGAATGGGCCAACATACCAACAACAGTGTGTGGCAACCTTGTGAAGACTTACAGAAAACGTTTGACCTCTGTCATTGCCAACAAAGGATATATCGCAAAGTATTGAGATGAAATTTTGTTTCTGACCAAATACTTATTTTCCACCATAATATGCAAATAAAATGAAAAAAAAACAGACAATGTGATTTTCTGGATTTTTTTTTCTCAGTTTGTCTCCCATAGTTGAGGTCTACCTATGATGTAAATTACAGACGCCTCTCATCTTTTTCAGAGGTGGAACTTGCACTATTGCTGACTGACTAAATACTTTTTTTCCCCACTGTACATCTCCACAGCACTGGTCACTACTGAGCATGTACAAAAAGGGCAGCACAGATTCATCTCATCTACATCTCCACAGCACTGGTCACTACTGAGCATGTACATAATGGGCAGCACAGATTCATCTCATCTACATCTCCACAGCACTGGTCACTACTGAGCATGTACATAATGGGCAGCACAGATTCATCTCATCTACATCTCCACAGCACTGGTCACTACTGAGCATGTACATAAAGGGCAGCACAGATTCATCTCATCTACATCTCCACAGCACTGGTCACTACTGAGCATGTACAAAAAGGGCAGCACAGATTCATCTCATCTACATCTCCACAGCACTGGTCACTACTGAGCATGGACATAAAGGGCAGCACAGATTCATCTCATCTACATCCCCACAGCACTGGTCACTACTGAGCATGGACATAAACGGCAGCACAGATTCATCTCATCTACATCTCCACAGCACTGGTCACTACTGAGCATGTACATAAAGTGCAGCACAGATTCATCTCATCTACATCTCCACAGCACTGGTCACTACTGAGCATGTACATAAAGTGCAGCACAGATTCATCTCATCTACATCTCCACAGCACTGGTCACTACTGAGCATGTACATAAAGTGCAGCACAGATTCATCTCATCTACATCCCCACAGCACTGGTCACTACTGAGCATGTACATAAAGGGCAGCACAGATTCATCTCATCTACATCTCCACAGCACTGGTCACTACTGAGCATGTACATAAAGTGCAGCACAGATTCATCTCATCTATATCTCCACAGCACTGGTCACTACTGAGCATGTAGATAAAGGGCAGCACAGATTCATCTCATCTACATCTCCACAGCACTGGTCACTACTGAGCATGTAGATAAAGCGCAGCACAGATTCATCTCATCTATATCTCCACAGCACTGGTCACTACTGAGCATGTAGATAAAGGGCAGCACAGATTCATCTCATCTACATCTCCATAGCACTGGTCACTACTGAGCATGGACATAAAGGGCAGCACAGATTCATCTCATCTACATCTCCACAGCACTGGTCACTACTGAGCATGGACATAAAGGGCAGCACAGATTCATCTCATCTATATCTCCACAGCACTGGTCACTACTGAGCATGTACATAAAGTGCAGCACAGATTCATCTCATCTATATCTCCACAGCACTGGTCACTACTGAGCATGTAGATAAAGGGCAGCACAGATTCATCTCATCTACATCTCCATAGCACTGGTCACTACTGAGCATGGACATAAAGGGCAGCACAGATTCATCTCATCTACATCTCCACAGCACTGGTCACTACTGAGCATGTACATAAAGTGCAGCACAGATTCATCTCATCTATATCTCCACAGCACTGGTCACTACTGAGCATGTAGATAAAGGGCAGCACAGATTCATCTCATCTACATCTCCATAGCACTGGTCACTACTGAGCATGGACATAAAGGGCAGCACAGATTCATCTCATCTACATCTCCACAGCACTGGTCACTACTGAGCATGTACAAAAAGGGCAGCACAGATTCATCTCATCTACATCTCCACAGCACTGGTCACTACTGAGCATGGACATAAAGGGCAGCACAGATTCATCTCATCTACATCCCCACAGCACTGGTCACTACTGAGCATGGACATAAACGGCAGCACAGATTCATCTCATCTACACCTCCACAGCACTGGTCACTACTGAGCATGGACATAAAGGGCAGCACAGATTCATCTCATCTACATCTCCACAGCACTGGTCACTACTGAGCATGTACATAAACGGCAGCACAGATTCATCTCATCTACATCTCCACAGCACTGGTCACTACTGAGCATGTACATAAACGGCAGCACAGATTCATCTCATCTACATCTCCACAGCACTGGTCACTACTGAGCATGTACAAAAAGGGCAGCACAGATTCATTTCATCTACATCTCCACAGCACTGGTCACTACTGAGCATGTACATAACGGGCAGCACAGATTCATCTCATCTACACCTCCACAGCACTGGTCACTACTGAGCATGTACATAACGGGCAGCACAGATTCATCTCATCTATATCTCCACAGCACTGGTCACTACGGAGCATGTACATAAAGGGCAGCACAGATTCATCTCATCTACATCTCCACAGCACTGGTCACTACTGAGCATGTACATAAAGGGCAGCACAGATTCATCTCATCTTCATCTCCAGAGCATTGGTCACTACTGAGCATGTACATAAAGGGCAGCACAGATTCATCTCATCTACATCTCCACAGCACTGGTCACTACTGAGCATGTACATAAAGGGCAGCACAGATTCATCTCATCTTCATCTCCAGAGCATTGGTCACTACTGAGCATGTACATAAAGGGCAGCACAGATTCATCTCATCTACATCTCCACAGCACTGGTCACTACTGAGCATGTACATAAAGGGCAGCACAGATTCATCTCATCTACATCTCCATAGCACTGCTCACTACTGAGCATGTACATAAAGTGCAGCACAGATTCATCTCATCTACATCTCCACAGCACTGGTCACTACTGAGCATGTACATAAAGTGCAGCACAGATTCATCTCATCTACATCTCCACAGCACTGGTCACTACTGAGCATGTACATAAAGGGCAGCACAGATTCATCTCATCTACATCTCCACAGCACTGGTCACTACTGAGCATGTACATAAAGTGCAGCACAGATTCATCCCATCTACAACTCCACAGCATTGGTCACTACTGAGCATGTACATAAAGTGCAGCACAGATTCATCTCATCTACATCTCCACAGCACTGGTCACTACTGAGCATGTACATAAAGTGCAGCACAGATTCATCTCATCTACATCTCCACAGCACTGGTCACTACTGAGCATGTACATAAAGTGCAGCACAGATTCATCTCATCTACATCTCCACAGCACTGGTCACTACTGAGCATGTACATAAAGTGAAGCACAGATTCATCTCCACTAAAAGCCGAGATCCTTAGATCAGGAACAGAACAGACATTTATAGGACATCTCATCTCATAACCTAACCAAACTATTATGTAAACATTTACAGAACATCCTGCATTGTAATACTGAATCCAATTTAATACCCTATATACTCGAGTATAATCCAACCCAAGTATAAGCTGAGGCTCCTAATTTTGCCACAAAAAACTGGGAAAACTTATTGGCTCGAGTATAAGCCAAGGGTGGGAAATGCAGCAGCTTCTGATAAATTGAAAAAATAAAAATAGATAGGAATAAAAGTAAAATTAATTGAGACTTCAGTAGGTTAAATGTTTTTGAACATCCATATTGAAATCAGAAGCCCTATATAACACTCCATACAGTTCATGATGGGCCCCATATAAAGCTCCATAAAGGGTGATGATGGCCCCATAAGATGCTCCATATTAAAATATGCCCCATATAATGCTGCACAAAGGTTAATAGTGGTCCCACAGAGGACTGGCCACTCTGCGAAAACTTGGTTGCTGGACAGAAGAATGTTAAACATAATCCTCTCGTTGATCCAGCAAAGACATATTAAACTTGGGCTTATGAAGAATTTTGTCAAAGCAATTAACAAAGAATCGGAAGCCTTTTCTTACTTGCGACAGAAATTTCCAATTAGAAGTGATGCAAAGATTAAAGAAGGTATTTTTATTGGCCCACAGATCAGAGATATAGTGAATGACAGTAGCTTTGATGATCTTTTGCAAGGTGCTGAACAAGTGGCATGGAGAGCCTTTAAAGATGTGACCTTCAACTTCCTTGGCAACAGCAGGGCACCGAACATTGTACAACTCGTGGACAACACGCTCACAGCATATCATTTGATGAAATGCAATATGTCACTAAAAATGCATTTTCTACATTCTCACTTGGACTTTTTTCCAGCCAATCTTGGTGCCGTTAGTGATGAACATGGCGAAAGGTTTCACTAAGACATTGCGATGATGGAGAAAAGGTACCAGGGAAAGTGGAGTACGTCAATGCTGGCTGACTATAGCTGGAATCTTATTCGAGAAGCATCTGATACGGATTATAAGCGAAAGTCGTCTGCAAAACACTTTTGAACAATTGCTTTTGGGACTGACATCGATGCACATGTATGTAGTGTCTCGGACGTCATAATGTAGAATATAAACTGTTGTTTCTTAAAAACCTTACGTGATACAGACTTTTGGAGCACATATTCATGTTCAGCATATCAAAATCTATAAGATACAATAACATTTTCTCAGAAGACGAGAACTTCCCTGAAATTTGTTGCGCCGCCTACTAGCGCACATAACGCTTGCGATCTGCGCACCCTATCTTTAGCATAGGGTGCGCAGATCGTGCGCTAGCAGGATTTTGCCGTGCGCTGCGCACTTTTGAAGGTGCGCCCGTGTGCGCCGAACGCAGCATGTTGCATTTCGGCGCACCTTTAAAAGTGCGCAGCGCACGGCAAAATCCTGCTAGCGCACGGCCAGCGCACGATCTGCGCACCCTATGCTAAAGATAGGGTGCGCAGATCGCAAGCGTCCATGTGCGCTAGTAGGCGGCGATGACCGGATGGGGCGGGCAGGGAGCCGGGAGGGGCTTAGCGGCGGCCGTGCGCAGGCCGTCGCTGCGCTATAAAGCGCAAATGTGAAACCGGCCTAACAGATGGATCCGTCAGCAATCAGTTGCAGACTTTTTGTGTCCAGCTAAAAAAACTTATTTTTTTTTTAAACTGAAATCTATAGGAAACAGATTCATTACACAGAGGTCTGCGTTTCTTTTTGTTTACTGGACGATTATTGTACGTGTGAATGTGGCCTGACAAGTACATAGATGAGGTAAAGCTGTCCCCAAGGGTGGACACGCTGTCACCTGTAGGTTTGGCGCTGGGACAATATTGTCACCTCACAACCTTGGCTCTGCTACACAGCTTCCATTTGTAACTGTGGGAATCCAGGTGGGCACAAAGTCAGGAGACATCCTCAGCTGTGTGCCCACCCTCCAGCATCAGTCCTTGTAACTCCAGCTGCTGTGGCACTACAACTTCCAGCACTCCCTGAGTGACAGCAAGCATGCTGGGAGTTGTACTTGTATACAGCCTCCTGACACTATAACTGTCTGGGAAAGATAGCAGCGCCCCCCCCCTACTGGGACAATGCAGCTATATGACCCATCCTGCCCCTCGTACTCTCATGTATACAGACGCCCCCTTCGGTTACCCGGGCGGTGACGGGCAGCGTCCTCCGCAGATACCGGAGCCATTCCAGTACATGTACACCCCGCTGAGGCTCCTCCAGCCCGGCCACATCCAGGAGAATAAGCCACTCCATTCCTGGCTCTGTTAGCGTAATGTCACATCTGAACTGTGATCGGCAGTCGGCCGGAGCCGCCAGTCCTGTTATCGGCGATCGTCTACACGACCTGTCATTCTGAACGCTAGGAATTCACCGTGCGCCCTGCGGAGCGCCGATGCCATCGATGTGGGCAGACAGTATGAGTAGATCACAGAGCGGCCACACAACTACAATTATCACTTCCCCATTTTAAGGGTTTATTTGGAGACAAGTTGCAGTTGTGGATGGATCCATTCATTTTACCATATAATGGACTGAAAAATAGGAAAATAATTCAAAATGTAATCACCCCTGTGTTGTGGGCTGCAGTATTCATTGTGCGGTGTTAGTAACCAACATTGCAGTCTGATTCTCCAGATCAGCTCGATTACGGTGATACCTGACATAACGGATTGTATTAGTTTAGTAGTTTGTGTCGCCATTTTCTGGAGCCCAAAACTTTTTTATTTTTCCGTGGAGCCGTATGAGAACTTGTTTCCGTGCATGCCGTGCTGTAGATTATATTGGTAGCATTTTATGCACCACGTCCAATGTAATATGTGGATGTAACAGTAGTTATATTTAAAGGGGGGGGGGTCTGAAACTAAAATGTATATTAATCCTAATTGTCTATTTAGTGTATTAATCAAATCTCTTTTCTAATATGCTTTAATTAAAAATTCCCCATTGTTTCTTCAATACACTAACTGTTTATTTTTCTACCTACTTCCTGTTTGATGACGCTTTGTTTGAGAACACCTAGTGCATGCTGGGACACTCAAACGAAGCATCATCAAGCGCAGATGTTGTGGTCACTGTCACAGCCTCTGTGCCCACCCTCAAACGAAGAGTCATTAGCGTTGTGCATTTCAGGCACCCAGCTAATCCTAGTTCTACGAAGCATGTGTCGATTGTCAAGGCCAACGTATGCTCAATAGGATCTTGTCACTGTGCAGAAGAATCTCAGTGTACAGTGACAGTGCGCTCCCTCGCCGCTTCTGAGGAGAAGTGACGAGCGGGCAAGAGAGCATACTGTCAGTGCGCATTGTAAGAAAATTACCCAGGGAGCAGGAAAAGCACTACCCCCACAAGGGACATCACTTGCGGAGGGTGGCGCTGGTCTTTGCTCACTCGTTCTTTACTTACACTGTGCAATGACAGTGCACTCTGTTGCCGGTTTTTCATTTCTGATATAGATTAGATTATAAATTTAAATAGAGTTTAAGATGAAAATATAATTTTGAGTCGTCATCAGTGGGCAGATGATGCAGTCACTGCCACAGCCTCTTTCCCTTCCATGAAACAAAGCATCATCAGTGACATCTGGGCTAGTTCCTGCCCAACTGTTCTTCTCAGTGCACAATGACAATGCTCTCTCTCATAGACTCTGATCAGAAGTGACATCACTTGCAGGGGGGGGTGCTCATCTTTGATCGCTTATTCTATCCTTAGAATGCGCAATGACAATTGCGCTCTCCTCAGCTCGTGACCTCATCAGAGCTGGCAAGACAGCACAATGTCATTGTGCACTGAGAAGGACGTTACACAGTGCCATGATCCTAATGAGCATATGTTGGAATTGACAACCAACGCATACTCAGTAGAGCAGGGACTAGCCCAGCCCCGGAAACCAACGTCAATGATGACACTTTGTTTCTGGCAGGAGGTAGAGGTTGCAGCAATGATCGCAGCCTCTACCTTCTGATGACCACTCATTTGAGTATCTCAGCACGCACTGGAGATTCTCAAATGAAGTGTCATCACACAGGAAGTAGCAAAAAAAACAGTTATACTGTATAGTGTAGTAAGGGAACAATAAGGCATTTTTAATTAAAGCAATAGATTATAGCATTAAATCTAGATTTAGGATTAAAATATATTTTTGTTTTGGACCACCCCTTTAATTTACAGAGATTTAATTGCTTAAACCCTTATCTGACCCCATTAAAAATATAAAATTACTGTCAGATACTCCAAAAAAACAAGCTTTAATGTGGCTACTTTGGCAAAAAGTGAAAAAGTTTATATCTTTTGGAATGTGGAGGCACAAATGTTTTCTCTTTTTCTTAAAATGTTTTCAGTTAGGGAAACTACTAAAAAATGAAAAAAATAACTTACATTTGGTATAGCCGTAATAATACTGACACAATGTGAGCCTGTTATTAAAGGGATCCTGTCATTAGTTTCATCCTGCCCAAACCACGGGTAACATGAATCAGATCCTAACTGCACAATTGTAGCCAGGTATATGTTTCTTTGAAATGCTCTGGGGTTTCAGAGAAAATATATTTGTAAGATCCAGTTAGGGACTATAGACAAAGAAGACACTAGTCCAGCGCTGCCCCCTGCTGACTTTTCTCCAGGTGATTGACAGATATCTCCCATGTTTATACATAGGGAGAGATTTGCCAATCACTTTGAGTAGCGCTGGCAGAAGTGACCTGACAGCACTGGAGTAGTCTCAGCTCTTCCTATGCTCCCCGGACGGATCTTCGAAATATATTTTCTTTTCAACTCTGGAGTTTTTCAGAGAAACATATACTTGGCTACAATCGTGCCCGTTATAGTCTATTATGCTGTTTTTTTTGTGTGAATCCGCCTTAAGACAGAGCTCTGACACACCATACATCTAAAAGTCATTGAAAACAAAAAGCAAAAAACACAAATATCCTGAACTAAAAGTAAAAAATATACTGCAAATAATGCATAAAGGTAATAATAATAAGGGTATTTAGTAAACATAATTTTGATCAAAATAATGTACAAGCCATCCCGCCACGTCACGGCAACCCTTGTGGGACAGTCCCTACTCTAGTATTTAAAACCTTTTCACTTGCCAAGTGGCGTGAATGTGAATAAGGGTCGAGCGGCTGAACCACATGTAACAGCTTAGGCCAGACTGGATGGCTTTCCCAGCTCAGAAAGAGGGCGGTCACACCCATATATGCACTGAATGCACAATGAAATGAATAAAAAACAAATCTGAACTGAGAAAAGTAAGTTAATGTGTATGCACAATGTAAGTGCATATTAACACATGACCATTAACCAGAGAAAACAAAAAACACAAATATCCTGAACTAAAAGTAAAAAATATACTGCAAATAATGCATAAAGGTAATAATAATAATAAGGGTATTTAGTAAACATAATTTTGATCAAAATAATGTACAAGCCATCCCGCCACGTCACGGCAACCCTTGTGGGACAGTCCCTACTCTAGTATTTAAAACCTTTTCACTTGCCAAGTGGCGTGAATGTGAATAAGGGTCGAGCGGCTGAACCACTTGTAACAGCTTAGGCCAGACTGGATGGCTTTCCCAGCTCAGAAAGAGGGCGGTCACACCCATATATGCACTGAATGCACAATGAAATGAATAAAAAAGTCTGGCCTAAGCTGTTACAAGTGGTTCAGCCGCTCGACCCTTATTCACATTCACGCCACTTGGCAAGTGGAAAGGTTTTAAATACTAGAGTAGGGACTGTCCCACAAGGGTTGCCGTGACGTGGCGGGATGGCTTGTACATTATTTTGATCAAAATTATGTTTACTAAATACCCTTATTATTATTATTACCTTTATGCATTATTTGCAGTATATTTTTTACTTTTAGTTCAGGATATTTGTGTCTTTTGCTTTTTGTTTTCTCTGGTCAATGGTCATGTGTTAATATGCACTTACATTGTGCATACACATTAACTTACTTTTCTCAGTTCAGATTTGTTTTTTATTCATTTCATTGTGCATTCAGTGCATATATGGGTGTGACCGCCCTCTTTCTGAGCTGGGAAAGCCATCCAGTCTGGCCTAAGCTGTTACATGTGGTTCAGCCGCTCGACCCTTATTCACATTCACGCCACTTGGCAAGTGGAAAGGTTTTAAATACTAGAGTAGGGACTGTCCCACAAGGGTTGCCGTGACGTGGCGGGATGGCTTGTACATTATTTTGATCAAAATTATGTTTACTAAATACCCTTATTATTATTATTACCTTTATGCATTATTTGCAGTATATTTTTTACTTTTAGTTCAGGATATTTGTGTTTTTTGCTTTTTGTTTTCTCTGGTTAATGGTCATGTGTTGATATGCACTTACATTGTGCATACACATTAACTTACTTTTCTCAGTTCAGATTTGTTTTTTATTCATTTCATTGTGCATTCAGTGCATATGTGGGTGTGACCGCCCTCTTTCTGAGCTGGGAAAGCCATCCAGTCTGGCCTAAGCTGTTACAAGTGGTTCAGCCGCTCGACCCTTATTCACATTCACGCCACTTGGCAAGTGAAAAGGTTTTAAATACTAGAGTAGGGACTGTCCCACAAGGGTTGCCGTGACGTGGCGGGATGGCTTGTACATTATTTTGATCAAAATTATGTTTACTAAATACCCTTATTATTATTATTACCTTTATGCATTATTTGCAGTATATTTTTTACTTTTAGTTCAGGATATTTGTGTTTTTTGCTTTTTGTTTTCTCTGGTTAATGGTCATGTGTTGATATGCGCTTACATTGTGCATACACATTAACTTACTTTTCTCAGTTCAGATTTGTTTTTTATTCATTTCATTGTGCATTCAGTGCATATGTGGGTGTGACCGCCCTCTTTCTGAGCTGGGAAAGCCATCCAGTCTGGCCTAAGCTGTTACAAGTGGTTCAGCCGCTCGACCCTTATTCACATTCACGCCACTTGGCAAGTGAAAAGGTTTTAAATACTAGAGTAGGGACTGTCCCACAAGGGTTGCCGTGACGTGGCGGGATGGCTTGTACATTATTTTGATCAAAATTATGTTTACTAAATACCCTTATTATTATTATTACCTTTATGCATTATTTGCAGTATATTTTTTACTTTTAGTTCAGGATATTTGTGTTTTTTGCTTTTTGTTTTCTCTGGTTAATGGTCATGTGTTAATATGCACTTACATTGTGCATACACATTAACTTACTTTTCTCAGTTCAGATTTGTTTTTTATTCATTTCATTGTGCATTCAGTGCATATATGGGTGTGACCGCCCTCTTTCTGAGCTGGGAAAGCCATCCAGTCTGGCCTACACAGTTACTAGTGGTTCAGCCGCTCGACCCTTATTCACATTCACGCCACTTGGCAAGTGAAAAGGTTTTAAATACTAGAGTAGGGACTGTCCCACAAGGGTTGCCGTGACGTGGCGGGATGGCTTGTACATTATTTTGATCAAAATTATGTTTACTAAATACCCTTATTATTATTATTACCTTTATGCATTATTTGCAGTATATTTTTTACTTTTAGTTCAGGATATTTGTGTTTTTTGCTTTTTGTTTTCTCTGGTTAATGGTCATGTGTTAATATGCACTTACATTGTGCATACACATTAACTTACTTTTCTCAGTTCAGATTTGTTTATTCATTTCATTGTGCATTCAGTGCATATATGGGTGTGACCGCCCTCTTTCTGAGCTGGGAAAGCCATCCAGTCTGGCCTAAGCTGTTACAAGTGGTTCAGCCGCTCGACCCTTATTCACATTCACGCCACTTGGCAAGTGAAAAGGTTTTAAATACTAGAGTAGGGACTGTCCCACAAGGGTTGCCGTGACGTGGCGGGATGGCTTGTACATTATTTTGATCAAAATTATGTTTACTAAATACCCTTATTATTATTATTACCTTTATGCATTATTTGCAGTATATTTTTTACTTTTAGTTCAGGATATTTGTGTTTTTTGCTTTTTGTTTTCTCTGGTTAATGGTCATGTGTTAATATGCACTTACATTGTGCATACACATTAACTTACTTTTCTCAGTTCAGATTTGTTTTTTATTGTTTTTTATCTAAAAGTCATTGTAGAGCAAAGACTTGTGTGGCGTCACGAGGGGTCAGTCGATGTTTTCGTCCGCTGGTCCAAGATCACGTGGACCAGTGCTCATTCCACTGCTCGCTCTCTTTTTTACAAACTCATTTGACTTATACAATATGTAATCAACTTATTAGCAAACATCTATTGTTCAATTACCCTGCATCTCTGTCATCCGAGATAAAAGACAATAAGTTACAACAAGCATCAACTTAAAAGTCAACCTAAAGGCTCATAAGAACAATAGTCTGTTTCTTGACCAACCAAAGAAAAACACATAAACTCAAAAGTCAAAAATAATAGTGTATGTCTCCTGGCCTACTGAATTTACATCTGGATAATTAAGATTAAATGCTGTGTCGTCACAACTAGGTTCAGACCAAGGACATAACTATAGAGGGGGCAAAGCTAAGGAAGGGTGAGCCTCAAACTGTTCCTGGAACCCAAACTAACCCTTTCTTGGGGGTACTCTTAACCCCTTAATGACAGCCAATACGTCTTTTTACTGACCTGAGATATAAGAGAATATCATCCCCACACAGGTGACAATCCAGCAGCTGTCGGCTGTCCACTTTAGCTGACAACTTGCTGTATCACAAACGATCAGTGTTGACACCGTCCATATCTGTTTAACCCCTTAGTTGCTGCTGTCAAAAGTGACTACATCAGAAAAATGGTTAAAAGATTATGGGGTCTTCCGCTTTAAACTAATTGACACACCGAGATCCTGATTGCGTGGTCCTGATGTTTGCCATAGCAGTTCATGGCCAAATAGCGGCCTTAGAGTCTCCCGGCTATAGTGGTCAGTTCAGAAGTTAGCGACATTTAGGTGGTAAACAAACATTTTTTCATTCCTGTTATACCACTTTGCATTAATTCCTGAAAATCACCTGAAGGGTTAATAAACTACCTGACAGCAGTTTTCAATATGTCAGAGGGTGCTGTTTTTACAATGATATCACTTTTTTGGGGTTTTCCAATATATAGCACCCCCAAAGTCACTTCAAACCTGGATAGGTCCCTCAAAAAATAAATTTTGTAACTTTCCTTGAAAAAATGAAAAATTACTGCTGCATTTTTAAACCTCCTAAAAGCCTAACAAAATAAATTAGCGTTTTAAAAATGGTGCTGATGTAAGGCAGACATGTGGGAAATGTTATTTATTATTGTTTTTTTTGTGGTATGACTATCTGGATTAAAGGGATAATCATTCAAAGTTTGAAAATTTAAATTTTTTTACATTTTTGTCAAGTTTCTGATATTTTTTATAAATAAACACAAAACAGATCAACCTAAATTTACCATTATCATAAATTTAAATTATAATGTGCCACGAAAAAAACATTCTCAAAATCAATGGGAATTATTTAAGCGTTCCAGAGTTATTACCACATAAAGTGATATTGGTCAGAATTTTAAAAATTGGCTCCGTCACTAAGGGGTTAATGGTAGAGAGGCCCGAGTCTCTGACCTTACTATGCTCCTGTTAATGTCCTAAGCTGCCCCTCCACCAGGAGGCCCTGGACAGATATGTTAGTGTATAGGGATTACAAAAAGCCACTTACATACAAAAACACTCACCAAGGGTAGAGAGGAATAAAGGGAAGGATAGGAATGTACGAACCAAATGGTAACAGGATAATGGAAAAAGCATACACCCAAAAACAGCAGACAACAATCTCCAGCAGCAACTATGAACTCCAATTTCAGCACACCAATTCCAGCAAGCTAGGAAGCAAAACTTTGACAGGCAATGATGAGAAGGTCAGGCCAGGTTTTCTAGACAGCGAAAACGATCAGGTCAGGAGCAGCTGTGAGATGGACCTGCATGTCTCCAACCAGCATACAAAGAGTTGTTAACCTCTTCAGCACCAAAGGAAACAAAGTCCATTTATTATGAGGAACAAAACACGCAGGCTAAGGCCGGGGTCACACTAGAGTACGTCATCCGATGCAAGAGCATCGGATGTGATATGCTAATGACCCTCGGCTCCTGCTCTGCTGCGAGTGGGAGCCGAGTGTCATGCTACTGTGCTCCAAGCCTCTCGCACAACTGCAGAGGAGGCAGAGAAACTAATTTCTCCATCTTCTCCATTGCCGGGGTCAGCGTATATCGAACAGCACTCGGATTATATAAACACTTGAAATAGATCATTCTGTAATGACTATATATGAGTTTCACTTTTAGTATTGATGAACTGAAATAAATGAACTTTTTCATGATATTCTAATTTTGTGAGAAGCACCTGTATGCCTATGAGACCCCCGGTCAGTACAGGCATTGTGTTCAGTATGAAGACTGTGAAATTTAGCCATCTGAATCCTATGTATACCTAACCACTATGTATCATTCAAGGTCACTTTGGTCCATGTTAGAAGAATAATGCTGTTATAAACCTGCGATACTTGGGGTCCTGTTGGAGATTTTCCTTAGGGACCCAGGAGCTTCCTTTTACATCACTGTGTCAGATTGCCGGTATTTCACAGTCTGTGTAGCTGCCACATTTCCAAAGCTCATCACTTGTCTCCTGGCCTGGACTTACAGCCTCACACATGCCCTTGAGACTGTATGTTCAGGTCAGGAGACTCACGTTCAGTCTGAGAATGGCAGTCTGTATATGGATTTTAAAATAGAGCCATCTGAACCTGGCCCAAGGGTCTGCTCACATCTGCATATATAAAATGACTCAGATTCTCAGCAAAAAAGTTGGCGAATATCATGCTTCTGTCATTCCGTATGTCATGCAAGTGTGTGTTTTTTATTCTAGCATAGCATCCGCGTGCCATGCATTTTTAATATCATCTTTTACATGCTATAATAATGCTCTGTATTAATTAAATCTTGGTGTCATAAATAATAAAGCAATCTTAAATAAACATATAGATAGATATCCTGCAGATATATAATTGCACAAGTCCCTACATATAATAAACTAGCACCCTTTAGTGCTTTTAATGTGCCTCTAAAGGGGGTTTCAGCTTTGTTTAACCTAATAACTAAATAATTAAAAAACTGACATGGGGAGGGACCTGTAATTAGGAGGCCGGTCCGTGATTCATGTTACCACTGCTTCATATAGCATGAATAACAGGTTCCCTTTAATATTATTATATTATGCTTTAAACAATTTTTGGTGTGAATATAACTTATTTTATTGACTGTATAAGTGACCATGACGTTACCCAAGTAAAGGGTTCATGTGCTGGGAACGGATGTAGACTGGAGAAAAAACTACAGCATCTTGGGATAGTTTCTTTCTTACAGCACATCAATATTCTCTTGTCGATATTGCTTCACAGGGCAAAGTCTTTGATTTCTAAATGTGAAATCATACAGGACATGTAACAGGTGACTACCCAGAGTAAAGGGCCACACCTTTGTATGACTGCCTGACTCAGTGCTCACACAACAGCACGCACCCACTGATGATTCTTCCATTGACATACTGTAAGTTCCGCAGGTGACAATTGTCATCATTACTCACATGATCATTGTTTTTTTTTCTTGGAAAGTGAACATATAGAAATTAACAAAAAAATGCTCAAAGAGGGACATTACCTTTACAGGGAGTCTGTCACATCCTAAACTGAAACTGAACTATTTAAACATTCATACAAGGGACTTAGCCCCTATAAAAATCATGCTCGTCCTGTAGATATTAACAAGCTTTAACTAAAACTGTTTGGCTAGATATGTAAATCAGCTTGAATGCACCATTGGGGTGGCCCAGAGTTTAGTGCACCCTTGACGTGGCCCAGAGCTTAGTGCACCCTTGGGTTGGGCCAGAGCCTACTGCACCCTTGGAGTCAACAGAGTTTATTGCACCCTTGGGGTAGCCCAGAGCTTAGTGCACCCTTGGGGTGGCACAAAGCTTTAGTGTACTCTTGGGGTGGTCCACAGCTTAGTACATCCTTGTGGTGGCCCAGAGCTTAGTGCACCCTTGGTGTGGCCCAGAACTTAGTGTACCCTTGGGGTGGTTCAGATCTTAGTGTACCCTTGGGGTGGTTCAGATCTTAGTGCACCCTTGGGGTGGTCCAGAGCTTAGTGCACCCTTGGGGTGGTCCAGAGCTTAGTGCAACCTTGAGGTGGCCCAAAGCTTAGTGCACCCTTGGGGTGGCCCAGAGCTTAGTGCACCCTTGCGGTGGCCCAGAGCTTAGTGCACCCTTGAGATGGCCCAGAACTTAGTTCACGATTCTACCCCATCAATTAACATCTTCCACCCTCCCCTTGTGTGATTGACCATGCCTGCTTTAGAGTTCTGCCGGAAAAAATCCCCAGTACCAGTGTGAGCAGGTGTGTTCTAATCTCTCTCCTGTATGTAGCGACTGCTTCTTCACGCAGCAGGTGGACACTACTCACAGGTGAGGGACTTGAGAGTGCACATACAATGACATTGCAAACACCCTCATTTCCATCTTCTGTCAGAATTGACCGCCCACTGCTTTGTGATTCTGTGTGCTGCCAGCAGCCGCTACGCACAGGAGGAGAATGAGAGAGCACCTGAACATTCAGACTTTGCGCTTTTAGGCTGTGTGCACACAATGCAGATTTGCAGCGGTTCCGCAGCGGATTTTACCACGCAGAAACGTTGCATATCCGCATTGTGATGTACAGTACCTTTAAAATGAATGTAAAAAAAAAAAACGCTGTGCAGACGCTGCGGATTTTTCCGCGCGGTTTTCCCGCGGTACAAAATCCGCAGCATGTTACTTCTTTTGTGCGGTTTTCCATCTCCCCTGTCACCAAATCCGCAGGGGGAAAACCGCGATGGAAAACCGCACAAAAAACGCATGAAAACCGCATGAAAAATGGAAGAAATCCGCAGGAAAAATGCAGGTCATTTGACCTGCGGATTTCTTCCATTCTGCGCGGAAAAATCCGCAGGGCCAAAAACTCCGTCTGCACTCAGCCTTATACAGAATGAAATTCCTAAAGTCTATAGTACCAGTATGATATATAAATGAATAAATAGTTAATTTTCAGTTTGTTTTTGTTTGGGGGGGAGGGTGGTGGACCTGCCTTTAAAGTAGGTCACTTCATTGCACTTGATTTTTTTCACTCTGGAAAGTGGAAACATAAAATAATTTGTGAATCTGGTACCAGGTTTATGATGTGCTATGTGAGTGACAGACACATTGATTATAGGAATGTATCTCCTACTTGTGAACACTCAGAGGTTATCATAAAATCATGTCATGTCAGATGCAACACTGGCGATCTATCAATGATGTGCGCACTGTGGGGTCCGTGACATTCATGAGCTGCCAGCTCCATCTGCTGATTTACTGCTTTCTTCCAATACTCCGCTTGGCGAGTATGCTGTTAATCTGGAGGCTAGCGTGGAACCGACAGGACTTCTAAGCAGTGTACATCATTGTGAGGACTCAAGCACTTCAGGAGTTTTTGCAGCATTAAATTTCATGTGATAAAAAATCAAGACGAGGTTTTATCTATTTTGCTATTGGGATGTCTGTTATGTCCATCTAGTTTTTACCTGAACAGTTTCATAAGTAAAGGACAAATGTACTGGTTATGCCTGTACTAAAAATTAGGAAGAGAATTCTCACGGTAAGCATCGGAGGGCGCCACTTTTCCATTTTCCTTACGTTTGAAAGCAAAAAATGCGCTAGAAGGAGGAGAGGATAAGTGCAAGTTCAATGCTGAGTAATATTACTACCACCTTTTCTAATGTGTCTACAGTTGAATTAACATCAAGAAATAATTCAATATATATTTGTGTTTGCTATAACCTGATTGTTTTATACTATTATATTTATTGTTACATTTTCAGCATTTTTATCCCAGCTGAGTAAGGATTCAGTTGTTCAAGTCCCAGTTTTAGCAGAGTGTGTAAAGTAATCAGCTACATAGACATACTGATGCTAATTTCCTGAACAGCCAGCCATGCGGTATGCTGCACAGTTGTTACATCAGATGTTAGGCAAGGCTCGGATTCACATTTCTACCACTCCAGGAGTACGATGTTACCGTTACCGCATATCCAGGCATGTGCCATACCCATTCCCACCTGGAGCTGTTTTATTATTTTTAATATATCCTTGACTTGTATTTTTTATGTGTGATTTAGGGTATGTGCACACGTTGCGGATTTTTCCGCTCAGATTTTGCTAAATCCGCAGGTAAAATGACCTGCGTTTTACCTGCGGATTTAGTGCAGATTTACTGAGGATTTTCTGCAGATTTTTAATTTCCGCCTATTTCTCACGGAAAAACTAGCGATTTGCAAGTGTAATTAGCTTGCAGAATGCTAGTGTTTTCCAAGCGATCTGTAGCATCGCTTGGAGAACTGGTTGACAGGTTGGTCACACTCGTCAAACATAGTGTTTGACTCGTGTGACTAACTTTTTACTATTGAGGCCTTCTATTCAGCATCAGTAGTAAAAAGATATAATGTTAAAAATAATTAAAAAAAATAAAAAATCATGTTTCTCTCACCTTCTGGCGTTCCGCGCAGCGTCCCCTATCATCACGATGCTCCCGGCAGGTCCCGTTCCCAGTGATGCATTGCGGCAATTACCTTTGATGACAGTGCGGTCTTGCGAGACCGCAACGTCATCAAAGGTCATTATCACAATGCATCACTGGGAACGGGACCTGGCGGGAGCATCGCGGAGGCCTGGTAACGCTGCGAGGGACATCAGAAGGTGAGAAAATGATGATTTTTTAATTTTTCTATTTTTTACAGGGATATGGTACCCACAGCCCGGAGGACAGTCTCCTCTCCTCCAGACCGTGGGTACCATCCGCAAATGTTCTGCTTACTTTTTGCATGGTGGGCACAACTACATGCGGAAAGTAAGCAGAACAATGCATTCCTATGGGTGCGGAATCGCCACGTTTCGGCAAAATTAATGAGCATGCAGAAAAATCCACAGCATTGCGGAATCCCATAGGATTGCATGGGATGCTGTTTTTTTGTGTTTTCGCGGCAAAATCGCACTTTAAAAATCGCCGCGAAAACGCAAAAAAGAACCGCTACGTGTGAACACAGCCTTATTCTATGGATATGCTGCCATGAATCTCTGAATATAGGCTTTATTTTCTCAATCGGGCATGTACATCTACGTTTTACAAATGTGAACCGAGCCTAAGAAAACAAACTTTGCATGTATCCATGAATGCAGAGGTCATTAGAATGACAGAGTGAATTGAAAATCTGGAAGTTGTTACTTTGGGCGACTGCATATTTCCCTTTCAGTGATAGATTGCATGACATGAATTCAGAGGAATAGAGGAACATGTGATACATAGTCGTGACAAATCCTCAAAGTTTAAGCATAAAGGCTATAAAAAAAAGTTTAAGACGTTTTTGGTTTAATCTTATTTCCTGTATAAGGAAGATCTCTGCTTGCTCTAAGTAAAAGAGACCACATTTTTGACAATTTTTCAATTTCTCCAGCTTCTCTGTACAGTATATTACCTTCTTTTTTTAGAATAGCTGTTAAACGAAATATTTTTATAATACAATTTTCATAGCACAAATCCTTCTCCTAATGTATCAATACATGAACAAGTAGATAAACTAAATACATTTGTAGCATATGCTCAGGCGTGAGAAATATACTTATATACAGTGCTAAGCATAAATGAGTACACGCCCTTTGAAAAGTAAGATTGTAATCCATATCTCACTGGACACAAGTACAATTTACAACATTTTCACAAGATGGAATTTCATAGAACATTTTTTAACGCATACCATGAAAGTCAGTTTAATAATATAACTGTGAGGAGCTGGCCTTGTTCTAAAGACTATTGGACCAATGCACATAGAGCGGAATCCACGACTCTATGGGATACAGACTTTTTCCAGCACGGAGCACCGGTTACGTTGAACTGAACTTATTGTTTTGTATTATTAGATATTTGCTTGCTTCTGCACTAATTTCACCTGAAAAGTTTTCAGCCTCTGGAATCAATGTTTCCATTCAATGACAGTAAGCAGACAATGAAAGTGCAGGCTGGATCTCATGTATACACAAGGCCTACATTACATTTATGTCCAGAGTTTGGTGGGGACATGTGTTTCTTTGTCCCTCTCTGCAGGGGGCCTCCCTAATACACACACATTCAAACTGGCTGTAGACTGACTTCTGGAACATTCTTCATTCTTTGAAGTAAAAGCAAATGTTTAAGGCTATGTGCACACGTATGCAGAAAATTTCTGCATAAAATCCTGAATCCTTCCCAGAAAACGCACGTTTTTTCCCCGCGCGTTTTTTGAGCAAAAACGCGCTTTTTTTGCGGTTTATTTCCGCGCGGTTCCAGACCCAAGCTAAAAATGTGGAATTTTCCGCAAATTAATGAGCATGCTGCATTTTTTACCGCAAAGCATTTTTTCGCGGTAAAAAGCGCATACATCTGCACAAAAATTGCGGGATTCATTTAAATGAATGGTAAGCTTCTTTTAAGCGTTTTTGACGCGGTAAAACCGTGGAAAAAACGCTACGTGTGAACACAGACTAAGGCAGGGATTGTGAACACTTCTGCCCATCCAGAGGGCTGATCCCAGGATAGGGAGAACAATAAGCCACAGGTTTAGTGAGTGTGTTGATGCAGTGACGCTGAGGGGCAAAGATCTGTTGGTGAGGTCCTGGTGTCACTGTATGGATGGCCTATGGAGATTGGAGATCGGTTTCCAGCTGGAGCTTCATACATGTGCTATGGTTGTGATATCTATAGTCTGAATGTGAGGAACTATCTTACGGACTGTTGTTGCCAGCTGGAGAGAAAGAAATGTGCTACGGTCGTGGAATGGAGCATGGACTGTTCCTACAGACAATACTGGCGGGAGATACAAAAGCTGTGGGAGATAGTGGATATCACCTGGTACAGGGGCAGTGGAACCATCAGTGGAACATGTTCTTCTGGGAATATCTACACAAAATTGCTGTAAGCCGACAGATGTAAAAATAATAATGAATAACAATAGTTGCATTGTTACACTGCCTAGGTGATGATTACAACTCACAACCTCAGATCTTCACAATAACTTTCATTGCAAAATCTTCAGTTTTACTCAAATTAGTTGATATAAAAATGAGTACAGCCCACATCAAAAACTACTACATGTAGGATTTTTTATGACCTCCATGATCTTTAAAGGGAATCTGTCACCCATTTTTTGTGATACGATGTAAAGATATCATTCAATTTAGTGTCACATAAGCATTGCAGCAGTACTTTTGATACCCCGACTCCCCACCTTTGATGCATAAATACGGTTTTTAGCTCTCCTGCGGTGTATGTAAATCTCCGCGGTCCGGTTCAATGGGCGGGGCTTATTCTCCTTGTCTCCCCCCTCCTGTCTTGCTCTCGCATTTCTTTCTGGTTATTCCTGCGTTCACGTAGAGTTGCCGCACGTGCGCAGTATGCATTGCCCAACTGCGCCCGCGCCAGCATACGCCATTACGTTCTATGGCTCGGAAGTATCGCAATACTTCCGGGCCATAGAATGTAATCGCGTATGCCAACGCATGCGCAATACTGACTGTATGCTTTGCCCACCTGAAGCTGCACTGGTGGTAGCTGAACCCGGAAGCCACACCGGTGGTACCTGAAGCTGCATCGGTGGTACCTGAACCCTGAAGCCGCACCCACAGTACCTGAACCTAAAACCGTTCCGATGGTACTTGAATCGGCACCAGTTTTAGCGTTCCTGAGTTCATACTGTCGGAGTCTGCTCCAGCATTCAAATCTAGCTGCTGAGCCTAACTGATGTGACTGCTCTCCAAATCATCCAGATCTTCGTGGGACAGATATGGATTATCTTCTCATCAGACAGGTGAGGAATATTCTTATTATTTTTTGTCTTATACAGGTGACATGTTCATCGGTAGATCATCTTCACATGAGACAGGTGAGGAATATGGTGGTTTATTATTTTCTGTCTTTTACAGGGGACATAGGTTTCAGTTGATTAGGTGTAAAGGTGAGTATAACTTTCCTTATTTAGTTTTATTTAAAATAAAGGATTTTATTCTTGCTGTTTAATTCAAAATTTAATATGGGGTTAGTAATGGGGGTGTCTTATAGACATCTCTCCATTTCTAACCCCTGTGCTTGATGTTAGCTAACAATACAAAGCTGACATCAACCCCAACCCTATTAACCCACTTGCCGAAACAAGGCAAGTGGGAAGAGCAAGGCTAAGCGCCAGATTTGGCGCATCTTATGAGTTCTTAGCAAACTGTTTATCTTGATTTGCAAGTGCCAGTGCTGGACTGATGAGCGCACACAAGTCAGGCATGTGGCACTCCGGGATTCAACAGTCTGTCACTGGAGTTACCGTAAGACCCCTGACTTGAACTCAAGTAACCTTTAGGATACCAGAGTTCACAGCCACTGGGTCTCCCAGCAGCTGCGAGGCCCAGAAAAACTCATGAGACTTTTTGAGGGACATTTTAAGGTTATTGAAGTTTTCAGCTGTTGGAACAAGGGCTGTGGAGTCGGTAAGCCAAACCTGCAACTCCGACTCCTCAATTTCCCTTACACTGACTCCGATTCCACGACTCCGACTCCCACATATATTGCTTATATTTAAGTGAAAAATTTATTGTAGTACAATGTGAACATCAGACATTTAATCATTTTTATGATACAATAATCAAGATATTTAGATAGAACATAAGATATATTTATTGGAATACAACTTTAGGACACAAAAAACTGTAATAAAATGTAAATATGTCATACACTATGTAATATCGATTACATATATACTGTAAAGACCAAAAGTTTGGACACACCTTCTCATTCAAAGAGTTTTCTTTATTTTCATGACTATGAAAATTGTAGATTCACTCTGAAGGCATCAAAACTATGAATTAACACATGTGGAATTATATAATTAACAAAAAAAGTGTGAAACAACTGAAAATATGTCTTCTATTCTAGGTTCTTCAAAGTAGCCACCTTTTACTTTGATTACTGCTTTGCACACTCTTGGCATTCTCATGATGAGCTTCAAGAGGTAGTCACCAGAAATTGTCTTCCAACAGTCTTGAAGGAGTTCCCAGTGATGCTTAGCACTTGTTGGCCCTTTTGCCTTCACTCTGCGGTCCAGCTCACCCCAAACCATCTTGATTGGGTTCAGGTCTGGTGACTGTGGAGGCCAGTTCATCTGGCGTAGCACCCCATCACTCTCCTTCTTGGTCAAATAGCCCTTACACAGCCGGGAGGTGTGTTTGGGGTCATTGTCCTGTTGAAAAATAAATGGTCCAACTAAATGCAAACCGGATGTCAGGAACACCGCACTGTACTTGCTCACTGAGCCAGTGCGTGTGTCCTGAGTGTCAGGATCCCGTCAGCGCCGGAGTGCAGCCTCCGCTGAGCAGGGACTCACCCGCACTGTAGGGGTACCGGGGTCAGGTACAGCCAGAAAGTACCGATGCACAGGACCTGTGGATGCTGTTTAGCAAGCAGACACGGGACCTACGGTCATGTGACTGCAAGGGGGCGGGGCTTAGCGTCCTGCTTAGTGAGATGGAAAGACACTATACAGAATTACTCAGAGTCAGGCAAAACGGGGTTCATACACAGAGAGCCGTAACATACCAAGGATGAGACAGAGCGGATAGTCGGGGCCAAGCAGCAGTCAAAACCAAACAGACATAGAAGGTACCAAGCAGAATCCAAAGCAATATCCCGAGAACAGACCGAGTCATACACAGATTATCAAGCAACCAGAACACAGCAAAAACACACTCAGGGGTCACCACACAATGCCAAGGGCAAGAGTATAACTGACAGGGATGGGAGCGTCCTGAGGCTATAAGAAGCCTCTCCCACAACCAGGGAGAGGCCACAATCATAGCCCCAGGTGTGCAGGTAAGCCTGCACCGGGATCACAACCTTTAACCCCAGAAATGCCAGTCATCAGCACTGGTTCCAGACATTAACCTCACGTGTGCGAGTCAAACCCGCACTGAGATCATGACAACGGATGGAATAGCATGCCGCTGCAAGATGCTGTGGTAGCCATGCTGGTTCAGTATGCCTTCAATTTTGAATCCCCAATAGTGTCACCAGCAAAGCACCATCACACCTCCTCCTTCATGCTTCACGGTGGGAACCAGGCATGTAGAGTCCATCCGTTCACCTTTTCTGCGTCGCACACAGACACGGTGGTTGGAACCAAAGATCTCAAATTTGGACTCATCAGACCAAAGCACAGATTTCCACTGGACTAATGTCCATTCCATTGTTGCCTGTCCTTAGCAGTGGTTTCCTAGCAGCTATTTTACCATGAATGCCTGCTGCACAAAGTCTCCTCTTAACAGTTGTTGTAGAGATGTGTCTGCTGCTAGAACTCTGTGTGACATTGACCTGGTCTCTAATCTGAGCTGCTGTTAACCTGCGATTTCTAAGGCTGGTGACTCGGATGAACTTATCCTCCACAGCAGAGGTGACTCTTGGTCTTCCTTTCCTGGGGCGGTCTTCATGTGAGCCAGTTTCTTTGTAGCGCTTGATGGTTTTTGCCACTGTACTTGGGGACACTTTCAAAGCTTTCCCAAATTTTCGGACTTGCTGACCTTCATTTCTTTTATGGACACTTGTTTTTCTTTACTTAGCTGCTTTTTTATCGCCATAATACAAATTCTAACAGTCTATTCAGTAGGACTATCATCTGTGTATCCACCAGACTTCTGCACTACACAACTGATGGTCCCAACCCCATTTATAAGGCAAGAAATCCCACTTATTAAACCCGACAGGGCACACCTGTGAAGTGAAAACCATTTCTGGTGACTACCTCTTGAAGCTCATCAAGAGAATGCCAAGAGTGTGCAAAGTAGTAATCAAAGCAAAAGGTGGCTACTTTGAAGAACCTAGAATACAAGACATATTTTCAGTTGTTTCACACTTTTTTGCTAATTATATAGTTCCACATGTGTTAATTCATAGTTTTGATGCCTCCAGAGTGAATGTACAATTTTCATAGTCATGAAAATAAAGAAAACTCTTTGAATGAGGTGTGCCCAAACTTTTGGTCTGTACTGTATTGTGGTGTAGTGACCACTGTGTCCGCTAGGGGGCGCTGTGTGGGTGTCCCAGGACGGGTGTACAGGCACATTCAATGTGGTAACAGGAGCAGGGTCCTAAATGACCATTATGTGTCTCAAGGTGGGTGGCCTTGGGATGCAGGCTCGAGTATTGATCAGCAGAGGTACTGCTGATATTTCTGTTACAGTGTGTCAGGGAAGACTGTGTGTGTCTGTGTGCAATAGAACCTTTAGTGAGGTCATAGCCATGTGATCACCTGTGGGTGTGGTTACAGGGCTATGATGACTGGGATGATTTAGCGAATCCTGCTTTGAGCAGGGGGTTGGACCAGATGGCCCAGGAGGTCCCTTCCAACTCTATGATTCTATGATAATTGAGGTGTTTAGTACATGTGGGAGAGTGAGAGGGAGTCTGTCAGAGTGTAGACAGACTTCCATGTGTCCAACTGGGACACTAACAGAAAGTGGTCTGGGATCCAAGGAAGGAGAAGCCTTCCTGTGTCTGCGGCTGCAGATAGAGCGCTGCTCTGGACATTGCCCTGGCCTGTGTGCACAGGACCGGAGGGAACACAGCCCAGCTAAGGACTGTTTATGTGCTGTCTGAGGTTTATGAAGCAATAAACCCTGTGAACTTTTAAAGGAACGTGCCTCATGTTTGTCTCCCGCTGCACCTAAGCGAGTCGAAACCCCAATATATATATATATATATATATATATGTGTGTGTGTATATATACAGTATATATATATATATATATATATATATATATATATATAAAACACTATGACTTATCTCAGCTAAGACAAAGCCTAGATCCTCAAGCTACATTCACACCGTGGGCGAAGCCAGGATCAAACCTGGGGGAGGGGGCAGAACCTCATACTGTTCCGCAGAACCTCATACTGCACACCTCAGCTGCTGCAGAACCTCATACCGCACACCCCTAGATTTGAAAATAAAGCCTGCACCTTAAGAAGATGTGGTGATGAATGCAGTCTATTTATTCCAACTATCAATTGATGCTGATGTGTTACTGAAGACGAGCAATGCTTGTCCTGGGCTTCCTTTTGGGCAGCTATGAGGTGTACCTGACTGGTGCTAAAAAAAAGGAGTGTTAGTCTGAGTGCTACACGGCTTTCATTCTTTTTGGTTCAGATAAGATATGGATAGACAGATATGGATAAATGGATAGATGGATGGATAGAGCAGATTTCTAATCTGCTTTTGCTATTGAAAATATTATCTATGAGCTCAAAAACCTTTCAGGTGATGCGGTTTTTTAAAAAGCTGATCTGCTTTTGCAGCTGAAAAACGTATCCTCAAAAAACGCAGGAAAAATGCTGTGTGTGAATGTAGCCTTAGATCAGGAATAGAACAGCCATTTATGGAAGAGATGGAAGATGGAAGAGGCCAGGAGCCATTTGGTGAGCTGCATTTCTTGCTACATGTTCACAGACTTACCAGTGGAAAAGCCAAACTTCACATGCCACAAATGCAAGCTTGTGTCCCTGTTGGAGGAAAAGTTGCAAAATCTCGAAGAGAGGTTAGCTACGTTGAAGATCATTAAGGAAGGTGAAGAGTTCTTGGACAGAGCAGAATTATCTCTTCATGTTACAGAAAGAGAAGAAATTCGAAGTGCACCTGAAGAAACAGAGGAATGGAGACATGTGACCCAGAGAAGCAGGAGGATCAGGAGGCAGTCAGCACCCATACTGCTCAGAAACCAGTACCAGGCTCTCACGCAGGAAAACAATGAAGAAATACATCAGGATAAGACTTTGCCAACAAGCAGCAACCTTGTACGCCTTCAGAGTCCTCCTGGATGGAGAAAGAAAAATGTTGTGAAGAAGAAACGGAGAGTGGTGGTCATGGGGGATTCCCTGTTGAGAGGAACTGAGGCCGCTATCTGCAGACCGGATATAACTTCAAGAGAAATGTGTTGTCTTCCAGGTGCAAAAATTAAAGATGTGTCTGACAGGATATCAGGACTCTTCAGACCTACAGATGACTACCCATTCCTGCTACTACATGTGGGGACAAATGACACTGCAAGAAACGACCTGGAAACCATCTGCAGAGACTTTGAAGACTTAGGCAAGAAAGTGAAAGAACTGGGAGCGCAGGTGGTCTTCTCTTCCATCCTCCCAGTGGATGGCCATGGAACAAGGAGGTGGAATAAGATTCTGCAGGTGAATAACTGGCTACGTCGATGGTGCCGTCAGCAACGATTTGGATTTCTGGATCACGGAGTGAACTACTTATACGATGGACTACTTGCTAGAGATGGGGTGCACCTTACGAAGACTGGAAAACATGTATTTGGAAGTCGCCTTGCTACACTTATAAGGAGAGCTTTAAACTAGAACAACATGGGAAGGGAAGCAAAAGACCAGAAAAAGCCATACACCTGACAAATGCTATTGAGAACTCTGCTATTAGAAGTGGAAAGGAAGAACAAAGACGAAAGAATCTAATTAATAAAAATATTGGAGAAAGAGAAACCAATCACAAACTAAAATGTTTCTATACTAATGCACAAAGCATGGGCAACAAACAAGGAGAATTGGAACTACTAACACAGGAAAAGAAATATGATGTCATTGGAATCACTGAAACTTGGTGGGACAATACACATGATTGGAATACAAGACTAGAAGGATACAACTTATTTGCAAGAAACAGACTTGATAAACGAGGAGGGGGTGTCGCATTGTATGTTAGAAACGCGTATATCTGCACAGAGATTGAAGCTTCAGAGACTGGGAGTTCTGTGGAAACTGTTTGGGTAAGAATACAAGGACAGAACAATGGAAAGGACACCATTGTAGGCATTTACTACAGGCCGCCTGTGCAAGCTGAAGATATGGATGAACTCTTTATGCATCAAATGGCCAAGTTCTCCAAAAAATATGACATAGTTGTCATGGGAGATTTCAACTATCCAGACATTTGTTGGGAATCTCTCTCAGGCAAAACTAACAGGTCAAGGAAATTCTTATCCTCTCTTGCTGACAACTTTATCTTCCAAAAGGTAAGGGAGAAAACAAGGGGAACTGCTACCTTGGATCTAATCCTTATAAACAGGGAGGAAATGGTTGAGGAGGTAAAAGTGGCTGGGACCCTAGGAGGTAGCGACCATGCTATTTTAGAATTTTGGATAACTAGAGGCGGAAGACCTGTGAAGACTCAGACATCAAGGTTAGATTTCAGAAAGGCAGATTTTAAGGGATTCAGAAAGAGAATTGGAGGGATCCAATGGCTGGATATCCTTAAAGACAAAAATGTCCAGGAAGGATGGGAAATCTTGAAAAATGAAATTCTCAAAGCACAGTTGTTAACAATTCCGAAAAGAGGGAAGAATAGGAAGCAGTTAAGGAAACCAGGATGGATGAACACAGAACTTAAGCACATGCTAAAAAGGAAGAAAAAAATGTTTATAAAATGGAAAGAGGGAGGCATATCTAAAGAAGAATATAATGCTGTCTGCAGAACCTGCAGGGCACAAATCAGATTATCTAAAGCTGAAAATGAATTGAGGCTTGCAAGAGATGTCAAAAGCAATAATAAAGGATTTTGGGGATATGTCAAAAGTAAAAGAAAAGTCAAAGATGCTATAGGATTTTTACAGGATGAAAATGATGAAATGGTAAGACAGGATGTTGAGAAGGCTGAACTTTTAAATTCCTATTTTGCATCTGTTTTCTCTCAGAAAGGAAATGTAACATCAACTGTTATTCACTGTCCTATTAAGGGAATAGAAGAATCCAGGATATCTATAAACAGAAAGATAGTGAGGAAACACTTAGCTAGCCTAAATGAATTCAAGTCTCCAGGTCCAGATGAATTACACCCCAGAGTACTGAAGGAGATAGCAGAAGAAATTTTTGAACCCCTCTCTATAATCTTTGAAAATTCTTGGAGAACAGGAGAAGTGCCAGAAGACTGGAGAAGAGCAAATGTTGTTCCTATCTTCAAAAAGGGGAAGAAGGTGGACCCAGGCAACTATAGGCCGGTGAGTCTGACTTCTATACCAGGAAAGATCTTTGAACAAATTATTAAACAACATGTATGTCAATACCTGGATAAGAATGAAGTGATTAAACAGAGTCAGCATGGGTTTCTAACTAATAAGTCATGTCAGACTAACTTAATTTCCTTCTATGACGGTATCACTGATTGGGTGGATCAAGGAAATGCTGTAGATATAGTATATCTTGACTTCAGCAAAGCATTTGACAAAGTCTCTCATACAATCCTTATTGAAAAAATGATTAAGTATGGAATGGACAAGGCAACTGTTAGGTGGATTCATAACTGGCTTAGTGATCGGACCCAAAGAGTGGTCGTAAATGGCTGCACATCCAGTTGGAAGAATGTCTCAAGTGGGGTACCACAGGGCTCTGTCCTGGGCCCTGTATTGTTCAACATCTTTATCAACGATTTAGATGAAGGAATTGAGGGTAAACTGATTAAATTTGCTGATGACACAAAGCTAGGAGGGATAGCTAATACTAGAGAAGAGAGAGAGAGGATTCAAAAAGATTTAAATAAACTGGAGAAGTGGGCAGCAACTAACAGAATGGTTTTTAACAGGGAGAAATGCAAAGTACTACATCTGGGCAATAAAAATGGAAAAAACATATATAGAATGGGAGGAATAGGGCTAAGTGACAGCACATGTGAAAAAGACTTGGGTATACTAATAGATCACAGACTGAATATGAGTCAACAGTGTGATGCAGCAGCAAAAAAGGCAAATGCAATTCTAGGATGTATTAACAGAAGCATACAGTCTAGATCACGTGAAGTCATTATTTCCCTCTACTCCTCTTTGGTCAGACCTCATCTGGAATATTGTGTCCAGTTTTGGGCACCACATTTTAAAAAAGACATCAACAAACTGGAGCAAGTTCAGAAAAGAGCGACCAGAATGGTGACCGGTCTGCAAACCCTGTCTTATGAGGAAAGGTTGCAGGATTTGGGAATGTTTAGTTTGCAAAAGAGAAGACTGAGAGGAGACTTAATAGCTGTCTACAAATATCTAAAGGGCTGTCACATTGTAGAAGGATCAACTTTATTCTCATTTGCACAAGGAAAGACTAGAAGCAATGGGATGAAACTGAATGGGAGGAGACACAGATTAGATATTAGAAAAAACTTTTTGACAGTTAGAGTGATCAATGAGTGGAACAGGCTGCCACGAGAAGTGGTGAGTTCTCCTTCAATGGAAGTCTTCAAACAGAGGCTGGACAGACATCTGACTGGGATGATTTAGCGAATCCTGCTTTGAGCAGGGGGTTGGACCAGATGGCCCAGGAGGTCCCTTCCAACTCTACGATTCTATGATTCTATGATTTATATGACATTTCATAACTTTCCCAAATTCGTATGAAAAAAGCACATTCTGCATTGAACTACTGTACCCTATTATATATTTTAGGATTCGGAGTCTGTCCATTTTATACAGACTCCGACTCCACGACTCTGACTACACAGCCCTGGTTGGAACACCTGGAGGATGTGAAGTAACGTTACCTTGGGCGTGTATTTTACTGTACTTGTTAATAAATAAAACAAGGCATGGGGTCCACTGTAATTTTCAGAAACAGCTGAGGGAAATCCGACCACTGAGGGCTGATGTTAATAATCTGGGAAAGGGGACAATATCCCTTAAGGTTCACAGGCTATTAACATAGCTGTTTGCTGAGCCTTTACTGGATATTTTATGTTGAGACCCCAGAAAAAAATGAAGTGGTGCCCCCCAATATATTCATCCAGCAAAGGCTAAACAGACTGGAAGATGCAAGCGTTCAATATGCAATCCAGCAGACACTGAGATGAGCATAACACCGCACCATCAGTGTCTCGAGGTGATGTGAATAAGATTAGTGGAGTTCTTAGCCAATTAAAGTTCTCGCGCTGGTAGTGACGTCATTGAGGTGAACGGAGTTCATTGGCTATGAACTCCACTCTTCTTTCTCATGACATCTCGAGGCATTGATGCTGCGCTATGACGCGCAGCTCAGGGTCTCTGCTGGTTGGCAGGCTCACTTCATGCCAGTGTTCAGCCTGGCATCTAGATGTACCAGAGCTAGACTTGTCAAGGAAGAAATTGATTATGCTCTCATTGGAGAGGTGAGAAATATGGTTGTTTATTGTTTTACTCTTTTACAGGGGACATGGGCATCGGACGATTATCTTCATGTCGAACAGGTGAGTGATATGGTTGTTTATTATTTTAATTCTTTTACAAGGGACATGAGCTTCAATCGTTTAGACATGAAGGTGAGTTTATCTTAGCTTTTTTATTTTAAATAAAAAAGTGGATAGTGTTCTTATTTAAATTAAAGGACTTTATTCAGGGTGTTTTTTTTATTTACAATATGACCATGCGGTAATTAATTGGGGCGTCTTCTAGATGCCTCTCCATTACTAATTTCTGGGCTTAATGTCAGCGGCCATAACACAGGTGACATCAAACTCACAAATATTACACCACTTGCAACTGCACCAGGGAATAATATTATCATCATAGATGTGCCACGGCTGGGGCTGCTATTTTTAGACTGGGGGGCCCAATATGCCTTTGGTTAAAAAAATAAAGGAGACCTCACATCATTTTTTTTTAAATTTATTTATAGCACAGGCATTGGCTGATGAATACTCACACAAGCCTCACCTGTTCTCGCTGTTATCAGCAACAGAAGATGAACACTGATGAGACTAGTACTCTCTGATCAGGTGACGATTGTGACCATCGGTAACCTTTTTACCACCAATCAAAGGTACTGGCTCACATGCTGTCATCTGACAGTGTGGGAACCGCAGATCTCTGACCGTCAGTAACTAACTTACCACCAATCAAAGCCACTGGTGTTTCTCGCGCTGTCACACAGATGATGGCATAGGAAACAGCCAATGTTCGGGGTGCCGAACCTGAACAGTAACACGGACTTCCTGGAGGTGTTTGGTACAGACCTCGAACTTTACTGTTTGGGTTCGCCCATCACTTGTCATATGTCATACAGCATGGCAAGACTGAGTGCAGCTACACGGACACAAGGTAGTTATACTGCGTCAGCAGAGTTTCTTCCAGGCAAGACAGGGGCTTCAAGATTTGCTGCTCCAACTCTTTTGAAGACAAAGCAAGAAATGTGGAATATTGAAAAATGTAGACACAATGGTGGGCCAAGGAAATTTCGCGCAGCAGATTTAAGACACATCATGCTTACCTCTCTTCCAAATCAAAACATATGCAGTTGTGCCATTAGCTCAGAACTGGCAACAACCAGTGCGAATTAGCTACACTCATAAGCCATTTTTTAACACAACATCAAGCAGAATGTTGCTTGTGCTACTGAGAGCGGCCTGGTGGCCTAAATGTGCTAACATGGCCTGCAGCTTTTTTGAACTTGTCTCCCATGAAGCACATCTGGGACGTTATTGGTCGATGATTGCATTGGGAGCGCTGCCAGCAGTGAATCTTGATGACTTACGTGCCCAAGTGCATACAGAGTAGCAAAACATTTCTCAGACAACCACTAATAATCTCATTTATAGCAGCCAAAGCTTGTAAGGGCGCAATATCTGCACATTGCAATTTTAATCGATACTCAATAAATCGATATGTTTCAAAATTATTTAAATTTTTTTCATCATTTGATTAAAATTAGAATGTCTATTGATTCTTTGCTATTCATTATTCAACATTTTTTCTTGGCATTTCAATGTCAATGTTGAGCTCTGTATACAGTAGCAGTCATAAGTTTAAACCCGTTTGTGCACAGGTTTTCCTTGCTCTTTTTGGAATGTGCACTTGGTAGAAAAAAGGGGTAAAGAACTACTAACAAATCAAACTATAACATGCGAAAAACCTTAATTTCCTCAAAGTACCCCCTGAAGTGCAGCAACGAGGGAGTGACCCAGCAAAGCTCAAAGGAAAACATCTCTTTAATGTACAACTCAGCAAAACACAAAACACAATATCCTCCGAATCGCAGCCGGGAAACATATCCTCTGGATTACAGTCACTAAACACGCCAGTCCACCTCCTGAGACCAGTTGCCGTGGGCGATTGCACCACTTTGTCAATGTTCTACTCACAGCTTTACCCAGTAAACAATATCCTCTGGATCGCAGCCGGGAACCATATCCTCCCATTTACAGCCAGTAAACACGCCAGTCCTCCTTCGGGCAAGGACAGTCTACCACTGGTTCTCAGCCAGGTACAAGACAGTCCACCTCCGAGACCAGTTACCGTGGGCGACTGCAGCGCTGTGTACGCTGTGGGTGTCAGGCTATTCAGCTGCCTTGGCTGTTTGGCTCTGCTGGCCTGTGTTGCCTCACACAGATGGAGCTGTGCAGAGCCGTCTGCCCTGTACTCCTCCAAAAACCAAGCTGAAACTGAGTCAGGCACACCAAAACCCTATACTGCAGGGTTTTTAACTAGCAACCCTGTGGTCAGCCACATGGAAAACCCGGCCAGGAATGAAAAGAACTGCAACACTAACATCTTGCAGTCTGTGTCAAAACACAAACCCAGAGCAGGTTTTCCCTAAATCTGCCTTGGACAACTAGCATGTCCAAGACCTATACTCACTTTAGTCTGCATTGCAACCACAGCTACAACTGTGACTGCAATGCACTCTCATGGCCTCAATACGCCTCCGTGCTCATCCTGGGGGGAACAGTGACCCTCACATGTAACACCAGTCACTGCCTCACACCCCTTATACTCAGATTAATTCTTTACGTCCCCTTGGCATTCTCTAAACCTGTTGCATTTGGTAGTCACCTGGTAATGGCTTCCGATGAACAGGTATGCCTGACCAAGAGTTCATTTGTGGCATCATCTGCTTTCAGAAAGTGTTTGCGACCATCAGGTTTGTTTTGAAAAGGCAGTATTGGGACACTGTTCCTTACAGTGTTGAGCCCTAATGATAATGTGTGCAAACTGTAAAGCGCTGCGGAATATGTTAGCGCTATATAAAAATAAAGATTATTATTAGCCCTATCCCACAACTGTTCTAAACCAAAATATGGCAAGAACTACTCACCTAAGCAAAGAGAAACACCAGTCCATCATTACTTTAAGATATGAAGGTCGGTCAATGTGGAAAATTGCTAGAACCTTGATGGTTTCCTTAAAATGCATCATGAAAACAATCAATTATTATTAAGAGACTGTGGACCATCTCACCATTTGAAGACCAAGAATTAACAGCCTCATAAACTGCAAACTAACAGAACCTCAGAGAACAGCCCTCATTAATGCTGCACAAACATGAACTAGGAGACACATCTCAAAATCACCTGTGCCGAGGCACAAAGGACCCTCTATTGAGGACTGGAATCAAGAAGAGACTTATTGGGGCCAAACAACAAAATACACTGGACATTAGATATGTTAAAATCGGTACTGTGGTCTAATGAGTTAAAATAAGAGATTTTTTTGTTCCCACCACCTTGTCTTTGTGAGAAGCCAAAAAGGGAAGCAGATGGTTTCTACATATGCGGTGTCCACTGTGACGCATGGAGGGGGAGGTGTGATCGTGTAATGGTAATATGGAAACACCAGCTCACCTATTCCAGGTGTAGATGAATGTGAAGCATGTTTGCACAAACGATAGGCAAAGTGTTGCAAAACGATCCAGCTACAGATCTATAAACTTTAGTAGTTAAAATCCATAGTTGATTGGTACAATTAAAACATAAGGATACAGTGTGTAATTTAAAAAAAAAGCGTTTCAAACCTCAAAGCGTTCATAGTCTGTCACATTTTGATGTTTGAAACATGTTTGTTTGTGGGAGGTTTTTTGTTTTGTTTTAGAAATTCTATATTTAAAGTGTTTTTTAACAAACAAGGAAAACAAAAGAACATCTTTTTTGTGACGTAAAATAAAGGTTAGTATTTGCATAACCAGTTATTTTCAGAGACTCACAAAGTATAACTATAATGGTAAGTGGGTAAAGGGAGTGGAGGCGAAAACGTAGGGAGAATTGGGGGATGGGAGCAAGGGAAAGAAGAGTAGGGTTCCGAAGTGTCCTGCTCAGAGTGATAATGTTGATTAAGTAGTTAGAAAGTTCAGTCTTTCAAATGGGGATATAAACATTCGTTTTTGAGATAGACATGAAGAAGCGATAAAATTGTAGAGAGGTACGATTTAAGGAGTATAGATTGTTTCTCCTGGAGGTATCTCTGATGTATTTAACCACAGGGTCCAGGAGTCAGTAATTTCTGAGTTTTTGGAGTTGGATAGTCTAAGATTTTCATATATGCCTGTTTGATTTGTTTCTTTTAACCATTCTTTACATGTAGGGGCTTCAACATCTTTCCAATGCCGTGCAATAGCAATTTTAGCCGCATTGATCAAATGAGGTATCAGCGATTTTCTGTTTAGGTATGTATTGGAGGGATCCAAATTGAGAAGAATAAAGCCGGGTGTTATTGCTATACACTACCGTTCAAAAGTTTAGGGTCACTTAGAAATTTCCTTATTTTTTGAAAGAAAAGCATAGTTTTTTCCAATGAAGCTAACATTAAATGATTCAGAAATACACTATATACATTGTTAATGTGGTAAATGACTATTCTAGCTGCAAACGTCTGGTTTGTAATGCAGTATCTTCATAGATGTATAGATGCCCATTTCCAACAACCATCACTCCAGTGTTCTTATGGTATGTTGTGTTTGCTAACTGTGTAAGAAGTCTAATGGATGGTTAGAATACCCTTGAAAACCCTTGTGCAAGTATGTTAGCACAGCTGAAAACAGTTTGGCTGATTAGAGAAGCTATTAACCTGACCATCCTTTGAGATAGTTGAGAATCTGAAGCATTAAATTTGTTGGTTCCATTAAACTCTCAAAATGGCCAGAAAAAACGGTAATTAGACCTACCGGTAATTGTGTTTCCAGGAATCCATCCTGACAGCACCCTGGAGGACGTCCTTCTCATCCGTAGTGGAACAGGAAACCACGAGAGTTTAAAAGGATCCTCCCCCTACCATCCCTCAGTGATTTCACAAAGTAACACATCTGGATGGATGCAAACATAGACTTTATTTAAACAACATTCTTGATACACATGTTACATCACAGTTGTATGGAAAGTATTATAGGGAGGGATCTAACAGTGCTGTCAGGATGGATTCCTGGAAACACAATTACCGATAGGTCTAATTACCGTTTTCCAGGTCACCACCTGACAGCACCCTGGAGAAGTACCAAAGTATATTGGTCCTAGGGCGGGACTACTGCGTGGAGTACTTTTCTCCCAAATGCAAGCTGTGTGGATGCTATGTCTAGTTTATAGTGCTTGGAGAAAGTACTAAGACTGGTCCAAGATGCTGCCCTGCAGATCTGTTCTTCCGAAGCCCCCCCTTTCTGCCCATAATGCCGCCATGGCTCTGGTTGAGTGGGCTCTAAGGTTCCCTGGGGGAATCTGACCCTGCTCTCTGTAGGCTATGCTAATAGTGGATCTAATCCACCTTGCTATTATTGATTTTGACGCCTTCTTTCCCTTGTTAGGACCTCTGTATTGAACAAAGAGGTTGCTATCCTGCCTCCAGGGTCTGGTTGCGTCCAGATACCAGAGTACAGTTTTCCTTACATCCAAGTTATGGTAGGCTTTTTCCCTGCTATTTTTGGGAGACTGGAAAAAAGAAGGGAGTACTACCTCCTGATTCATGTTGGAGGTTCCCTGGGGGAATCTGACCCTGCTCTCTGTAGGCTATGCTAATAGTGGATCTAATCCACCTTGCTATTGTCGATTTTGACGCCTTCTTCCCCTTGTTAGGACCTCTGTATTGCGCGCCGCCGCAGGAAAAGCACAGTAGTGGCGAAGTCCCGCGATAAGTCAACGTCAGGAGTATCACGCGAATGCGATCTCACAGACGAGACGTCATCATCGGGAGCCCGCCCCACCAGGCCCACCCGCAGCTGCGCATGCGCACAAACAGCCACCATACTAAAGTGCCATATCCATAGCACTAATATAACGGTTCGGTTAAGGTTGCCACCTAGGCGCAGCTGCGGGTGGGCCTGGTGGGGCGGGCTCCCGATGATGACGTCTCGTTCGCGCGATACTCCTGACGTTGACTTATCGCGGGACTTCGCCACTACTGGGCTTTTCCTGCGGCGGCACGGCGTCACGGCCAGCCACTGGTTATGCTATGCACAGGTATCTATGACAGCGTCTTTGTTTTGTGATGATTACAATGATTGGTCACAAGGTTGGCGGTAAAGGTTCAGAGCGCCTTCACAGGCTGGTGTAGGAGGGCCTTGTTAGGATCATAGCGATTGGATCGTTTTGGGCATAGTAACAATGATGCTGTGAGTTGATTGGGTGATCGCCCTGGTCTCTCTGTTTACCTTCACCTTCTTTCCTCTATTTATGGGATTATTTGGATCTATATAACTGCACATTGTGTTCCTTATATTTTTTTATTTCATATACTTGATGTTTTGTTTGAAATGTTATGTATGTATTTTAATGTGAGGGCGTTTCCAAAATGGTGATTGGTCCGTCCACACCATATATGGCCGCTCATGTTGTCATTGTGTTGCACTTGATAAAGACCTTCTGGTCGAAACGTCATATCTCTCTTTGGCAGAATAAAAGATATTTACCTCTTCACCTGGAGTTAATGCTGTTCCCTTTTCGTCTTTTGGCTATACGTTGGTTCCTTTGGGTCCTGGGACCTTTTGAACGTGCATCTTTCTCAATTCGTGTGCTGTTGGCTGTTTTATTTTTTTTTTTTTAAGTATTTTCGGGATGTCAGGCTGGTCATTTCCGACTGTCTCCTCTCCACAGAAGATGCAGAATTTTTTCCAGATTTTATTATATATTGCCGCGGTCACGGGTTTCCTACTTGCTTGTAGGTAGAGATGACTTCGTCCGATAGACCTCTTGCTTTTAGGATCTGCCGCTCAGGATCCAAGCTGACAGCTGGAAGGCTTCTGGTTTTTGATGTAGAACCGGACCTTGATGGAGGAGATCTTTCCTTCTTGGTAGGAGAACGGGTTCCTCGTCCGCCAGCTTTCTGAGCAGGGGAAACCAGCTTCTTCTTGGCCAGTAGGGAACTACCAATATGACGCTGGCTCTGTCCTCGCAGATTTTCCTGAGGACTCGTGGAATGAGGGCTAGGGGTGGGAAGGCGTACAACAGGCCCCTGCTCCAGGATTGTGATAGGGCATCTATTCCTTCCGGATTTCCCAGGGGGTTCAGGGAATAATAGGTCCTGAGTTTTGCGTTCCCTTTGTCCGCGAACAGGTCTACTGTTGGTTGTCCCCAACGGTCACACAGGCTGCTGAACACCTCGTCGTTGAGCTCCCAGCCTGTTGCAGTTATTCTTCTACTGCTGAGGAAGTCCGCGATCTGGCTCCGGGAGCCCTCCAGATGCACGGCCGAGAATGAGAGGAACTCTTTCTCTGCCCATCTGAAAATCTGATCTGATAAGGCCTGGAGTGTTGGATGTCTTGGTCCACCCTGGTGACGGAGAAAAGCCACTGTTGTGGTGTTGTCCGACAGAATTTTGATGTGTTTGTTCTTCATGTGAGACCCGGCAACGAGCAGCACTTTCCAGACCGCATGTAATTCTCTGACGTTGGAGGATCTCATGCTGTCTTCCGGACTCCATCGCCCCTGGTAGTACTTTCCTGCGACGTGTCCGCCCCAGCCGAATAGACTTGCATCCGTTGTCACTACCACATCTGGGGTCTGAACCCAAGAGACACCCGTCTTTAGGTTTCCCGGCACGGTCCACCATAGTAGCCATCTTCTGGCCCGGCGGGTTAACGGTATCTTGCTGTCCAGTGAGGACTGTTTTCTGTCCCAGGATGCTAGGACCGTGTAGTGCAGGTCGCGGGAGTGGAACTGACTCCATCTGACACAGGAAATGCAAGAAGTCATCAGCCCCAGGACTCTCATTGCGTCTCTGACTGATACCCAACTCTTTGAGAATTGACGAATTTTCTTCGGTATTGAGGTCTGCTTTTCGGCTGGTAGATAAGACACTCTCTTTTCTGAGTCTAACATGACCCCCAAGAATTTTATTCTGGGTTTGGGTACAAGATCTGACTTTGACCAATTTATGACCCATCCTAAATTCTGCAGCGTGGAGATTGAGGATTGACAGTCGACCCTGAGCTGGGTTACTGAATCGGCTCTAATCAGGAAGTCATCTAAATACGGGACCATCGTGATGTTTCGGGCCCTTAGGTGGGCCACTACCTCTATCATTATTTTTGTGAAGACCCTCGGGACTGATGCTAGGCCGAAGGGTAGGCAGCGAAATTGATAGTGGTATATTGTGCCGTCTCTTTCAACCGCGAACCTGAGGTACCTTTGGTGATCCAGGTGGATAGGGACATGGTAATATGCGTTTTTTAGATCTAACGTGCACATTACCACGCCCTTCCCTAGAAGAGGAATCGTAGATTTTATCGAGTCCATTTTGAAGCTCCTGTAAGTTACCCATTTGTTTAGGGGTTTGAGGTTTATTATAGTTCGGGTTTCCCCCGAAGGTTTTTTTTATCGTGAAGAGGCTCGAGTAGTGTCCTCTGCCTTCCTCCTGAGCGGGAACCGGAGTCACCGCTTCTATGTCGAGGAGATCTTGAATGTCCAAGCACATGGGGGAAGCTGAACTGAGGCGAGAACTGGTTACTAAAAATCTGTTCGGGGGCAGGGAGTTGAACTCTATTTTGTACCCCTTCGAGATGACCTGTAATACCCAGGGGCTGGAGGTGACTTTCTGCCATTCTCCCGAGAATTTGAGCAATCGCCCCCCTACTCTGGTGGCGTAATTTCTTCTGGGAGCTGGACCCTGGGCCGGAAAAGATGTTATCTCTGTTCCTATTTCTACCCTCGCCTCCTTTGGGGTAGCTCCATTGACCTGATTTCCCCTTCCCCCCTATAATCCGTTCTTTGGTTGTAACAGGGTCTATGAAAGGGCTGGTATCTTTTACGTTTCTCTTCTGGGAACCCCTTTTTTTCGTCTGACGCCTTCTCTAAGATGTCGCCGAGTACGGGCCTGAAGACCCTGCCTCCCGAGAAGGGAATTGAGCACAGTTTATTTTTTGACTGCATGTCGCCCGTCCAACTCTTAAGCCAGATAGCTATTCTGGCTGTGTTGGATAAGGCCTGGCTTCTGGCCGTGAATCTGATTCTGCTGAGGCGTCAGCCAAAAACCCCGTAGCTAACTTAAGTAAAGGAAGGGACTTTAGGATGGTTTCCCTCAGGGTTCTATCTGACAGGTGCTCCTCCAGGTCATCTATCCATAGATGCATGGAGCGTGCTACTGATGTCACGGCTATATTCGTTTTTATGACCGCAGCTGAGCTTTCCCATGCCTTCTTTAAGAGCCCATCTGCTTTCCGATCTAGGGGTTCCTTCAAACTTGAGGAATCCTCGAACGGAATTGCCGTCTTTTTTGATACTTTTGCTACGGGGATGTCTATCTTAGGGACCTCCTCCCAGACTTTGACCTCCTCAGGGTCAAACGGCAGACGCAATCTGAAGTCTCTAGGGATAGTTAACCTTTTCTCCGCCTCCTCCCATTCCTCCAGTATCATCGCCCGTATGTGGGCATTTACTGGGAAGACCATCGAAGTTTGGGAGCGTAACCCTCCGAACATCTCGTCCTGTATCGAAAGGGAAGGAGAGGGTTCCTCAATCTGCATAGTCTGCCGCACCGCCCCCAATAGTTCGTCTGTATCCCCCCCCCCGATGAAAACAGGTATTTCCTTACCCTTTCTGGGTGCTCTCTGATCTCTTCTTCCTCCGTGTCAGACTCGGATATAATGTCTTCGGATGACGTATCTGACTCCCTCTGTCTTTTCCTGGATAACTGGGGATTCGGCTGTGGGGTCTGGGGAGTGGCTGGGCCGGATACTGAGGCCTGTACTTCCTCCCTGATTATCGTTCTCATGTTAGACATGAAGGTAGCCTGTTCCTCCCCCACTACACGCCTTGCACAGGCGTCACAGAGGGTCTTTTGCCACGTCTCCTTCAGCTTCTTAGCGCAAACTGGACACTTTTTATCTTTCCGTTTAGGTTCCTTTCTCTCAGACGTTGAGGCTCCCCCCTAGAACATACAAAATACGGGGTTCTGTGGGGGTCTATCCTTACGGGCTCTGCAGTGACCTCTTTCAGAGGTTACTCACGTGACCCTAGCTCTCTGCTCCCACTTCCGTCCTAGCCTAGTCCTCCATCTTCTTGTAGTGATGGAAACCGCCACTGCTGCCACTGTGAAAATACATATCCATAAGCTATGACGGGCCTCCTGGCTCTCTGCGCCTGGCCCCTCTGGAGTAGAGCCTGCGTACCACTGTGCTGCTGCCGATCTACTCCTCCGGACGCCTGCCCACCTCCCTGGTGGGCCAATACCGCTGCTGTGTGTGGTATGACCGGTCGCTGTCAGAGGCCTTAGTGGCTCCGTGACCGGAAGTGATGCGTCGTGGCCGATGACGCGACCGGAAGTGAGGCGTCCCGGGCGATGACGCGACCGGAAGTGACGCGCTCCCGCCGGCGACGTGCTCCCCGGCCTGGGCCACACGCCCTGCGACGCGCGCCCTCCTCCGGTGGGGTGGCTTCCCCTGGTCCGTGATGCGCCTGTTACCTCCAGTCCCCCTCTCCTCCGGCATGAACTCTCCGGGACAGGCGGGGAAGGCCCTGTAGCTGCCGGTGGACCGCTTGTGGGTTGGAAGACTCCCCAGAGGTGGCTGCAGTGGTGGCGTCCAGGGTCGAGAGCCCCCGTCAGGGGGAAGCGACCCAGCATCTGGGAGAAGCGCTACACCAGAGTAGCTGAGGGACCCTCTGTCGGGTGTCAGCTGCAGATATCTCTAGGTAGGAAGGGAAAAGGCTGTCCCCCCGATCCTGACCATCTGCAAGGAAATGTCGGATACTCTCGTCGTTCCTATCCGCAGTGGGACAGGAAAAACACTGAGGGATGGTAGGGGAAGGATCCTTTTAAACTCTCGAGTTTCCTGTCCCACTACGGATGAGAAGGACGTCCTCCAGGGTGCTGTCAGGTGGTGACCTGGAAAAAGAACTTTCATGTGAAACTCGACAGTCTATTCTTGTTCTTAGAAATGAAGGCTATTCAATGCGAGAAATTGCCAAGAGACTGAAGATTTCCTACAACAGTGTGTACTGCTCCCTTCAGAGGAGCGCACAACCAGGCTCTAGTCAGAGTAGAAAGAGAAGTGGGAGGCCCCGCTGCACAATTGAGCAACAAGACAAGTACATTAGAGTCTGTAGTTTGAGAATTCGACGCCTCACAGGTCCTCAACTGGCAGCTTCATTAAATAGTACACGTAAAACGCCAGTGTCATCATCTACAGTGAAGAGGCGACTCCGGGATGCTGGCCTTCAGGACAGAGTGGCAAAGAATTAGTCTTATCTGAGACTGGCTAATAAAAGGAAAAGATTAATATGGGTAAAAGAACACAGACATTGGACAGAGGAAGATTGGTAAAAAGTGTTACGGACAGACGAATCCAAGTTTGAGGTGTTTGGATCACACAGAACATTTGTTAGATGCAGAACAACTGAAAAGATGCTGGAAGAGTGCCTGATGCCATCTGTCAAGCATGGTGGAGGTAATGTGATGGTCTGGATTTGCTTTGGTGCTGGTAAAGTGGGAGATTTGTACAAGGTAAAAGGAATTTTGAATAAGGAAGGCTATCACTCCATTTTGCAACGCCATGTCATACCCTGTGGACAGCGCTTGATTGGAGCCAATTTCATTCTACAACAGGACAATGACCGAAAGCACACCTCCAAATTATGCAAGAACTATGTAGGGAAGAAGCAGGCAGCTGGTATTCTATCTATAATGGAGTGGCCAGCGCAGTCACCAGATCTCAACCCCATTGAGCTGTTGTGGGAGCAGCTTGACCGTATGGTACGCAGAAGGTGCCCATCAAGCCAAACCAACTTGTGGGAGGGACTTCTGGAAGCATGGGGTGAAATTTCTCCAGATTACCTCAGCAAATTAACTGCTAGAATGCCAAAGGTCTGCAATTCTGTAATAGCTGCAAAAGGGAGCATTCTTTGACGAAAGCAAAGTTTGAAGGAGAAAATTATTATTTCAAATAAAAAATCTTTTTTTCGAACCTTATCAATGTCTGGACTCGATTTTAAATTCATTTGTCAACTCAATTGATTAATAAAAGTATGAGTTTTCACGGAAAACACAAAATTGTCTGGGTGACCTAAACTTTTGAACGGTAGTATATCTATGTTAAGGACTTTTTTCTTTATGAACTTTAGATATTTAACCAGAACAGAACTAAACTATAAAATCATTTCAAGATGGTACAGAACTCCGGACACCCTAAATAGAATGAACAGTTCCATTTCTCCCCTTTGTTGGAGATGCAACGGAGAAAGAGGTACTCCAACACACATTTGGCTAGAATGCACAAAAATGTTCGTTTTATTGCACACTAGTTAAGCTAGATCATTCTGCAACATGATGTAGGGGACTTTTGCTGGTGATTTATTGCAAAATAAAAGCACATTTACCCAGCATGGCCACCACAGTATTGCACAACCTCATGCCATCCCATCTGGTTTATGTTTAGTGGGACAATTATTTGTGTTACAACAGGACAATGACCGAAAACACATATCCAGGCTGAGAAATACAGGCAGATACTTATCCATCATGATATACCATCATGGAGGCGTCTGATCGGCTCCAAATTAATTCTGCAACAGAACAACAATCCCAAACATCCACCCAATGCTATTAACAATGAGTGCTGGAAGAGATGATTCAACCCTCATAGAGCCCTGATCCCAACATCATCCAGGCTGTGTGGGATCACTTGGAAAGGCATATCCACAGAAGATCTGAGGTTAGTTCTCCAATATGTTTGGAGCAACCTGCTGCCGAGCTCCTTCAATTACTGTGTCCAAGAACAAGTACCTAGAAGAACTGATGCTGTTTTGAAGACAAAAGGCGGTCAAACAAAATATTGATTCGATTTAGATTTCTCTTCTGTTCCTTCACATTTCATTTTGTTAATTGTTAAAAATAAACTATTAGAACTTCCATTTTTTTTTTAAATCATTCTTACTTTGCAGCAAATCATCCACACTGGCCTAAAACTTTTGCATAGTACATATATATATGCACACATACACATATATATATATACACACACATATTTATATCATTAGACCATACTTGTATACATACACATTTATATTTTTAGATATTTAATATTCATTTGAATATATCTACAAATAAAAAATGTAGCCGTCTCTGTAAGCACAAAGGCTATGTGCACACACTGCGGATTGGTCTGCGGATTTGTATCTGCGGAACCGCAGGTCAAATGACCTGCGGTTTTACCTGCGGATTGGCCTGCGGTTTATCACCTCTACAATGGAGGAGATGGTAAACTGCAGCAGAATCCGCAGAAAAGAAGTGACATGTCATTGCTTTCTGCGGATTCAAAACCGCAGCTTTTCCGCAGTTAAAAATCCGCAGCATGTGCACAGCAGATTGTAAATCCCATAGACTTACAAGGTACTGTACACTGTCTGCAGAACTGCTGCAGATTCGCAGCGGCCAAAACCGCAGCGGATCCGCAGCAAAAACCGCAGCGTGTGCACATAGCCTAAGATGTATGCAAACATTTAATAAAATTAAATTTGGAATTCATCACTCCTCTGTATAAAATTAGGGTAGATCAAAAGAAACACACACATTAATGTAATTGTTATACTAATCACTTTTATTTTTTTACACACACAGTAGTAGACCCTTATAGCCTCCCTATGTCCACACACACATTAATGTAATTGTTATACTAATCACTTTTATTTTTTTTTACGTAATTACTTTATTAAAGGTTGTTTCCTGTAAACATTGTTTGGTTTTGCTGACAACTATTCTAATTTCCCCTAGCTTTCCTCTTCAGTCTAGTGAGTACGGTGTCTTCAAAAAATGATGAGAGTACATCACCTTCAATCAGAAGAATGTTGTGGGTATAGGAATTTAAGTTTTAGAATGTTAACATTTTAAATTTTTCTTAAATTAATTGTATCTCACTTTTTTCCAACTCCAGATGCCTCCAACGCTGCAATGCGGAGATGTAAGCTGTAGCAGATAAGAAATAATAGGCAGAACTCATGTGACATTTAACTGTACTACAGGTCAATAAAGGGCAAAATTAGATAAGAAAGGAAAATGTCAGCACTAGAGGTTTACAACCTAGGTATAAAAACCTTATGCAAACATAAAATGTAACTAGAGACCAACTGTAGAAGAAAGGAGGACAGGACGTTACCATTCTGCTCTCCTTATCCGACTTTTTTGGGCGACTGACGTTCAGTTGTACTTGTATAATTTCTCAATGTAATTTAGCCCATAATAAACATTTTCTCCCTCACAGCCAATAGGCCCCGTAAACAATAGATTGATATTGGCAGAACGACGGTCTATCTGTTCTTTCGTCCAGCAACTCTCTTGCGACTCTCTCTGTGGAGCACTCCGGTGCTCTCCAACTCTTATCTCACCATGTTCAGTCTACAATCATGTCAGATCCTTCCATCCCTGTTATCATCTGTGTGGGAAGAGTCGAGAAGCTCCCATAAACATTAGATTGTTGGCTCAGCCTGTCAATATTGTCGGGTTCGGCTGTTGATAGGCTAATACAGAACTGGGAAAAATGAGGCCCGTGTGCCGGACTTGAACACTCAGAGGGACGGATGTGGCCCGAGACAATCGAGGTGCTGAAAATAGTAGCTCATAGGCTGCACCGTGCACTCCCCCGCCCGACTGCTTGTTATCTCGGTTGTCTGCATCTACGGTGAATGAATTGGTGGAGGAGGGGACACCGACTCCTTCTTCCACCAGCATGTAAAACAGCTGATGTGATGACATAATTTCACCGTGTCAGCTGTGCACTGCGGAGAGTCAGTGCATCGGAGACAGGAGCAGGGCGTGGGAGGAACTGGAGCGAGGTGAGTATGTGGTGTTTTTTTTACGTGTATGGGATGTTTGCTTGGACATGTGGAGGCTATGGGGGACTCCTACTGGACATGGGAGGCTGGCTATGGCAGTCTCCTACTGGACATGAGGCAGCTATGGGGGTCTACTGCTGGACATAGGGAGGCTATAAGGGTCTACTACTGGACATGGGGAGGCTAAGGGTGTCTCCTACTGGACATGAGGCGACTATGGGGGGGGGTCACCTGCTGGATATGGAGAGGCTATAGGGATCTTGTCATGTACATGGGGAGGTTATGTGGGGCTCATGTTGTATGTAGAGAGGCTTTGTGGGGCTTATTCTGTATATGGGGGGTTGTGTCGTGGCTCTTACAGTATATAGAAGGGGCTGTGTGAGGGCTCAAATGGTACATAGAGGGATGTCAGCATACTTAATTCTGCTCAATATTAAGTCATACAACTAATATAAAATAGTTATAATTAATATGTTAATATTAATATTGAGCCAAATTAATTTCAGCCTATTAGTTCGGCCATCCGCAACAGTCACAGTTTCTCTTGTGGCCCCTCAGGAAAATTATTATTTACCCACCTGTGGTCTAACCTGCATGAGGGTCTTAACGCTAACCTCACATTAATGTTTGGAAGTTCCATTTTAGGAATGAACAAAAGGAATTCAACCAACTAAGGACAAGATCTGCAAGGAGTTTGTATGTCCTCCCGTGTTTGCGTGGGTTTCCTCCCACACTCCATAGACAAATTGATAGAGAATCTAGATTGTGAGCTCCATTGAGGACAGGAGTTATAATGAACACTGCTCAAAAAATAAGGGAACACTTAAACAACAGAATATAACTCCAAGTAAATCAAACTTCTGTGAAATCAAACTGTCCACTTAGGAAGCAACACGGATTGACAATCAATTTCACATGCTGTTGTGCAAATGGAATAGACAACAGATGGAAATTATTGGCAATTATAAAGACACACTCAGTAAAGGAGTGCTTCTGCAGGTGGGGACCACAGACCACATCTCAGTACCAATGCTTTCTGGCTGATGTTTTTTCACACTCATGGTAGCATGAGCCGGACTCTACAACCCACACAAGTGGCTCAGGTAGTGCAGCTCATCCAGGATTTACTTGGAGTTATATTCTGTTGTTTAAGTGTTCCCTTTATTTTTTTGAGCAGTGTATGTAAAGTGCTGTGGAATATGATAACGCTATATAAGCAATGCATAATAAATGAATAAATATGTACCAGTGTGGCTGAGTGCTGCATGTACCAGCGTGGCTGAGCGCTACATGTACCAGTGTGATGAGCGCTGTATGTACCAGTGTGGCTGTCCACTACATGTACCAGCGTGGCTGAGAGCCACATGTACCAGCATGGCTGAGCGCTACATGTACCAGCGTGGCTGAGAGCCACATGTACCAGCATGGCTGAGCGCTACATATTACCAGCGTGGCTGAGCCTGGTGATGCAGCTCATTCTATCACTGGTAGGAATCCCATATATAGGATCATTATAATTCACAGCAGACTTTAGGTATGTTAGATCCCTGGAAAATAAGTTAGATTTATTTCATTATGTATTTGATTCATAACCATAAATCCTCTAGTTACAAAAGTGTCCTAAATAGAAAAAGGCTGAAAATTTTGTATTGCGTTCAGAATTCCAGCAAGTGTGTATAAGGTCCATTAGTGTCAAGCGTCAACACCTGTCTGTTTCCATAGGTCCCATAGCGTAGCACAGCCCTGGACTCCAACCACTGAGCATGAGCCTCTAGTTCCTTCTGGCACTGGGCGATGAAAAGTTCATACAACTCCATGCCCTGCTCCTTGCCTGCATTTGAATGGTACTGCATGCAGCGGCCCTTTGACTTTCCTCCAAGCGTGGCCTGAGGAACAATAAGAATATCTCCCGGGAGTTCAGTGATGGCCACGTGTTTTCCAGAGTCTGATTCACTTAATTTCACATTCAGTAGAGAGCCCACTGCAAAACAGGAATAAGTGGACTTGGCTGAACAACTTTTACATTTGTATCACATAATTGACAAATGGGCCCAGATTGTACAGTCTGAGGATCAGAAGGCGCACGGGGACAAAGTATGATGAGCATACTAGTACGGCAGAGAAGTACAAATATATACTGTTATAGAGAAGATTTATGTAACCGACTGTGATCCCCTAATCCGAATATTTATGAGTATGGGCATTGAAAGGCATGTTATGATTAAAGGGGTCCTATAGTCACATCCTAATATCAGATTGGTGGGGGGTTCTACACTCTGCTCTGCCACCGATCAGAGGTTAAAAGCTGTGGCAGCTTCCAATTGTTGACAGTGTACATAGCTGAGCTGCACAGCTCCAGTCAGTATACAGCGGCTGCTGTAGATCAGCTCCTGTTCTCAAGTACCCAGCAGCGGCCGCTACATACCGCGAGAAGCTGTGCAATGATGCTCCGATCAACATTGAAGACCTAAGATAAAAAAAAAAGAGTAAATATTCTGCAGTAAGCAAATAAATAGCAATAGTGTAAGTAAATAGCATACTTACAGTAGTTGACACTATTTTGATAAAAAGGGGTAAAAAGCCATCCCACTGCGACAAGGTGTACCCAACTGGGACGGACCCTAACTTTTGTAGTTCAGCTAGCAGCCACGACAGTTAGTTACTGCTGATTGGTGGGGGTACCTGGTGTCGGACCACTACTACTGTAATCTGACAATTTATCTTAATTAATAACGAAAATGAATTAATTACATGGATAAGTCTTTATGTAACAAGAGAATACCCTTAAGAGAGATATCTAGCTTGAAATGCCGAAACTAAGGTGTGATTCTTTTATTTTTTTTCTCTATGTGACTGGAGTAATAAAGTATTAAAAATTTTATACTGGATGGATTACTTTCGTGAAACGACATCTTTTCTTTCCATAACATTACAATGTACCACAACACTGCATAAAGGAAACCCATAATAAATGCTGGGTGGTAGTCTTACATGCGTATCAGGTACATGCTTTCAGAACATATAGGTGATGGGAGGGGGTGGGGGTGTAGGTGGATTATAATGAGGGCAATCTCGGCTTATCGCCTGGGTCCCGTGGTAGTGCCCAGGGCCATATTTCCCCCATTATAAATGTTTTCTGAGTCACCATCGGTGGCGCACATCTTTGGGCAGGAAGCTTATCTGGAGATCTGCTGCCGGCAATACTAAATGACAGCTCAGCTTCAGGGCATCTTCCATCGCCTCTTCTGTGACATGCCGACACAATGACATTGTCAGCCTGCATCGGCGCGATGCATGTACGCTCTGGCCACAATAAGCAGAGTCCCGGGGACCGGACTGGAGCCCCAGGGGAACGGGAACAAAGGTTAGTATTGTTTTTTTTTTTTAAATATGTGTATGGGATGTTTGCCTGTATATAGGCAGCTATGTGAGGGCTCATCCCGTATATAAAAAGCTATGTGAGGGCTCATCCTATATATAGGAGTCTGTGAGGGCTCATCCTGCATATAAGAGGCTATGTGAGGTATCATCCTGTATATAGGAGTCTGTGAGGGCTCATCCTGTATATAGGAGGCTATTTGAGGGCTCATCCTGTATATAGGAGGCTATGTGAGGGCTCATCCTGTATATAGGAGGCTATGTGAGGGCTCATCCTGTATGGGATGTTTGCCTGTATATAGGAGGATATGTGAGGGTTCCTCCTGTATATAGAGGGTTATGTGGGGGCTCATCCTAGTATGGGATGTTTGCCTGTAGATAGGAGGCTATGTAAGAACTACTCCTGTAAATAGGAAGCTATACAGGGGATCATCCTGTATATATAGGAGGCTATACAGGGGTTCATCCCGTATATAGGAGGCTATGTGAGGGCTCATCCCGTATATAGGAGGCTATGTGAGGGCTCATCCCGTATATAGGAGGCTATGTGAGGGCTCATCCCGTATATAGGAGGCTATGTGAGGGCTCATCCCGTATATAGGAGGCTATGTGAGGGCTCATCCCGTATATAGGAGGCTATGTGAGGGCTCATCCCGTATATAGGAGGCTATGTGAGGGCTCATCCTGCATATAGGAGGCTATGTGAGGGCTCATCCTGCATATAGGAGGCTATGTGAGGGCTCATCCTGCATATAGGAGGCTATGTGAGGGCTCATCCCGTATATAGGAGGCTATGTGAGGGCTCATCCTGTATATAGGAGGCTATGTGAGGGCTCATCCCGTATATAGGAGGCTATGTGAGGGTTCATCCGTATATAGGAGGCTATGTGAGGTATCATCCTGTATATAGGAGGCTATTTGAGGGCTCATCCTGTATATAGGAGGCTATTTGAGGGCTCATCCTGTATATATAGGAGGCTATGTGAGGGCTCATCCCGTATATAGGAGGCTATGTGAGGGCTCATCCCGTATATAGGAGGCTATGTGAGGGCTCATCCCGTATATAGGAGGCTATGTGAGGGCTCATCCCGTATATAGGAGGCTATGTGAGGGCTCATCCCGTATATAGGAGGCTATGTGAGGGCTCATCCTGCATATAGGAGGCTATGTGAGGGCTCATCCTGCATATAGGAGGCTATGTGAGGGCTCATCCTGCATATAGGAGGCTATGTGAGGGCTCATCCCGTATATAGGAGGCTATGTGAGGGCTCATCCTGTATATAGGAGGCTATGTGAGGGCTCATCCCGTATATAGGAGGCTATGTGAGGGTTCATCCGTATATAGGAGGCTATGTGAGGTATCATCCTGTATATAGGAGGCTATTTGAGGGCTCATCCTGTATATAGGAGGCTATTTGAGGGCTCATCCTGTATATAGGAGGCTATGTGAGGGCTCATCCTGTATGGGATGTTTGCCTCTATATATGTGAATGCTCATCCTGTATATAGGAGGCTATGTGAGGGTTCCTCCTGTATATTATGTGGGGGCTCATCCTGTATGGGATGTTTGCCTGTAGATAGGAGGCTATGTGAGGACTACTCCTGTATATAGGAAGCTATACAGGGGATCATCCTGTATATATAGGAGGCTATGTGAGGGCTCATCCCATATATAGGAGGCTATGTGAGGGCTCATCCCGTATATAGGAGGCTATGTGAGGGCTCATCCCGTATATAGGAGGCTATGTGAGGGCTCATCCCGTATATAGGAGGCTATGTGAGGGCTCATCCCGTATATAGGAGGCTATGTGAGGGCTCATCCCGTATATAGGAGGCTATGTGAGGGCTCATCCCGTATATATGAGGCTATGTGAGGGCTCATCCTGTATGGGATGTTTGCCTGTATATAGGAGGCTATGTGAGGGCTCATCCTGTATATAGGAGGCTATGTGAGGGTTCCTCCTGTATATAGAGGGTTATGTGGGGGCTCATCCTGTATGGGATGTTTGCATGTAGATAGGAGGCTATGTGAGGACTACTCCTGTATATAGGAAGCTATACAGGGGATCATCCTGTATATATAGGAGGCTATACAGGGGTTCATCCTGTATATATAGGAGGCTATGTGAGGGCTCATCCCGTATATAGGAGGCTATGTGAGGGCTCATCCTGTATATAGGAGGCTATGTGAGGGCTCATCCTGCATATAGGAGGCTATGTGAGGGCTCATCCCGCATATAGGAGGCTATGTGAGGGCTCATCCCGTATATAGGAGGCTATGTGAGGGCTCATCCCGTATATAGGAGGCTATGTGAGGGCTCATCCCGTATATAGGAGGCTATGTGAGGGCTCATCCTGCATATAGGAGGCTATGTGAGGTATCATCCTGTATATAGAGTCTGTGAGGGCTCATCCTGTATATATAGGAGGCTATACAGGGGTTCATCCTGTAAATATAGGAGGCTATGTGAGGGATCATCCCGTATATAGGAGGCTATGTGAGGGCTCATCCTGCATATAGGAGGCTATGTGAGGGCTCATCCTGCATATAGGAGGCTATGTGAGGTATCATCCTGTATATAGGAGGCTATGTGAGGGCTCAACCTGCATATAGGAGGCTATGTGAGGGCTCATTCCGTATATAGGAGGCTATGTGAGGGCTCATCCTGTATATAGGAGGCTATGTGAGGGCTCATCCCGTATATAGGAGGCTATGTGAGGGCTCATCCGTATATAGGAGGCTATGTGAGGTATCATCCCGTATATAGGAGTCTGTGAGGGCTCATCCTGTATATAGGAGGCTATGTGAGGGCTCATCCTGTATATAGGAGGCTATGTGAGGGCTCATCCTGTATATAGGAGGCTATGTGAGGGCTCATCCTGTATGTAGGAAGCTATGTGAGGGCTCATCCTGTATATAGGAGGCTATGTGAGGGCTCATCCTGTATGGGATGTTTGCCTCTATATATGTGAATGCTCATCCTGTATATAGGAGGCTATGTGAGGGATCATCCCGTATATAGGAGGCTATGTGAGGGCTCATCCCGTATATAGGAGGCTATGTGAGGGCTCATCCCGTATATAGGAGGCTATGTGAGGGCTCATCCTGTATGGGATGTTTGCCTGTATATAGGAGGCTATGTGAGGGCCCATCCTGTATATAGGAGGCTATGTGAGGGTTCCTCCTGTATATAGAGGGTTATGTGGGGGCTCATCCTGTATGGGATGTTTGCCTGTAGATAGGAGGCTATGTGAGGACTACTCCTGTATATAGGAAGCTATACAGGGGATCATCCTGTATATATAGGAGGCTATACAGGGGTTCATCCTGTATATATAGGAGGCTATGTGAGGGCTCATCCCGCATATAGGAGGCTATGTGAGGGCTCATCCCGCATATAGGAGGCTATGTGAGGGCTCATCCCGCATATAGGAGGCTATGTGAGGTATCATCCTGTATATAGGAGTCTGTGAGGGCTCATCCTGCATATATAGGAGGCTATACAGGGGTTCATCCTGTATATATAGGAGGCTATGTGAGGGCTCATCCCATATATAGGAGGCTATGTGAGGGCTCATCCCGTATATAGGAGGCTATGTGAGGGCTCATCCCGCATATAGGAGGCTATGTGAGGGCTCATCCCGCATATAGGAGGCTATTTGAGGGCTCATCCCGTATATAGGAGGCTATGTGAGGGCTCATCCCGTATATAGGAGGCTATGTGAGGGCTCATCCCGTATATAGGAGGCTATGTGAGGGCTCATCCCGTATATAGGAGTCTATGTGAGGGCTCATCCTGCATATAGGAGGCTATGTGAGGTATCATCCTGTATGGGATGTTTGCCTGTATATAGGAGGATATGTGAATGCTCATCCTGTATATAGGAGGCTATGTGAGGGTTCCTCCTGTATATAGAGGGTTATGTGGGGGCTCATCCTGTATGGGATGTTTGCCTGTAGATAGGAGGCTATGTGAGGACTACTCCTGTATGTAGGAAGCTATACAGGGGATCATCCTGTATATATAGGAGGCTATACAGGGGTTCATCCTGTATATATAGGAGGCTATGTGAGGGCTCATCCCGCATATAGGAGGCTATGTGAGGGCTCATCCCGCATATAGGAGGCTATGTGAGGGCTCATCCCGCATATAGGAGGCTATGTGAGGTATCATCCTGTATATAGGAGTCTGTGAGGGCTCATCCTGTATATATAGGAGGCTATACAGGGGTTCATCCTGTATATATAGGAGGCTATGTTAGGGCTCATCCCGCATATAGGAGGCTATGTGAGGGCTCATCCCGCATATAGGAGGCTATGTGAGGTATCATCCTGTATATAGGAGTCTGTGAGGGCTCATCCTGTATATATAGGAGGCTATACAGGGGTTCATCCTGTATATATAGGAGGCTATGTGAGGGCTCATCCCGTATATAGGAGGCTATGTGAGGGCTCATCCCGTATATAGGAGGCTATGTGAGGGCTCATCCCGTATATAGGAGGCTATGTGAGGGCTCATCCCGTATATAGGAGGCTATGTGAGGGCTCATCCCGTATATAGGAGGCTATGTGAGGGCTCATCCCGTATATAGGAGGCTATGTGAGGGCTCATCCCGTATATAGGAGGCTATGTGAGGGCTCATCCCGTATATAGGAGGCTATGTGAGGGCTCATCCCGTATATAGGAGGCTATGTGAGGGCTCATCCTGTATGGGATGTTTGCCTGTATGGCTATGTGAGGGTTCCTCCTGTATATAGAGGGTTATGTGGGGGCTCATCCTGTATGGGATGTTTGCCTGTAGATAGGAGGCTATGTGAGGACTACTCCTGTATATAGGAAGCTATACAGGGGATCATCCTGTATATATAGGAGGCTATACAGGGGTTCATCTTGTATATATAGGAGGCTATGTGAGGGCTCATCCCGTATATAGGAGGCTATGTGAGGGCTCATCCTGTATATAGGAGGCTATGTGAGGGCTCATCCCGTATATAGGAGGCTATGTGAGGGCTCATCCCGTATATAGGAGGCTATGTGAGGGGTCATCCCATATATAGGAGGCTATGTGAGGGCTCATCCTGCATATAGGAGGCTATGTGAGGTATCATCCTGTATATAGGAGTCTGTGAGGGCTCATCCCGCATATAGGAGGCTATGTGAGGGCTCATCCTGCATATAGGAGGCTATGTGAGGTATCATCCTGTATGGGATGTTTGCCTGTATATAGGAGGATATGTGAATGCTCATCCTGTATATAGGAGGCTATGTGAGGGTTCCTCCTGTATATAGAGGGTTATGTGGGGGCTCATCCTGTATGGGATGTTTGCCTGTAGATAGGAGGCTATGTGAGGACTACTCCTGTATGTAGGAAGCTATACAGGGGATCATCCTGTATATATAGGAGGCTATACAGGGGTTCATCCCGTATATATAGGAGGCTATGTGAGGGCTCATCCCGTATATAGGAGGCTACGTGAGGGCTCATCCCGTATATAGGAGGCTACGTGAGGGCTCATCCCGTATATAGGAGGCTATGTGAGGGCTCATCCCGTATATAGGAGGCTATGTGAGGGCTCATCCCGTATATAGGAGGCTATGTGAGGGCTCATCCCGTATATAGGAGGCTATGTGAGGGCTCATCCCGTATATAGGAGGCTATGTGAGGGCTCATCCCGTATATAGGAGGCTATGTGAGGGCTCATCCCGTATATAGGAGGCTATGTGAGGGCTCATCCCGTATATAGGAGGCTATGTGAGGGCTCATCCTGTATGGGATGTTTGCCTGTATGGCTATGTGAGGGTTCCTCCTGTATATAGAGGGTTATGTGTGGGCTCATCCTGTATGGGATGTTTGCCTGTAGATAGGAGGCTATGTGAGGACTACTCCTGTATATAGGAAGCTATACAGGGGATCATCCTGTATATATAGGAGGCTATGTGAGGGCTCATCCCGTATATAGGAGGCTATGTGAGGGCTCATCCCGTATATAGGAGGCTATGTGAGGGCTCATCTCATATATAGGAGGCTATGTGAGGGCTCATCCCGTATATAGGAGGCTATGTGAGGGCTCATCCCGTATATAGGAGGCTATGTGAGGGCTCATCCCATATATAGGAGGCTATGTGAGGGCTCATCCCATATATAGGAGGCTATGTGAGGGCTCATCCTGTATATAGGAGTCTGTGAGGGCTCATCCTGTATATAGGAGGCTATGTGAGGGCTCATCCTGTATGGGATGTTTGCCTGTATATAGGAGGATATGTGAATGCTCATCCTGTATATAGGAGGCTATGTGAGGGTTCCTCCTGTATATAGGGGGTTATGTGGGGGCTCATCCTGTATGGGATGTTTGCCTGTAGATAGGAGGCTATGTGAGGACTACTCCTGTATATAGGAAGCTATACAGGGGATCATCCTGTATATATAGGAGGCTATACAGGGGTTCATCCTGTATATATAGGAGGCTATGTGAGAGCTCATTCTGTATGGAATGTTTGCCTGTATATAGGTGGCTATGTGAGGACTCCTCCTGTATATAGGATACTATGTAAGGGCTCCTCCCATGTATAGGAAGCTATGTGAGGGCTCATGCTGTATATAGCAGGCTACGTGAGGGCTCATCCTGTACATAGGAGGCTATACAGGGGGATCATCCTGTATATGGGAGGCTATGTGGGGCTTATACTGTATGTACAATGCTATGTGAGTGCCCATACTGTATATAGGAGGCTATGTAAGGGCTCATCCTGTATATAAGAGGCTATATAATGGTTCATCCTGTATATAGGAGGCTGTGTGGGGTACTTATTCTGTATATATGAGGCTATGTGGGGGCTCATCTAATATATAAAGCTGAATGTGTGTATATTTGTATTTATGTACATATCAAATAAGGAAATGGTTGCACTCAATTGCATTAAGGCATATCCAATATGAAATATGTGAAATGTGAATAGCATAATGGCTTTTCTAATCTAGAAAAACATATGAGATACTTAGCACAAAATGTGCTAAGTATCTCATATGTTTCTCTAGATTACAAAAGCCATTATGCTATTCGTATTTCACATATTTCATATTTGATATGCCTTAATGTAATTGAGTGCAACCATTTCCTTATTTGATATGTAAGCTGCTTTTTGGTATGCACCTATTCAGACCAGTTCTAGATGTGCCGTCAGTTTTTTCTGTCATTTGTATGTATGTACAGTTAGGTCCATCTATATTTGGACAGAGACAACATTTTTCTAATTTTGGTTCTAGACATTACCACAATGAATTTTAAACAAAACAATTCAGATGCAGTTGAAGTTCAGATTTTCAGCTTTCATTTGAGGGTATCCACATTAAAATTGGATGAAGGGTTTAGGAGTTTCAGCTCCTTAACATGTGCCACCCTGTTTTTAAAGGGACCAAAAGTAATTGGACAATTGACTCCAAGGCTATTTCATGGACAGGTGTGGGCAATCCCTTCCTTATGTCATTCTCAATTATGTGTGTATGTCCGAGATTGGCATCTGCACCCGTCGCAGCTACAGCCACAAAATTTTGCACAGTCACACGTCTGGGCCCCGAGAGCGTCATAGGCTATGTTGTGAGGTGAAATTTTAACCCCGCGCGTTCCAATTCACCAAACAATTTGGCCTATTATTCTTATCATTTCTATGGTGTTATCGTCCTTCTGTAAAGCTGGAAATAACACAATTTATTACCGTGCCAACACAGACCACCCTCTGACACAGACTGCAGGGGAGCCCAGTATCACACAGAATAGGATTAGATATACAGCTCAGCAGTCACTATCACACAGGATAGGAATAGATACACGGCTCAGCAGTCAGTATCACACAGGATAGGAATAGATACACGGCTCAGCAGTCAGTATCACACAGGATAGGAATAGATACGCAGCTCAGTAGTCAGTATCACACAGGATAGGGTTAGATACACGGCTCAGCAGACAGTATCACAGGAGAGGATTAGATACATGGCTCAGCAGTCAGTATCACACAGGAGAGGATTAGATACTGTACATGGCTGAGCAGACAGTATCACACAGGAGAGGATTAGATACTGTACATGGCTCAGCAGTCAGTATCACACAGGATAGGATTAGATACATGGCTCAGCAGACAGTATCACACAGGATAGGATTAGATACACAGCTCAGCAGACAGTATCACACAGGATAGGATTAGATACACAGCTCAGCAGTCAGTATCACACTGTCATGGTATGCCTAGGTTACTTTAGGCTAAAACCCCGGGACCCCTGCGGTGTCCCTCAGACTAGGGAAAACCCTGTCTGTCCCTCAACCCAGGGTTTACACTAAGGCTGTGTGCACACGCTGCGGATTTTGCTGCGGTTCCGCAGCGGTTTTGGCCGCTGCGGACCCGCAGCAGTTTTTGCTGCGGTGTACAGTACCATGATTCCCTATGGGAATCAAAAACCGCAGTGCAGACGGTGCGGAATTTTCCGCGCGGATTATCTGCGGTTTTCAATCCGCAGAAAGAATTAACATGTCAATTCTTTCTGCGGATTCTCCTGCGGTTTGCCATCTCCTCCATTGAGGAGATGAAAAACCGCAGGGCAAAACCGCAGAGCAATCCGCAGGTAAAACCGCAGAGCAATCCGCAGGTAAAACCGCAGGTCTTTTGACCTGCGGTTTCACCTGCGGATTTTACAAAATCCGCGCGGATGAATCCGCACATAATCCGCAGCGTGTGCACACAGCCTGAAGGTGTGCCTGCCTGGGCCTCCACCCTGTCCCTGTCTCCTGTCCAGCCCTAAGCTGAACCCACCACCCTCCACCCAGTGAAGGGACCAGACACCAGACCCCACAAATACGTATGGACAGGGGTAAAAGAAACACCACACCGTTAATACACAAGGGAATACAATAATGTGCAAGGGCAACCAAATATATATATATATAACAGATAGGAGAAAGAACAACTGAGAGATATACTGCACCAGATATCAGACGCTCCAAAACCACCACTGCTGACCGGTATTGCTAGCACTAGGCAAAAGCTATAGTCGGCAACGCCCATAGTCAGGACGGACTAGACCAAGGGCGTGGCCCAGCCCTCAGCCAGCATGACAACCTGGTTAACCCTATCCCGACTGGAACAGAATACCCAACAAAGTTCCTGAGCATACTGTAGTGGAATAGGGTATTACCGCTGTCTGCCGGACACCCTGCTGTGAACAGTGTCCGACATGACAATACTGTAGTGGAATAGGGTATTACCGCTGTCTGCCGGACACCCTGGTGTGAACAGTGTCCAACATGACACACACAGGAGAGGATTAGACACATGGCTCAGCAGTCAGTATCACACAGGATAGGATTAGATACACAGCTCAGCAGTCATTATCACACAGGATAGAATTAGATACACAGCTCAGCAGTCAGTATCACACAGGATAGGATTAGATACACAGCTCAGCAGTCATTATCACACAGGATAGAATTAGATACACAGCTCAGCAGTCAGTATCACACAGGATAGGAATAGATACACTGCTCAGCAGACAGTATCACACAGGATAGGATTAGATACATGGCTGAGCAGTCAGTATCACACAGGAGAGGATTAGATACACTGCTCAGCAGTCAGTATCACACAGGATAGGATTAGATACACGGCTCAGCAGTCAGTATCACACAGGATAGGATTAGATACACAGCTCAGCAGTCAGTATCACACAGGATAGGGTTAGATACACGGCTGAGCAGTCAGTAACACAAATGATACGATTAGGTACACGGCTCAGCAGCCAGTATCACACAGGATAGGGTTAGATACACGGCTCTGCACACAGTAACACACAGAATAGTATTAGATACACGGCTCTGCAGTCAGTATCACCCAGGATAGGATTAGATACATGGCTCAGCAGTCAGTATCACACAGGATAGGATTAGATACACAGCTCAGCAGTCAGTATCACACAGGATAGGGTTAGATACACGGCTCAGCTGACTGTATCACACAGGATAGGATTAGATACACTGCTCAGCAGTCAGTATCACACAGGATAGGATTAGATACACAGCTGAGCAGTCAGTAACACACGATAGGATTTGATACACAGCTCAGCAGAAAGTATCACACAGCAGAGGATTAGGTACACAGCTCAGCAGACATTATCACACAGGATAGGGTTAGATACACAGCTCAGAAACAGGATGTGCCAAAGGAGAGGATATTTTCATTCCAAGAATTCCACTCATTCCATCTGATTTGTTTTTTGATTTTAAACGCCTCCAGTTTCCAGTTCAACTGCTATTTGCAATGTCCATTAACAATGCTCAGGGACAGTCCTTGAAAGTAGTAGGGATCAATTTGCAATCTCCATGCTTTTCTCATGGTCAACTTTACGTGGTCTGTTCAAGAGTTGGAACTGCCAAAAATCTGTTCATCTTTGCACCGAAAGGAAAAAAACAAAAATCTTGAATGAGTTGAACATAAAACACTATCAATACTTGGGTAATCGTTTAGTTAATTTGTGTTGCACATCTGTAGTGTTGAATATATGATGTGAAATGTTTTTATGTGCAATATAATCATTATAATTTGTTATAACTAACCACAGTTGGCTACTATGCCCAGGCAACGCCGGGCTCTTCAGCTAGTACTATATATAGGAGGTTATGTGAGGGCTCAAACTATATAGAGAGGAGGTTGTGTATGGGCTCATACTATATAAGGAGCGGTGTGAGGGCTTATACTGTATATAGAAGGCTATATGGGGGCTCATACTATATCTAGGGAGCATTGTGGGGGCTCATACTGTTTCTAAAGAGCTATGTGGGTGCTCATGCTGTATATAGGGGATTTGTGGGGGCTCATGCTGTATATACTGTATGGGGATGACCACATGCTTAATTCTGCTCAATATTAAGTGATTCAAATATTAATTAACACTAATATTGAGCAAAATTAATTTCAGCCTTTCGGTTCATCTTTCCACGACAGTCACGGTATCGAATGTAGCTCGTCGGGAAGATGAATTGCCCAACCCTGCTCTATTATGTACTAGCTGAAGAACCCAGCGCTGCCCGGGCATAGTAATTAACTACGGTTAGTTATAACAAATTATAATGATTATATCTATGTATATAAAGCTGAGTGTAGAGCCCCGCCCACATTCACTATAATATCCCACCTTATCCCCTCAGCCAGAGCTACTGGACTACTACCCCTAATATCCCATACCGTCCCGTCAGCCAGAGCCACGGGACTACTACCCCTAATATCCCACATCATCCCCTCAGCCAGAGCCATCGGACTACTACCCCTAATATCCCACATCATCCCCTCAGCCAGAGCCATCGGACTACTACCCCTAATATCCCACATCATCCCTTCAGCCAGAGCCATCGGACTACTACCACTAATATCCCACATCATCCCGTCAGCCAGAGCCACCGGACACCTACCACTAATATCCCACGTCTTCCCGTCACAGCCACCAGGGCAGTTGCCGTGAGCGACGTCCTGCCGGGTATGCAGGGAGGGTTGCCAGTACCTTTTGCTCCGCTGGCTCTGTGTTAACTCACACAGGGCGTGCTCTGCAGATCATTTGCTCTGTTTCCTCACCAGAGCAACACTGACTAACTCACTCCTCCCTGTAAGGTTTTTTTTTTCCTTTTCCAACTTGTGGCCATAGGCCACTCATAAGACCTGGGCTGGAGGAAACGGTCCCTGCAGTCCGTTTCAAAAATAAAAGCCCACACCCGGTTTTCCTAAACAAACTCCTTCGTCCAAATAGCTTAACCAGGTTTGAACTTACTTTTATTCTGCTCTGCGTGTCACAGCGGATCTAATACATTTCAGAGCAGATTCTAGGGGACACATAGCGACCCTCACATATGACACCTGTCACTGCCTCACAAGACACATACATTCAATTTTATATATATAGATAGCGCTGTTCATAAGGGAAAAAATCTGTTATTTTGCATCTACAGATAAGCATGAGAGCACCTATGTGTGAATCACGTGACTTATCATATGAGCTATCAAAAAGGGGTCATGTAACATATTGGGTGCCTATAGGGGGCCCATGTCTTCTAAACTGCCCAGGGCCCTGGCTATTCTTAATCTGCGCCTGGGTGGGGGGAATATATGATTTTTTTCTTATTATTTAATTATTTATGAAATTGCTGGTGGGGAAAGGTTTCACCTAATCTAAATCAGATCGGATTATCAATCTGAGAACTATTCTCAGAATGATATTTTTGGACCTTAATTCTGTTGATAGTATCAGACAAAAAAGTGCTCTTAGGTAGGAAGTGTAGGGTACAATTATTGTTAAATTATAAGTTACTTTGTAATGTTTTACTTTGCTTGCGCATATCCCCTCTGAATTGTCAAGCGCTACAGAATATGTTGGCGCTATGGAAATATTATTATTATTAATTCTCATTATTACTGCTGCCAAGAAAAATAAGAGCTGTAATTATGTGTTAGCTGCTTTGGATGATTTAGTAGGTTTTATTGCATATATTGCACTTACTCACACATACCGTACTTTATGGATATTTCCACTAAATATGCTTTTTATTTCCTTTTTGAGCTCAGCTAGTGTCTTACACAGAAAAAAAAGCCACAAATATACATTGTAACTTACCTATTTTAGAAATTAACTCTTTTGATGATCCTTTAAAAAAGCAGATATAGATGACCATACCCCTTTGTATCTGCGAGGAAATAAGAATATATGGTTAATATGAGAATTAGATATGTGTATGTCACAAGAACAATGGCAGAATTCAATATTTCTAGTACATTGTATGGACAAAAGTATAGAGACAATTACACATTACAACTACGAGAGCTTTTACGACATCTAGTACTAAATCCATACACATTAATAGGGTTTTTCGAAAATGAGATAAAATGGCGGCCCTGATATAATTCAAACTGCAGCCCATCCTAGTCACGTAAAGCGAAGGGCTGCAGATTGAAGACATACAGCTCCCGAGACCTGTGTCTCAACTGACAAGAGCTGTATCACACTTACCTCAGTCAGCAACCGGGAGCATGGCTGTCATATGTGAAGAAATATGTCTTCCTCACTGAGCAAACGGGGTTATCTCCAGTTGGAAATCTCCTTCTAGAGCACAACATGGGTTAAAACATATTTCCTCACATATCACAGCCGTGCTCCTGGCCATCAACAGTCTATGTGTGATACAGCTCGTCAGTTGAGACACAGGTCTCGAGAGCCTGTATGTCTCCAGTCTGCAGCCCGTACTAACACGTGACTAGAACGGGCTTATTGTTGGAAAACCTCTTTAATATAGAGTTTACCCTCTTTGTAACTTTTAAAATTTCCATTCTTCTGGGAAGGCTTTCTTCAAGATTTAGGATTATGTCATAAGAGCACTTGTGAGTTCAGACACTTATGTAGGACCATAAGGCCAGGCTCACAATCTCCGTTTTAGTTTATCCCAAAAGTTGTTTGATGGAGTTGAGGTCAGAGCTCTGTGCGGCCAGTCCTGTTCTTCTACACCAAACTCCACCAACCATGCCTTTCTGGACCTTGCTTATGCACTGGGGACAGTCAGGCTGGAATAGAAAAGGTGTTTCCTCAAATGGTTCCCACAAAGTTGGATGTATACAATTGTCCAAGATGTTTTGTTATGTTGAAGCATTAGTATTTCTCTTCAATGGATCCGAAGGTCTTAGATTGACCACTGAATACCAACACCATACCATCAAACTTTACAGATGGCACCATTCAGTCAGGCGGACCTCAGCTCCAGTAACCACTGTTAGGGCTCATCCAAACATACATGTAATTCAGTCTGAGATCAGACAGCAATCCATGGACTAGCCGCAGCTCTCCCAAATGGAACATGGCAGCTTTCCATGAGGCTGTCACGCTCAGGTCAGGAGAGTCCTTGCATTAGCTGTCAATGCTCAGACCAATGCCACGGACATCTGAATGAGTCTTTGTGCACGCACAGATGCCTGCAACCTAATTTAGTGGGCTCAGCTCCTGAGCTGGCTCCATACACCCCGACCCTATCCATGACGGATATATCCATCATAAGGGTTAAGGGGTTAATTTTAGGCTATACATTTTCTTTATCAACATCAAAAAATAATATAGAATATCAAGTCATGAATCTGTTCCAAATTCCAGGTGGGTGGCCAGGATAGAATCCTTACCACTCAATGGTAAATTTGTCCACGCCATCAATGGTTGTGCACCCACCACGTACCTCCACCCATTCAGCATCAGAGTCTTCATCCTGAGGTTTAACTTGCAACTTGGCATTTAAACATTGCTGAAGCACAACACGGGCAGCCACCTCCCTGTCTAAAGTCGCCATCTGTAACAATATGGAAAGCAGAAAAAAGACATTGATATATCAACCTTATCATCAGGGGAGCAGACTTAAGGGATTGTCCTGGGATATTTTTATCAATTAACAGGGAGGAATCTAACAAGTGGAATCCTAAGGCCTCTTTCACACATCAGGTTTTCGCCGTCAGGCGCGATCCGGCGCTTTTGACAAAAACCGGATCCGGCGAAATGCAATGCCGGATCCGGTTTCCCCCCCATTGACTTGCATTAGAGCCGGATGGCCATGCGTTTCATCCGGTTTTCGCCGGATCCGGCAATGCGTCGCGATCCGGCGTCTGGAAAAAACGGCTACTGTAACGTTTTTTGTCTCCGGCTTTTTCACACAATGAAAGCCTATGAGCGCCGCAATGCGCCTGATCCGGCGACAGCCGGATCCGGTGGCCGGATCCGTTTTTTTTGGTCTGAGCATGCTCAGTAGCTCTGCCCACAAGACATATATAAAAGCAAGACAGTGGGACCCTCAGCCACACCCAACATGCCACCCAAGACAGCAACCAGGCGCAGGAGCAGGCAGGAGACATCTGCAGCAGCACCATCAGCACCACCCCAATTGGAGCAGCATGCTGAACAACGGGAGGGGAGTCCAGCAGCAGATGAGAGACGGTAATTATCAAATCCCCCATTCCTCCAAACTAGGGCTATGGAATATCAAGATATTCATTGGCCCTTTGTTTCTCTTTATTCAACAGCCGCCCAATAGATGCAGCAGCAGCAGCAGCAATGGCAGCAGCAGGAACACCACCCACAGCCATGGAGTCTGGCCAGCAGGAAGACAGCACATCTTCTTCTGGGAGCCCTCCCTCGCATCGTCAGCGTTTGACGGTAAGTTTTTATTTCCAAAATCCATCATCTCTGTAATATATGTCTATTCATTGCCTTTTATTTCAAAACAGGAATCACAAGATGAAGAGGAGCTCCCAGAAGAAGAAGGAAGGGGTGGACAGACACTTGGAGTGGGCTCACAATTGGTAAGATTTTGGCATCAAACGCAGAAACACAACATCACACTACACACAACACATAGAAAACAATGTTCTGCAGACCACACACAGCAAACAAATGCCTACATCCAAAGACATAACATTTTTTGTTTTCTTCTCTAGTCTTCCCAATCTGGTGCTCGGCCAAGTGGTCCTCGCAGTGCCTTCCAGGGTCGTCGGCGACAGCAACGCGGCGGTCACCAGCGTGTAAGTATAAATATTTTTGCTTTGTTTTTTTGCACTTTTTATTTCATTTCTTTTGTGGAGGCTAATTATGTTATTTTTGTCTTTTTCTTTAACAGCCTTCACAGCGTGCTCCCGACTCTGACGGTGAGGATGGAGGAATTGATGTGGACAACCTCATCGATCTCGTCAGAGAAAGGGAGCCGCTCTGGAATATGGCTGACCGCCGCCACGCTGACCTGATCGTTACCCGACGACTCTGGGAGGAAATCTGTTCGCTCCTTGTGGGCCGCTGGGAGGACCTCGATGCTCGGGCCCAGATTAAAGAGCGTAAGTATATACAGTACCGGTTGCTTGATGTAAACCAGTGTTTCCCGAACTCCAGTCCTCGTGGTCCCCACGGATCATGTGTTCAGGATTTCTATTTACTATGGAAATCCTGAAAACATGACCTCTGGGGACCATGAGGACTGGAGTTTGGGAAACACTGATGTTGTATACTAACCACTCCTTTCTCGTTTCAGGGAACAGAATTGTGAATCGGTGGCGGTCTGTGAGGGATCGTTTCAAGAAGGAGTTCAATAAAGAGATGCGGGCCCCGAGTGGATCTGGAGGACGCAGGAGCAAGTACAAGTACGCACAATCCCTGTCGTTCCTCCGGGAAACAATGGTCACTAGAAGGTAAATATTACACACCACATGTGAAAAAAAATGTTAGATGTAACTTTTTTTTTTCAGCCAGGGCCATACCATGTCACTATTTTAATTGTTTTTTTTTCTCTTTATTCCACAGCACGGTGAGCAGCACTCGGGAGCCTGCACGATTGGACCCTTCTGAGGCAATCCCTGAGGAGACCGGCACCGAGGGACACTTCGACCGCCCCGGTACATCTGCACCTTCCCAGCCTTCCCACACATTCGACCCATCTGTCCCATCCACCAGCACAGGAGCATCGTGGCCGCCTACATTACATGAAGCTGCTGGTGAGGAGATCGCTTTCCCTTTACCCCACCCTTCTGCCCCTGCCACCTCTAGTACACCTGCGGGTACTGGGCGGCAGCGGCAGAGGGGTCAGGAAAAGACTTATGCGCCAGAGTTCTTGCATCTGAATGCATCTTTCCAGAACTGTCTAAAAGTCTTGTCAGAGCAAATCTCCGCAGGCTTTCAGCAGATCAACTCCAGCATTCTGGAGGTGAAGACACTTCTGCAAACCATGCATTCAGAAGCAAGATCTTCGCCAAACCACACCTTTTTCAGGTCTGTTGTGGAGCGCATGGAAACGCTATCTCCTACCCAGCAGATGCATGTAATGCATTCATGCCACGGTGCTCTCCAGCAAGTTACCTCCCAACCTCCTCCTCCCACCACAGTAGTTCCTCCACCTGCACCCCCTCCAGCCACTTTCCATCCTCCCCCTCCTATTACATCTGCACCCCCTCCAGCCACTTTCCATCCTCCCCCTCCTATTACATACCATCCACCTCCCCAGTACCAGCAACCTCCCCAGTACCAGCAACCTCCCCAGTACCAGCAACCTCCCCAGTACCAGACATCTCCCCACTTCCAGCAACCTGCCCCATACCAAACTCCTTCCCCATACAACTTGCCATCAACATCATCTGCTCCTACAGTCCCTGCCCAACCCTCCACTCCAACGCCCACCACCTCTTCTGCCTCCCACATGTCCACCCATTCTGTAGCTTTTTCCACACCATCACCTCTACCTGTTCCTTCCCCACCACGATCCCAATCCTCTCTCCACACTCCCATTGTCGAAGTGTCGCGCAGCCCCTCCAGCAGTATTTCCACCCCACACTACACAGATTTATGATGTGTTTTGTAATAAAAATGCCCAGTTGGTTTCAAACCTTTTTTAAAAAAGTTTTTTTAACTTTAAAAACAGTTTACAAAAAAAAAATATTTTAAATAAAAGTTAAATTATTGTTTACACTGGTTGTCTGTCATTTCTTTCTGCGGCGAAATATGTTTTAAAAAAAGGTTAAATACAGGGTATTTAAAAGGTAAAAAGGTATTCAAAACCAGGTATATAACTGTGGGTAAATTTTAGCTTTTTGCCACAGTTGTGTTCCTGGTTGTGTTTGAAGCAAAGTATTTCACCTGAAAAGTTGTGTTTATTGTTGGTGATTTCCTAACAATGTACACAACTTTTGTTAAAAGGTGAAATACTTTGCATAAAACACAACCAGGTACACACCTGTGGCCTAAAGCTAAAAATAGTAAGACCATGACAAGATAGCCAACTTTGGTTGGCAAAGGTATATACTGTTGGTCCAGAAGGTACACAAGTTTGGTTAGGGCACAAATCTTTCACACTCTGTCATCCTGCCAGTGTACTCTGCCTTGAGGTGACATAAAGTATATTGCAAAATTGTCCCTCATTACTGAAACCGTCACAGAACTTCTAGTGGTAATGTCATGGTAATCTTGCAAGGTGGTTTCTTCAGAGGTGTCCTCAATGGAAATGGGTTCCTTGCAGATAACAAAATTGTGGAGCACCACGCACGCTTTGATCACCTCGTCCACAGTTTCTGTCTTGAGGTTGATCGCAGTCAATAGGACCCGCCATTTGGCTGTCAGAATACCAAAGGTACATTCAACCATTCTTCTTGCTCTTGTGAGGCGGTAATTAAAAATGCGTTTTTGTCTTGTCAATCCTCTGCTAGAGTACGGTTTCAAAAGGTGTTCTGACAGCTGGAAGGCTTCATCCCCTACACAGACAAATGGCATAGGTGGACCAGATGTTTGCGGCAGCGGTCTAGGTGGTGGGAACTGGAAGGTGTTTCCATACAGTTTACGCCCCATGGCAGACAGTTTGAAAACTTGAGAGTCATTGGAGCGGCCATAGGCCCCAATATCAACAGCAATAAATTTGTATTCCGCGTCAGCAATGGCCATGAGGACAATTGAAAATTATTTCTTGTAATTGAAATATTCCGATCCCGATCCGGCTGGCTTTACAATGCGGATATGTTTCCCGTCCACAGCGCCCAAGCAGTTGGGAAACTGACATATCTGTTGAAACTTTTCTGAAATTTCAATCCACCTCTCTGTTGTGGGCTCTGGTAAAAACTCTTCAGCTAAGGAGTCCCACAGTGCACGGCATGTGTACTTCACAATTCCAGATATGGTGGAAATCCCGAGTCTGTACTGGAAATGCAGTGACGAAAGGGATTCTCCAGTTGCAAGAAATCTGTGGGGAATTAAAAAACAATCAATTAGTTTAAAATCACAGCATTACATACCAAAACTCAGCTATAACACTTGGAGATACAAACTACCACCAACAAGATTGCAGTGAAAGTGTGCTCTGATGCGATCACATCCAATAAATGTGGCTTACCTTAAAGTCACCATCAGACGCTCTGCGGGTGAAACAGAGAAGCGGCAATAGGTGTCCGCTTTTCTTATGAGGTGTGCAATGCGCTCCACCAAGTAATCAAAATTCTCCATTTTCATCCGAACATATCCAAAAAATGTATCTGGGTTTCGTCGAAGGTCCATGCATAGTGTAGAATAGACCCCACGCGTCATTCTCTTGGCTGTGATGGGGTGGATCCACAAACGTCGTCTACGATGCCTGATGTGCTGCTGTCTCGCTCTCTCCTTCTCCAGAACAATCACCCTCAAACGATTCGCCTCCGCTATAAAATCCGCCAAATTCTTCAAAATATTTCCAATCACAACATCCATCTTCGCCAGTAACTTGCTCTTCTCTCCAACCTGCACTTTCTCCTCTACAACCTGTCAAAGAAGGGCTGTAGGAACATGCTATATATAGTTTTTCAGTAGCCAATCCCGTTCGGAAGGCCACAAGGGTCAATTTTAAAAACCGGATCCGGCGTAATCCGTCGAAAAACGGATAGAAAAACGGATGAACCGGATGAGATGGATCCGGTTTTGTCTGTCAAGAACAAGACGGATCCGGCAGAAAACCGGATCCGTCACATCCGGTTTTACAAAACATTTGCCGGATCCGGCATTCCGGCACGACGCCGGATCGCGCCTGACGCCGAAAACCTGATGTGTGAAAGTAGCCTAAGAGTGTGTAATTGACTCACGGTTAGGATTCCACTTATATGCGCCTCCCACTTTATCATTAAAGGGGCTGTTCACTACTAGGACAATACTTTATTAAACTAAGTGTTCAGTCCCGATAAAATAATAAAGCTTATACTCACCTTCCGCGCCGGAGCGGTTCCAGTGGTATCGGCACTCACGCTCCCCGGGCTCTCTTGCGGTTGTTGTGACACGTGACCCTGGCACCCAATCAGCGCTGGCGTCACTGTCTCCGCATTTGGACAAACTGAACATGAAGAGGAAGTCAGGGATCAGCAGCAGCCCGGACTTCCTCTTCATGTTGTTTGTCCGAAGGCAGAGACCGTGACGCCAACGCTGATTGGGTGCCAGGGTCATGTGTCACAACAACCGCAAGAGAGCCCGGGGAGCGTGAGTGCTAGCACAGCTGGAGCGGCTCCGGCGCGTAAGGGGAGTATAAATTTTATTACTTGATCAGGGCCAAACATTTCATTTAAGATGGGGTTGTCCTAGTAGTGGACAACTGCTGTAATACCACTGAGAGAAACAGAAGAAAAAGATGTCGGCACACAATCTCAAGTATGAAAATAGCATGAAAGGACGGACATGTCAAGTGCCGGATTTGTAGGCATAGCGGAATCCTAACAGTGAGAACATTACACATTGTTAGGCTCCCTGCTAAATTATAAAATATCCCCGACCATCCATTCAGTCACCTAAAGAACCTCACGTACCCGAGGAGCTAATTATTATACTTTATAAATGAGACCCCCGAGATTACAAAGCAGAGGAACAGGACAGACAGGCTGAGGTGTCATATTGTATGTGGATTTTCACCGTTCCAATGAGAGGGGTGAAAATAGCTAAATTTGCAGGTAAAATCGGTAGCAAATAGGGAAAAGTAACAGCTTCAGAAGACTCCCATTCACATGCGCTGTCGTATCTTCTGAGCAGATTTACAAATTTGGAGCTAGTTAACTCGGCCAAGGAGACATCAGGAATAAAGCAATAAGTGCTGCAGCCACTAAAAGGGAATCTAACAGCAGGTTGTCTTTTTATACAGTCATATGTAAAAGTTTGGGCACCCCTATTAATGTTAACCTTTTTTCTTTCTAACAATTTTGGTTTTTGCAACAGCTATTTCAGTTTCATATATCTAATAACTGATGGACTCAGTTATATTTCTGGATTCAAATGAGGTTTATTGTACTAACAGAAAATGTGCAATCTGCATTTAAACAAAATTTGACCGGTGCAAAAGTATGGGCACCCTTATCATTTTCTTGATTTGAACACTCCTAACTACTTTTTACTGACTTCCTGAAGCACTAAATTGGTTTTATAACCTCATTGAGCTTTGAACTTCATAGCCAGGTGTATCAAATCATGAGAAAAGGTATTTAAAGTGGCCACTTGCAAGTAGTTCTCCTATTTGATTCTCCTATGAAGAGTGGCATCATGGGCTCCTCAAAACAACTCTCAAATGATCTGAAAACAAAGATTATTCAACATAGCTTTTCAGGGGAAGGATACAAAAAGTTGTCTCAGAGATTTAACCTGTCAGTTTCCACTGTGAGGAACAAAGTAAGGAAATGGAAGAACACAGGTACAGTTCTTGTTAAGCCCAGAAGTGGCAGGCCAAGAAAAATATCAGAAAGGCAGAGAAGAAGAATGGTGAGAACAGTCAAGGACAATCCACAGACCACCTCCAAAGACCTGCAGCATCATCTTGCTGCAGATGGTGTCACTGTGCATCAGTCAACAATACAGCGCATGCATAACGCCTTTTTGTATGACCAAACAACTCAATCTTTGTTTCATCAGTCCACAGGACCTTCTTCCAAAATGTAACTGGCTTGTCCAAATCTGCTTTTGCATACCTCAGGTGACTCTGTTTGTGGCGTGCTTGCAGAAACGGCTTCTTTCGCATAACTCTCCCATACAGCTTCTCCTTGTGCAAAGTGCGCTGTATTGTTGACCGATGCACAGTGACACCATCCGCAGCAAGATGATGCTGCAGGTCTTTGGAGGTGGTCTGTGGATTGTCCTTGACTGTTCTCACCATTCTTCTTCTCTGCCTTTCTGATATTTTTCTTGGCCTGCCACTTCTGGGCTTAACAAGAACTGTACCTGTGTTCTTCCATTTCCTTACTATGTTCCTCACAGTGGAAACTGACTGGTTAAATCTCTGAGACAACTTTTTGTATCCTTCCCCTGAAAAGCTATGTTGAAAAATCTTGGTTTTCAGATCATTTGAGAGTTGTTTTGAGGAGCCCATGATGCCACTCTTCATAGGAGAATCAAATAGGAGAACTACTTGCAAGTGGCCACCTTAAATACCTTTTCTCATGATTTGATACACCTGGCTATGAAGATCAAAGCTCAATGAGGTTACAATACCAATTTAGTGCTTCAGGAAGTCAGTAAAAAGTAGTTAGGAGTGTTCAAATCAAGAAAATGATAAGGGTGCCCATACTTTTGCACCGGTCAAATTTTGTTTAAATGCAGATTGCACATTTTCTGTTAGTACAATAAACCTCATTTGAATCCAGAAATATAACTGAGTCCATCAGTTATTAGATATATGAAACTGAAATACCTGTTGCAAAAACCAAAATTGTTATAAAGAAAAAAGGTTAACATTAATAGGGGTGCCCAAACTTTTACATATGACTGTATGTAATGTAAGAGCAGCACAATGTAGGGACAGAGACCCCGATTCCAGCTGTATCACTTACTGGGCTGCTTGCTGTTTTAATAAAATCAGTGTTTCATCAGCAGGAGATAATCACTAGAGGACTAGATGTCTCGTGCCTTCTAGTCAACTGCTCTGTGTACCTGCACAATATAACTGATTACCAGTGGTGATGAGCGACTGTGCTTGGATAAGGTGTTCCCCGAACATGCTGCACCCAGTATACTGACCCATCACTGGAATCAGGGTCTCTGCCGTTACATCATGCTGCTGTTAGATTATATAGCTAGCACCTGCTGACAGATTCCCTTTAACCATGAGCGTCAGCACGACTCTTGCACATGTCCTACTAATTAGGCCTTGTTCAGATGTCAGTATTTTTTTTATGTGATAAACAGAACAATATCCATCCCATAGACTTGGATGGGGGGCTTCGATCCCTGACTCGAATCAAAAAACATACGACTGATTTTTTTTTACAGTCATGTGAACAGCAACATAGGATATAATGGGTTTGTGTTTTATTATTTAGCGCCACTAATTCTCCGGCGCTTCATAGACACTATCATCTCTGACCCCATTAGGGCTCACAATCACATATAGTCCACGTATGTGCAAAATGGAGGCCTTAAAGGGAATCTGTCACCCATATCTAGTGATATCATGTAACGATATTACTAAATTGTGCGTCCCATAAGGATTCTATTAGGGCTTTTGACTCCCCCCGACCCCGCACCTTTGAGGCATAAATACCTTTTTTAGCTTGGTGATGCATGCAAATCACCACGGTCCGATGGACGTGGCTTAGCGGTCTTCTCCCCCCCACCTCCTCGGCTTGCTTCACGTAATCTTCGTCCGTGAATACCACAGACGCCTTTGGTTTCCGCGCTTGCGCAATGTAAAAGCCCCCGGCGCCGGCGCAGTATGCTTTCCGTTTGCCCAAATGTGGGCGAAGCATAAAATCGCTACTGCGTAAGCGCCGGTATTTTCCAGCGCGGTCTATGCCCCGGAAGTGTGTCCTGCATGTGAAGACTTCCGGGGCATAGACTGCGCTGGAAAATACCGACGCTTGCGCAGTAGCGATTTTATGCTTCGCCCACAGTTGGGCAAAGCATACTGCGCAGGCGCCGGAGGCCTTTACATTGCGCAAGCGCGGAAACCAACGGCGTCTGTGGTATTCACAGACGAAGATTACGTGAAGCAAGCTGAGGAGGTGGGGGAGACCACTAAGCCACGCCCATCGGACCGTGGCGATTTGCATGCATCACCAAAAAGCTAAAAAAGGTATTTATGCCTCAAAAGTGCGGGGTCGGGGGGATCAAAAGCCCAAACAGAATCCTTATAGGCAGGGGCTGGCTGGGCTGGGTGGCAGGGAGGCAAATGCCCCCCGGGCCACTCCCCCAGCAGCTGTGCAGGGCCGGCTGCCTGATGGCCCTGCACAGTAAACTGCGTGTGGCCGTGTCTGCTCAGCAGTGCTGTGATGTGATGCGGCCGCCGGCCAGCAGCAGATAGTGACATGGTCGGCCGTGCACATCACAGTCTGTCTCTCAAGTTGCGGCTGAGACATCAGCATACTCTGAGTGGTACACTGATGTCAGCCACAAGCTCCTGCTGGCCGCGGTCTGCGGCTTATGAGACAGACTGTGATGTGCACGCAGGCGGCGCGATGATGTCCTCGTCTCGCGCCGCTCCAGTTCTCTGCAGGCCAGAAGAGGACACTGACGGAGACCGCGGTGCCAGGAATCAAGATGAGGTGAGTATAAACTTTATTATTTTTATATGAACGGGCTGTGGGGCCATCCTACTATATATATGGGGGGGAAACTGCGGCCATCCTACTGTATATATGGGGGGGGAAACTGCGGCCATCCTACTGTATATATGGGGACTGGGGCCATCCTACTATGTATATGAGTGAACGGGCTATCATCCTTTATATATAAGGAAACTGGGGTCATCCTACTATATATATATGAGGGAAATGGGGCCATCCTACTATATATATGGGGGAACTGGGGCCATCATACTATATACAGGGGAGGGTCTGGGGCTATCATACTATATACAGGGGGTCTGGGGCTATCATACTATATACGTGGGGAAATGGGGCCATCCTACTATATATGTGGGGGAACTGGGGCCATCCTACTATATATGCTGGGGAACTGGGGCCATCCTACTATATATGTGGGGGAACTGGGGCCATCTCACTATATACAAGGGGGGAACTGGGGCCATCATACTATGGCTATGAGGGAACCGGGGTCATCATACTATATATATGGGAGAACTGGGGCCATCTTACTATATAAATGGGGGAACTGGAGCCATTCTACTATATATATATATATATATATATATATATATATATATATAGGGAACTGGGGTCATCATATAAATGGGGTGAGCTGGGGATATCTTACTATATATATGGGGAGAACTGGTGCCTTCACACTATATATATGGAGCTGTGGGATCATCATACTTTATATATGAGGGAACTGGGGTCATCATACTTTATATATATATGGGGGAACTGGGACCATCCTATATACATGGGGAAACTGGGGCCACCAAACTATTTATTTGGTGCAGTGGGGACCATTATACTATATATACAGGGCAGTGGGGCCATCATACTATACAGTTGAAACCAGAAGTTCCCATACACTATATAAAAAGACACATATGACCTAAAACGGGAAAGGTTTATTCTGATTTCATGTCAGATAGAGAAAAACATGCAGATTTGTGTTTTTATCTAATATATAAAGCTCAAAGTGTGTATGTATGTATGTATGTATGTGTGTGTATGTCCGGGATTGGCATCCGCACCGTCACAGCTACAGCCACAAAATTTGGCACAGTCACACGTCTGGACCCCGAGAGCGTCCTAAGCTATGTTGTGAGGCGAAATTTTAACCCTGCGCGTTCCAATTCACCAAACAATTTTGCCCCTATCTACATACTGGGGGGAAAAGTGTGTGCACGTCAAGCCCCGCCCCTCATTGTGATGTCACAATGCCCCTATTTGCATACTGGGGAAGCAGTGTGTGCGTATCAAGCCCCGCCCCTCATTATGATGTCACAACGGTTGCCATGGCGACGCTGATGTCATCATAGGTCTCAAGCCCCGCTGCCGCTCATTATGATGTCATAATGGTTGACTATGGGATGGAGGATATGTTTGACGGGTATATGGGCACCGGACTATGGGATGGCGGATATGTATATGGGCACGGGACTATGGGATCGAGGATGTGTGATGGGTATATGGGCATTGAACTATGGGATGGAGGATATGTATGATGGGTATATGGGCACGGGAATATGAGATGAAGGATGTGTGATGGGTATATGGGCATTCGACTATGGGATGGCGAATATGTATAATGGGTATATGGGCACGGGACTATGGGATGGAGGATATGTATGCTGGGTATATAGGCACGGGACTATGGGATGGAGGATATGTAAGATGGGTATATGGGCATGGGACTATGAGATGAAGGATGTATGATGGATATATGGACACTCGACTATGGGATGGAGGATATGCATGACAGGTATATGGGCACGGGACTATGGGATGGAGAATATGTATGATGGGTATATGGGCACGGGACTATGGGATGGAGGATATGTATAATGGGTATATAGGCACGGGACTATGGGATGGAGGATATGTATGATGGGTATATGGGCATGGGACTATGAGATGAAGGATGTATGATGGGTATATGGGCACTCGACTATGGGATGGAGGATATGTATGATTGGTATATGGGCATGGGCCTATGGGATCGTGGATATGTATGATGGGTATATGGGCATGGGACTATGGGATGGAGGATAATTATAATTTGTTATAACTAACCACAGTTAGTTACTATGCCCGGGCAGCGCCGGGCTCTTCAGCTAGTACAGTATATAGTGGATGTAAACGTCTGGTTTCAACTGTATATACAAAGGGGGCAGTGGGGACTTTCATACTATATACAGGGAGCCGTGGGGACCTTCATACTATATATAGGGGCAGGGGGACCTTCATGCTGTATATAGGGGCAGTAGGGACCATCATAATATATAGGGGCAATGAGAACAACTTATTTTATATAGGGGCTATGTAGCCATTTTACCATATATAGGGCGATCTGGGGTCCTCAATGTATAATAAAGGGCTTTGGGGACCATCGTATTGTGTTTTGTGGTATGTAGGACCATCATTCTGTATATTCAGAGCTTTGTGGGTACTGAGAGGACATTATTTCTTAGAAATGGGGACATTATTACCGTAGTTAGTGATAGGGGCATTCAGGTTCCATTATTTTTTCTTAGGGCTCGGTTCTGCTCCCATATCTCTGTAGTAAGCTTGGTTCTGCTCCCATATCTCTGTAGTAAGCTCCGTTCTGCTCCCATATCTCTGTAGTAAGCTCCGTTTTGCTCCTATATTTCTGTAGTAAGCTCAGTTCTGCTCCCATATCTCTGTAGTTGGCTCGGATCTGTTCCCATATCTCTGTAGTAAGCTTGGTTCTGATCCCATATCTCTGTAGTGAGCTCGGTTCTGCTGTCATATCTTTGTAGTAAGCTCTTTTCTGCTCCCATATCTCTATAGTAAGCTTGGTTCTGCTCCCATATCTCTGTAGTAAGCTTGGTTCTGCTCCCATATCTCTGTAGTAAGCTTGGTTCTGCTCCTATATCTCTGTAGTAAGCTTGGTTCTGCTCCCATATCTCTGTAGTAAGCTTGATTCTGCTCCAAACCTCTGTAGATAGCTCGGTTCTGCTCCCTTATCTTTGTAGTAAGCTTGGTTCTGCTCCCATACCGCTGTAGTAATCTCGGTTCTGCTCTTATATCTCTGTAGTAAGCTCGGTTTTGCGCCCATATATCTGTATTATGCTCCTTTCTGCTCCCATATCTTTGTAGCATTCTCCATTCTGATCTATATCTCCGCACTAAGCTTGGTTCTGCTCCCATATCTTTGTAGTAAGCTCGGTTCTGCTCACATGTCTCTGTAGTAAGCTCGGTTCTGCTGCCATGTCTTTGTAGCAAGCTCGGTTCTGCTCCCATATCTCTGTAGTAAGCTCGGTTCTGCTCCCATATCTCTGTAGTAAGCTCGGTACTGCTCCCATATCTCTGTAGTAAGCTCGGTTCTGCTCCCATATCTCTGTAGTAAGCTCGGTTCTGCTCCCATATCTCTGTAGTAAGCTCGGTTCTGCTCCCATATCTCTGTAGTAAGCTCGGTTCTGTTCCCATATCTCTATAGTAAGATCCGCTCTGCTCCCATATCTCTGTAGTAAGCTCCTTTCTGTTCCCATATCTCTATAGTAAGCTCCATTCTTTTCCCATATCTCTGTAGTAAGCTCGGTTCTGCTCCCATATCTCTGTAGTAAGCTCCTTTCTGTTCCTATATCTCTGTAGCAAGCTCCGTTTTGCTCCTATATTTCTGTAGTAAGCTCCGCTCTACTCCCATACCTCTGTAGTAAGCTCGGTTCTGCTCCCATATCTCTGTAGTAAGCTCCTTTCTGTTCCCATATCTCTATAGTAAGCTCCGCTCTGCTCCCATATCTCTGTAGTAAGCTCGGTTCTGCTCCCATATCTCTGTAGTAAGCTCGGTTCTGCTCCCATATTTCTGTAGTAAGCTCCGTTTTGCTCCTATATTTCTGTAGTAAGCTCCGCTCTACTCCCATATCTCTGTAGTAAGCTCGGTTCTGCTCCAATATCTCTGTAGTAAGCTCCTTTCTGTTCCCATATCTCTATAGTAAGCTCCACTCTGCTCCCATATCTCTGTAGTAAGCTCGGTTCTGCTCCCATATCTCGGTAGTAAGCTCCGTTCTGCTCCCATAGCTCTGTAATAAGCTCGGTTCTGCTCCCATATTTCTGTAGTAAGCTCCGTTTTGCTCCCATATTTCTGTAGTAAGCTCCGTTTTGCTCCCATATCTCTGTAGTAAGCTCGGTTCTGCTCCCATATCTCTGTAGTAAGCTCCGTTTTGCTCCTATATTTCTGTAGTAAGCTCCGCTCTACTCCCAAATCTCTGTAGTAAGCTCCGTTCTGCTCCCATATCTCTCTGGTAAGCTCGGTTCTGCTCCCATATCTCTGTAGTAAGCTCCATTCTTTTCCCATATCTCTGTAGTAAGCTCTGTTGTGCTCCCATATCTCTGTAGTAAGCTCGGTTCTGCTCCCATATCTCTGGAGTAAGCTCGGTTCTGCTCCCATATCTCTGGAGTAAGCTCCTTTCTGTTCCCATATCTCTGTAATAAGCTTGGTTCTGCTCCCATATCTCTGTAGTAAGCTCGGTTCTGCTCCCATATCTCTGTAGTAAGCTCCTTTCTGTTCCCATATCTCTATAGTAAGCTCCATTCTTTTCCCATATCTCTGTAGTAAGCTTAGTTCTGCTCCCATATTTCTGTAGTAAGCTCCGTTTTGCTCCTATATTTCTGTAGTAAGCTCCGCTCTACTCCCAAATCTCTGTAGTAAGCTCCGTTCTGCTCCCTTATCTCTCTGGTAAGCTCGGTTCTGCTCCCATATCTCTGTAGTAAGCTCCATTCTTTTCCCATATCTCTGTAGTAAGCTCTGTTGTGCTCCCATATCTCTGTAGTAAGCTCGGTTCTGCTCCCATATCTCTGGAGTAAGCTCGGTTCTGCTCCCATATCTCTGGAGTAAGCTCCTTTCTGTTCCCATATCTCTGTAATAAGCTTGGTTCTGCTCCCATATCTCTGTAGTAAGCTCGGTTCTGCTCCCATATCTCTGTAGTAAGCTCCTTTCTGTTCCCATATCTCTATAGTAAGCTCCATTCTTTTCCCATATCTCTGTAGTAAGCTCGGTTCTGCTCCCATATCTCTGTAGTAAGCTCCGTTTTGCTCCTATATTTCTGTAGTAAGCTCCGCTCTACTCCCAAATCTCTGTAGTAAGCTCCGTTCTGATCCCTTATCTCTCTGGTAAGCTCGGTTCTGCTCCCATATCTCTGTAGTAAGCTCCATTCTTTTCCCATATCTCTGTAGTAAGCTCTGTTGTGCTCCCATATCTCTGTAGTAAGCTCGGTTCTGCTCCCATATCTCTGGAGTAAGCTCCTTTCTGTTCCCATATCTCTGTAGATTGCTCTTTTCTGCTCCCATTTCTCTCTAGTAAGCTCGGTTCTGCACCCATAGCTCTGCAGTAAGCTCGGTTTTGCTCCCATATCTCTGTAGTAAGCTCTGTTGTGCTCACATATCTCTGTAGTAAGCTCGGTTCTGCTCCCATATCTCTGGAGTAAGCTCGGTTCTGCTCCCATATCTCTGGAGTAAGCTCCTTTCTGTTCCCATATCTCTGTAGATAGCTCTTTTCTGCTCCCATATCTCTGTAGTAAGCTTGGTTTTGCTCCCATATCTCTGTAGTAAGCTCCATTCTTTTCCCATATCTCTGTAATAAGCTCCTTTCTGTTCCCATATCTCTGTAGATAGCTCTTTTCTGCTCCCATTTCTCTCTAGTAAGCTCGGTTCTGCACCCATATCTCTGTAGTAAGCCTGGTTTTGCTCCCATATCTCTGTAGTAAGCTCGGGTCTGCACCCATATCTCTGTAGTAAGCTCCATTCTTTTCCCATATCTCTGTAGTAAGCTTGTTTCTGCTCCCATATCGCTGTAGTAAGCTCGTTTCTGCTCCCTTATCTCTGTAGTAAGCTCTGTTCTGCTCCCATATCTCTGGAGTAAGCTCGGTTCTGCTCCCATATCTCTGGAGTAAGCTTTCTGTTCCCATATCTCTGTAATAAGCTTGGTTCTGCTCCCATATCTCTGTAGTAAGCTCGGTTCTGCACCCATATCTCTGTAGTAAGCTCTGTTCTGCTCCCATATCTCGGTAGTAAGCTCCATTCTGCTCCCATATCTCTGTAGTAAGCTTGTTTCTGCTCCCATATCGCTGTAGTAAGCTCGTTTCTGCTCCCTTATCTCTGTAGTAAGCTCTGTTCTGCTCCCATATCTCTGTAGTAAGCTCCGCTCTTTTCCCATATCTCTATAGTAAGGTTGTTTCTGCTCCCATATCGCTGTAGTAAGCTCCATTCTTTTCCCATATCTCTGTAGATAGCTCTTTTCTGCTCCCATTTCTCTCTAGTAAGCTCGGTTCTGCACCCATATCTCTGTAGTAAGCTCTGTTCTGCTCCCATATCTCGGTAGTAAGCTCCATTCTGCTCCCATATCTCTGTAGTAAGCTTGTTTCTGCTCCCATATCGCTGTAGTAAGCTCGTTTCTGCTCCCTTATCTCTGTAGTAAGCTCTGTTCTGCTCCCATATCTCTGTAATAAGCTTGGTTCTGCTCCCATATCTCTGTAGTAAGCTCCGTTCTGCTCCCATATCTCTGTAGTAAGCTCCGCTCTTTTCCCATATCTCTGTAGCAAGCGCCAGTCCGTTTCCTTATCTACTTTACAATCTTGGTTCCGGTCTTGTGTCTATGTAGTCAGCTTGCTTCTGTTACAGTATCTATGTAGGCAGCCAGCTTGGTTCTGCTCCCATATATATGCAGCTAGCTCCGTTCTGTTCCCATATCTATGTACCGCCCTGTTTTTAAAGCCTACTATCTCCGCTTCTTTAATGCAGCGGCCAGAGACAAACAGGGCAAAAGTACCGCAACTGGAGGGCCACTGCCTTGTGATTGCCCCCCAGGCTGAAAAGTGCCAGCCAGCCCCTGCTTATGGGACGCACAATTTAGTGATATCATTACATGGTATCACTAAATATGGGTGACAGATTCCCTTTAATGTGAGCGCCAGTGAAGATCTGCATTCAGGCAGCTGCGCTGCAAGGTTACCTGGCTGGCACCATAACCATCAAGCGCAATGATCCTGAAATAATGGCCAGAATCTCACTCCTGGCATAGCGCTCCCTGTGGCACTACAACTCTCAGCAATCCGCCAAAGCTTGCAAATCAGTGATCGTACATAATATCTAGTACTGATGATAATAGCCATCATGTGTACCTGTCACTGCTCCAGCAGCAGCCTGCAGTCACGTGACACTTCCTGCTACGGGCGGCTGTGCCAGCTCAGTGCCGGACAGGAGAGAGGCGTGGAACGCACACTTCCGCTATCGTCTGTTGCTAGGTGACTGTGATGGCGGCCGCCAGGGGCCTAGTGATGTCCGGGCTGAATGCTGTGCGGATCAGGACGCGTTTGCTGCAGGGCCGGCGACATGCTGTGTCTGCGGTCTCCTTCTGCTCGGTGAGTTTCGGGATGTGACCTTGTAGCGGGGACCACCATGTTCCTGGGAGGACTCACGTGTGTCTCCTGTGTACAACATGTGCGCCATTACAAATAAGGTCCAAAGTGCTGTGTGCCCCCAATATAATGGGTGCACTCCTGTGATTGTACATGGTGTGAGGACGGTGGGCTCGTGTATGGGACCCTCCGTGAGACGGGCAGTAAAAGACACGCTTTATTTTGTATAAGTGGCAGTTTTCTCGCTGTGGGCCGCGTCCTGTTGCCAGAAATGCTTTTCTATGTTTTGGCCGTCATTCCATGTACGCATCAGTCATTATTGTATGTACGCGTCGCCCGTCACGCCATGTACGTGTCGGCAATTATTGTATGTACGCGTCGCCCGTGATGCCATGTACGCGTCGCCCGTCACGCCATGTACGCGTCGGCAATTATTGTATGTACGCGTCGCCCGTCACGCCATGTACACGTCGGCAATTATTGTATGTACGCGTCGCCCGTCACGCCATGTACGCGTCGCCCGTGATGCCATGTACGCGTCGGCAATTATTGTATGTACGCGTCGCCCGTCACGCCATGTACACGTCGGCAATTATTGTATGTACGCGTCGCCCGTCACGCCATGTACGCGTCGGCAATTATTGTATGTACGCGTCGCCCGTCACGCCATGTACGCGTCGGCAATTATTGTATGTACGCGTCGCCCGTCACGCCATGTACGCGTCGGCAATTATTGTATGTACGCGTCGCCCGTCACGCCATGTACGCGTCGGCAATTATTGTATGTACGCGTCGCCCGTCACGCCATGTACGCGTCGGCAATTATTGTATGTACGCGTCGCCCGTCACGCCATGTACGCATCAGTCATTATTGTATGTACGTGTCGCCCGTCACGCCATGTACGCGTCGGCAATTATTGTATGTACGTGTCGCCCGTCACGCCATGTACGCGTCGGCAATTATTGTATGTACGCGTCGCCCGTCACGCCATGTACGCGTCGGCAATTATTGTATGTACGCGTCGCCCGTCACGCCATGTACGCGTCGGCAATTATTGTATGTACGCATCGCCCGTCACGCCATGTACGCGTCGGCAATTATTGTATGTACGCGTCGCCCGTCACGCCATGTACGCGTCGGCAATTATTGTATGTACGCGTCGCCCGTGATGCCATGTACGCGTCGGCAATTATTGTATGTACGCGTCGCCCGTGATGCCATGTACGCGTCGGCAATTATTGTATGTACGCGTCGCCCGTGATGCCATGTACGCGTCGGCAATTATTGTATGTACGCGTCGCCCGTGATGCCATGTACGCGTCGGCAATTATTGTATGTACGCGTCGCCCGTCACGCCATGTACGCGTCAGTCATTATTGTATGTACGCGTCGCCCGTCACGCCATGTACGCGTCAGTCATTATTGTATGTACGCGTCGCCCGTGATGCCATGTACGCGTCAGTCATTATTGTATGTACGCGTCGCCCGTGATGCCATGTACGCGTCAGTCATTATTGTATGTACGCGTCGCCCGTGATGCCATGTACGCGTCAGTCATTATTGTATGTACGCGTCGCCCGTGATGCCATGTACGCGTCAGTCATTATTGTATGTACGCGTCGCCCGTGATGCCATGTACGCGTCAGACATTATTGTATGTACGCGTCGCCCGTGATGCCATGTACGCGTCAGTCATTATTGTATGTACGCGTCGCCCGTGATGCCATGTACGCGTCAGTCATTATTGTATGTACGCGTCGCCCGTGATGCCATGTACGCGTCAGTCATTATTGTATGTACGCGTCGCCCGTGATGCCATGTACGCGTCAGTCATTATTGTATGTACGCGTCGCCCGTGATGCCATGTACGCGTCAGTCATTATTGTATGTACGCGTCGCCCGTGATGCCATGTACGCGTCAGTCATTATTGTATGTACGCGTCGCCCGTGATGCCATGTACGCGTCAGTCATTATTGTATGTACGCGTCGCCCGTGATGCCATGTACGCGTCAGTCATTATTGTATGTACGCGTCGCCCGTGATGCCATGTACGCGTCAGTCATTATTGTATGTACGCGTCGCCCGTGATGCCATGTACGCGTCAGTCATTACTGTATGTACGCGTCGCCCGTGATGCCATGTACGCGTCAGTCATTACTGTATGTACGCGTCGCCCGTGATGCCATGTACGCGTCAGTCATTATTGTATGTACGCGTCGCCCGTGATGCCATGTACGCGTCAGTCATTACTGTATGTACGCGTCGCCCGTGATGCCATGTACGCGTCAGTCATTACTGTATGTATGCGTCGCCCGTGATGCCATGTACGCGTCAGTCATTATTGTATGTACGCGTCGCCCGTGATGCCATGTACGCATCAGTCATTATTGTATGTACGCGTCGCCCGTGATGCCATGTACGCGTCGGCCATTATTGTATGTACGCGTCGCCCGTGATGCCATGTACGCGTCGGCCATTATTGTATGTACGCGTCGCCCGTCACGCCATGTACGCGTCGGCCATTACTGTATGTACACGTCGCCCGTCATTCCATGAACGCATCGTCCATTACTGTATGTATTCATCGCCCGTCACACCATGTACGCATCGGCCATTACAGAATGTACGCTTCGCCCGTGATGCCATGTACGCGTCGGCAATTACTGTATGTACGCGTCAGTCATTATTGTATGTACGCTTCGCCCGTGATGCCATGTACGCGTCAGTCATTACTGTATGTACGCGTCGCCCGTGATGCCATGTACGCGTCAGTCATTGTATGTACGCGTCGCCCGTGATGCCATGTACGCATCAGTCATTATTGTATGTACGCGTCGCCCGTGATGCCATGTACGCGTCGGCCATTATTGTATGTACGCGTCGCCCGTCACGCCATGTACGCATCAGTCATTACTGTATGTACGCTTCGCACGTGATGCCATGTACGTGTCGGCCATTACTGTATGTACACGTCGCCCGTCATTCCATGAACGCATCGGCCATTACTGTATGTATTCATCGCCCGTCACACCATGTACGCATCGGCCATTACAGAATGTACGCCTCGCCCGTGATGCCATGTACGCGTCGGCAATTACTGTATGTACGCATCGGCCATTACAGTATGTATGCGTTACCCGTCATTCCATGTACGCGTCGGCCATTACTGTATGTACGCTTCGCCCGTGATGCCATATATGCATTGGCCATTACTGTATGTACACTTCGCCCGTGATGCCATGTACGTATCGGCCATTACAGTATGTATGCGTTGCCCGTCATTCCATGTACGCGTCGGCCATTACTGTATGCACGCGTCGCCCGTCACTCCATGTACGCGTCGCCCATTACTGTATGTATGCTTTGCCCGTGATGCCATGTACGCATCGGCCATTACTGTATGTACGCGTCGCCCGTCACGCCATGTACGCGTTGGCCATTACTGTATGAACGCGTTGGCCGTCATTTCATGTACGCGTTGGCCATTACTGTATGTATTTGTCGCCCATCACACCATGTACGCATCAGCCATTACTGTATGTACGCTTCGCCCGTGGTGCCATGTACGCATCGGCCATTACAGAATGTATGCTTCGCCCGTGTTGCCATGTACGCATCAGCCATTACTGTATGTGCGCATTGGCCATTACAGTATGTATGCGGTGCCCGTCATTCCATGTATGCGTTCGCCATTACTGTATGTACGCTTCGCCCGTGATGACATGTACGTGTCGGCCATGACTGTATGTACGTGTCGCCCGACACTCCATGAGAAACAAAGAAATGGGGGCACCACCGAAAGGATAATTAAGGGGATCCAACCTAGACCTAAATAGTACATATATTTGACAAAAATGAGAGAAATAAATAGGCCATGAGCAGGGGAATCACCCTGAATAGGGCATAGCATACAGTTGTGGCCAAAAGTATTGACACCCCTGCAATTCTGTCAGATAATACTCAGTTTCTTCCTGAAAATGATTGCAAACACAAATTCTTTGGTATTATTATCTTCATTTAATTTGTCTTAAATGAAAAAACACAAAAATAATTGTCCTAAAGCCAAATTGGATATAATTCCACACCAAGCATAAAGAGGGTGGACAAAAGTATTGGCACTGTTCGAAAAATCATGTGATGCTTCTCTAATTTGTGTAATTAACAGCACCTGTAACTTACCTGTGGCACCTAACAGGTGTTGGCAATAACTAAATCACACTTGCAGCCAGTTGACATGGATTAAAGTTGACTCAACCTCTGTCCTGTGTCCTTGTGTGTACCACATTGAGCATGGTGAAAAGAAAGAAGACCAAAGAACTGTCTGAGGACTTGAGAAACCAAATTGTGAGGAAGCATGAGCAATCTCAAGGCTACAAGTCCATCTCCAAAGACCTGAATGTTTCTGTGTCTACCGTGCGCAGTGTCATCAAGAAGTTTAAAGCCCATGGCACTGTGGCTAACCTCCCTAGATGTGGACGGAAAAGAAAAATTGGCAAGAGATTTCAACGCAAGATTGTGCGGATGTTGGATAAAGAACCTCGACTAACATCCAAACAAGTTCAAGTTGCCCTGCAGTCCGAGGGTACAACAGTGTCAACCCGTACTATCCGTCGGCATCTGAATGAAAAGGGACTGTATGGTAGGAGACCCAGGAAGACCCCACTTCTTACCCCGAGACATAAAAAAGCCAGGCTGGAGTTTGCCAAAACTTACCTGAAAAAGTCTAAAACGTTTTGTGTCTTACCGAGTCAATATGATGGACATATGGTCCTTACATACGTAGCGCTCACTAATATACTAATTAGGCAAGAGACAAGAAGTCTGTGCTCAGTAAAACAATAGTATTTTATCTACTAAAATCAGAGATATTAATGAATTAACATATAAATTTGCACATGAATTTTAGCAGCACTAGTCTAACATTACATGATCAATACATCATCTATTCATAGAGAAAGTAAGCATCAATATATTACCGGATATTGTAGCATCACTCCTCTATCGGGGGACTCGATTGGCGAGGAGGAAATATCCCGTAAAACTCCATCACAGAAGATATGTGTCCATAAGTCTCCTGGAACGTCCCTACTCGCCAGTGGAAATTCCCTCGGTTATATACAAACTGTTCCTAGATATGAATCTAGTCCTGCGCACTACAACTTCTACAAGTAATGTTTACACAAGCTGTACAGCTGCGCGGTGAACATTCCAATTCGTGCTCTGCTCGTGTTACGCAAGCGCTGTATGGTTGTTTTTCACATTCCTTATGCATGTTCTCATCATGTACTCAAAGAGGTCATTCAGCGGTCAAATCCCCAGTCTCTGGTAATGTTGTACTGAATACTTTTGGAAAGGAATAATAAGACCCGTGATCACTTACCTACCATCTGGATACCTTTTCTAATATCAATCATACATCATTCATATCACATAAGTATCACAATCGGTCCTTGAGCACGGGAATTATTTTCCACTTCCATAGGTCACCAGCAGTACTTTTGGTTTCCTACAGAATATTTTGTATGCCATATAGCAATTCCACATTGAAAGGAGCATTACTATTATGGCAAGTACCAACACAGGGTGAATGATCCAATTTAGCATCTTTTGAGCTGAGGGAGAATGACCCATGAATATATCATACCAATGATGAGAAGTAGCATCAGCTATTATAGACCCTATTTTTACAATTTTCCCTACAACTATGGTAGTTCTAATTATATGCTGTTGTATTGTTTTATTTAAAACAGAAAGCATCTTCATACCCTCATCTGAATGCGTAATAACATCTCTTAATTTAGTCATATTTAATTCCCAATTGTTTACTTCTAAAAGTTTAGGGTTCCACTGAACCGTTTCTTGTATAACTTGATCAGGAGTTAGTAAGAATGTCTGATTTTCCCATCGTATTGTGGATACATCCTTCAAACATCCCACAAAGGGAGTTTGCATATCTGGTATTATAAGGGGTATCTGTTGCTACACAAACTTCTTGTGAAGCTATTTCTACTAACAATTTGAATGTTATAGGTAAAACAGTAAATTCACAGATATTAACGGTATTTTGCAATAGACAAGGTTCATATACTGTAGAATGTAATCTGCAAATATTTCCGTCCAAAGTATCCTCACATAAACTTAAATCATGTGTTCTATTGTTAACATCAATATACATACCATACATGGTAGGCATCCAAAACCATTGTGACCCTGGGGGCCCCAATAATAATGGTAATACAACATACCTACACATTATTTGTGGATTTGTTACATTGTATATATATAATATACCTTGACAACTTGTATCACTGCAAATCATTTTAGGAACTTCAATTTTTAACCATGAAGTTTTTGAAATTGTATTATTAAATACGGTCCTCCAAACTTTTTCATTCCCTGTCATTAATTGAGTTTGCATTGTAGTTTTGTGCTGCATTTGATATATGGTCTGCAATGTACAAGTGGTCCAATTCAAAGCTTTACTTATATTAGACCCTGCTTCAAAGTTAAAATTATTTGAAGCATTCTGCATAGCTAATAAAAACTGATCTACTCCGGTGGCTTGAGTCCATGGCTGCCATATAGTAGGCATCCATTTTCCTTGTAAAGTCAAAGCATTCTGTATATCCTTCCCTGAATTACCCATTCGATTGGCCAGAGCCTCTATATCAAAACCATTTAAAGTTCCAGTTACTGTACCATATGCTCCCATTAATGTATCATACCATGCTCGCTTCTTTCGAATGGGGCATGGGTGTGTGGGAGGAAAGGTAACTACACCTGAAACAACGGTTTTCCGAGATTGGGTACCAGTTTTTATACAGGATGTTGGGATTCTTTTCATATGTCCCGGATCAATCTTTGAAGCATTTGTTTGAATTATCCTTAAGTACCGTCTTAAGCTAGGTACTCCTCCCCATACACCACCATCCGTCCTATTTGGCTTAGGGTTAATAGCTATTACCCTATTTGTCATATTGGCACATACTATTAGTTTAGTTCTATTTAGCTGAAAACTAAAATTCGTAGCATTTAGTCCTTTATCAGAATAATTAGCAAATACTGTCCAATTTATTCCAACATTTGGAGATTTCATTAACAGTTTGTCTATGTCTTCCTCCCAGCAAGCAATATTTTCTTCTGCTGCAACTTGTACAGTTCCAGTGCCATTCGTTAGCACTGTAAAAGGCCATGGTCGTCGTCCTGGATAGTCATAGGGTGGGGGTTCTTCATGTAGCGGCCCATACATCCACGATGCTGTTGTGTTTATTAGCGTCAAGTTCACGTTGAATACCAATGTTCCATTATTTGATGCATTATAAACATTCCAATCTCCAGGCCTTGGCAAGGGAGGCACCTGTTCTGTAGTCAACTTAACTCCGGGGGTCCATGTATCAACGACCCAACACAGCCCTCCAAGGATTCCAAGGCACTACTGTACAAGCATCTAAAATTTAAATAAAGAGATTTATTCTCACAAGTAACATTTTTCTTGTGGGATGTATTATCACTTTTCCTGCCCTGGTCTCATGATCAATAGGGTATGGTCTTTCCCAATGGCAATAACGTCCGCCGCAGATGGCGGTCCTTGCCTATTTTGTACCCAAGTTTTTGCTCCAACATTGGTCACATCAGATGACCCAAATCCTTTATCCCCCCTCATAGACAGTTCTAGAGGAGCTTGTCCTTCAATTGATTGAGCAAGATCAATTGGAATCACCAACATTTGAGCCATTTTCTGTCCTTTAGCAATAACCAATGGCTCTATTCCCAAATTTATTATGAGGACTTTAATTTCACCTTGATAGTCAGCATCAATGACTCCTCCTACCACTACTGCCCCTTTTAGAGCAAAACTAGAGCGAGTGGCCAACTGACCATAATGTCCCTTGGGTATCTGACACCCTAATCCCGTTGAGATTGGAACAGTCTTACCTGGAGGTACAACAATCGCTTCTATTGCACTGAGATCCAATCCCGCAGACAAAGGAGTTGCCCTCTCAGGGATTTTGGCGTCTTGAGTTATCTTCCACCAGGTAATTGTATGTACCACATGTGCCTCATGTACTGTAAGGTTTGGTGTCAGCATCCTCATTAGTGGCGTCATGGAATCAGTAATAGGCCTGTTGTTAATGATTTGTAATGCCTCACCTAAATTGTCTCTCCACTGGCCATATTCTCCTTTTACACCGTGCACTTTCTTTAATGTGAATTTCAAGATCCCATTCATTCTCTCCACTAACCCTGCAGCTTGTGGATAGTATGGCATGTGATATACCCATTGAATATTATGCTCATTAGCATAGTCTTTTACTTGTTGGCCAGTGAAGTGTGACCCATTGTCAGTTTGTATTTGTAATGGAACACCATAATATTGGGTAATAATCTCTAAAGTCCTAAGTGTACTCCATTGTGTAGCTGCTTTCAGGGGAACCAACCAGTAGTCCTGAATATGTATCTACAGCTGTACAAATGTATTTGCATCCCCTGCTTTCACTGAGTGGACCAATAAAATCCATCTGCCAAATCTGTGCAGGTAATTGACCCCTTGCTATGTGTCCCATAACTGTGTGTGGTATTTCTCGTTTCTGTGAATGTTGGCATATTGGACATTGTATAATGACTTGCTTAGTTATGTCCATGGTTAAGGGGACACCTCTTTCTTGGGCCCACCTTTAAGTGGCCTTTTCTCCCAGGTGTCCACTTTTGTTGTGCGCCCAAACAGCTGTACCGTGCAGCCATTTTTCTTTATCTTGATCAACTTCCGAAGTTTGCCTAATGGCGGCGGCTTTATCTGCTTCAGAATTAAACAAACGGTCAAGTGAGTCAGCAGGCATATGTGCATCAACATGAAAAACAGTAGTAGGTGTGGTTTGTACCATTTCTTCTATAAACTCCCACACCTCCTTCCCCCACACTTCCTTACCATGGATGAGCCAATTATACTTTTTCCATCCCATCATCCAAGTTGCAAGTCCATTAGCTACAGACCATGAGTCTGTGAAGAGATGGCATTCCCTTCCTTGCTCAAAACTTAATGCCAAAAAGATAGCTTACAATTCTGCATATTGACTACTTTTACCATGACCTTCCATGACCAGATGTTTTTCCAATCTGGGATTATAAGCCAGACTTTTCCAATGTCGTTTTCCATTGACATATCGGGCTGATCCGTCTGTAAACCAAGCATGTTGCTGCTCAGTTAGATCTTCATACAATTTTCCCCATTTGACAGGAGATTCCTATAACATAGTAGATTGTAAAGGGGACTTCACTCCCTCCCCTTTCTCAGCTATTTAATCATGAAGGGAGGCGATCCCGCCTTCCTTTCTTTGCTCTTTCAGAAATGTGCCATTTCCATTTTATGATACTTTGTTCTTGTGCGTGTCCTACCCTATTTGTTTTAGGGTTAGATAATACCCATTGCATGATGGGTATTGCTGGTCTTAAAAGAACCTCATGTCCTAAAGTCAATTGTTCAGTTTCCACTAATGACCAATAGCAGGCCAACAATTGTTGTTCAAATGGAGTATATTTTTCTCCAGCATCGGGGAGTTTTCGATTCCAAAACCCTAAGGGGACTCTTTTTTCCCCCTTGTTTCTGCCAAAGTGACCAATTGGCATACAAATTCTGCACTGATACATGTAATTCTACACTCCCCGTCATCATTGGCCACAAATCTACAGCCTGTTGTATGGCTTCTTTTACCATTTCAAATGCAGTTTGTTGTTCCTCTCCCCAATGAAATTCATATTTCTTTCTAGTCACTTTATACAATGGAGCTAGCATCTGTCCCAAATGAGGTATATGTTGTCTCCAAAATCCAAACAATCCAATATATGATTGAGTTTCCTGCTTAGATTTAGGAGTAGGGAAATTGATGATTTTCTGTTTAGCTTTTGGCAAAATTTCCCTATGTCCTTTGTTCCACTGAATTCCTAAAAATTTTACAACTTGATACGGTCCTTGGACCTTGGCATCATTAATCTCCCATCCCTTGTTTCGCATGTGAGATATCAATTTATACAACTGTTCCTTCACTGACTGTTCATCATTACCCTGTATCATTATATCATCGATATAATGTGAAAATTGCATTTCAGAGGGCAAAGGAAACTCATCCAGGTGTTCTGCCACCGTCCGGTGACAAATAGTAGGACTGTGTAGCCATCCTTGTGGCAACCTGTTAAAAGTGTATTGTCTTCCCAACCAGGTAAATGCGAATTGATCTTGAGCTTTTTCCTCTATGGGAATTGTAAAGAACGCATTAGCCAAATCAATCACTGCATACCAGGTACCGCTATGACTTTGCACATTTTCTACTATAGTAATAGTGACCGGTACTGCAGCTGTTAGTTGGGGAGTATATTTGTTCAATTCTCAATAATCCACAGTCGTACGCCAGGAGCCATCACTCTTTTTCACTGGCCAGACAGGATTGTTCCAAGCAGTGGTGGTTGTACGCATTACTCCAGCGTCAACCAAATTTTTGATTGTTTCAGTAATTTCCTTATGTCCTCCCGGAATTCGGTATTGTTTCATAGCTACCATTTTTGTAGCCGGGGGAACATGTATAGGTGGCATTAATTTAGCGTCATCCCTTTCAAAACATCTATTCCCAAAATATATTCTGATATAAGTACTACTAAAACTCGATAATTCCTTATTGGTAAATTACGTATTTTCAGGGCAACTTGTGTTTGGACCCCAGTGATAACTTGTCCTCCTAATCCTGCAATTTTAATTTTCGGACCTTTGAATTTGTTTAGATTTCCATAAATTAAGGTAGCCTCCGCCCCAGTATCAATTAATGCGGGAACCCTTTGTACATTGCCCCCTTTCCAATGGATACTTAAATTTACGTATGGACGTTGATCACTTTTTATCCATACGGGGGCTTGGCTGGCTACCTATGATATCTCTTCATCAGAATTTTTTCCCATGGCTGCCTCATAGGCATTCCTGCCCCAGCCATCACTTACCCGAGTAGCTACTGCTGCAGCCAGTTCCTCCCAAGGATAGACTGTTTTAAAGTCTTCCCATGACACTTTCTCAGGTGCTGTTGGAATTTTAACAGCTTTCTCCTTCTCTTGACCAACTTCTTTTTTAGCATCCACCTTTTTAGCAGACTACACTTTCTGCTTATATAATCTCCACAATTCACCTGTCTGTTTTCCATCTATAGATTCTTTACTCCTTCCAGCTTTCAATAATGCCTGGAACATTTCCCTCCGGGATACCCGATCCGGATTAGAGGGGTTCCCTTCTTTCTTCCATTCTGAATTATAGGGTTTACTATTATCTGGGTGTGTTTGGGAGGGATTTTGAGGATAGGATGCCTGGGCTGCAGCTTTCCAGTCACCCATATCCTGCAACTCCCTCATTCGAGTAATCACTCTACTCACTGGTTCTCCTGTCATTGCCACTGTTATGGTCAATATCACAGCTTTATATGCAGGAGGAGCAGTCTTTACCAACCAACTCCTCATGCTTGCAGTCATTGGATACTCTGTATATTCTTCTTCTACAGCTAACACTGAAACTGCACTCTGCATAGCTTCTTCTTTCAATCTTTCAATACCATCACGGAGAGTATACCATGGTTTATCATTGACTGGTATGTCAGCCTCCGTATGATATTTATCCATTATAGCTCTGGCTACAATAATTACAATATTTTGCTTTTGTTCTTGATTCTCCTTGAAATAGTTTTTGAAATATCTCTGGATCACAGGATCCCGGGAAAGAGTAACAAATTTAGTGATGTCCTGAAAATCTAGTTTTATCCCTGTTCCTCCAAAATCATGCATCCTAACTAACCAAGCAATTTCTGACTCTTCTGGCCTGTGTTTAAACTGAGTTAGAATGCTGTCTAACTCATTTTGAGTATAATCTTCGGTGGAGACTCTGGTTCGGGTATGGGGAACACTTCGGTCTACCATAAGGGGTTGTCCGTCAGCCTCAAATTGAAGCTGGCCAGCTGCATCACGGGCTTGTTCCCGGATTATTTCATTTTCCGTGCGTTCCATACGCCTTTGAATTGGATTAGCTTTTACTTTTGATGAACCCTTTGGGGGATCAATAACAGGGGCTGGTGGGTTCTCCCAGTCATCTGAAGAAGAGGTATCCCACACATCCCCATCCCATTTATCCGGGTCCCAATTTACAGATGCAGTGGCTATGCTTTTATAAACTTTTTCTTTGTTGATTTTTCCTTTCCGCTTACGATATTTATTTTGAGCAACCTTTATAGCAGCTTTTTCTGCTACATTCTGATAGTGTTCCAACTTATCTTTAAGCAGACGGGTATTACAATCCAGCACCACTTTCTGCCCACCTAACTCGATCACTTTTTGTTCCAACTGAGAAAATTTTCTCTGCATCTGTTGATTCCTCTCATGCATCGCGCGTTATGCACTGAGCAGGATCCAGGTTTGTCGCCCAAGTGACACTACATCACCCGCCTTTGCGGGGACCCCCCTGAGTACGTCAACAACATCAGTGGGTTCACTACCTTTGAGCTTACTCGACCATTGTTCTGCTAGCCCAGAGCTACTCAATTCATGTGCCAGTATATCATAGGGTGCCGTGGTCCAGCCAGGCACCTCTGCAACATCATCTTGTTTTTCTTTTCGTTTCCTAAACATTGTCACTATTATTGGCAAAAAAAAAAGTACCAACTATATATTTGTGATAACAAAACTGTGTTTAAAGAAAAATCCTGCCGACTATGCCAATTTATGTCTTACTGACTCAATATGATGGACTTATGGTCCTTACATACGTAGTGCTCACTAATATACTAAATAGGCAAGAGACAAGAAGTCTGTACTCAGTAAAACAATAGTATTTTATTCTATTAAAATCAGAGATATTAATGAATTAACATAAATTTGCACATGAATTTTAGCAGCACTAGTCTAACATTACATGATCAATACATCATCTATTCATAGAGAAAGTAAGCATCAATATATTGTCGAATATTGTAGCATCACTCCTCTATCGGGAGACTCGATTGGCGAGGAGGAAATATCCCGTAAAACTCCATCACAGAAGATATGCGTCCATAAGTCTCCTGGAACGTCCCTACTCGCCAGTGGAGATTCCCTCGGTTATATACAAACTGTTCCTAGATATGAATCTAGTCCTGTGCACTACAACTTCTACAAGTAATGTTTACACAAGCTGTACAGCTGCGCAGTGAACATTCCAACTCGTGCTCTGCTCTGCTCTGCTGTATGGTTGTTTTTCACTCCTTCTGCATGTTCTCATCATGTACTCAAAGAGGTCATTCAGCGGTCAAATCCCCAGTCTCTGGTAATGTTGTACTGAATACTTTTGAAAAGGAATAATAAGACCCGTGATCACCTACCTACCATCTGGATACCTTTTCTAATATCAATCATACATCATTCATATCACATAAGTATCACACCTCCTGATAGGAGTTATGACTGTGCAATTGAGTTGATGCCTGGGTGTAAATTTCCCAAGGGTCGTCTTTTCAACTTATCTGTACCCGAACATGATGCTATGCGATCCTATATTAAGGAGTCGTTGGAGAAGGGTCATATTGGACCATCCTCGTCACCGTTAGGCGCTGGGTTTTTTTTTGTGGCCAAGAAAGATGGTTCATTAAAAACGTGTATTGATTATCGTTCCCTTAACAAGATGACGGTTAAATATCAGTACCCGTTACCTCTGATGTCTGATTTATTCTCCAGAGTTAAGAGTGTCTGCTGGTTAACTAAGCTTGACCTCAGGGGGGCGTATAATCTTATTCGCATCAAGCACTGGGGATGAATGGAAGATGGCGTTTAATACTCCGGAGGGACATTTTGAGTACCTGGTGATGCCTTTTGGGCTCTCTAATGCCCCTTCTGTCTTCCAATCCTTTATGAATGATATTTTCTGAGACTTTGTGGATAAGTTTTTGATCACCTATCTGGATGATATTTTGATCTTTTCTAGTGATTGGGATTCCCATGTGGAACATGTCCGAATTTTGAGAGAGAATTCCCTGTTTGTTAAGGGGTCGAAGTGCCTCTTTGGTGTACAGAGGATTTCATTTTTGGGATTTATCTTGTCTCCATCGACTATTGAAATGGACCCGGCCAAGGTACTGGCCATTTATGATTGGGTTTAGCCTACTTCTTTGAAGGCTCTCCAGAAGTTTTTGGGTTTTTCTAATTTCTATCGTAAATTTATAGGTAATTTTTCTAGTATTGTCAAACCACTGACTTATCTGACCAAGAAGGGAGCTGATGTGCTGAATTGGTCTCATGAGGCTGTCTCAGCATTTCAGGAGCTTAAGCGGAGATTTACTTCAGCTCCAGTTTTACGTCAACCTGATGTCTCACTTCCGTTTCAAGTGGAGGTGGACGCTTCTGAGATTGGTGCAGGAGCTGTGTTGTCCCAAAAAGACCCTGTGACTTCTAAGATGAATCCCTGTGCCTTCTTTTCTCGAAAGTTCTCCCCATCTGAACGCAACTATGACGTGTAGAATCGGGAATTGTTGGCCATGAAGTGGGCATTTGAGGAGTGGAGACATTGGTTGGAGGGAGCTAGACATCAATTTGTGGTCCTCACTGATCACAAGAATCTGATTTATCTGGAGTCGGCCAAACGCTTGAATCCTAGACAGGCTACATGGGCCTTGTTTTTCACGCATTTTAATTTTGTGGTCTCTTTTCTTCCGGGCACTAAGAAAGTTAAGGCAGACGCCCTTTCTAGGAGTTTCTTTGCTGATTCTCTTAATGTGACCGAGCCTACTATTATCCTAGGTGAGGGGGTAGTTCTTTCTGCCATTTCGCCCGATTTGAGACGCGCCCTGGAGGAATTTCAGGAGGATAAACCTGAGCGTTGCCCTATGGGAAGATTGTATGTTCCTGACCAGTGGAGAAAGAGAGTGATGTCTGAAGTCCATTGCTCCGCATTGGCTGGTCATCCGGGTATTTTTGGTACCTCTGCGTTTCATCCCCAGACCAATGGGCAGACTGAGAGAACAAACCAGACCCTGGAGTCTTATTTAAGATGTTTTATATCTGCTGATCAAGATGATTGGGTCTCATTTTTGCCTTTGGCCGAATTTGCGCTGAACAATAGAGCTAGTTCTGCCACTCTGATGTCACCGTTTCTATAATTTTGGGTTTCATCCTCGATTCTCTTCAGGGCAAGTGGAATCTTCGTCCTGCCCAGGTGTGGACACTGTGGTTGTGAGTGCAGCAAATATGGGACCCAAGTGGTGGATAAGTTGTCACTCTCTCAGGAAAAGGCCCAGCGTTTTTCCAACCGGCGTAGGACCATTGGTCCCCGGTTTAAAGTGGGTGATATGGTTTGGCTGTCGTCTAAGAATATTCCTATGAAGGTTGCATCTCCAAAATTTAAGCCAGGATTTATTGGACCTTATAAGATTGTGGAGATTCTTAATCCTGTTTCTTTTCGATTGCCTCTTCCAGTTACGTTCAAAATCCATAACGTATTTCACAAGTCACTGTTGAAGAGGTTTGTTGAGCTAGTAGTTACTCTGGCGGCACCTCCTGATCCTGTATTGGTTAAAGGCAATGTGGAATATGAGGTAGAGAAAATATTGGATTCTCGTTTGGTTAGACGGAGACTCCAGTATTTGGTCAAATGGAAGGGTTATGGCCAGGAGGATAATTCTTGGGTCTCTGCCTCTGATAGTCATGCCAATAAATTGGTTCGTGCTTTTCACCAGGCCCATCCTGATTGGCCTGGTGGCATGGATGAGGGTTCAGTGACCCCTCCTCAAGGGTGGGTACTGTCATGAACTCATTTTCTGCTCCACCAGTTGAGAGTTCCCCTTCCGTTCTCCTTCTAGTGGTGACAGGAGGTAGTGCGGTTGGTTTAAGTGGTAGTGATCTGCCACCTGATGAGGAAGATAACGATTGGATCTTTGGAGTATTAGACTGGATATAAGACAGCCGACGCCCTATCCGGGTGCTGGTGATTCAGTCTGCTTCTCAGGTCCTGGACTTCAGCTCTCTTCCAGTCTTCTCAAGTTAAGTTTGTTTTTTGCTAATGTTCACACTTGCTCTTGTTGGTCAATTCAGTTTTTTGTGTATTCAGCCTGCCCCTGCTGGGGCTATGCTGAAATTCCACTCCTGTTAATCAGTATTTGCCAATCTGCTTTTTGTCCCTTATTAGATTGGCCTCTTTTTTGCTCTGTCTCAGAATATTTCAGAGTGCTGATATAGGTTTAGAAGTCTAGTGACTTCAGGGTTAATTTTGCTATCAGAAGTGTTGGACAATATTTTTGCAGTTTTTTTGGTCAGATTGCAGACAGTGTCTTTCCTTTTCTGTCCTTTTTAGTTAGCCGGGCCCCATTGTTTGTTCAGCCTATTTTTCTGCCTTAGTTTGTATTTTCATCTTGTTTTACCGTCAATACATGTGGGGGGCTGTCTTTCCTTTGGGGTCTGCTCTGGGGCAGTTAGTTTTCCTCTTTTCCTGCTTTAGGCTTATGTAGTTCTCCGGTTGTGACGAAGATCTAGGACCAACGTAGGAACGCTCCACGACTGCTGCTAGTTGTGCGGGTAAGATCAGGGATCTGCAATCTGCATAGTTACCAACTTCTCTGGTTTTCTGAGACTTAGCTTGTTGTCTTTTTTTCCTCCTCGGTTTCCCATTCATAACAGTGCCCCCAGATAATGCTGCACAGTGAGTGGCCCCAGATAATGCTGCACAGTGAGTGGCCCCAGATAATGCTGCACAGTGAGTGGCCCCAGATAATGCTGAACAGTGTGTGGCCCCATCATCTTGCTGCTGCCTCCGTTACAAAAAAAAACTGTATACTCACCTCCTGCTGCTCATCAGCGTTGCCAGCTCTGGCGCAAGTCTCAGCAGCGCAGCCCCTCTTGTTCCATGTTCTCAGCGCTGCTGTGCTCTTCCTGCCTCAGCGTTCACGTGGTACCGCTCATTAAAGTCATAAATATGCACATATTCATGAGTTTAATGAGCGGTATCACGTGACCGCTGAAGCAGGAAGAGCACAGCAGCCCCGAGAACATGGAGCAAGCAGGGGGGCTGCCGAGGGGGGAGTATGATCTCTGGCACCCCCGCTCCCCCTCCCCGGCTGACCCCCCTGGTATATGACTCGTGTATAAGCCGAGAGAGGAACTTTCAGCCCAAAAAAATGGGCTGAAATGCTTTGCTTATACACGAGTATATATGATACTTTTTTAAACCAAGTAGAGGGGAAAAATTATGGAATCACTCAATTCTGAGGAAAAAAATTATGGAATCATGAAAAACAACCAACCAAAAAAGCACTCCAACACATCACTAGTATTTTCTTGCACCACCTCTGGCTTTTATAACAGCTTGCAGTCTCTGAGGCATGGACTTAATGAGTGTCAAACAGTACTCTTCATCAATCTAGCTCCAACTTTCTCTGATTGCTGTTGCCAGTTCAGCTTTGCAGGTTGGAGCCTTGTCATGGACCATTTTCTCCAACTTCCACCAAAGATTTTGAATTGGATTGAGATCCGGACTATTTGCAGCCCATTACATTGACCTTATGTGTCTTTTTCAAGAAATGTTTTCACAGTTTTTACTCTATGGCAGAATGCATTATCATCTTGAAAAATGATTTCATCATCCCCAAACATCCTTTCAATAGATGGGATAAGAAAAGTGTCCAAAATACCAACATAAACTTGTGCATTTATTATTATTATTATTATTATTATTATTATTATTATTATTATTATTATTATTAGACATTTATATAGCGCCATTTATTCCATGGTGCTTTACATGTGAAAAGGGGAAATATAGACAAGTACAATAAACGGGTGCAAGACAAGGGACACACAAGTACAGGAGAGAGGACCCTGCCCTCTAGGGCTCACAGTCTACAGGCATATATTGAAGATGTAATGACAGCCATCTCCCCAGTGCCTTTACCTGACATGCAGCCCCATATCATCAATGACTGTGGAAATTTGCATGTTCTCTTCAGGGAGTCATCTTTATAAATCTCATTGGAATGGCCAATCAAATGACCAAACAAAATTTCCAGCATCATCACCTTGCCCAATGCAGATTCGCGATTCATCACTGAATATGACTTTCATCCAGTCATCCACAGTCCACGCTTGCTTTTCCTTAGCCCATTGTAACCTTTGTTTTTTTCTGTTTAGGTGTTAATGATGGCTTTCGTTTAGCTCTTCTGTATGTAAATCCCATTTCCTTTAGGTGGTTTCTTACAGTGTAGTCACCGACGTTGACTCCAGTTTCCTCCCATTCGTTCCTCATTTGTTTTGTTGTGCATTTCCTGTTTTGGAGACATATTGCTTTAAGTTTCCGGTCTTGAAGCTTTGATGTCTTCCTTGGTCTACCAGTATGTTTGCATTTAACAACCTTCCCATGTTGTTTGTATTTTGTCCAGATTTTAGACACAGCTGACACTGAACAACCAACATCTTTTGCAACATTGTGTCATGATTTACCCTCTTTTAAGAGTTTGATAATCCTCTCCTTTGTTTCAATTGACATCTCTCGTGTTGGAGCCATGATTCATGTCAGTCCACTTGGTGCAACAGCTCTCCAAGGTGCGCTCTCTCCTTTTTAGATGCAGACTAACGAGCAAATCTAATTTGATGCAGGTGTTAGTTTTGGGAATGAAAATTTACAGGGTGATTCCATATTTTTTCCCTCAGAATTGAGTGATTCCATAATTTTTCCCCTATGCTTGGTTAAAAAAGTAACCATTACTGACTACCACATTTTTAGTTCTTGATTTCTTTTAGTGTTTCTTAAAGCCAGAAAGTTGCCATTTGAAATGACTTTAGGTTTGGGCCATGTCTGTGATCTGCTTTTTTTTCTACAAAATTACACAACTGAATGAACATCCTCCAAGGCCGGTGATTCCATAATTTTTGCCAGGGGTTGTATGAACATATTAAATTATTTATTTATCCTGTTGCAACACCTTTTCTTTAAAAAAAAAATGTAAAAATGTAATAAAAATCTTTAAAATGTCATATCTACTTCAAAGTGGTCCCAATAAAAAGGTCAGCTTGACATCCAAAAAACAAGCCCTTGTACAGCTCCAGGTCTCACAAAAGAGTGACAGTTATTATTTTTTCAACATGTAAATTGAAAAACAATATCCTGGTGTCGCTGTAATCATACTGACCTGAAGAATCATATAACCAGGTCTGATGATGATACATCATCCTGGGCAGCTCCCCAGGCTGTCAGGCAATATTGGCAGTGTTGCCCCCAATAGCAGAATACATCTTCACTTCAGAACATAGCAGATACTGGGAGCAGTGATGTCAGCACTGGAGACCGTTGTGGATACCGGGAGCAGTGACATCAGCACTGCAGACCATTTTGGGTACCAGGAGCAGTGACGTCAGCAGTGCAGACCGTAACGGGTACCGGGAGCAGTGATGTCAGCAGTGCAGACCGTAACGGGTACCGGGAGCAGTGACATAAGCACTGCAGACCGGAACGGGTTCTGGGAGCAGTGCAGACCGTTGTGGATACCGGGAAAAGTGACGTCATCACTGCAGACCGTTGTGGATACCGGGAGCAGTGACGTCAGCACTGCAGACTGGAACAGGTACTGGGGCAGTGACTTCAGCACCGCAGACCGTTGTGGATAACCGGGAACAGTGACATCAGCACTGCAGACCATTATGAGTACCGGGAACAGTGACGTCAGCACTGCAGACCATAACGGGTACCAGGAGCAGTGACGTCAGCACTGCAGACTGGAAAGGGTACTGGGAGCAGTGGCAGAGCTCAACTCCGAACCCGGGTAGGGTGTTAAGTGGTTACTTTTTTAAACAAACTGCACCTGCAAACTGGAATTTCTTGAAAACCGAAAACCCCTTCAACGATCTTACAGTTTTCTACTTTATAATCAAATAGGGTATTATCCTTTATGAGCCACAAGTTAATCCTTTACAGATTTATGAGTTATATGTAAATTTTCTCTTTAAGGCAGCTGGATCTCGTGAAGAAAAGTTGAAGAGTAGACAAGCTGAGATGATGGCACATGGTTTGCCAAAGCTGAAGCCGATTCCTGGTGTAAAGCATGTCTTGGTGGTAGCTTCTGGCAAAGGAGGTGTGGGCAAATCAACCACTGCAGGTATGACAGACACATCCCTATTAGGCAATGTGCACACGTTACGGAATTGCCGCGGAAATTTCCACGGGAATTCCGTAATTCCATTCCGCTGGAAATATGTGAGAAAACTGCATTTTAATTCCTGCCAATTTCCCGTGGAAAAACTAGCGATTTGCAAGCGTAATTAGCTTGTAGAATGCTAGCGTTTTCCAAGCGATCTGTAGCATCGCTTGGAAAACTGATTGACAGGTTGGTCACACTTATCAAACATAGTGTTTGACTAGTGTGACCAACTTTTTACTATTGAGGCCTTCTATTGAGCATCAGTAGTAAAAAGATATAAAGTTTAAAATAATAAAAAAAAAAAAAAAAATTGTGTTTTTTCTCACCTTCCGACGTCCCACGCAGCGTTCCTGATCATCGCGATGCTCCCGGCAGATCCCATTCCCAGTGATGCATTGCGGCAATGACCTTTGATGACGTCGCGTCTCGCGAGACCGCGACGTCATCAAAGGTCATTGCCGCAATGCATCACTGGGAACGGGACCTTCCGGGAGCATCGCGGAGGCCTGGTGACCCTGCGAGGGACATCAGAAGGTGAGAATATGATGATTTTTTATTTTAATTCTATTTTTTACAGGATTATGGTACCCAGAGCCTGGAAGACAGTCTCCTCTCCTCCACACCGTGGGTACCATCCGCAAATGTTCTGCTTACTTTTCGCATGGTGGGCACAGCCACATGCGGAAAGTAAACAGAGCAATGCATTCCTATGTGTGCGGAATTGCCGCGATTCCTCTAAATTAATGAGCATGCTGTATATTTTTCCGCGATGCGATTCCGCCGCAGAAAAATCGGCAGCATTAGCACAGCATTGCGGAATCCCATAGGATTGCATGGGATGCTTTTTTTTTTGCGTTTTCGCGGCAAAATCGCGTGTTTGAAAACGCAAAAAAACCGCTACGTGTGAACACAGCCTTAGGCCGGTTTCACATTTGCGCTTTATAGCGCAGCGACGGCCTGCGCACGGCCGCCGCTAAGCCCCGCCCCCTCCTGGCTCCCTGCCCGCCCCATCCGGTCATCGCCGCCTACTAGCGCACATGGACGCTTGCGATCTGCGCACCCTATCTTTAGCATTGCTAGCAGGATTTTGCCGTGCGCTGCGCACTTTTGAAGGTGCGCCGTGCCCGCCGAAATGCAACATGCTGCATTCGGCGCACACGGGCGCACCTTCAAAAGTGCGCAGCGCACGGCCAAATCCTGCTAGCGCACGGCCAGCGCACGATCTGCACACCCTATGCTAAAGATAGGGTGCGCAGATCGCAAGCGTCCATGTGCGCTAGTAGGCGGCGATGATCGGATGGGGCGGGCAGGGAGCCGGGAGGGGGCGGGGCTTAGCTGCCGCCCTGGCAGGCCGTCGCTGCGCTATAAAGTGCAAATGTGAAACCGGCCTTACCGTGTATCCATGCAGTGAAAAGCAGTTTGAGGAGAACATCGGTTGGCTGTACATTTCACTTGCAGAGACTGTTTCTGGGAAAATGTAGTACTACAAGGTGTCACTGCAGTACATTGAAGGGCAGGTTCTGGCAGAGCCTCCTAGTGAATAGTGACTGAACCCCACTTGTGAGATATTGATGATAAATCCTAAGGTTTGGTCATCAGTATCACATTTTTTTTACAAACCCTCGAATTTTTAATTGCCAAAAGTAAGACTGTGTCCCCTCTCGCCTAAACTGGGGTTCTATCCCATTCTTTTGATATATAGTAAAAAAATGATATTGTACTGTGCTGGCTTGCAAATATTATTTTTCCGGTTAGCTAGTAAAAGAATAACTCCCAGAGTATTGTCTTATTTGGCATAAAAGTTATCCAACTTTTTTGCAACTAAGGCTAGTTTCACACTTGCTTTTTTTTGCAGCGCGTTTTTCCCGCAAAAAAACGCATTGAAAAAACGCATACAAAAGCATACAACTGCTGCGTTTTTTTCAAGCATTTTTATGAGCATGCATGAAAAAAACGCAGCGTTTTTATGCGTTTGTATGCGTTTGTATGCGTTTTTAGTGCGTTTTTACCGCGTTTGCGTTTTTTCCAACATTAGGTGGCCCCTCACACTAACCCAAACCATGACTTTACTAACCCTAACCCTGACCCTAACCCTTAACCAAACCATACTTAACCCTAACCCAAACCCTAAACCCTAACTAACCCTAACCCTGACCTTAACCCTGACCCTAACCCTAACCCTGACCCTAACCCTTAACCAAACCATACTTAACCCTAACCCAAACCCTAAACCCTAACTAACCCTAACCCTGACCTTAACCCTGACCCTAACCCTGACCCTAACCCTTAACCAAACCATACTTAACCCTAAACCCTAACTAACCCTAACCCTGACCTTAACCCTGACCCTAACCCTAACCCTGACCCTAACCCTTAACCAAACCATACTTAACCATAACCCAAACCCTAACTAACCTTAACCCTAACCCTGACCCTAACCCTTAACCAAACCATACTTAACCCTAACCCTAACCCTTAACCAAACCATACTTAACCCTAACCCAAACCCTAACTAACCTTAACCCTAACCCTGACCCTAAACCAAACCATACTTAACCCTAACCCTTAACCAAACCATACTTAACCCAAACCCTAACTAACCTTAACCCTAACCCTGACCCTAACCCTTAACCAAACCATACTTAACCCTAACCCTGACCCTAACCCTTAACCAAACCATACTTAACCCTAACCCCAACCCTAACCCTGACCCTAACCCTAACCCTAAACCCCCTTAACTAACCCTAACTCTAACCCAAACCCCTAAATTCCATGGTTAACAAAAAAAAACGCATGTGCAAAAAAACGCATACATGAGCATGCCAGTGCGCATGTATGCGCATCCATAGGCTATAATGGCCATTTTTTGCGCATACGTGCGCATGCGCTTTTTTGCAGGGCCAAAAAATGCAACATGCTGCGTCTGGAAAATACAAACGCACACCCCAAAAAAACGCAGCGCATGAAAATCGCATACGTGCGCTTACCAGCGCGCAGGTATGCGCACCCATGTTAAATATAGGGGAAAAAACGCATGCGCACGTATGCGTTTTTTTCCAGCGCAAAAAAACGCAAATGTGAAACCAGCCTAAGCTAAGGAAAGTAGGAACTTCGAGCTCTGAGTGTGCGTTCAGCCAAAGGGGTGGCAAGAAGCCTTCTTCATTTGACCTTCCACCGCGCAGAACTTTTTCAGTTGACCACACACGCACTGGACGTACCTGTCAGCCAAACGCCGCTTAATTCACTTCATATGACAACTTTTTGCCTTTTTAAAATGTAGGTATAGATCTCTGTGTGTGTTCCTGTAACGTATCTAATATGTCTTTTTCTGCTGCCATTTTCCCTCCAACAGTCAACTTGGCGCTGGGAATGGCAGCAAGTGATCATGTAAGTAATATCCAACGTAAAGTATAGAGGGTCTGCAAAGTCATTGACAGCTGTGATGGGGTCCAAAAATGCTGCAAAGCAGCTGAGGAAATTTTGAGGCTTGTAGTGAGGATTAGTCAGCAGACCATGATGATTTTTTTTTTTTTTGGACTAGTATAACCCATTTAATATCTGTTACAACTAATGGGAGTGATTTATGTAATGACATTCACATTTCTTCCTACTTGGCAATTGCCCAATAAATAATATGGCAATCTTCTTTACTTAAACCGATATGTTAATGCTGACCATTGTTGGTTACACATGATCTATTATATACTCATCATCTATATGTGTATTACGTCCCTGTGTGATTACGTCCACTCCTGGCATTTGTATTCTCACTTTCACAAGCATGATTTCTTCTATTTATTTTAATTTTTTACTCGGGATGAGTGAACGAATGTGCTCGGATAAGGTGCTATCTGAGCATGCTTGGGTGGTAACTGAGTGTCTTCAGCGTGCTCGAATAATATGTTAGAGTCCCCGAGTCTGCTTGTCTCACAGCTCAACAAGTTCTTACGATCTGTAGGTTTTGAATATACAGTGGCATGTAAATGTTTGGTCACCCCTGGTCAAAATTACTGTTATTGTGAACAGTTAAGCAAGTTGAAGATGAAATGATCTCTAAAAGGCCTAAAGTTAAAGATGACACATTGTCCTTTGCATTTTAATCATATATACACTCACTGGCCACTTTATTAGGTACACCATGCTAGTAAGGGGTTGGACCCCCTTTTGCCTTCAGAACTGCCTCAATTCTTCGTGGCAGAGATTCAACAAGGTGCTGGAAGCATTCCTCAGAGATTTTGGACCATATTGACATGATGGCATCACACAGTTGGCGCAGATTTGTCGGCTGCACATCCCTGATGCGAATCTCCCGTTCCACCACATCCCAAAGATGCTCTATTGGATTGAGATCTGGTGACTGAGGAGGCCATTTGAGTACAGTAAACTCATTGTCATGTTCAAGAAACCAATCTGAGATGATTCGAGCTTTATGACATGGCGCATTATCCTGCTGAAAGTAGCCATCAGATGTTGGGTACATTGTGGTCATAAAGGGATGGACATGGTCAGCAACAATACTCAGGTAGGCTGTGGCGTTGCAACGATGCTCAATTGGTACCAAGGGGCCCAAAGAGTGCCCAGAAAAAATTCCCCACACCATGACACCACCACCACCAGCCTGAACCGTTGATACAAGGCAGGATGGATCCATGCTTTCATGTTGTTTACGCCAAATTCTGACCCTACCATCCGAATGTCGCAGCAGAAATCGAGACTCATCAGACCAGGCAACGTTTTTCCAATCTTCTACTGTCCAATTTCGATGAGCTTGTGCAAATTGTAGCCTCAGTTTCCTGTTCTTAGCTGAGAGGAGTGGTACCCAGTGTGGTCTTCTGCTGCTGTAGCCCATCTGCCTCAAAGTTCGGCGCACTGTGCGTTCAGAGATGCTCTTCTGCCTACCTTGGTTGTAACGGGTGGCAATTTGAGTCACTGTTGCCTTTCTATCAGCTCGAACCAGTCTGCCCATTCTCCTCTGACCTCTGGCATCAACATGGCATTTCCGGCCACAGAACTGCCGCTCACTGGATTTTTTTTCGTTTTCGGACCATTCTCTGTAAACCCTAGAGATGGTTGTGCGTGAAAATCCCAGTAGATCAGCAGTTTCTGAAATTCTCAGACCAGCCCTTCTGGCACCAACAATCATGCCACGTTCAAAGGCACTCAAATCACCTTTCTTCCCCATACTGATGCTCGGTTTGAACTGCAGGAGATTGTCTTGACCATGTCTACATGCCTAAATGCACTGAGTTGCCGCCATGTGATTGGCTGATTAGAAATTAAGTCTTAACACACAGTTGGACAGGTGTACCTAATAAAGTGGCCAGTGAGTGTATGTATTCATATTTTACATTTTAAAAATTACAAAAAGAAAAATTGGCAAATGCAAAAGTTTGGTACCCTGCATGGGATACTACCTAGCAGCACCCCCTTTTTGAAAGTATCAGGCTGGTTTCACACTTGCGTTTTTTTGCGCTGGATTTAAGCGCTAGAAAAAACGCATGCGTTTTTTTCCCCTATATTTTGCATGGGATGCGCTTATGTGCGCATACACATGCGTTTGTATGCGTTTTTCCGCGCATGCGTTTTTTTGCGGTATGCGCTCGGGCGCACAAAATGCATCCTGTTGCATTTTTTGGGCGTCCGACTTGCCTCCAAAAAAACGCATGCGCGCGCAATGCGTTTTTTTACAGCAAGACACCCATTATAAGTCTATGGGTGCGCATATGTGCGCATTGGCATGCTTATGTATGCGGTTTTTTGCGCATGCATTTTTATTTTAACCATTAGTTGGACAATGGAATTTAGGGGTTTGGGTTAGAGTTAGGGTTAGTTAAGGGGGTTTAGGGCTAGGGTTAGGGTTAGCTAGGGTTTAGGGTTAGGGTTTGGGTTAGGGTTAGTAGGGTTTGGTTAAGGGGTAGGGTTAGGGTTTGTATGGTTTGGTTAAGGGTTAGGGTCAGAGTTAGGGTTAGGATCAGGGTATGGTTTGGTTAAGGGTTAGGGTCAGGGTTAGGGTTAGTAAAGTCATGGTTTGGGTTAGTGTGAGGGGCCACCTAATGTTGGAAAAAAACGCATTACCGGTAAAAACGCACTAAAAACGCATACAAACGCATAAAAACGCTGCGTTTTTTTCATGCATGCTCATAAAAATGCTTGAAAAAAACGCAGCATTTGTATGCGTTTTTTCAATGCGTTTTTTTGCGGGAAAAACGCGCTGCAAAAAAAAGCAAGTGTGAAAGTAGCCTCACAGCTTGTAAACGCTTTTTGTAGCCAGACAGGAGTCTTTCAATTCTTGTTTGAGGGATTTTCAACCATTCTTCCAGTTCTGTGAGATTCCTGGGTCGTCTTGCATGCGCTGCTATTTTGAGGTCTAGCCACAGATTTTCAATGTTCACAGATGTTGAGATCAGGGAACTGTTAGGGCCACTGTAAAACATTAATTTTACACCATTTGAGGTAGTCTATTGTGAATTTTGTTATGTGTTTAGGAGCATTATGCATGTGTAGAAGCCATCCTCTTTTCAACTTCAGCTTTTTTACAGATGGTGTTATGTTTGCATCAAGAATTTGTTGAAATTTCATTGAATCCATTCTTCCTTCTACCTATGAAATTTTCCCCAAGCCGTTGGCCGCAACACAACCCCAAAGCATGATTGATCCACCCCCATGCTTAAAGGGAACCTGTCAGCACTTTTGGCCCATATAAGATACGGCCACTGCCTTTCAGGGCTTTTCTACAGCATTCTATAATGCTGTAGATAAGCCCCCGATCCGACCTGAAAGATAAGAAAAATAAGTCTTATTATACTCACCCGGGGGTGGGGGGCGGCGGTCCGGTGCGATGGGTGTCGCGGGTCCTGGTCCGGCACCTCCCATCTTCTTGCGATGCCGCCCTCCTGCTTGCTTCACAGGCTCCCCGGCATCGGGCTCTTGTGCAGGCGTACTTATCTGCCATGTTGAGGGCAGAGCAAAGTACTGCAGTGCGCAAGCGCTGGGCCTCTCTGACCTGTCCTGGCACCTGCGCGCTGCAGAGAAGTACGCTTGCACAGAAGCGCAATGCCGGGAAACCATGAACCAAGCAGGAGGGTGGCATCGCAAGAAGATGGTAGTCGCCAGACCTGGACCCGCAACACCCATCCGACAGGACCGCCCCGCAGGTGAGTATAATAAAATGTATTTTTCTTATCTTTAAGGTCGGATCGGGGGCTTATCTACAGCATTATAGAATACTGTAGATAAGCCCTGAAAGGCAGCGGCCGCATCTTATATCGGCCTAACCTGGTGACTGGTTTGCTTTAATGATTGGCGAGATGTTCTTTTCATGAAATTCTGTGCCCTTTTTTTTCTCCACGCATACCTTTGATCATTGTGGCAAAAGAGTTCTATTTTAACCTCATTGGTCCACAGAACTTTTGCATACTTCTGACACTGAATTTTATGGGAAGGACGCAGGAGAGGTTTTCTTTTGTTGACTCTTCCATGAAGGCCATATTTGTGCAGATGTCTCTGAACAGTAGAACAATGTACCACAACTTCAGAGTTTGCTAAATGTTTCTGAAGGTCTTTTGTAGTCAAGCAGTAGTTCTGATTTGCCTCTCTAGCAATTCTACGAGCAGCTCTCACTGAAATTTTGCTTGGTCTTCCAGACCTCATGTTGAAATCCACTGTTCCTGATAACTGCCATTTCTTAATTATATTTTGAAATGAGGATAGGACAACATGAAAGCACTTTGCCATCTTCTTATATCCTTCTCCTCCTGCTTTGTGGGCCTCCACCATTTTCTGTGCTAGGCAGGTGTTTAGAAGAACCCATGGCTGCGGTTTTTTTGGCACAAGGTAAGGGGAGGCTGGGTTTTTATAAAGCTGGGATGTGTGCATCACCCGGCCCTTCCTAATGATGATCGTGAGCAAGCCATAACACTAACAGGATAATTAAGGTCTGAAAACTTGGTCAAACTTATCTCACCACACAAATCTCCAAGTGTACATAAACTTTTGCATTGGCCCATTTTCCTTTTGGCAATTTTTAAAATAAAAAAATTACTACCCTGTTTCCCCGAAAATAAGACACCGTCTTATATTAATTTTTGCTCCGAAAGTTGCACCATGTCTTATTTTCGGGGGGGGGGGGGGGGTGTCTTATTTTCTCAAGAAAAAGAATTGACAAACTTTTTTTGAACAAAAAAATTAACATTTATTAACATACCAGTGTATGCTGAACAGTAGTCCTCACAAAACGTAGACTCAAATAAACTGTGAATCGTATCAAGAATTTCTTGTTACTACCGTATAATTACGGTATTTCCATGTACAACATGTAAAACAACGAACAATGGTTCATTTACTGATCTCAATATTTAATAACACAAAACAAGATTTATTCAATGACAACCATGTCATCTTCTGGAACATCATCATAACAATCCAAACTCTGAAGTTCCTGTGGAATTTCTTGTGACTCCATTTCTTTCAGAATCATTGGCCCATATCTCTCACGTCTAGCAATAGCACTGTCCTTAAATGAGCACTTCTTGTCAAGGTAGCCTGCTCGTAGTGCATTTGCAATGCAAGTGTCAGTGATTTTCTCCCATGAATTCTACACCCAAGTCACAATCTCTGGCAGTTTAGGTTTCACAAAGTTTCCACGTTGATTTCTCTCCATTCTTTTTTTCAATGCAGTCATTGATTTCCACATGTAAATTGTCCTTAAATGGCTTGTTAGTGGCGATATCAAGAGACTGGAGATAAGCCATCATTCCTGCAAGAATCATTATTTGATCTATTTTTCTCTCATGAAGGAAGTTCTTCATGTCTTTGGCGCGGTGTGTGCTGGCTGCATCCCAGATCAGCATTCCTCTTTGGCTCCCTCGCATAACAAGCGGCAGCATTAACCCCTTCACGACCAATGACGCCACATAGGCGTCATAAAAACTGGTACCAATCTGACCAGTGATGCCTATGTGGCGTCATGACTTTAAAGCCCCCCATCCGGGTCGGGTGACCTAGGTCACTGAAAAGTCACCCGACCCGCAGATACAGGGTGCTTTGTACTTCACCACGGGGGGGCGTGGCATCGCCCCCACGTGGCTACGATCGCTCTGATTGGCTGTTAAAAGTGAAACAGCCAATCAGAGCGATAGTAATATTTTATCAATGAAAATTGATGAAATATTACAATCCAGCCATGTCCCCATCGGGGACAGTGATGGTAATGTGTGCAAACTGTAAAGCGCTGCGGAATATGTTAGCGCTATATAAAAATAAAGATTATTATTATTATTATTATGTCCAACGCTGCTGTAGCATCGGATATGGCTGGTGACACCGATCCGACCCCCGCCACTGAATGACAGCGGCGATGTGCCGCCACTGTCATCATCTGCCCCCCCGCCTTCCGATCGCCCCCCCTCCCACCCCCCGGTACTCACCGAGTGCCGCTATGGTTCCCGGTGTCCCGCGGGCCCGGACCATGGGCACCGCCATATCGGAAAATGGCGGGCGCATGCGCAGTGCGCCCGCCGGCTGCAATTTGCTTTCATTCATTTTGATCACTGTGATAAACTCTCACAGTGATCAAAATAGGATGAAAAGTAAATAAACCCCCCCCCCCCCGTTTATCACCCCCATAGGCAGGAACAACTAATAAAATAAAGAAATTATTTTTATTTTTCCGTTAGGGTTGGAAAGAGGGTTAGGGTTAGGTTTGGAACGAGGGATAGGGTTGGAAAGAGGGTTAGGATTAGGATTGGAATTAGGGTTAGGGTTGGAATTAGGGTTAGGGTTGAAATTAGGGTTAGGGTTGGAATTCGGGTTAGGGTTGGAATTAGGGTTAGGGTTGGAATTAGGGTTGGAATTAGAGTTAGAATTAGGGTTAGACTTGTGGTTAGGGTTATGGTTAGGGTTGGGATTAGGGATGTGTTGGGGTTAGGGCTGTGGTTAGGGGTGTGTTAGGGGTTAGGGTTCAAGTTAGAATTGAGGGGTTTCCACTGTTTAGGCACATCAGCGGGTCTCCAAACGCGACATGGTGCAACCATTGATTCCAGCCAATTTTGCGTTCAAAAAGTCAAACGGAGCTCCCTCCCTTCCAAGCCCTGACGTGTGCCCAAACAGTGGTTTACCCCAACATATGGGGTATGAGCGTACTCAGGAAAAATTGCACAACAACTTTGGGGGTCTAATTTCTCCTGGTACCCTTGGGAAAATAAAAAATTGGGGGCTAAAAAATTATTTTTGTGGAAAAATGTTTTCTTTTTTATTTTCACGTCTCTGCGTTATAAACTTCTGTGAAGCACTTGGGGGTTCAAAGTGCTGACCAGGCATCTAGATAAGTTCCTTGGGGGGGTCTAGTTTCCAAAATGGGGTCACTTGTGGGGGGTTTCTATTGTTTAGGCACATCAGGGGCTCTGCAAACGTAGCGACGACCGCAGACCATTCCATCAAAGTCTGCATTTCAAAACACCACTACTTCCATTCCGAGCCCTTACGTGTGCCCAAACAATGGTTCCCCCCCATATATGGGGTACCAGCGTACGCATGACAAACTGGACATCAACTTTTAGGGTCCAATTTATCATGGTACCCTTGTGAAAAAAAAATTGCTGGCTAAAAATCATTTTTTTGAGGAAAATTTTTTTTTTATTTTCACGGCTCTGCGTTATAAACTTCTGTGAAGCACTTGGGGGTTCAAGGTGCTCACCACACATCTAGATAAGTTCCTTGTGGGGGTCTATTTTCCAAAATTGGGTCACTTGGGGGGGGGGGGTTCCACAGTTTAGGTACATCAGGGGCTCTGCAAATGTAACATGATGCCTGCAAGACCATTCCATCAAAGTCAGCATTTCATAATGTCACTACTTCCCTTCCGATCCCCGACTTGTACCCAAACAGTGGTCCCCACCCACATATGTGGTACCAGCGTACTCAGGACAAACTGGACAAAAACTTTTGGGGTCCAATTTATCCTGGTACCCTTGTGAAAATAAAAAATTGCGCACTAAAAAATAATTTTTTGAGGAAAAAAAAAGATTTTTTATTTTCACGGCTCTGTGTTATAAACTTTTGTGAAGCACTTGGGGGTTCAAAGTGCTCACTACACATCTAGATAATTTCCATAAGGGGTCTAATTTCCAAAATGGGGTCACTTGTGGAGGAGCTCCAATGTTTAGGTGCACAGGGGCTCTCCAAACGCGACATGGTGTCCGATAACGATTGGAGCTAATTTTCCATTCAAAAAGTCAAATGGTGCTCCTTCCCTTCCGGACCCTGCCGTACGCCCAAACAGTGGTTTATAACCACATATGAGGTATCGGTGTACTCAGGAGAAATTGCTCAACAAATTTTGGGATCCATTTTATCCTGTTGCCCATATGAATGAAAAAACTGAGGCTAAAAGAAAATTTTTGTGAAAAAAACGTACTTTTTTTTTTTTTACAGATCAATTTGTGAAGCACCTGGGGTTTCAAAGTGATCATTATGCATCTAGATAAGTTCCTTGGGGGGTCTAGTTTCCAAAATGGGATCACTTGTGGAGGAGCTCCAATGTTTATGCACACAGGGGCTCTCCAAATGCGACATGGCAACCTCTAAATGTTCCAGCATATTTTCCATTCAAAAAGTCAAATGGCGCTCCTTCCCGTCTGAGCCCTGCCGTGCGCCCAAACAGTGGTTTATGACCACATATGAGGTATCGGTGTACTCAGGAGAAATTGCCCAACAAATTTTAGGATCCATTTTATCCTGTTGCCCATGTGAAAATGAAAAAATTGATGCTAAAACAAAATTTTTGTTGGAAAAATTAAAATGTCCATTTTTTCTTTCCACGTTGCTTTAGTTCCTGTGAAACATCTGAAGGGTTAATAATCTTCTTGAATGTAGTTTTGAGTAGCTTGAGAGGTGCAGTTTTTAGAATGGTGTCACTTTTGGGTATTTTCTGCCATATAGACCCCTCAAACTTACTTCAAATGTGAGGTGGTCCCTAAAAAAAATGGTTTTGTAAATTTTGTTGTAAAAATGAGAAATCGCTGGTCAACTTTTAACCCTTATAACTTCCTAACAAAAAAATATTTGGTTTCCAAAATTGTGCTGATGTAAAGTAGACATGTGGGAAATGTTATTTAGTCACTATTTTGTGTCACATAACTCTCTGGTTTAACAGAATAAAAAATTCAAAATTTGAAAATTGCGAAATTTTCTAAATTTTTGCCAAATTTCTGAGTTTTTTCACAAATAAACGCAAAAATTATCGACCTAAATTTACCACTAACATGAAGCCCAATATGTCATGAAAAAACAGTGTCAGAATCGCTAGGATCCGTTGAAGCGTTCCTGAGTTATTACCTCATAAAGGGACACTGGTCAGAATTGCAAAAAATGGCCTGGTCATTAAGGTCAAAATAGGCTTGGTCATGAAGGGGTTAAATCGACCCACTTCCTTATAACTGCTTGTGTGGCCCAGGCTTTTTCAGTTTCAAGAATATAAATGCCTGAAACATGTTCAATCTTGTCTTTCTTGCCCTTAGAAATGAGTAAAGGTGGGACTTTAGTGCCATCCAGACGCATCGCCAAAATACAGGTAACGTGCACTTTCATAAGCAGTGGAGGGAACGTACACTGAGGAGGCACCTCGTTGTTCAATTGTTGTTTGAGATGCTTGGCCCATAAACACTGCAGTTTCATCCATGGCAATCATGTTGGAAAGATTGTATTTAGAGAAGTCAGCGTCATCAATAAAGGTCTTGCATGCAAATGTGCGTTTAATAATTTCAGCATCTTCCAGCCTAAAGAGTGTCGTGGATCTTCTCAAAGACAGTTCACTTCGTTGAAGGAAGTTACCCAGCCAGTGTTGTGATGCCTTGAATTCTTCAGGGGCAATTTCAAACTGTGGTGCCATTGCAAGGGCAAATTCTTGAATCTGAGCCCTAGTCACAACCAATGTCTTTGCTCTCCTGTCAGCAACCCACTCACAGATCAGGTCTTCCAGCTCGGAATATAATGGTTCCCGACCAGATCCAACCTTGCGCTTTTTAGCATTTCCGCTGTCCACTTCTTGACTGAGGTTACCGTAATCTGCTCGCCATTTTTGGACCAATCGGACACTCAACATTTTCTCTTTGCAGAATTCAGTAAGATTTTTGCCCCAAGATTCTTCCACGATTCCTTTTTTGTACTCGACGGAATAGCTCTTTCTTTTAGCGCTCATGTCTAGGGGTAAAAATATACCGAATCACCATTGTTTTAAACATCTTTTTATTGTTTTAACATAGACAAGAATAACAATATATGCGACAAGTACGAACAAGTATCGTTGGGTTCATAGATTTTCGTCCGGACGCTTCGAACAACTGTTAGCATCTCTTTTGTTGCTATTTGTGGCATTTTGCTATGTGACAGAACAGACAATAGCTAGGTTATGAAAGGCTTAAACTCGTAAGTCCAAGACAATAGTCGCATCAGAGTATAAACTTTCAATTAAATATAAAGATAGTAGTTAGATAGAAGGGGAAAACTATAGAAAAGGAAAATATTTGGGGGTAGGGTGGGATAGGAATTTCCCGTATCACCATTGTTTACGGTATTTCTTTTACAGTACGGTACTTTACGGTAGACCGTTCAGCAGAAAAGCAGACAACAAATCAAAGTAACACACTACGGTACGGTACTGTAATTGCCTGACTCCCACACAGGGCCACAAAACACAAGGGCTCTAAAATGGCTCCCACACACTTTCTGGACACTGTACCGCTACCGTAACAATCACCCACAGCAGTTCCTTTACCGTAGCAGCCCCATCATCATTTTGCAGCCCCAAATATTCCTTGCTGCCCTCATCATCCCTTTACAGTCCCCAATACAGCACCCCCATCCTTCCTTTGCAGCCCCCATCATTCTACAGTACAGTATTGCAGCCTCCCATCATCCCGGTATCCCACTGCAGCCTCCCATGTGTGTACCGTACACACACCCTTACACAGATACACACCCAGACACACACACCCATACACAGACACACACACACACTTTCATTTTCTTACCGGTTTCCTCCGCGGTGCTGCTTTCAGTGCTTTGGTGGTGCAGGAGCCCTGGGCCAATCAGAGCGCAGGAGCCCTGGGCCAATAACAGCCCAGGAACAATCAGAGGCTATGGATGACGTCAGCTGGCCCATGGTTCCTGTGCTGTGATTGGCGCAGGGCTCATGGGTGGAGATCGGCACACAGCTCCGAGGCGGTGATTAACTCCTGCGAACAGCGCGGCTGCAGTGGCGGGCACCGGACAGCGGGGACAGCGGGAGCAAGACACAACTGCATGCCCCATGCACAGAACAAGGTATGCCTTATTTTCGGGGGGTGCCTTATATTAGCAGGCACAGTGCTCCCCCTAGCATGCCTTACTTTCGGGGGGCACCCTATTTACGGGGAAACAGGGTATATATAATATTAAAATAATATATAAATAATAATAAAATTCAAAGGAAATGTGTCATCTGTAACTCTAGGCCTATTAGAGATCATTTCATCTTCAACTTGCTTAACTGTTCACAATAACAGTAATTTTGACCAGAGATGCCCAATCTTTTACATGTCACTGTAATCTTGTTTATTGATGCCATCTATTTTTTATTTATATATTTTTTAAGTTCCACATCAGGCAAGTAAATGCAATGCACATTCCTTTCCAATGTGAACCACAACAAGTTGTGACAGTCATTCAGGTGGGAACACAAAACGTTTTCAGTTCCCACCCAGAACAAACTAATATTATCCAGATATCTGACTAGACCAGCTGATTTCCCCAGAAGTAGACGCAGAACCCCTTACATGTTTTCTTAAGAATCATTTATGGGTAATATTTTAATTACATGAGTGTTGTATAAATCTTGAGAACCATTGTATCTACAAATCCAGGTAAAAGCAGTGGGTCTACTGGATGCCGACGTGTATGGACCATCTATCCCCCGTATGATGAATCTGAAGGGAAATCCAGAGGTGTCAGACAGTAGGTGATGTCTTTTCTACCATTTATTTTATATATACAACTCTATTTTAGAGCAGGGATTTTTTCACATTGACTGTTCCAAGGATGTCAACCTGGAAACCAAGAAGGTTTATAGTGGGTACTGTCATTGTCTTTATGTTGGCATTTCATTTGGCAGCACAGTGGACAACTCAGCTGGCCATTTACTGTATTTAGGGGGGTAGATGGCTTAGGAACAATGAGAAACATTGGACTATTATACAATAGAAACCATCTCTCAATAATGGGGAGGATTTTATTTAAGCATTTGTGACAGTTTTCTGGCATCAAAAACTCATAAATGTTGTCATGTTTTTGTGGAATAATTTTTGACTCTTTGGATCCCAATTCGTCAAAACTTTAACGAATAAAAGAATGTTGGCCCGAGACAAGGCTGCACTAAAATGTAACCATATTTTTTCAACCAAGTCTGACAAATTGTGCATGGTTGAAGGGGGAAACAAGGACGTGGCAATCCCCACTAGTCAAATTCATGACCATCTGCAGCGTTCATCATGCCTCCAATCTTACTCCAGTCATCGACTGGAGTAAGATTTGTGACGAAGGGCAAACCACTTGTCAGCCACCCCCCGTTCAATTAAGAGGCATCCGCTTCCTAATTAATCCGGAGCGTCTGACTCCAGCTTGCCTCCTCATCAACACTGGCGCGAAAAAATAACAGTCATGATGAATCAAGATCTTTGTAATTTTACCATCTTGCCACTTTTTGAATGTGGATGTGACAAAGGTCGTAGTTAGCTATGCAGATGAAAAATGTGAAATTAAGTTGAAATTCTGACTTCAGTAGGGGGTAGTAAAACCTTAATAAATATCTTTAGACAGAAGTATTATATTTAAAGATGCACCAAATATATCAAACCTTCTGCAGTGTTGAGAAATACTGACCTCAAACATTCCCCTCATGGTAAATTTACCGCTCTTTCTTTCTTTATTACAGAGAATTTGATGATTCCTCTTGTCAACTATGGCATTCAGTGGTAAGGCACAATGGGGTAAAGCCAGTCTGTCATCAGCATACTTTTAACTTTTTCACTCACCACAAAGAAATTATAAAATATTGCCCAAATTGGTAATCAAGTTCCATTTATGTGACATTACCAAAACCTTTTTTTCAATGCTGCAGTTCTTGGACTGTCTCGTCATAGAGACTCCTAGTGAACCCCAAAAAATCCTGTAAAGCATTTGAACAAGTTTTCTTCTCGAGATAATTACCTCTCATGTGTCTTAGGGTATGTTCAATATGAAGTTTCATGGCAAGGATATTGGTGCGGATTCTGCTCCAAAATCAAATAAAAAATGCGTCAAACCCTTCCCTCCCCATCCAATTGTTTTTTGGAACTTTTTTGTGACTACATAGCTGTATGAAGGCTTGTTGTTTTTTTGTGTAATTTTGAAATAGCACCATTCACTTTACCATATGTTAAGGGGATAAAGGGATTAATACAAGTTAGGTAATCATTGCCAGTTGCTCCACCACTAGGCTCCTGTGACTGTGGCTTCTGAGTGCCCGCATGCGCACCACAGTTCGGTTGTCTATCTGCTTTTTTTTTTTTTTTTTTTTTTTGGAAAGCCAATTTGAGCAAATATCACAAATGCAGCTGTATGGACAAGCCCTTTAATGCCCTTATGTTTATCCCTTCCTTGTCCTGACTTCTTCTATAAAAGTAAAAGTCAACTAACCTGGAAAAGAAAGCCACTCACATAACCCTCCCATATGCAGGGGGGACCCACTTAATATTGTTCTCATGAACCAGTAAATGACACTCGTTTAGTTGTGAGTAAATACAATGATTCATAGTATCCAATATGCACACAATGTATCACCGCCACACATTTGCGGAACAGATGCCCTCAATATGATCTTGTCAGAAGCAAACACACGCGGAGTCAGAGATTTCTGACTGTATACACATAGACTGACTCACTAGCCTGATGCCTGTTTGTTCAGCTGACTCTTCTGTGTTTTACGCCAGCATGTCCATGGGTTTCCTTGTGGAAGAGACCGCTCCAATAGTATGGAGAGGGCTGATGGTCATGTCTGCAATTGAAAGATTACTAAGACAGGTGGGTTAATGAAAATATGTCATCATTATTGATTGTTATGGATAAATAGATCTTCTCTAAATTCTGTCTTGTAGTAATATTGCATTGTCTTTGTGCAGGTCGATTGGGGGGAGTTGGATTACCTGGTTATAGACATGCCACCTGGAACTGGAGATGTGCAGCTGTCGATCTCTCAGAACATCCCGATCTCTGGTATTGGCAAAACACACCCTATTATGAACAGTCTGACCTGGAAAAATAAGGTTTTGGTTCACTTGTGGATCAGTTCTGTTATTAGCCATGCTATACATGGCTGCAATACTACAGTAATGTGAATAGATCTTAAAAGGGTTGTCTCCTTTCTGAAAAGTGTTTCCTATAAAATGCCTAGTAGCTAAAAACAACATTTTTCTTTACCTACCCTGCCTGGATCCAGTACTGAGTCTTGTCTGCTGCGTCATTTGTGTCTGGTACAGCATAGAAGCCAATCAGTGAGGTATTATAAATCAAAGTGAATAATTCATATAGACAGTATCAGTAGTTTCTAGGTGCCTCCTGGCAAAGAAGTGCGAAACGTACGTTGGGTGGAGGGATGCACGGCCTCACACAACTATGTAAGATTAATATTATAATTTATTCGATTGTCACATCGCATAGTTTTGTTTTATCTATTAAGCATTTTATAGGAAATTTTTTTGAGAAAGGTGACAACCCATTTAAGATCTATTTACATTAGTATTGCAGCCATTTACTTACAACTGCAGTTAAAGTAAATCTCTTGCAAATTCCAGTTGTTCCTTAAGTTCTGGGTCACCATAGCTTTTCCAGGTGGTCTGACTGCAGCCGAAACATTGGTCAGAGATACAGCATTACTTAGGCTACTTTCACACTAGCTTTTTTTTGCAGCGCGTTTTTCCCGCAAAAAACGCATGGAAAAAACGCATACAAATGCTGCGTTTTTTTCAAGCATTTTTATGAGCATGCATGAAAAAAACGCAGCGTTTTTATGCGTTTGTATGCGTTTTTAGTGCGGTTTTACCGCGTTTGCGGTTTTTTCCAACATTAGTTGGCCCCTCACACTAACCCAAACCATGACTTTACTAACCCTATCCCTTAACCAAACCATACCCTAACCCTTAACCAAACCATACTAACCCTAACCCTTAACCAAACCCTAACCCTAAACCCTAACCCTTAACCAAACCATACTAACCCTAACCCTAAACCCCCTTAACTAACCTTAACTATAACCCAAACCCCTAAATTCCATTGTCTAACTAATGGTCAACAAAAAAACGCATGCGCAAAAAAACGCATACATGAGCATGGCAATGCGCACATATGCGCACCCATAGACTTATAATGGGTGTCTTGCTGTAAAAAAACGCATTGCGCGTGCATGCGTTTTTTTGAGGCAAGTCAGACGCCCAAAAAATGCAACAGGATGCATTTTGTGCGCCCGAGCGCACACCACAAAAAAACGCATGCGCTGAAAAAACGCATACAAACGCATGTGTATGCGCACATAAGCGCATCCCATGCAAAATATAGGAAAAAAACGCATGCGTTTTTTAGCGCTAAAATCCAGAGCAAAAAACGCAAGTGTGAAATCAGTCTTAGTCATTTTTTTTACATTTTATCTAAAGGCCCCGTCTCACTAAGCAATCTCGGTAGCGAGATCGCTGCTGAGTCACAACTTTTGTGACGTAACAGCGATCTCACCAGCGAGATCGCTGTGTGTGACAGCGATCAGCGAGCGGCCCCCCTGCCGGTATCGCTGATCGCTGCAAGAAATCTCTGGACATTTCTTTGGTCGCTGGTCTCCCGCTGGCCAGCGCGCATCGCTGTGTGTGACAGGCGGGAGACCAGCGATCAGGTGTAAAAAATAATAAAAAAAATAAAAAATATAGTTATTCTCACCTTCCGATGTCCCGTTCAGCCATCCCGCCTCTCTCCACGCTCCGGTCCCAGTGATCCTTTGCACGAATGACCGCGAGACCGTGACATCTCGCGGTCATTCATGCAAAGGATCACTGGGACCGGAGCGTGGAGAGAGGCCGGAAGACTGCGCGGGACATCGGAAGGTGAGAATAACTATATTTTTTATTTTGATTCTATTTTTTACAGGATGGCCAGCGATGCCGGGCGCTCGGCATCGCTGTGCTGATCGCTGGTGAAGCTGTCTGTGTGACAGCTCACCAGCGATCACATAGCGACTTACCAGCGATCCTGACACCTTGATATCGGTGTCGGGATCGCTGGTAAGTCGCTTAGTGAGACGGGGCCTTAAGTAGCATTCAGATGGTCTCATTTCGACATGTTAACAAGCATCCATCAACTGAAAGCACCACTCGAGCGTTTTGTTTTTTCAGCGCCTAGTGGCGCTTTGTATGTAAGCCATAAACTCACCCTCCGGGTGTCTTCACCGTTTTTCGGCACCGCTCCGGTCCCACGGCACCATCTTGTGACAGTAGCTTCTTTCTGGCCAGAAGTCGGACGCTACGTCACAAGCTCTCAATGCAAGTCAACGAGGCTGTCATAGACTTGTATTGAGAAGTGATCTCTGAAACACTGGAGCTGCAAGCAAGTCATTTTAAGCCGAGAGCTGCTGAGAAAACAGATGAAAATGCCGAAATATTAGTATCAGACGGGGAAGAGTAATTTTAAAGCGCCACTCCAGCGGGGCAATAAAAAAAAACCTGCTGGAGTGGTGCATTAATACAAGTCAATCAGCTCACGTTTACTGTCTTTTTCCAGGGTCCAACAAAAACTGAAGGTAGCCAAACAATATTGTAATCAATATAAATGCGATATATAGATATCATGTTGTATTATAATCGTTGGCATTTCACTGCCATCTATGTATTTTCATGGATCATTACTGTACATAGTGAGTTAAAAAGTTGACTGTCTTCCCCAGCCCTGGCCTGGCGTGTTGGTCAGTACATGTTCTCGGCAGGAGGCAGTGGAAGCAGAGTCTTGTCCCAGTCAGTGAGTGGGAGCAGATTAACCAAATGATTCATCTTCCCAGGGGCTGTGATAGTCTCAACTCCTCAGGACATTGCACTGCTGGATGCTCGCAGAGGGGCCGAAATGTTTCAGAAAGTCAAGGTTCCTGTAAGTTCCAGCTCTGTTATGCCAACCATGCTCCTTATCAAGAATGATTGATTCCAACTGTTATAACATTCATTAATATTTCTTACATCCATGATGTTGCAACAGTAACTTGAAAGTGACTCCATCAATTTACAAATGAATGTATGTTTGTCTCCTTATTAAAATGCTTTGTTCATTACAATTCAGGCATAAACTGAAATTCTGCCTCAAAGGTGAAAATGTATCTTGGAATTTTAACTTACTCCAGCGTTTTCTCACCCTTTTGGCTCCTCCAATCCTTCCTCTTAACAGGAAAATAGAACTGTCGGTCTTTATCTTAAATGCATGTTTCCTCGATAAAAGGAAGCAGACACAACTTGCAGACCAGCCACCAGGAGGGAGTTGAAGCCCCTCTGAATTGAAAATTGCATTTACAGTTGACGATAACTAGAAACTACACCCTAAAGTCTAGACGAAGTTTTCCACTAAAGGTGTTGTTGGGCATTTTTAACATTGATGGCCTCTTAGAATAGGTCATTGATGTCTGATCAGTGGAGGTGCGACACCCAACACCCCCGCCGATCAGCTGTTCCCAGTTTCGTCCTGAACCGCTCAGTTATGGAGCTGCACAGCTCCGCCGACTGTATAGTGGTCGCACATCCACCGCCTACAAATCAATAGGGGGCAGATGTGCAGCACCCAGCCATGGCCACTATTCTGTCGACGGAGCTGTGCAGATTCACAACTGAGCAGTTCTGGCCGCTGATAGGTGGAGGTGCCGAGTGTAGCCCCACACCGATCAGATATTGAGGACCTATCCTAAGAATAGGTCATCAGTGTTGAAGTCCCGGACAAGTCCTTTATAAGTATGTGCACACAGAATATATAACAAGCGGATTTTCTGTCCTTATTTTATTAGCAGATTTCATTGTTCACTAAAGTAGCAATAATATAAATGAGATTTTAAGCAGGTTCATCCATGCACTTCAGATAAAATGAGACATGTAAATTGACCTTCTTAATTTCTTCTACAGTTTCATCCCTCACAATACAAAGGGTAAAAGGGGCAGAAAATCTTCATCATTTCCGCAACACATCAATTTTGATGTATATTTTTCTTTATTCAAATTTTGCAGTAGAGTGTACTACCTTTAGTTTAAGCTATATTACTGTAACTAACAGTCTTCTTATGTTTCATTCTGTTTGTTAGGTGCTGGGCTTAGTGCAGAACATGAGTGTTTTCCGTTGTCCAAAATGTGATCATAAAACCCATATCTTTGGAGCAGATGGGGCACAGCAACTTGCTGCTACTATGGGACTTGATATTTTAGGTACAAAGCTGTATGGTTTTCACCTGTGATCACCAGTTGTCAACCTCTGCCCAGTCATCTTGCTTTGGGGGTAGTAACGCAACTGTAACGCATATACATAGACCTGAATTTCATTAATTAAATGTGTCCATGCAGAGGAAAAATGATGTGTTTATGATCTTCCCCATCCATTAGTTATCAGTAATGTATGTTCAGTGTATGCATTAAAATTCTTACCAATTGTCGTCTTCTGCCATTTCCAGCGCTGCTCCAATCACTCTTCTTCACCATGTGAGTGGCTCACACAACGTTTCAGTGTGGACCAGAAGTCACTTGCTCAGTGTAGTTCTGTGAGATTCAGAATGAAGATCTCATAGACTTACATTAAGGAACAAAGGAGCAAGAAAGAGCTATGGTCACAGGAAGGTGCAGCACTGGAAATGGTAGAAATCAGCCACTGGTGATTACCGTATATACTTGAATATAAGCCGACCCAAGTATAAGCCGATTCACCTAATTTTGCCACGGAAAACTGGGTAAGCTTATTGACTTGAGTATAAGCCAGGTATGCATTGTCCCCTCATCCCTGTCCTGGTATGCATGACTCCCCATCGCTGTCCTGCTATGTGTGGCTCTCCTCATCCCGTCGATGTATGCATGGCTCCCCCGGTCCTGTGTTGTAGGCATGGCTCCCCCCGGTCCCGTCGTTGTATGCTTGGCTCCCCCGGTCCATAGTTGTATCCATTCCTGGTATGCATGCTTGAAAAAAAAGCAAAAACATCCTACTCACCCTCCTTCAGGGTGCCATCGTAGGCGCAGCACCTCTTTCCGGCTTCCAGCAGCGCTTCCTGTGCTGAGCGATCACGTGGCACCGCTCATTAAGGTAATGAATATGCGCTCCACACCTCTTTAGCAGCGGCACAGTTACAACAGAAGTCGCCGGCTCCTGACGCTTCTTCCCCTCCCATGCCGGCTTTCTGGACAATGACTCGTGTATAAGCTGAGAGGGGCGTTTTCAGCACAAAAAAATGTGCTGAAAATCTCGGTTTATACACGAGTATATACGGTATTTTAATGCATATGCTGAACAAACATTATTGATAGCTAATAGATGGGGAAATGAGAAAAAAAAACATTGTTGTAGCTTTGTAATTTTTATTAGACTATGTATAGGTCCATGTACATTAAAGATTTTGTCATGGTTTTTTCTCCTTCGTCTCATTGAGGGACACAGATACTGTGGGTGTATGCTTCTGCCGCTAGGAGGCTGACACTAAGTGAAAAAAAGAGGTTAGCTCCTCCACAGTATACACCCTCGCCCCTATTGCGCGCGGAAATCAGTTTTTTGCTTAGTGTCCTATGGAGGCACACACAGTCTGGATCACTCCAGACTATTTTTTTCTAGTTTACTATGAAGATGAGACAGGGGCGACGGACCCTATTGAAAGGGTCCGATCTCCCCAAACCATCAACGGGCGAGCACGCGTTGCGTATCGCCTCCGCGTATACTTTCCCGCACCGATGGACATATCTGGGACTTTTCCCCAGACTTCTATTTTTATTTGTTATTTTATGAAGATAAGACAGGGGCAACGCATCCTATTGAAAGGATCCGATTTCCCCAAACCATCAACGGGCGAGCATGTGCGAGTATCCCTCCACGTATCCTTTCCCGCACCGAGGGGCATATCTGGGTTTTTTTCCCCAGACATCTATTTTTGTTTGTTATTTTATGAACAAGAGACAGGGGCAACGGATCCTATTGAAAGGATCCGATTTCCCCAAACCATCAACAGGCGAGCACGTGCGAGTATCCCTCCACGTATCCTTTCCCGCGACGTGGGACATTATGCCAGACTTAGCCCTGTCCACCCCTAGGTATTGAAAGCAGACCTCAGATTGCGACTCAGACGAGCCCCTTGACCTGGACACTCCAAGGTCAGGTGAAACAGTGGACAGCCTCATAGAAGCCGTCAATCAGACCCTGGGGATTGAGGATGATCCCGCAGCGGCTACGGGGCATAAAGTGGCATTTAAACGAGTGAAGCGGCCGCACAGAATTTTTTCCTCTCACCCTGAGTTTGAGGACATAGTGCAGCGGCACAGAGAACGTCCAGACCGGCGTTTTCTCGGCTTAAAAGGCACTCGAAACGAGGTATCCATTTGCTCCGGACCTCCGTAAACAATGGATGGAATCCCTGATAGTGGATCCTCCGGTTTCACGCCTGGCCACTAAGACCCTGTTATCTGTCCCTAGGGTTTCCTCGATTAAAGATTCCACGGACTGCCTTATTGAGAGCCTAGCTCGTTCAGTATATGAGGCGTCAGGGTCTGCACTCGCTCCCTCGTTCGCAGCAACTTGGGAAGCCAAGGCCATGTTATCATAGTCAGAAACATTAAACAAGGTCACGCAGGAGCAGGATCTACCTGGACCTGTTGAAGCGTCTGTGTACGCGAAACGGCTGACGTCCGTCTTTTTCCCCGCATGCCTCATGTTATCTGCCTGTCCTTTATTGTGTGACCTTTAATGGTTGAATAAAGAAACACTGCACTGCAAATCTGGGTGAGTGCCACATCTTTTTCCCCCTTTTTTTTTTACAAATTTAGCATGTTTTTTCTGATGCTGAGCACCGTTATTCCCAGCAGTGTTTTACACACTGTGTGCCTGTGATTGATCCTCGACTTGTTGCTGGTGGATTAGAGCCTTGGTGCCGTTCATCTGGGCTTTCTTTGAATTGAATTATGTAATGAATGCGTCTTTGGATGCGACCAATTGTTCAGCAATTGCTGCCGCTAATGCAATCTCTATCTGAAGAGCCCTATGGTTGAGGACATGGCGGGCCGATTCTACTTCCAAGAAGTCCTTGTCTTCCCTGCTTTATCAGTGCGGCTGCCTATTTGGAGAAAAGTTGGATCAAGTTATCTCCAACTCCACAGGAGAAAAGAGCAGTTTTCTCCCTCAACAGAAGGTTAAACCGCTTTTCGTCACCCGGTTCAGGCACGTTTTCGGGCCTTTCGCAGTGCCACCGGCCATTCTGCGCCGAGCGTGACTGCATTCGTCAGGGGGCGGCCGCTAAGCAGCCTGAGCCTGGTCCCGGACCCGAATAGGAGACTGGTCCCGAGTCATGGGTTAAAAGACTCCGGGTGGACTATGGGGCCCAATTCCGCCACCTCAGGCCGCCCCAACCAGGATAGGGAGCGTCAGGTCTCATATAGAGCCAACCCACTGAGGAGAAACCGTGCTCAACAGGCCAGATCAAGGGACCCAGATCCTAAAGATCATCGGCCAAATGACTCAAGGTCTTTACCAGACGACACCAGCAAGGTGGGTGGCCGCCTACTCTGTTTTCGCCACGTCTGGGCCAATATCGCTCACGACGTATGGGTAAAAGAATTGATGTCCTCAGGTTACAAAATAGAATTTGTCAGATACCCTCCAAGATGGTTTTTCTTTCCCGGCTTCCCAGGGTGGATACCCAGGTAAGGGCTCTATTGGGAGCCATCAAGTCACGCCTACACAACGGAGTCATTGTTCCAGTGCCGGAACACGGAAGAGCTCAGGGGTTCTGTTCTAACCGTTTTGCGGTTCCCAAAAAGGACGGGTCTGTCAGGCCTGTTTTGGACCTGAAGCTTCTGATCAAATTCATCAGGATCAGACATTTCTGGATGGAGTCTCTCCGTTCAGTCATATCGGCCATGGAGCAGTGAGAATACTTGGCCTCAATAGACAACCAGGACATTTTCCTCCTCATCAGAGGTTTCTACGCTTCGCCATCAGTTCAACATTTTCAGTTCGTAGCGCTACCCTTCGGGCTAGCCACAGCTCCCAGAGTGTTCACAAAGGTTATGGCAATTGTCATGGCCACACTGCATTCTCAAGGCATAGTCGTCTTGCCTTATCTGGACGACCTCTTGGTCAAGGGTCCGTCAATACGGGCATGTGAGGAAGGTGGCAACATCACGCTAGATACTCTTGCTGCTTAGATGGTTGGTCAATACAAAGAAATCATCCCTTGTGCCAGCTCAGAGGATCTCCTTCCTAGGAATGATCTTAGACACTTGCCGATGGTTGGTAATTCTTCCTCAGGAAAAGGCGCTAGTCTCCGGCAGGGAGTCCGGACACTACGCCAACCAGTCCTTCATACCATCCGATCCGGGATGAAGATCCTAGGGAAAATGGCAGCAATGGAAGCGATACCTTTCGTCCAGTTCCATCTTCACCCCCTGCAGCACGCCTCGTGTCAGCCTGGGACAAGAATCCTTTCACTCTCGATCGGCGGTGCCAACTGTCCTCTCAAGTCAGGCAGTCGCTCGGATGGTGGATAACCAGTTCCCTCTCTGGCCTAGGGGAAACCTTTCCCTCCAGGTCATGGGCTGATAATGACAATCGACGCCAGTCTCCTCGGTTGGGGAGCAGTGTTTAGCCACCACGCAACCCAGGAACGGTGGTCGCCACAGGAGGCACGCCTCCCGATCAACTTATTGGAGATACAAGCATCTCGGCTGGCTCTGCAGAAGTTTCTTCACTTTCTAGCCGGCCGCCCCGTCCGGATTCCATCGGACAGCGCTACGGCGGTGGTTTACATAATTTGTCAGGGAGGCACCCGCAGCAGAGCAGCCATGCCCGAGATGGGGCACGTTTTTCAGTGGGCCGAAGCAAACCACTCGGTGATTTTGGCTGTCCACATCCCTGACGTGGAAAATTGGGCGGCAGACTTCCTCAGCCGGCAGGGTCTTGCATCTGGAGAGTGGTCTCTACATCCCGAAGTTCTTCAGCAGATTTGTCAACTGTGGGGAGCTCCGGATGTGGACCTGATGGCTTCCAGAGTAAATGCCAAGGTGCCCACATATGTCGCTCGGGCCAGGGACCCGCAGGCATTCGCGGTGGATGCGCTGGTTCTGCCATGGAACCAGTTTCGCCTCCCATATCTATTTTCCCCACTGCCACTACTCCCGAGAGTCAGCAAAGGGATCAAGACGGAAGGGGGGGCCGGCGATTCTGCTGGCCCCGTTGAGCGTGGTACGCAGATCTAATGCAGCTGCTTGCCGACATTCCTGGGCGCCTGCTAGAGAGCCCAGATCTACCGTCTTGAGGGCCGATGTGCCACCCGAACTCAGGGATCCTGTGTTTGACGGCAGGGCCGTTGAATCTTGGATTCTAACCCAGGCAGGGTTCGGGAGCAAGGTGGTCGCTACAATGATTAGCGCCCGGAGGCCTGCTTCAGCATGAATTTACCACCACACCTGGAAGGTGTTCTTTGCTTGATGTCGAGGCGCGGTGTTTCTCACTGAGATTCTCGATCCCCGACATCTTGGCTTTTCTCCAGTCGGGCTTAGAGAGCCCGGATAGCTCAGTCGGTAGAGCATTAGACTCGGGCTTTGCCCCAGGTTCCCTCAGGAGACAAATGTCGGCCTTATCTGTCCTGTTCCAGCGCAGAATTGCTACCGATTTGCAGGTGAAGACTTTTCATTCAGGGAGTTTCCCACTTGGTACCTCCCTATAAGGTGCCTATGGATGCCTGGGACCTTAACATGGTCCTAAGTGTTCTGCAGGAAGCTCCATTTGAACCGCTTCAGAATATCTCTTTGAGGTACCTTACCTGAAAAGTGGTGTTCGTAGTGGCCATCACTTCCATCAGGCGGGCTTCAGAGCTGGCGGCCCTATCCTGTCGAGCTCCGTTCCTCACTCTCCATAAAGATAAGGTGGTCCTCAGACCAGCCCCTCCTTTTCTGCCGAAAGTCGTGTCCTCTTTTCACATTAATGCAGATGTTGTTTTGCCTTCATTTTGTCCAGCACCAGTGCGCCATGTGGAAAAGGCTCTTCACACGTTAGACCTGGTAAGAGCCCTCCAGAGGTACGTGTCGCAGATGGCACCCTTTCGTCAGACGGACACGCTGTTCGTGCTCCCCGAAGGGCGCAGGAAGGGACTCGCTGCTTCAAAATCGACCATAGCCAGATGGATTCGTTGGACGGCTCAGGAGTCCTACCGTATTAGAGGCACGCCGACTCCAGCAGGGATCGGAGGGCACTCTACCCGGGCAGGGGGCGCCTTTTTGGGCGCTTCGGCACTAGACTTCGACGGAACAGGTTTGCAAGTCAGCAACCTGGTCCAGCCTGCACACATTTGCCAAACATTATAATATCCATGCTCAGGCCTCAGCGGATGCGAGCCTGGGTAGAAGGATTCTCCAAGCAACAGTGGCGCACCTTTAAACAAGAGGTGCATGTAGCTTGGAGCGGTGAGTCAATCTCCCACCCAGGGACTGCTTTAGGACATCCCACTGCATTTGTGTCCCCCAATGAGACGAAGGAGAAACATGGATTTTTGTGAGTACTCACCGTAAAATCCCTTTCTCCGAGACGCTCATTGGGGGACACAGCACCCACCCTATTAGCCAGTTGGCTCTTGTTTTGTTTAAATGAATATGTGTTTACCTATTTGATATAATGGTAGTGTTTTCCTTTGGACATGTTGTGCCTGTATTAAGGCTGATTTGTTGTTCTCCTACTGCTTTGAAGCCAAACTGATTTCCGCCTGCAATAGGGGTGAGGGTTTATACTGCGAAGGAGGAGCTAACCTCTTTTTTCCACTTAGTGTCAGCCTCCTAGCGGCAGAAGCATACACCCACAGTATCTGTGTCCCCCAATGAGCGTCTCGGAGAAAGGGATTTTATGGTGAGTACTCACAAAAATCCATGTTTTAATATGGTATGTGTGTACCTAGGCTGTGGAATGCTGACAGCCTGCAATATACTCCCTGTCAGCATTCTGTACCATTGCCCAGATACCACGCTTCAGCATGTGACCTGCTCCCTCCTGATTTAGGAAGAGCTGCTCACACTCTGTCTAGAGTTTTCCTGTCTAGGAGAGACTGGACATAATGTCACAACAGGCAATACTCCCATTCTCTGCCAGACCTGCCTCTTGATTTTTTTTGCGCAAGCGCTGGAAGCGATTCTAGTGTTTGTGCAGAGACTCCTCATACCTGCGCACCACACTGTAGCTTAGTGCGAGGCAGCACAGATGATTTGATCAAACTGTCCAATCAGTTGTTAGCAGTAACAAGGCTAGTAGCAAAAGGGAAAGTCCAATGAGCGCCTACTTCCTCTGACTGAGGGAACCGTTCATTTGAAAAGAGAGAGCAGGGAGTGCGGCTGTCGCAGCTCTCTGCTCCTTGATCTTTTGCACCTAGCACTGTCACAGGATGACACAAAGAAAAAAAAGATTGCTGACGCCATGCCACATTTGAAGAGCCCCTGACATGCCAAAACATCAGAAACCCCCCACAAGTGGCCCAATTTGGCAACTACGCCTCTCAGTAAATTCATCTAGGAGTGTGGTGAGCATTTTTAAAGCTTAGGAGATTCACAGAATTGTATAGCCTTGAACTGAGTAAATGGAAAATTCCCATTTTTTTCCACCAAACTGTTGCTTTTCCCCCAAGTTTTTAATTTTCAGAAGAGGTAATATGAGAAAACGAATGTTACAATTTGTTACACAATTTCTCCTGAGTATGCTGATACCCCATATGTGGTCAAAAACTACCTTTGATAAACAGTGCAAAGCTCAGAAGGGAAGAAGCGCCATATTGGAGTTCAGATTTGGTTGGAATGATTTGAGGACGCCATATCACATTGGCAGAGCCCCTGAGGTGCCAAAACAGCAGAACACCCCCCCCCCCCCCCCATATGTGACCTTTTTTTTTTTTTTTTTTTTTTACAAAGTACACCTCTCATTGAATTCATCTAGGAGTGCAGTAATCATATTGACATCACATGTGCCTTACAGAATTTTATACCATTGGACGGTGAAGAAAAAAATAATTACATTGTTACCACTAAAATGTTGTTTTAGCCCCAAATTTTTATTTTTTATAAGGGCTAACAGGAAAAAATGAACCTCACAATTTGCAGTGGATGTTGCTGAGTGAAAATTGCAAATCTGCTATTGCAGTGCCCGGTATGCTATAGTACCGACACATTGTGCCCAACTTGTACTTCTGGGGTAGGTGGGTTCTCATCACTGCAGAAATGCCAAACGTGGGTACTAACTGCATTTTAGGCACACTGGAGCTCCGAAGGGCGGGGGCATTAGGATTTGGGAGCGTAGATTTTGCTTGAATGTCTTTTGGGGGGCGAGGAGTCATGGCGCTTTTACATATCCTTTGTATTAGTAGTAACGTGAAAGCACCTTATATTTCCATTAACAGATGACGAACCTGTGGATTGAGTGGATTTTTCTGTGGATTGGGGTGAAGTTTTTTTTGTTTTTTTTTGGGGGGGGGGACATTTTACATAACATTTTGTATCACATATATCCTGCGCTCTACGTTGAACCCTTACATCGGGATTTCCATCTAAACCTCTGAATGACGTGAGATCCCCGAGGGATTCATTCACTATAGTAAAGTAACAGTCGTGGCCAAAGGTTTTGAGACTGACACAAATATTGGTTGTCACAAAGTTTATTGCTTTAAAGTGGCAATTTGCATTAACTTTAGATTGTTATGAGGAGTTATCATTCCTTACCATGAAAATTAACTTAATCATAAAACACAATTTCTACTGAATTTCACCCCTGCCATAAAAAGACCTGCTGACATCATTGTTGAAAGTGTTACCAAGAACAAGGCAGCTTGGTAACACTCTGCTATGCAGACTGGTTACTTTAAAAGGGGGCTGGCACTTGAAAGCAAAGTCTCTTCTGTTAACATGTGCAGTGATCATTTCTTTCCTGAAAAGCTCTTTTGATTGCTGCTTTTAATGCTATGTTCACACTTTGCTTTTTTCTGCAGGAAAAAACTGTTCTCTTGGCAGTAAAGAAGCTGCATACAAAAAGCAGGTTTTGCTGCAGTTTTTGCTGCATTTTTCTGGATTCCAAAGTTTATCTTTGCTTCCACCGCAGAAGAATGAACACATGTCACCAATGCAAGACATATGTGAAACCATAAAATCATTTTTGGGGAAAAAAGGTCTATTTGATCAAATTATTTAGTGGAAAAAGATGTCTGAAAAAATAGTGACTATTCTCAACAAAGTTTTTCAAGCTCATGAAAAAATACGCAATTGCCAGTGTAATAGCTGGGGGGCTTCGATTGGGTCTGGCATAGTTTACCAAAGACATTGGCAGACCATGGAGTTTGTAGGACATGGTTTACTTTCACACTTTGGTAGGCCATTGAGTTGGTCAGGTATTGTTTAGTTTCACACCTTGGTTGGCTAATTTTACTTGACACATATTACTAATTTAATTAAACTGCCCTAATCCTAACTACCATTCTCCGGTGAGAACACCAAGACATTATGGTTTAAACTTGGGAAAATCACAAAAATAAATGGGTTTCACAAACTTCGGTACCTGCTTTATTTTCCCTAAAATGCAGAAAAACCTAATACCTGTGTTTTTTAAAAAATTTTTGCACTTATTGCTTTTAATGGAGGAAAAACGCTGAAGGTTACATGGTGCTGTTTTAAAAAACGCAGCAGTTTTCCAATTTAGTCAGGAAAAAACTTCATAGTGTGTCAATGAGATTTCTGAAATCTCATAGCTTTGCTGATACTGTAAAACAAACGTTAACTTTGCATTAAAAAAATGCAACGTGTGAGCTTAGCCTAAGATTGCTCCTAAATCAGCCATTTATCGGATCATTAAGAACTTCAAAGAGAGAAGTTACATTGCTGTGAAGAAATTCCAGCAAGTGTCAGGACTGTCTCCTAAAGATGGTTCAGCACCAGTGCAGATCTTGCTCGGGAATGGCAGCAGGCAGGCGTCTGTGCATCTTCACTTACCGTCAGGTGAAGGCTTTTGGAGGTTTGTCTAGTGAGGGCTATTCCTCTGTGGGAGTGGAATCACTCAAAATTTTACCTAAGAACACTATCATGAATAGAAAATGGGATCAAAACATCCCTCAAGAGCAACTTCTCCCAACCATTCGGAAGGCGTTTGGTGATGAACAATGATTTTCCCAGCGTGATGGAAAATCATGTCATACAGCAAAAGTGAGGACTAAGGCTAGGTTCACATTAGCGTTTCAGTCCATAGCGTGGTGCTGCGGACTTCTTTCCTTGAGCTCCGCCTACTTTCGCATGCGTCCTGCGTACCTATATTTAACATTGTGTATGCAGGGACATGCGTTTTATGCGGATGTGTCCGTGTGCGGCTTTTTGACGTGCCCGCCGAACGCAAGAAAACACAACATGTTGCGTTCGGAGGGCACTTCAAAACGATGCGTGCGGACGCATCCGCATACAACACATGTCCCTGTGTACACAATGTTAAATATAGGTACGCAGGACGCATGCAAATGTAGGCAGAACTTAAGAAAGAAGTCCACAGCACCACGCTGTGGACTGAAACGCTAATGTAAACCCGGCCTAAGTGACTCAAGCAACTAAACAATGAAATATGGGACAACGGATGGGACATATCCCAGAACTCAACCCCATTGAGAACATGTGGTCAGTTCTCAAACAGGACGACAAGCAAAAATTGTGAAAATCTCCAAGCACTGATTAGGCAAGAATTGGTTGCTGCCAATCAGTATTTGGCCCAGAAGCTTATAGCTGCCAGTGTGAAGTGCAGAAATCTTGTCACATAAGGGTTAACACTGTAAACATTAAATCTTTTTATAAACTTGATGTATTTGTCAGTAAACATGTAAAAACTTATGAAATACTTTGTGTCTCGAAACCTTTGGCCACAACTGTACAATACCCTAATGGTGATGTTATATATGAAGTGTCCCAACAGTGTGTCCGCTAGGTGTTGTCTTGAATAGAACAGGGAATAAAGGGAGGAAAAAAGTTGAGGCATCATTCAGTGCAACCAATTCAGCTTTAATTGTCCTGGTACTAATTTCAGCACATAAATCAGTGGTGTGGAGCTCAAGAACTGCTGATTTCTCAGTTTGTACAGGGGCATCTATTATTATTATTATTATTTATTGTTATAGCGCCATTTATTCCATGCCGCTTTACATGTGAGGAGGGGTATACATAATAAAAACAAGTACAATAATGTTAAACAATACAAGTCATAACTGGTACAGGAGGAGAGAGGACCCTGCCCGCGAAGGCTCACAATCTACAAGGGATGGGTGATAATACAGTAGGCGAGGGTAGAGCTGGTCGTGCAGCGGTTTGGTCGATCGGTGGTTACTGCAGGTTGTAGGCTTGTCGGAAGAGGTAGGTCTTCAGGCTCTTTTTGAAGGTTTCGATGGTAGGTGAGAGTCTGATTTGTTGTGGTAGAGTGTTCCAGAGTAGGGGTGATGCGCGAGAGAAATCTTGTATGCGATTGTGGGAAGAGGAGATAAGAGGGGAGTACAGAAGGAGATCTTGTGAGGATCAGAGGTTGCGTGCAGGAAAGTACCGGGAGACGAGGTCACAGATGTATGGAGGAGACAGGTTGTGGATGGCTTTGTATGTCATGGTTAGGGTTTTGAACTGGAGTCTCTGGGCAATGGGGAGCCAGTGCAGGGATTGACAGAGGGGAGAAGCTGGGGAATAGCGGGGGGACAGGTGGATTAGTCGTGCAGCAGAGTTTAGAATAGATTGGAGGGGTGCGAGAGTGTTCGAGGGGAGGCCACTGAGCAGGAGGTCAATCTGTCAATTTTTCTCAGATTTTCAAATATGTATCTGAGCATCGCCTTGCTGTATATGTGAGCGTATGCATAGTAACTACGTTCCTCATTTCTCCGACCTGTGACCCTCTAGATGCTCTTTTTGTAGGCTTCCAATTCAGTACTGCAAAATGTCTGACATAGTAGTTTTATACAAACTTCTTGAACCATTGCTTATGCTCCATTTTTCCCTTGTGCACAAAGACCATGTACAGTTCGATAAACTTTTCCGTGTTCCTACAGGCGATATCCCTCTGCATATTAACATTAGAGAGACCTGCGACTTGGGCAAGCCGGTAGTCGTGTCTGATCCAGAGAGCAGTGAGGTGAATATTGCAGTAGAGCTAATAAGCAGACAAGAGAAAAAATGCACAAATTACCCTGATCCGGCATCTAGATTGGTTCTCCATGGCAGCCGGACAAAGCCGTGTTCACTACTGCGCTGACGATACTCTGCGTTAGGGCCTGGTGAACGCAACGGACAGCCAGGGCAATGGGAAGAGGATATCCAGTGCAGAGGTGAACACTGGTCCCATATTATCTGCCACGGAAGACCAAGCTGCACACCGGACCCAGGATATTTCATATCTTTTCCTCAATCTTTACTTGTAAAACTTTTTTTTATTTACTTGTAACATTCTGTGTTTTTTATTTATTTTTTTATTCATTGCAGGCTAAGGCATATATGGCTATTGCACAACAAATAATAAGCAGAGTCTCCAAGTGAAGGTGAAGTGTCTACATAAAAGAAGTTGGTTTTTTTTAAAGGCTAAAATAAAGGTTTATCAGGATCCCAACAGGCAAGACGCTGTAGCGGATGAAGACCAGGACAAAAACTGAATGTACTACCTTGTGCTTTTATGGGTAGTGCACTCCCATGTACACTATGTAAGGTTTTGTCTAGGCAAGAATGGGCACATCGAAGTGTCTAATGTACTTACTCATCCCAAGAACGTTCAATTTTCAGAAAATTATGTGTAATAAATGAGAAAATATGTTAGGATTGGATAAGGTGGGAAGGGAAAACCACAGATACCAACTGTTCATCCATGTAGTGACGTCAGTGGACATAAAGTAGAAGGAAGCCAATAATTTATGAATGTCAGTGCAACCTTTTGGCTTATGTTGTGCACTTTTTCTGCTGTTCTTTATTGTCTGGCATATTTACGCTGCTTTTCTTTTATTCTTTCCTGCTTCTGCACCATGCCTGCTTTTTTTCAGGTTTTGTCAGGCAAAATGGGCATGGTCTAGAGAGACAGATTGACGTTTTATATATGACTGATAATAAATTTTATTAAAATGAACAATTATTCTTGCGTATAGATCTTTACTGATAAGAAGAGACCTCGAAATCTATAAAGGAAATCTATATCCCGTTCTTCTCTTAGATCTTGATGTAGATGTAAACTCCTTACATTCTGTAGAACCTATGTGTTTATATTTAACCCCTTCCTGCTGTGGCCAATTTTCGTTATTTTAATTTTTGTTTTTTTTCCTCCCTTTCTTCCAAGAGCCCTTGATTTTTTTCTGGATGAGTTGTTCTTTTGAATGACGTCATTCGTTACTTTGACACATTGGTGCACTGGAGAAAAAAAAACTCCAAGTGCAGTGAAATTGCAGAAAAAAACCCTCAATTCTGACATTCTTTTTGGGAATTGTTTTTACTGCGTACACTGTGTGCCAAAAATGAATAGGGCAATATGATTCTCCTCCTCGGTACCAATTTTTTTTTTACTATTTTAATGGTGAAAAACAAATCAGAACTTTGAGAAAACAATATTTTTTTTTGTTGTGTTGCCATTTTCTGAGAAAAGTAACGTTCTCATTTTTTTGGATCAATGGAGCTGTGTGACTGCTTATTTTTTGCGGAGTGAGACCGCATACTTATTGATAACATTTTGTGATGGCTATGACATTCTGAACACTAATTTTGTTGGTATTTCAGTGACCAAAAAATTACAATTTTGGTTTTGCTTTTTTCTGTTAACCGATTGGTTTAATTATTTTAGTATTTGATAGATTAGACTTTTCTGGACACAGCAATGCCACATGTGTTTTTTTCATAATCTTTATTTTTAATGGGGGAAGGAGTGTTATTTGAACTTTTAATCTTTTATTTTTTTTTTTCATAGTTCTTTTAAAACATTTTTTCATTTTATGCTTCACTGTATTTATTAGTCCCTTTAAGGGACTTGAGCCTGCGATTGTCTGATCACTTCTGCTATACACAGCAATACCACAGTATTGCTGCATATGGTAAAAATCACAATCTCATTTGAAGCCCGGCCACAGGCTGGGTGTCAAGGGAGCTCCGTATGACAGGCACGGACGTCTTCAACAGAACCCCGGATGTCCTAGCAACCCATCCATCCCCTGCGATCATGTCACAAGCACATTGATGGCCACATAGGCTCATTGTTAATGCCGCTGTCAGAGATTGACAGCGGCATTTAACTGGTTAACAGTTGCAGTGTCAGAGTCAGATGATGGCTGAATATCACTGGAATCATCTGCCAAAAAAGATTGGGCTCGGCTTACAAGCCCGTATCAAAGTCAGGGAGGCGACATATGACGTAACTGTATATAGTGTGTTGTTAAGGGCGTAAGCAATTATGAAGTGATAAAGTATCACTAGGTTATTCCATCATTTTAGGACTAGTGGGAGTTTTAGCCTCCCTACCACCAATGAAGGGGGCTAAATAATACTAATGTTGATTTTTTTTTTCCCTTTGGGAAATCTGCACTGTGGCTAATAATATGCCATAATTTTTGTCAATATCTTATCTTATTATTTAAGTAATCCAAGTAAAGTTATAGATGGGTATAATGCAGGCACTATAGAATAGCAAGTGAATAACCATCATAGGTACAAGGTGTTAAAGTACACTCGCCACCTGGTTTTTGCTACCTAATCTAATGAACCTCATCCTGGTATGCATGGCCCCATCAGAAAACATTAAAGAAAAAAAAAAAAACATTCTACTTACAGTACTTTCCCAACGCCCAAAGAGGGGAATGTTGATTTATCTTAAGTAGTGGCAAACGTGACCGCTGGCAGCTGCAGGAAGGCTCTGGCTGACACTGTGCAAGCTACTGAAGAGTAATGAATACTCCCTGCACTCTGTATACACAGTCCCGATGTGCAGAGTGGTGAGTATTCCGGCAGCTGTGCTCTGCTTGGAGCAGCACATGATGTCCCTACCATGCGCTGCTTAAAGGATAAAGCAGCTGCTGGCAACTGAGCAGGACGCTGCAAGGGAGCGCTGGGAAGGCAAGTGTAAATTTTTAATTTTTTTTTATGTTTTCTGATGGGACCATGCATACCAGCATGGGGGTGGGTGTCAATTATAAGGATAGGGCCATTTATACCAGGACCGGGATGGGGGCCAATCATACCAAGGTACTATTAAAGAAAAATGATTATTCATTGCCTTACATGGCCATGGGCGTGGAATGCAGTGAACATTCATTTCTCTTTAGCAGCAAGCACATGAATTAGCCGCTTCAGCCTCCTGTGACCCGATGCTCCGCTGATTCCATACCAGAATAGGAATGGGGCCCTGCATAACAGAATAGGAATGGGGTCATGCATACCAGGATAGGGATGGGGTCATGCATACTAGGACGAGATGGGGGCCCTGCATACCAGGATAGGTATGGGGCCATGCATACTAGTATAGGCATGAGGGCGATCATTCCTTCCAGGATAGGGATGAGGGGGCCATGCTCACCAGGATAAGGATGAGGGGGCTATGCACATCAGGATAGGGATAAGGGAGCCATGCATACCAGGATAGGGATGAGGGGGCCATACACACCAGGATAGGGATGAGAAGGCCATGCATACCAGGATAGGGATGAGGGGGTGATGCATACAAGGATAGGGATGAGGGGGCCATACACACCAGGATAGGGATGAGAGGGCCATGTATACCAGGATAGGGATGAGGGGGCCATACACACCAGGATAGGGATGAGAAGGCCATGCATACCAGGATAGGGATGAGGGGGTGATGCATACAAGGATAGGGATGAGGGGGCCATACACACCAGGATAGGGATGAGAGGGCCATGTATACCAGGATAGGGATGAAGGGGCCATGCATACCAGGATAGAGATGAGGGGGTGATGCATACAAGGATAGGGATGAGGGATCCATGCATACCAGGGTAGGGATGAGGGGGCCATGTGTATCAGGATGGAGATGAGGGGACCATATATACCAGGATAGAAGATATTAAGTACAGAATCGATCACATTTTTTTTCCTTATTTCCTCTAAAATCTAGGTGCGTCTTATGGTCTAGTGTGTCATATAGTCCGAAAATTATGGTAGATAAACATTATATACATTTCTCTTCATGGTTTTAATTAGAAAACAGTGTGCAATGTTCCCAATGCTGTAAATAAAAACTAGTATAAAGATTTAGTGACTAACTCCATGTTTTTGAACGCACTTCTGTTATTTTGAACAATACTGTACATAGTCCGATGTCTTGTGTTCAAATCCCACAAACGACAACATCTGCAAGGAGTTTGTATGTTCACCCCATGTTTGCATGGGTTTCCTCAGAGTTCTTCGGTTTCCTCCCACACTCCAAAGACAAACTGATAGGGAATTTAGATTGTGAGCCCCAATGGGGACAGTGACGATAGTCTGTAAAGCGCGGTGGAATTAATGGCGCTATATACAACAATCGAGTAAAATAAATATTTAGCTTTTTTCTAAAGTTCCATTGTCCACAGTATCCTTGAACATGACTCATCAGGTTGAATCAATGTAGTGCCAGTTTTTACAGAAACTATTAAAGATCGTGATAGATTCAATTGAATTGGAATATGACAGGTGTCTGGTTTTTTTTTTTTTTTGGCTAGATTAGATATCAGTTTGTTGCATTACTCTGACCCTCAAACAGCAATGGAGAAAAGAGCATAGTCATGAAATCCAAGTTGTAATTAGTTGTGATTTTAATAATGTGTTACCATTGTGAAATGTCCGAACTCTACTGAGGATGGGATGTCTTTCTTCCATGCACATATCCTCGAATACACTTCTGTGCAGCTTTGCACAGAATTTGGCTCTAAGACTAATCTGTTAAAAGCTTTGTACAGTATATTGAAAGTGACACAAAACTGTTAAGCCAAAGTCCATTAAAGCATTAACAAAGGTAGCATTAAGGGCTGAAAAGAATGTAGATTCACATTGACATTAACAGTTATTGAAAATTGTTCAGTGTTTGGCCGTGGCATGAATACTTTAAGGAATGTGTGTACTCTGATTCTGCGGTCAAACAGATACATTTATCATTGAGTTCTCTATATCAAGAACTGATGCTACAGCAAGACATAGAATCTGCAGAATGCCTACCTACTGATCGTACACGTTTAAGGTAAATTCACACCACACAACTATCATTCAGTCTATATGGGCTGCTGATCATCTGACAAGCAAGCAAATCGTCTGTTTCTTCAGGCGGAAGTATCTTTTGTGTAAACAGAACCTGTGCTGCCAAGAACTATGGCCGCTTATCACCACTGAGTGATCTATTACTGATTGTTCAGTTCGTATCTAAAGCCGGGTTGGCCTGTGTTAACTGGAGACCGGAGTGAAATTTCTGGAGTACATAGTGCCACAGCTCGTCATTGAATTTGCTGAGCTGTGACATCACACCTCCACGCCGCCATCCCGCCTCAGCTCTTCCTATTTCTGAAGAGCCAACAGAAAACTTTCATGACAACACGAAAAGTCTTAGGCTGAGTTCACACGTGGTGTTTTTTCGCGTTTCCGCGGCGGTTTTAACCACGCGATTTTGCCGCGAAAACACCAAAAATAAGCATCCCATGCATTCCTATGGGATTCCGCAATGCTGTGCTAATGCTGCAGTTTTTACCGCGGCGGAATCGCTTCGCGGTAAAAAACGCAGCATGCTCCTTAATTTTGCGGAATTGCGGCGATCCCGCACCCATAGGAATGCATTGTTCTGCTTACTTTCCACATGTGGCTGTGCACACCATGCGAAAAGTAAGCATAACAATTGCGGATGGTACCCACGGTCCAGAGGAGAGGAGACTGTCCTCCAGGCTTTGGGTACCATATCTCTGTAAAAAATAGGATTTAAAATAAAAAATATTGTTATTCTCACCTTCCGACGTCCCGTGCAGCCTTCCCACCTCTCTCCATGCTCCCGTTCCCAGTAATCCTTTGCGAAAATGCCCGCGATGGCGTCCGTTCTCGCAGGATCGCGAAGTCTCGTGGTCATTCGCGCAATGTCATTGCTATTTACCGCGAGACGTCGCGATCCCGCGAGAACGGACGTCGTCGCGGGCATTTTCGCAAAGGATTACTGGGAACGGGAGCATGGAGAGAGGCGGGAAGGCTGCGCGGGACATCGGAATGTAAGAATAACACCATTTTTTATTTTTTTTATTATTTTTTACATTTTATCTTTTACTGCTGATGCTGCATAGGCGGCCTCAGTAGTAAAAAGTTGGTCACACTTGTCAAACACTATGTTTGACGAGTGTGACCAACCTGTCAATCAGTTCTCCAAGCGATGCTACAGATCGCTTGGAAAACGCTAGCATTCTGCAAGCTAATTACACTTGCAAAATGCTAGTTTTTCTGCGGGAAAGTCGCGGGAATTTAAAATGCGATTTTCCCGCGGAATGGAATTACGGAACTCTCGCGGTAATCTCCGCGAGAGTTCCGCTACGTGTGAACCCAGCCTTAAAATGTCAAAACCCTTGAGTAGCAATGAAATTTTGCAACTTTTCGACGCTTTTACACCACTTTTTGAGCAAAATAACTTTGATAAATCAGGGTCAAGATCTATTGGTTTTGAAAAAGCAAGTGCAGGACACGGATACCTTTATGAGTTGTTAGAAGTAGCCAAAACCAAATGTATGTTTTCCCGTCTCCCATGATGGCACACCTGAGAGGGGATCCACCCAGTGAGGACAGGAACCCTACTGAAGATAAAAGGGCAGTACCTCTCCCTCGCTTCAGTTGGGTTTCCTGTCCTGACAGGGACCCGTGTGCTGAAGACGGCGTGTCAAGATGTCAGTACCTTCCCACCCCCGTGCCAGCGTGGAAGATCAGGCAGATCCTGTACGCTGGGCGTTGGGGGTGGAAGCATCGCCCGCTGGTCCCCCGGGGGCTTAGCGTCCGAGTGGGCGTCAGCGCAGCACGGTCAGGGGTCCAGGGGCTCTTCCGTGGCTGCCGCGCCACCCTCCCCCCTCTGCCGATTTCCAGGAGCTTGCACACACCAAGTGAAGGAAGTGATATCAACTTTAATAGGACTAGGATGGATAGTAAACATCCCAAAGTCAAGATTAACACCAGTAAAGGTGCAGTCTTTCCTAGGGTTAATACTGGACTCCGAGCGACAGCGCTGCCTCCTACCAGAGAACAAAGTGACCAAGATAAGGGGCCTAGCTCGCACAGCAACACAAAGGACAGCTATGACACTGAGGAACGCAATGTCCCTTTTAGGCTCGTTGACATCATGCATATCCGTGGTAGCGTGTGCACAGTACCACTTAAGACAACTGCAGTGGGAAGTTCTGTCAGCGCAGAAACAATTGAAAGGGCGTTTACAGGGTGAACTATGTCTCTCCATGGAGGTAAGAGATTCCCTACTCTGGTGGACTGTAGAAGAACATCTAACAGCCGGTGTCCCGTGGCAGAAACCAGTCAAGGACATTACAACTGATAAGTGACAAAGGGTGGGGAGCACACCTGAGATCCCACTCGATACAGGGAACCTGGTCCTCGCTAGAAAAGGGTCACGGTTCAAATGTAAAAGAACTATGGGCAGTAGAGAAAGCCGTGAAACATTTTCTCCCCTTGCTTCGGGGTCGCCACACTCGAGTCATGATGGACAATCGTGCAGTGGTAGCTTACATCAACCACCGGGGGGGGACGAGATCTCAGGGCCTCATGGAAATATCAAATCTACTTTTCCAGTTAGCAGAAGAACATCTGTTGTCCATCACGGCACTGCATATAAGGGGTGTCAAAAATACACAAGCAGACTTCCTGAGTCGCAGGCACCTAAGACAGGGGGAATGGTCCCTAAACCCCCAAGTTTTCAAACAAATACGTCAAGCTTGGGGCAAACCGGAAACAGACCTGTTCGCCACCTCACGCATCAGGGAGGATCGAGCGAGAATAATTCTTACAGCTCCGTTTTGACCGAGGAGGCCTTGGTTCTCCCTTCTGAGACTCATGTCAGTGACAGATCCATGGATCTTACCGGAGGTTCCAGACCTGCTGTCCGAGGGACCAGTGGTCCACTCTCAGGTGAAGGGCTTCCATCTGGCAGCCTGGAATTTGAGAGGGCGCTACTGAGTCGCTGGGGATTCTCTCCAGGGTTAGTCTCCACCCTGTTGAAGAGTAGGAAACCTATAACTTCCCAAATCTTTGGTAGAACGTGGAAAAAGTTCCTAGACTTCCTGGGGGAACCTTTAGGGGATAAAGCTCCAGTGGAACCTATCCTAGAATTCCTACAGTCGAGGCTGCAACTCGGGTTAGCCACTAACACCCTCAAAGTCCAAGTCTTAGCTCTGGGGGCCCTATATAACTGCAACCTAGCATCCGATAGGTGGGTGTCCCGGTTCATAAAGTCCTGTGGTAGGTCGAGGCCAGTCATTATCCCAAAGATACCACCCTGGGACCTGAATCTAGTCTTAGAGGCTTTAACCAAAGATCCTTTTGAACCACTGCAAGAGCTGTCACCAAAGCTACTCACACTTAAAACTGTATTACTGGTAGCCTTAACATCGGCCCGTAGAGTGAACGACCTACAAGCTCTATATGCCCTCCATATACGCAGATCTTGGATAACCGAGTGATTCTAAGACCAGACCCGGCCTACCTCCCCAAGGTGGTCCAAAAGTTTCATAGGACTCAGGAGATCTCCTTGCCATCATTCTGTAATAATCCTAGAAACCCGTGGGAGCAAAAGTTCCATACATTGGATGTAAGGAGGGCCATATTACAATATATGTCAATAGTCAGTGGAGGAAAGATCAGTCCCTGTTTGTAGCCTTTCAGGGTAGTAGAAAAGGGTACGGGGTAGCTAAGAGTACCATTACCAGATGGATGAGGGAGGCCATTATGTTATCCTACTCTGCAAGTGGCGCTCCGGTTACAGAAGGCATCAAGGCTCACTCCACCAGAGCCGTGGCTACCTCCTGGTCAGAGAAGGCTGAGGTATCGATTGAGCAGATTTGTAAAGCCGCTACTTGGTCCTCACCTTCGACCTTTTTTAAGTACAACCGACTTGATCTATCTTCCTCTACTGACCTAATCTTTGGTAGAAGGGTGCTACAAGCAGTGGTCCCTCCCTAAGGTGTCTTATTCTACAAAAGTCTCTCAGGTGTGCCGTCATGGGAGACAGGAAAACACCAAGGTTACTTAGGGGGAGGTACTGCCCTTTTATCTTCAGTAGGGTTCCTGTCCTGACTGGGCGGATCCCCTCTCTCAGGTGTGCTGACATGGGCTCCGGAAAAATCGGCTACCGGTAAGTAACCTTGGTGTTTTCCCAGCAAAAATTCTATGAGGAGGTATTAAAATCCTCGCTTTGATTGCAACAGCACAAATAGGCTCTTAGGTGGTATTAGAAATAGTGAGGGCAGATTTAGTTAGACAGATCAAATCTTAAACACATTTCGAATTCTCCCAAAACTTGTACATATCCAAATTGTTCTTACTAGGGAGTAGATTTGAACATATATAGGAGAGGTTAATTTTCCTTTTATCTATTAGATAAAGTATATTTAGGCGATTCCATCCACCTAACTTCAACGGCTAGCAATAAGGCACTGGGTTCAGACTGACTCCCAATAGCGCTAGTTTATATATGAAGCTTGCGGACATCATTTTAGCCCATCTATAACACACCTGTCAGTTAGCCACCAAAGAGAGGAATGTTTCTGAAGTCCATGCAAGAAGCAAGAGTGGTAGTCCTTTTTAAATGGGAAGGACCAGCTCATCCCATGCCAAGCCAAGTCCATGCCATTAGGATAAACTAATCTCCCCTATGATATGTAGAGACCCATTGGGATTTATGCATGCTAGGTTCTAAGGTCTCAATATCTGCTGACTGTGTCTCAACATGCAGCTACCAGCAGATAATCTTGTTATCAGAGTTAAATACTCTTTGGATGCCACTAAAGCATTGAACAGCATTGAATGGGTATTCATATGGGTGATGCTGCAAAAGTTTGGTCTGTGCTCATAATTTATCGCCTGGATAAAACTGTTCTATGGAAAACCAAGGACTTAGAGTAAGGCTATGTGCCCACGTAGCGATTTTTAAGCGTTTTTGCTGCGATTTTTGGCGCGAAAACGCTTAAAAATCGTGTACAGAACGCCCCCCATGCATTCCTATGGCATTCCGCACATGCTGTGCTAATGCTGCACTTTTTTCCGCGGCGAAATTGCATCGCGGAAAAAATCGCAGCATGCTCATTCTTTTGTGCGGAATCGCAAAGAATTGCCGCTATTCCGCACCCATAGGAATTCATGAGAATCGCTTACTTCCCGCATGTGGCTATGCCCACCATGCGGGAAGTTAAGCGTCTCATGTGCGGTTGGTAACCACGGTGTGGAGGAGAGGAGACTGTCCTCCAGACCCTGGGTACCATACCCCTGTAAGAAAAAGAATAAAAAATCGGGGTATATTTACCTTCCTGTGTCCCGCGCTGCATTCCCGGCCTAGCGTTCCCAGTAATGCCTTGCGGCAAGGCCCTGTAATGACGTAGTCTCGCGTGACTCTAGCGGTCTCGCGAGATTGCTATAGCAACGCGAGACTACGTCATCACAGGTCTCGCAAGGCATTACTGGGAACGCTGAGGCCCGGGAATGCAGCGCGGGACGCCGGAAGGTAAATATACACCGATTTTTTTTTAGCATTTTAACATCCTATCTTTTACTATTGATGCCGCATAGGCGGCCTCAATAGTAAAAACCTGGTCACACTTGTCAAACACTGTTTGACGAGTGTGACCAACCTGTCAATCACTTTCCAAGCGATGCTTCAAATCGCTTGGAAAGTGCTTGAATATCGCACGTGAAAATCGCGGCAAAATCGCGATCATAATAGCGGTGAAATCGTGCGGAAAAAACCGCGCGATTTCTGGGAAGGAGTCCGGTTTTTAGTGAGCGTTTTAAAATGCTACGTGTGCACATAGCCTAAAGGTTAAATTGTTTATCTTCATGCTGAGTAGGGGCACACAACAGTGGTTCCTTTGCTTTTCTCATTGGCCATACAGTTCTGGTGGCAATTATTAGGAACCACCGTGGAATTGAATTGTTTAGCCGGGGAAGTCAAGGAGAGAGTCGAAGCAATTTATGCTGATGATACTTTGTTTTTCTTAGCAAACGCTTTGAAAACCCTGTGTAAAAGTTGAAAAGTTTGGTCAACACTGTGGGTTAGTCATTAACTGGACTAAATTAGTCTCGTTCCGAGTGGAAATTAGAGATAATATACCACATAATAATGCCTGGTCAAGACTGCTAGTATTCTCCCAATTTAAATATCTGGTGGTAAATGTAACCATGAAGGTAGAAGGCTATGAGAGACTGAACCTTAGAAAGCTCAAACACAAGCTGGAATCATGAACTTCATAGCCTTTGTTGGCAGTTGGGCATACAAACTTGGTTAAAATGGTTTGGACCCGCAAATGATATTTGATGTAAAAAAATTCACCTACATAGATAATCCTGTGATACTTCTTTAAAACCAATGGCCCCTTTCTGAAACTGATTTGTCTGATCCAGTTTGCACTCATTCAACTAGAAACCTTAAGGCTACGTTCCCACAGTGAGTATTGGGTGAGTTTTTGATGTTGCAGATTTTTGAAAAAAAAAATTCAAGTAGCCTATTTTGCTAAATGGGTGAAGAAAATCTTCAACATCAAAAGCTCAACATGAGAACGTAGCCTGAAAAGAAACAGATGGCAGTCTGAACCCGATGGGTTTATTATATGGCGTTCCAGCTTCAGCACATATGTGGCGTTGATGATCCTGAAGGGAAGGATGCAGTGTATTACGGTATATTTCAACAGCACCTTGGCATACCTCGGCTATATCGGCTATATGATGTACTAGAGGCCCATAAATTTCATGCAGGGCCTCCCACTTTAATATAAAATAAAAAGGTAAAAGTGAGAGATTTACAGAAACTTGAGATTTGCACAATTTTCAACAAAATTGGAAACTCCCTGGTGGCCATTCTGTTCGCTTTAGAAGGCTTTGAAGATTGGGAGCAGAGGGAAATTCATTGATTTGTGTCACATTCTGTTTCGGGATGTAATCAAGAGTACTCTCAATTGCAGGTAGAGATTGCGCTTCCTCAAATAGAATTTTTCAAGTTTTTTAGTGAGCAAAACATTACTTTTTTCAAGAGAGATGCAGTTCCAAATTTTGAGAAATGGTGGGCACTTAGGATTAATGAATCAGGTGTGGCCTCAAGAGAATTTATTAGACACCACTTGGGGTAGCTGTAGGTGCAAGCATTGCAACGTTCTAGATGGGCTTTTGCTGGTTTGCAATGCAATGTTTTGTATCATATGAGAAATGGCTTAGATTGAGATGAGGGTGGTTGACAAATTGTATAAATGACTTTCTTTTTATTGATCTTGATTTAAATGGATTAGCATCTTTTTCTGTACTGTGGTGCACAAAATGCATAGGACATGTAAATTATGGTCTGGGTACGGGAGTTTAGTATTGGGGTTGTTATCTTATATTTTGTACTGTTTTATATTTGAATAACAATACAAAAGAAATCTGATTTAAAAAAAACAAAAATAAAAAAACTTATCCTACAGCTTTTTAGGCTATGTACCCACGTATGACCATTAACCAGAGAAAACAAAAAGCATAAAACACAAATATCCTGAACTAAAAAGTAAAAAATGTACTGCAAATAATGCATAAAGGTAATAATAATAATAAGGGTATTTAGTAAGCATAATTTTGATCAAAATAATGTACAAGCCATCCTGCCACGTCACGGCAACCCTTGTGGGACAGTCCCTACTCTAGTATTTAAAACCTTTTCACTTGCCAAGTGACGTGAATGTGAATAAGGATCGAGCGGCTGAACCACTAGTAACAGCTTAGGCCAGACTGGATGGCCTAAGCTGTTACTAGTGGTTCAGCCGCTCGATCCTTATTCACATTCACGTCACTTGGTAAGTGAAAAGGTTTTAAATACTAAAGTAGGGACTGTCCCACAAGGGTTGCCATGACGTGGCGGGATGGCTTGTACATTATTTTGATCAAAGTTATGTTTACTAAATACCCTTATTATTATTATTACCTTTATGCATTATTTGCAGTATATTTTTTACTTTTTAGTTCAGGATATTTGTGTTTTTTGCTTTTTGTTTTCTCTGGTTAATGGTCATGTGTTAATATGCACTTACATTGTGCATACACATTAACTTACTTTTCTCAGTTCAGATTTGTTTTTTATTTGTTTTTTATGTACCCACGTATGCAGAAAAAAACAGACTCCTTCCCAGGAAAAACGCGCTTTTTTATGCGTTTTTTTGGTGCGACTTTTGCGCCTTTTTTTTGCGTTTTTTACAGCAGCATCTACATGCTCATAGAATAGTTAGAAATGCGTTTTTTTTCCGTGAAATTAATGAACGTGCTGCGTTTTTTTCCCGCAGTGTGTTGTTTTTGTGGAAAAAAACGCATCATGTGCACAAAAATTGCAGAATTCATTAAAAGGAATGGGATGCTTCTTGTAAACCTTTTTAAAGTGGGAAAAATGCTTAAAAAATGCAAAAATAAAGGCTTACGTGGTACACAGCCTTAAGATGGTACTTTCTTGGTATAGAAAAATTATTTCTGGCAGATAGCGCAATAACATTGTAACTGTTACCAATACATTTCTGGAACATTACCTTATTCTGCTGTTTTTATTTTTTACACTTAACATAGATTGCAATGGAGATATATTTTTCTGACACTTGCTGATTCAGGATAATTACTTTAGTCCAGTCAAAATATGGTTTGACCCGGATCAAATTCCAAGAAAGCGTTTTATGATTTTTTTTATTACTATTATATGTGGGGAACAACATATTAAAAGTTTTCCAAAAATTGATCACCACAAAGGTCCTAACTATGACGTCATAAGACGATGACAGCCATCGCACTAAAAATAACGAATATTTCCCTATTTCAAAGCTGTAGCTTTAGGTTACAGAAGAGTTTGCATTTTGTATACTATATATTTTCATATAACAATTTTTATACAAAGTTTTATACTAACTACATGGACAGGCGAGGTCATGATGTCATCAATTACTTCATGACATATATGTACATGTCTAGAAATTATAGAATTAATACACAGTGCATTTTAAGACCTACTTCATCACTGAATAAGCGTGTCAGGTCAATAGTCACTATTTTCATCATCAGACACTGCTTCCTCACTCATTGTCACAATGCCCTTCTTGACATGGTCCGCATACCCGTGAACAGGTAAGTCCGTGTCTTTTGCAAGTGCACCGAAGTGTACTACAACCACGAGAACTATTGCAGTGAATTATTTTCAGAAGTGTTTCTGGCGCGGGTGAAGTATCCATCATCACTGGAACTAGACTGTTGTTCTGCAATTCCCATCCCCATTCAGTAGTGTCCATGGCCTCACCATTGTCCATCCAAAACATCACTTGGAGGTAACTCCGAAGGGCATGATACTTCGTTGCAGAGGAGGTCGGTAGCAGTCGTTCAGGTGTAACAAAGATTTTGGCTGAACCAACTTTTTTGCAGAGAGTAGAATACCTCATTGCAGACAGATTGTCTCCAGGTTTGCCCCCGAACAATGCCACCATCGCTTTACACCCAGTGTCTTCAATCTCAGCTCTGTTTTTGTTAGGTGTGGAAAAGATTTTAGCACAGCTATTTAAGACCGAGTCTCCCTTCAAAACCTTGTGCAGACTGAGTTTTTTTCCCGATTCCAAAAACCGCGGAAGAGGTATTGCAACCTGTGAATGCATGAAGAAACAGAAGACTGCTGCAGACATGGTTTCCCAGGAACTTCTTCATAACCTTAATGTCGTATACTGTTGCAGGACTCCCTTTATCCGAGTAGAAATAAAGCTTGTTGCCATCGCTGGTTGACGCTTGATGAAGTAACAACACCAGAAGATCTGTATCTTCGCCAATGAGACTAGTACTTTTGTTGGATGACATTGACACTGCTGCCTTAACAATCTCCACATCTGCATCCCCCTCTGATTGTGTTACGTGGCAACTTCTGTCATTCATGCGCTGTGAAAGGAGATTGATAAGAGACTGTTCTCCACATTCGAAAGGAAGTCCTCCTTTTTTCCCGACAAATTTCGTTCCTTCAGCAGTGTTCACTGTTACTTGTTCGTTTTTTGAGCTGTCGCTGATGGGTAATGTCCTTAGTGTTTGGTCCTCCAATGTAACCATCAAATACTATCGTAGCCTTACCATAGTGCTTTAGTGTGAAAGATGCATAGTCTTCAGCGATTGAACAATATGTCTTTCCTTCTGACCACTTCAGTCGATGGAGAAGAGAACCTCCATCAAGAACATAATGTTCCACTTCTGGTACATCCTTGAGTACTGCGTCATCTGAACTCTGTTCTTTTATAGCAGCCATCAGTTGTGCTTTGTTTGGTTTGCGTAAGATGTTTTGCCTCAGAGGGATGGTGGGTATGGTGAAAGTTCATAGGCCATCACCTCATCAAGGGAAAGATCAGCAGTTTTAGACAACACAAGAAACCTTTGGAACAAAAAAGCGGGGTCTATTGTTTTGTTCTTAGCAACGTCAATAGCCTCACTGGATGCCAGGGTCTTGGCTTTCATTGACCGCTTGTACTTAACTGAAAACAGTGATTGACCCTCCATTGTTGCCACTATTTCTCTGCCAATGGTGAACAGGTTATGGACATTCACATCCTTATTTGCATTGACACCGGTGATAATGTTGCGAAGAGACACTTCATCAGAGAAAGGTGAAAAGGTCTCGAGTTTATCTGCAATTTTCTCCAGGTCTTCATGATCTCTTCTTGTCCTTGACGTTCTTGCCTCCTTGTGTTGTTCACTGGTGACAAAGCTCTGGCGACTAGTGAAACCCTGCATTGCATCACTGTAGGAAGAGGACACTGGCACAGTCCACAAGGCCCTCTGATGTTTGGACATTCCACTTCCTCTGGTGAGTCCTCTTGCAGTTTTTAGGGAGTGCATCAGAGCTTGCTTGATGATTAGGACGCAACCCAGGCCTGCCCAGTACTGATCAGTCCGCCTTACAACATGCAAGCCTTTCATAAATCTATGGAAGACTGATGGCAAATCATCTTCCAGAGTGGACATAGACTGGAGGTAAAGGTAGGCGGCCTTCACATAGTTCCCATGCCCAGCAGCTGCAAGAATGGGCAAACATTCGGCTACAGTATGAAGGTGCATCAGCCAGGATCCTGTACGATCGGCCTCGATAAGCTCCTTTGCAATTCCAATCATCTGTTGGTAATTCAGCCATAGTTTACTGGTGCGAGAGTGAGCGGATAATCCATTTCTTTTGGTGGACAAGAGGTGGACAATTTCACTAAGGCAGGTAGAAGTGATGACCGAATTCAAGTCACTCTCCCCTGTCAGTGTCCGAGCATACAACTGCTCAAGTTCTTGCAACAGGTCTGCAAAACCGGGATGGTCGCAAAGTACTTTGTCTGCAACTTGCTGAGTAAGACACTGATCAAGGAGGAGATGGCCACGAACTGCACGCTGAACTGCCTTTCCAGTCATGATGTGTTGCACAGCATTGTCACCGTAAATTGTTCAAGATCTCTTTGATTCCACTCCCATCCATCAATGTTCCTATGGCACCCATAAGATTCATCAATGTGTGGAAGCTCCCGAGCATCAGGACAACATCTCGAACCGGGCTGTCTTCAGGCACCTCCTGTTTGATTTCTGATGCTTTCCAGTAGAGTGGCTGATCGAATGTAACAACTGCAGCGGATCGGTGTTTATCAGCTAGGTTGCACAGATACTTAAGAGTAGAGAAGATGCATGACTTGTCTCTGGAATACATGTCAATGATGGGCAGGAAGATTACCGAAGATGACCCCGGATGATCACAGTCTTTATGTAGCATGTGCATCATTCCATTCCAGCTCGGTGCAGGCTGTTTGAAGCGTAAAGACATCTCCCACAATACATCAACACGATGGTCAATGGTGTCGAGAAATGGCAAGGGCTTGAATTTTATGTTTCGGCGAGTGTGTTTTGCAAAACGGTATTCCCTTACATCAACTCTGCTTTGTTCAACTATCTCCAAGTCCGCAGTCTTCCGTCTGAGAACAGTGCAACTGACCTTCCTTCCTGGAGTCACAGTAGCTACCATCCCCATGCCGTGGAAAGTCCCCTTCCCATCTAACGTGATGATATTATGATCGACGTTGTCCGCAGCGAACAGCAGTGCCGTATCCAGTCTGTCTATGGTACCACCGAGTACATCCTGGCCAACAGAAGCGGCAGCGTTTTCCTCGAATCGCTGAACTTCCGAATATGATGAACAATATCCCATGGCTGAGAGACTGTCTACAAGAAATCGAGACCTGAAATGATGATGGAGCTGGACTGCTAACCCAAGCTGCAATGGAGCTACTACAGCCCTGGGACGTACAGCCTGAACAACTGATTGTCCAATGCTTGTGACCTTCCTGTGAATGTCCTTTCCAACAAAGAGGGTTTCAAGCAAGCAAAGCAAACTCAGGGGGAGATAATCTAAGGCAGACTGACATTCAAGCGAAGTCGTCTTCGGATATTCATCGGTTGAAGATGGGATCTTAGACTTGATATCGCTCTTGATTAGTTTGGCCGCAGTCTCTATGATGGCTCTCTTCTGGGCATCTTCATCCGTTTCCTGACTACGGAAATAGTCCCTCAGGATTATTCTGGTCTTTTCACGGAACGTTACAATGTTAGGCAACCCTTCACACTCTGCTATGAATACCAAATCGCCATACCTCTTCTCTAGTATATACCTCAGCCATTTATTACTATAGGCAGCACTGTCTCCTTCTACAAGATACTCCGTCATTTTCTTTGCAAGATCTGTGACAGTCAGTTGCTCTTCATCGTTGTCCTCGAGAAATGCACACATTCTCAAGAACGCTTGCTCTTGGTCCATGTTCATCGGCCTCCCTACCTTCCGCGGTTTCTTTGTAGTAGATCCACCACCATGACGCATAGGAATTCCGTAATTTGTCCGAAAGTTAATGTCACATGAACGATGATACAGACAGTCTGCAGCATGTAAGTCCTTCCCAAAGTACGCGATTCTTTCTTGAATGGTGATTGCCCAGTCATAATTACGCTGTTTGCAATGTGACAAGATGGACCTTACAAATCCATCTGTTTTAACAAAGCTATAGTCATCGAAATCACTACTAGATCTTGTCTTCACCACTTCATGTCCACAGAACAAACACTGCGTCGTGCTATCATAGGATCCAGTAGACACCCGTGTACCTCTCTTGGCAGGTGAACGATGAACGGAAGAAGCTTTCTTATGCAAGTCTATTTGCTTCTTGTTTATGTAGTTCATATGACATCTCTTGTGCACCACTGCTCCAGCAGCTACCACAGTGCTAACGCCCCTCTCTATACTGGCTTTATTGATCCCTTCAGCTCCTTTTGCACCAATCACCACTCTTTCTCTGTCATCTTCTACTTCATGGCTGCATAAGAGGCAAGTTTCTTGACTTTCCATCATTCTCAGCTTTGTAAAAGAAGATAAATCGTTAAATAATAAATATAATAATAGTAGTAATTGTAAAAGCAATATGATAGACACTGAAAGGCGAGTCACATTTAACATTTTACAGCTTTGGCGGCCATATTCTTTGACGTCACATTTGAACCCTTTGTGGTAACCCTATCTTGGTAAACTTTTAGTATGTTTTTCCCTACATGTAATACTACCAAAAAAAACAATAAAACGCTTTCTTGGAATTTGTTCAGGGTAAAGGATTTTTTTTTTCGTATTTTGACTGGACTACTTGATTAGTTATTGATGTCCTGAAATGATTTATGGTAAGTGACGGCCATTGGAATCTTCACTTTGCTCTTTTCACTTATTTTAAACTGCAATATATAATTAAATCTGTCAACTAACGCTCCTGTGGGGAAGAGCTTACTGGCCTGTATTGCTTTATGGATTTCTTGAAAAATCTAGATAAATTGTTAAAAGGTCCATAAACCCCCTTCTTGCACAGCAGTCTTTTACTACGGCTGTTTTATAGGCGCAACACTTGCAGTGAATGATTGCCTGTTTGTTGGGCCATCCCTACCCATGTTGCTGCTGTCGAACAGCCGCGAGACATGCAGCCATGAGGACTCGAACATATTATTCGAGCATGCAGAAGACACTCCGTTAGCACCTGAGCATACTCATATAACACCTTATCCCAGCACATTCACTCATCACTAATGGCCACCTATTGGCTACTTGTAAGGTAGCATGTGTAGACAGGCCGGCTGCTCTTCATGTGAACCGAACAATATCATTGTTCTTGGTAGCACGTCTTATACTGTAAGTGCTGTTGAAAATATTTATTTTTAAGCTTCCTGAAAAATCATTTCAATATACAAACGAGTGTTTCTATTGTTTGTCAAAGAGTTATCGGCCTATTTACACTGCCAGATTCTCGGGAAACAAGCTTTCTTAGCCTTGCTCATTGACAGTGATTCTCCTGTGTAATTGTTGCAGGATTGTAGTACCTGCTAACACAGGGGCCGACATATCATTGGTGCAACCTGCACGGCCGCACAGGGGCCTAAGAAGCCAGGGGGCCATTTCTACCTCCTAAGCAGGTGCAATTTAGCATTTTTAAGAGCTCTTGGGCAGCAAAGGAGCCCTGTATTGTTCTTACACAGGGGCCCTGTGTCTACCAGTGTGAGAACAGCTTGTTGTGCAAAAGTGAAAAAGGATGTTATGGTTTGAATATATAAGGCTAGTTTCACATTAGCGTTTTTTTTGCGCAGCGCATCGTGCGCATAAAAACGCAAAGAAAAACGCAAAACAAACGTGTGTTTTTTAGCGTCATGCGTACGCTGATGCGTCCAAAAAACGCAGCGTTGCTTGCGTTTTACATGCGTTTTTGTATGCGTTTGCGTTTTTTATGCGCATGCGTTTTTAGGTGTGACATTTTTTCCATTGTCTAGACCACATTCCAGACTTGTTTACCTCAAAAACGCATATGCAAAAAAACGCAAGCGTGCGCAAGACTATGCGCACGCATGCGTTCCCATAGACTTCAATGTGTTGTTTTTGCGCATGCGTTTTTTTTTACGAGACAGGGCGGACCAAAAAATGCAACATGTTGCGCCTGGCGCAAAAGACAAAAAAACGCATGCGCACGAAAACACAAGTGTGCGCAGCACCATGCGCACGTCATGTTAAACATACAGTAGGTGCGCAGTGCGCATGCGCACGGGTGCGCACGATGTGCTGCGCACAAAAGCGCTAATGTGAAACCAGCCTAACAAGGTTGTAACAGTTTAACAAATACAGTCTTGTAAATCTTAGCTGTATATTTCCAGCAGTCTTATGGTTTGTATTTAGAGTAAATAATTTACAATCCATCCTTCCCCATCTCTGGTTTTATTGTGTTGTTTCTATAGCTTGTTTGCTTTGCCAAATAGCCAGATTGCAATCGCAAACCTCTTATCTGTCTAGCCAGTAACTGGAGGTGTGGAAGCAGAGCCAGATTTATTAATTTGGATTTGAGATATGTATTCTGTGCCAGCTTTGTACGTCTCATCCAGGAAGGAATTAAAATAGATGCTATTGATTCTATTGATGCTAAGTCTTTGTTTCTAATCTACATTGTATCTTAGTAATGATGACTTGTAATATGATTGCATTTTCCATTTCATCTTATTAACACCTGCACTATCAAGTCACCCATGTGTAATAAAGTGGGACTAAACTAAAACAAGTTGCATCTGTTTTTACTCCAGATCAGATTTACCTGTTTCTGTCCTACCTGGGACTTGCAGAAAAATATCAGCTAGATTTAACTTTTACACTATGTCACAATCAAAGGATTATTCAGGACTATTAACTATCAATATCAGATTGGTGAGGGTCTGACTACTGGCACTGCCACATCCCCTTCCTTATTTTATAGGCACAGCATGCTCCAAATGGCACATATGCTGGCTGCGTTGCACAGCCGGAACCCAAGAATAACTGATCCGATCAGCGCTAGCTCTTATCACAGCATGCATGACACCGGCATTTAAAAGGCTTCAAAATTGCTTCCATCAGTTCTTATGGCCATAACTTTCCCACGCAACGTGATCACGTAGTGCCAGTTTGCTACCATTGCATCTGGGAGCCTGACGAAGGTCCTCGTTTCTAGCATTTTAGAAGGCCAGATCAGCGTGATCATCAATTTCAAAATTCAATGCAAAACTGTGCTGTAGTATTAAAGTATATTCTATAGCATGTCACAGCACCTGGAAGTCATTCCTTATTTTGTAAGTATCGGTACAGTATATGGTAAAATGATTGATGTTATTGAAAAATTCAACTCCTCATGCAAAAAAACAAGCCCTCGTATGGCTATGTTGGCCAAAAAAATAAAAAGTTATTTGCTCTGTTAACGCAGCCATTAACCCCCATTATCGGGCGCATCGCTAACGTATGCCATAATCGGCATGCGCTAGCGGTGTGCCGTCATTCTGTGACGGAGCCTCGGACGCGGGCTGCAGCGTCCAAGGCTCCGTCACCGCTAGCGCAGATGAATCATCTGCGCTAACGGGTATAGCATAACTCGATCGCGTCATGCTATAGCGTTAATGCAGCCCGTCAACATTTTTTTTTTTACAATGAGAGTTCCTTGGTCACATTAGGCACCGCTGGTGTCAGTATTATGACTGATCCAGCACTGCAAAAAAAAACTAATTTGTCAAACTGCTAATAACTTATCATGACTGATCGCAACTGGTCACATCAATCAATGACTCCTGTAAAAATGGAACTCAAGATGCCAGTGTGGACAGAGCCTTAGCGTACATATCTGTGCTGAAGGCACCATTGCAGATTCTGCCGTTTTTACTGGAAGAAATAGCAGAGCATTTTAGCAATTGCAGTTGTTTTTTCTCGTTTGATAAAACAAAGGACATTGCGACTGAAACCCAATGGGCTACATTATAGGCAAGACAGATATTTAAATGTAGATGGAAAAAAACAACTAATGTAAAACACCTTTGTGTTGAAGAAAGCAGTGTGTGATTCTGAGCCAAAGTGAGCCCTCACAAACGACTTTCAACTGCTTGAGGCAAAATTGATTGATTAGGGGACATTATTTTTTGTTCATGTTTCTTCAGTGTTGTTGGTTTTAGATATTTTTACTCTATTAATAATTTAACCATAAAGAGAGGGTGGCATTATGCATTACTGCTTACTATTACAATTCCCCGGAGTGTTGACTCTAAAGGATTGTAGGAAATATTATAGAGTATGTATGTTCCAAGGTGTTGTGAAGAGGTTACATACTGTCACTGACTATGCAGATGTTGCACTGGTCTATTTCAGCCTATAGTCGGTGCTGCAGACAACATTGCTAGCTGTGGCATTCTGTTACCTGATACAACTGCAGATGAAATGTTAATCATCTAAAATATCATTAAAAAGTGTCACCAAAACAAAAATATTGGACACAGCCCAATGCGCCTATGTTACAAGGCCCGGCACAACCTGACAAGGGGCGCAATGCACCCTGAGGTGCTAAGCAGTGACTTGTGGATTAATAATATGACATTTGTAAGCTAATTATTTCTTAGATTTTGGGGTATTTGTATGGTAGATATTGGTGTCTTTGAGCTACCGATACATTGGCTTAAGGCTAGGGTTCCTTCAGCGTATATTCTCTCATCAGAGAGAATCTGCGCGATTATGCTGATCACACTGTGATCAGAGTTTTATCAGAGTGTGATCTGATTTTCTCAAAAGATAAAATTGTAAAAAAAAGTCTCCATCTTCTCTATTTGGACTGCACTCAGATGTTTTCTACAGACTCATTGACTTGCATGGCCGAGTGTGATCCAATAATCCGGATCCAACTCGAGCATGCTGCGAGTCGGTGCGAGGAAAAAATTGTACATGTGCACGGCCCAATACACTAACGTTAGTCTGAGTGCAATCCAGTGTTTTGTTGAATTGCATTCGGACCAAAAATACATTTGTCTGCACAAGCCCTTAGCAAAAGATGGGCTGAGCTGAAATACCAGGCTGTGGCATTAGTCACTACTTATGGACACGCCATGAGGTGGGGAAGAGTCAAGGAGTCTGAGGTCAAAAGCCAGGAGGGTACATAAACCAAGAGGTGAAGCAAAAGAGTAGACAGGACACTGTCCGTGGTCAGACTTCCAAGAAGGTAGTGCTTCAAGACAGAGGGCTAGACAAACGGATGGTCAAAGGCAAATCCAAGGTCTGTCAACAAAGATGAAAATACAGAACTCAAAACACAGAGAAAACACACAACAGACTTAGAGCTACAACTGGCAGCAGAGATAAGAGGCAGACAGCCAGTTAAATAGCCTGGGATTCATTCAGAACAGGAGACACCTGTAGGAAGCCCAGCACGCCCCGGCCATGTTGGGAAGGGGCTAAAATGGATCTCTTGCTAGGTGTCCCTACTTATTACAGGCAGCCATGCTTAAGCTTCTACCTGTATTCTTTACAAAGCTCTATTCAGCAATAATTTAAATGTATCTGGGGTCGGTCTCCACCAAGAATAAATATACAAGCTTTAATGCGTCCTGAGGTTTCAGGAGGTTGAGTGTTCTATACACAGAGCTCTATTGTCAGGCCTGAACACTCATATGCCGAGTTGACTGGCACGTTTATGCTAATCCTGGGTAAAAATGAAGTAAAAATACTTTCTCCCACTTCTGAAATATGTCCTCCGCATACAACCTTGTGACAAAATACAAATTGACCCATGTGCATTGCTATTAAAGGCCCCCTTAAAGGGATTGTGTCATAGGTCAATAACCTATTGTTTAAATAATATTTTTGTGATATATATATATATATATATATATATATATACACACACACACACACACTGTGTGTGTGTGTGTGTGTGTGTGTGTGTGTGTATATATATATATATATTATATATATATACACACACTGTATATATATATATATTTGATTTTTGATAATTTGTTTATTTTTTATATCACTATCTATTTGTAAAAAAAAACCTTTCAGTTTTCACGCACTGCACACTGTCATGATAATGTGACTGCTGACAAGTCCTCTATGCAGAACCGGAAGCGCAAGTCTATCATAAGGCCTAGAAACCAGTGTCAAAATTGCAAGATTTCTGATTTTATTCAATATGACTAGTGATATATGTGTATATAAAAAATAAAATGGTCAAAAATAATTAATTTAACATAGAAATCTGGTTTAAACAATAGACCATTCTCTGGTGATACAACCCCTCTTAAAGTATGTAATGCACTAAAACAGAAAAACGTGCAATCTAGGGGACATATTCTGCTTACACTGATATTTTCCTATCCAACGTTACCTTCAGGTTGGGTCAGGGAACAGTGTTCTCAGATGAAGAGCAGTTAAGACTTTCCTTGCTTTCACCATATCTTATCAGGTTGCAGTTTTCCTGAAAGCTTGGAATTTATCATGGTGGAAGAACTCAGCTGAAATCTCTTTGACTCTTCTGATGGACAGAGCTTCTCTCATCATCTCATTCTCTCTTCAAGAGACTTTTCCTATAGGCACATGGTTTCCTTCCTATATAACCTGATTCAGCAATGATAAGGCTCAAATACCAACTAACTTTCAGACCTTGTTCACATAAGGTGTATTAAGTGACTCTTTTTATACTATTGTCACGTGTCACGCGTGGCTGGACACAGCGCCCCCAGCAGGGTGGATTTAGATGACACGCGTGACCCTGGATACACCGCCTCCAGTGGGGCGAATTTAAATAATAAAACATGCAGCTGGATACGCCGCCTCCAACAGGCGAATTTAGGTAATACACGTAAATCTGGAAACCCCGCCTCCAGTAAGGCGAATTTAAACAATAAGGGAAAACCTGGGTAACAATAACAATGGTGGCCCTGCGATAGGGATCGGGGAAGTGGAGACCTCCTGAACTCCCCTGAGTCAGTGTCTCTACACTCCTAACGTACCCTAGGCCGGTTCCGCACCGGGCGCCGATCAGGATACCTGATATCCCTAGCTCTCCCTGCACCTAAACCCTCACTAGGGAATTGGTCGGTGCGGAAACTAATCCCACCACTGCACTAAACACACATAAGGGAAAATGACAAAACAGGGGAATACCACTTAGCTTTGCTCTGTTGCTTACGCTCCCAGCAACAGAGCCCACCACCTGCGTGCATCTTTTCCTCCAACCGGATCCATCACCATAGTGCAGCTTTGGAGCAAACAGAGTCCACCACCTGAGTGCAGCTGTCCAGAGACAGAGTCCCACCAATGAGTCCAGCTTTTCTGCTAAAAAGTCCAGCATGCTTGAGTCCAGCTGTCAGCAACAATGTCCAGCATTTTGAGTGCAGCTCTACACCATAGCTGCCACTCCACCAATCCATGCAAGAACTCCTTGCTGACACCATAGCTATGACTCCACCACGCCATGCCAGCACTCCTTGCAGACACCATAGCTGACACTCCAGGAATCTCCCTGAGCTGCCTGTGACTCTCCTTTAGCGCCATCCTTCACCCAGGCTTGCTTGCAAATGAAGACCTATCACCAACACTGATTGATACACCTGACACTCTTTTATAGAGCATTCACACCTGTTACTTAATCACGTGCACAAACTAAGGTAACCAGAGTGCAATGACCCTAATGGCCACCGGGTGGAAAACTACAACTGAAATCACCACAGTGCAATGACCCTAATGGCCACCGGGGACAAAAGCCGCCAACAGCCAAAGGAAAAAAAGTTACTTTGTGCATTTAAACTGTCAGATCCAACCTGGATCATGACAGTACCCTCCCCTTAATGAGGGGCCTCTGGACCCTCAACACCACTCCTCATCAGGGCACCACCTACAGCAGAGACGCCTAGATCCAGAGTTCACCCCTGCAACTACCTGCACCTCAGGTTTTTGACAAACGCACCGCTGGTATTGGCAAGGTATGTTCTGGAGGCACCACTCATCTCCAAAGCGCCGACCTGGGGAACGAGTTATGTATGTGTATGTTCGGCATGAGCCGGTAAGACTCCGCAACACACTTCCACATGATGCTTTTTGGTGGCCACCCATACATGCTCGTTCAAACACAGGTCCGGACCTGAACGTTTATTGCCACACATTCGTTTGTCATATTTCGGTGAACTCACTCTTGGATCGACAACAGAGGCGTCCCCCTGTGTCACCACACTCACACCCCCGCTATTCACCACGGGAACACCACCCTCCAACCCCTTGCACCACGAGGTCTGCGCCTCCCAGGGTTAGCTAATGGCGAGGGTTGAGATTTGCCCCTACTCCCCCGCAGCACACCTGCTGCTCACACCGTTGAGGGAGGGGCCTGGGATATGAAGAAAAAATACACTCCCTGGTCGCCTTCCTCCACACGACCAGGAGGGGGCGGCTTCTTCGGTGAAATGGAAGATTTGGCGTAAACCCTGCGGACTATCACACCAGTCTGCTCACCACAGGGACGTACCCCTTCACCTTGGGGAATACCAGGCAGCTCAGTGGGGCACCAACTCCTCCCACTTGCCTGGGTTCCTCCGCGTGCATGAGCAAGTCCCGCTCCCCAGCAGCGACTCTAGGGGGCTTCATCGCCAGAGCCGCAATTTGATTTTTCCGGTTGAGCCAGAGGGAAGGCCCCAGACCCAGATAACTGCCGCTGCAACTGCTTCAGCACCATGCAGCTCCTCACTCACCTCAGTGAGGCCCAGCGGCAATTGCTCACAGGTCTCCACATGGCCAGGGCTCACCAGAAAAAAATGTAGGGTTGGTGATAATGTCATGTGTCACGCATGGCTGGACACAGCGCCCCGAGCAGGGCGGATTTAGATGACGCGTGACCCTGGATACACCACCTCCAGTGGGGTGAATTTAAATAATAAAACGTGCAGCTGGATACGCCGCCTCCAACAGGCGAATTTAGGTAATACACATAACACGTAAATCTGGAAGCCCCGCCTCCAGTAAGGTGAATTTAAACAATAAGGGAAAACCTGGGTAACAATAACAATGGTGGCCCTGTGATAGGGAACGGGGAAGTGGAGACCTCCTGCACTCCCCTGAGTCACTGTCTCTACACTCCTAACATTCCCTAGGCCGGTTCCGCACAGGGCGCCGATCAGGATACCTGATATCCCAAGCTCGCCCTGCACCTAAACCCTCACTAGGGAATTGGTCGGTGCGGAAACTAATCCCACCACTGCACTAAACACACATAAGAGAAAATGACAAAACAGGGGAACATCACTTAGCTTTGCTCTGTTGCTTACGCTCCCAGCAACAGAGCCCACCACCTGCGTGCATCTTTTCCTCCAACCGGATCCATCACCATAGTGCAGCCTTGGAGCAAACAGAGTCCACCACCTGAGTGCAGCTGTCCAGAGACAGAGTCCCACCAATGAGTCCAGCTTTTCTGCCAAAAAGTCCAGCATGCTTGAGTCCAGCTCTCTACACCATAGCTGCCACTCCACCAATCCATGTAAGAACTCCTTGCTGACACCATAGCTATGACTCCACCACGCCATGCCAGCACTCCTTGCAGAAACCATAGTTGACACTCCAGGAATCTCCCTGAGCTGCCTGTGACTCTCCTTTAGCTCCATCCTTCACCCAGGCTTGCTTGCAAATGAAGACCTATCACCAACAGTGAGTGATACACCTGACACTCTTTTATAGATCATTCACACCTGTTACTTAATCACGTGCACAAACTAAGGTAACCAGAGTGCAATGACCGTAATGGCCACCGGGGGGGAACTACAACTTAAATCACCACAGTGCAATGACCCTAATGGCCACCGGGGGCAAAAACCACCTTTGGCAACCAGCCAAAGAAAAAAAGTTACTTTGTGCATTTAAACTGTCATATCCAACCTGGATCATTACAACTATGACCATAATGAAGGTCAACCCCTGAAACCTACTTTGTACACATTGCATCTTCTCATGAATTTCCATCTTCATCTTCAGGACATCTTTCTAATACCTATTCTATATTGTGATCCATCCTCTGCACCCGTCGCCCATTTGTATTTTTGTTTTCTCTTCTTACTATCCTATTTTACATATTTGTTCCTCTTCTCTACTAAACTTCCAAACCTCACACGAGATGTTTTCTTTCCTTTTACATTTCATTGAGGAGTGGAACATATTTAAAAGAATCTGTATCGAAAACCTCTATCCCCGATGTTTTTCTTAATCGTTGATATAATAGTATGACACACTTTTACCTCTGCCATGTTCTTGTTACTGGGAGTTAAACTCTTTACTCCCTCTGAATACATGTGATAAGCATTGTATAATTTAGACACAGTATTTATACAGAAAAAAACAAAGAAATAGGCTGGAGCACAAGTTGGTATTCTTGCAATGTGTTGGCGCACGTTCACACTGTGGCCATTTCACAGACAAAACCCAAGAAATAAACAAAATGAGCATATACCCTGTAAAAAGTAAGTAAATAAAAAGCAATAGTTTATGTAAAAAATGTAGGGAACTTAGTTAACACAATTTTGATAAAAAATAGCCATCTGACCATTACGAGGTGTACCCAATTGGGACAGTCTAGTATTAAAGCCTCACCTTGAGTCAGCTGACCTTAATGTAGATAAAGTCATAGCATTAAATACCTGGCAGGTGTCTGACCTCTGTCTTGTTCTGCTCTTTACTATATTGAGGTCGGCTGACACAAGGTAAGATTTTAATAGAGATAGGATTGTCCGATTGGGTTCACCTTGTCGCGGTGGGATGGATTTTATGCTTTTTCTCTAAAAACAGTGTTAATTAAGTACCCTATGTTATTTATATGTACTGTTTCTGAGTGATTACTTATTTACTTACTACAGGGTATATGCTCACTTTGTTTTTTTTCACCTGAAGATCAGTAGAAAAAACGCTGTGGTGTGATATAAGAAATTCAAGTGAAATATAAACGACGTGGCAACTAAGCCAAGGTAAATCCCTAGACCAAATGATGGTAGAAAAATGTTCCAAAATATCACAGGAATCTTTCAGGAAACCTGGTGTTCTCTGAGCCAATGGTTGGAGAACTAAGTCCAACCATTCACTAAGATGTTCTGTGGCTGATCCGGTGGGCCAGTGGCTTTGTGCACTTTGGGGAAAGCATGTAGAATGGGTAAAACAGGATGTTCCACCATGAGGTAGTCCATCTGCTTGTCACTAAGGACCCCCAAGGTGAAACTGTCACAGAAGAGTTTGTTGGTTTCACTTTGAAAAGTTGAGGTTGGATTGTGGGATAATTTAAAATAAGTAAAAGTGTCACTTAACAATTCCATAATATAGAATTTATACATTTCGGTGTCCATAACAACCACTACATTCTTGTCCGACATTTTTATAGTGATATTCTTCATATTTGTCAATTGTAGTGATCGGGATTGTGAAAGAGGAAGATTCATATGGTTAGAACTTGTTAGCACCACGCCGGATCCCTGATCTGACAGGCAGGGTCTCCGGCATTTCTCTTCACTTACCCATGTTGCAGGCAGTTCTTCCCTTCCCCATGCTCTGCATGCTTCCAGACGGTTCTCTAGCCATTTCCTTAGGGCACACGCGCATGCGCTGTTGCCCTCTTAAAGGGTCAGTGCGTGCACTTGTTATTTCCTCCCCAGCAAATGGTTGTGGGACATTATGTATATTGCTTCCTCCCCACTGGGGAGGTGCCTGAGCAACCTTCCTGTTTACAGTCTATGTTGTGTAAGGTCGCATACCAGTGCAAGTCCTGTTTGCTGCACTCTAGTGCAAATCCTGCTTGCTGCTCTCTGATGCAAATCCTGCCTGCTGCGCTCGAATACGAACTTGGTCAGCTGCACTCTGATGATGCAAGCTGGTTCATCAGGAGCCAAGTCTAACCTCACCATCAGAGGCTCTAGTGAACACTCAGGTGATCGCTTAGTCACGCCTCTCCAGGCTCTCTGCAGTCCGTGGCACAGTGGTTCCACGTCCATGACAGAACTAGAATGAATAGTTGTTTGTAAAGTTTTCAATTCTCTTTCAACCGTTTTCGGAAATTTATTCATACATTCCACTCTGGATTGTATTGGGTAAAAGTGCAGATTTTTTGTTTTAAAGATGATAACCTTATTGACAAATGTCTTAATAGAAGAACCTTAATTTTGTAGCTGCTGTAAATAATCTATGGATTGTTGCTCATGAAAATCTAAATTGCGGAATTCATTAACAATATCATGTGAATCCACATCATGTGAAGATTGTTGCTGTGTCCAAAAATGTCTCTTTACTGTTAAATTTCGAGTGAACCTATTATCCAACAAAGTTGAAAATTAATCAGATGGATTGTGGTGAGAGTCATTGGAGTTAGAATCACAGAAAGTGGTGCTCTTATTTGGTATACCCTTGTGTGAACATTCTTATGCAGATGTATCTCTTTTTGTGGAATGTGAGAAAATAAAAAACTGGCACTCACCGTCCATTAAAAGCTTCCTTTATTCGTAAAGGTTAAAACATGGTGGCAGGCTGAGAGTGTAACTCAGTAAGGATGATGGCCTTTTTGCTCTCCTCTGTGCTTCAACACAACCTTTAACCTTACGAATAAGGGAAGCTTTTAATGAAAGGTGAGTGCCACATATTTCACATTCCACAGTATTTGTTTGTTCTGGCACCCGAGATCCATGCTTTTTTTTGTCTTCTGGTTCATGGGCATACCCACCGAGGGGCAGGGGGGGCAGCTAGAAGCAGGAGCACACAATGAAAGAACACCTCCTGGCCGCGGCCAGGGTCGGTCTGGCCTGGCAAGGTACCGAGGATTCACCCAGTGGGTTGCTGGCCGATGGCTGAGGGAATGAGAACAGGAGGAGAAAAAGGAAAAAAAAGTCTGCGGTTTTAAGGGGCGCAGGCCCTTTAAAAGCGCAGGCCGCGTATGTGCAGGGGCGCGCACACGCAGCGTTCATTACCTGAACTGCCGCGTCATGCGTCCTGATGTATTTTGGCAAGTGTGCACCTGGGGTATGTCAGTATCATGCGACCGATGCACACATTCACCACTGGCCTCTGCTAAGCCGGCGGCCATTTTACCTTATGCTCACTGGACCTGCAGAGAGGAGGACACCGCCCAGTGCTGGGAGCACAGGAAGGTAAGAGGAATTTTTTTTTGCTTGTGTGTGCGTGCATGTTTGCATGGGGGGACCAGGCTGAAGACACATAGGGGGACCAGGCTGAAGACACATAGGGGGACCAGGCTGGAGACACATGGAGGCGGACGAGGCTGGGGACACATGGGGGGGGACGAGGCTGGGGACACATGGGGGGAAGAGGCTGGAGAAAATTGGTGGGGGGGGACCAGGCTGGAGACACTTGGGGGATTTATGGGGGGGAGCAGCACATGGCACCAGGATGGATATATGGGGTGGAACAGCACAAAAGGCCAGGATGGATATATGGGGGTGGCAGCACAAGGGACCAGGATGGATATTTGGGGTGGTGGTAGCACAAGAGATAAGGATGGATATATGGAGGGGAGCTTCACAAGGGACCAGGATGGATATATGGGGAGCAGCACATTGGACTAGGATGGATATATGGGGGTGGCAGCACAAAAGGCCAGGATGGTTATATGGGGGTGGCAGCACAAGGGACCAAGATGGATATATTTGTGAGAGTGGCAGCATAAGAGACCAGGATGGATATATGGAGGGGAGCAGCACAAAGAACCAGAAAGGATATATGGGGGGAGCAGCACAAGGGGCCAGGATGAATATATGGGTGGAGCAGCACAAAGGGCCAGGATGATATATGGGGGGAGCAGCACAAGGGGCCAGAATGGATATATAGGGGGAGCAGCATAAGGGGCCAGGATGATATATGGAGGGGAGCAGCACAAGGGGCCAGGATGGATAAATGGGGGGAGCAGCACATGGGACTAGGATATATGGGGGTGGCAGCACAAGGGACCAAGATGGATATATATGGGAGGGTGGCAGCACAAGGGACCAAGATGGATATATATGGGAGGGTGGCAGCATAAGTGACCAGGATGGATATATGGAGGGGAGCAGCAGAAGGGACCAGAATGGATATAAGGGGGGAGCAGCACAAGGGGTCAGGATGAATATATGAGGGGAGCAGCAAAAGGGGCCAGGATGGATATATGTGGGTAACATCACAACAGGCCAGGATAGCTATATGGGGGCATGGCAGCACAAAGGACGAGGATGGATATATGGGGGCAGCAGCACATGGGCCCATGATTGTAAACGGGGGAAGCACCACAAAGTACAAGGATGGATATATAAGGAGAGCAGCACATGACTCCATGATTGATATATGGGGGGAGAAGCACAAGGGACGGATATATGGGGGGAGGAGAGGACAATAGACATATATGGGGGGCCTGTATGGATAGCTGGGGGGGTAGGATGGATATCTGGGGTCCATGCTGCAGATATTGGGCCAGGCTAGACAAGGGACATGGGGGGCCAGGATGGGGCATATTATACAGTAAAATAAAGGGTGCCAGGCTGGGCAAGATTATTAAATAAAGAGGGACTTAATTACTTTTTGGGGGCCAGAATGAAGAACGTGCTGTATTAGTTTATGGTGACAAGTGGAGAACATAATTTCTTTAGGATCCAATTAGGGATATTATTACTACTATCATATAATTTACTTTTTAGGAAACTGTTTTCCATAGAGGGAGCAAAATGGGGGTTCTGTTACTATACAGTGTGGTACTGTTGCTTTTTTTTCCATCTGAAATAGTGCTGAAGTCAGGAAAAAAATGGGGAAAGTGCAATGGAAGTGATCAGCTATTGACGACTGTGCTATATTTTGCAGAGACTAGCCCTGGCTGCAAGAAGTGATGGTCTGTGCTGGATGAAGAAAAGCGAAGACGAAGGACTTCAACTACAGATGTCACTGGTGAGTTCAGTGTATTACATGTACACGCACACTATACACTACACTACCGTTCAAAAGTTGGGTCACCCAGACAATTTTATGTTTTCCATGAAAACTTATACTTTTATTAATCAAATGAGTTGCCAAATTAATTTAAAATCTAGTCCAGACATTGACAAGGTTCGAAAAAAGATTTTTATTTGAAATAATAATTTTCTCCTTCAAAGTTTGCTTTCGTCACAGAATGCTCCCTTTGCAGCAATTGCAGCATTGCAGACCTTTGGCATTCTAGCAGTTAATTTGCTGAGGTAATCTGGAGAAATTTCACTCCATGCTTCCAGAAGACCCTCCCACAAGTTGGTTTGGCTTGATGGGCACTTTTTGCGTACCATATGGTCAAGCTGCTCCCACAACAGCTCAATGGGGTTGAGATCTGGTGACTGCGCTGGCCACTCCATTACAGATAAAATACCAGCTGCCTGCTTCTTCCCTAAATAGTTCTTTCAGAATTTGGAGGTGTGATTTGGGTCATTGTCCTGTTGTAGGATGAAATTCGCTCCAATCAATCGCTGTCCACAGGGTATGGCATGGCATTGCAAAATGGAGTGATAGCCCTCCTTATTCAAAATCCCTTTTACCTTGTACAAATCTCCCACTTTACCAGCACCAAAGCAACCCCAGACCATCACATTACCTCCACCATGCTTGACACCATGCATTCTGCGTCTCACAAATGTTCTGTGTGATCCAAACACCTCAAACTTGGATTTGTCTGTCCATAACACTTCCTCTGTCCAATGTCTGTGTTCTTTTCCCCATATTAATCTTTTCCTTTTATTAGCCAGTCCCAGATATGGCTTTTTCTTTGCCACTCTGCTCTGAAGGCCAGCATCCCGGAGTCGCCTCTTCACTGTAGACGTTGACACTGGCATTTTGCGTGTACTATTTAATGAAGCTGCCAATTGAGGACCTGTGAGGCGTCGATTTCTCAAATTACAGACTCTAATGTACTTGTCATGTTGCTCAGTTGTGCAGCGAGGCCTCCCACTTTTTTTTCTACTCTGGTTAGAGCCTGTTTGTGCTCTCCACTGAAGGGAGTAGTACATATCGTTGTAGGAAATCTTCAGTTTCTTGGCAATTTCTCGCATGGAATAGCCTTAATTTCTAAGAACAAGAATAGACTGTTGAGTTTTACATGAAAGTTCTTTTTGTTCCTGGCCATTTTGAGAGTTTAGTGGACTCAACAAATGTAATGCTCCAGATTCTCAACTAGCTCAAAGGAAGGTCAGGTTTATAGCTTGTCTAATCAGCCAAACTGTTTTCAGCTGTGCTAACATACTTGCACAAGGGTTTTCAAGGGTATTCTAACCATCTATTAGCCTTCCTACACAGTTAGCAAACACAAAGTACCATAAGAACACTGGAGTGATGGTTGTTGGAAATGGGCCTCTATACACCTATGAAGATATTGCATTACAAACCAGACGTTTGCAGCTAGAATAGTCATTTACCACATTAACAATGTATAGAGTGTATTTCTGAATCATTTAAAAAAACTGTTCTTTTCTTTAAAAAATAAGGAAATTTCTAAGTGACCCTAAACTTTTGAATGGTAGTGTATATATAGAGCTCCTGTGTACAATGTCACTGGTGATCCCTGTATTACCTGTACTCTTTACATTATATGCAGAGTTCCTGTGTATAATGTCATTGGTGTTCACTGTATTACCTGTACACTGACGGTATGCACAAAGCTTCTGTGTATAATGTCATTGGTGATCACTGTATTACCTAATCACTGACACTATATACAGAGCTCCTGTATGTAATGTCACCGATGATCACTGTATTAACCTGTACATTATAAACAGAGCTCCTGTGCATAATGTCACTGGTGATTCCTGCATTACCTGTACACTATACACTTTATACAGAGCTCCCATGTATAATGTCACTGGTGCTCACTGTATTACCTATACACTATATGCGGAGTTTCTGTGTATATTGGCACTGGTGGTAATAACAGTGTTGTTAGTATTGTGGTTTGTATTCATGATCAGTATTGTAGCATTCAATCACTTTGTGGTGGTAATTTGTGGTCTGGTAACGGTGTGGCGGTATTTGTCCCTAGTATGTCGTATTATTCAGTCACTATGTGATCTGTTCATGGTGTGGTGGTATTTCTCCCCTGTATGTGGTATTATTGATCTTGGTATAGGGGATTGTGTTGTGTATGGCGGTCATTTGTTCATTTTCGCCTTTTTCGTTCTAAAATTTGACAACCTGAACGACTATGGCTTGCCCCCCCCCTAGTTTTGATCCTGGGCGTATCCATGGTCTGGTTGTTTTATGACAAGGCAAGTTTTGCTGCTGGATTCCCTGTAACAGATTATATCTCTTTTTGTGACACATTTTTTTGGGGCGTTCAGTATTTGTACAATTAAACCCTCCCAAAATGCCCTGTTTTGCATAACACATCTACAACTTTTTCTTTTTAGATTAAGTTGTTTCCCCAGAATGGAAATGGGTAGTTTGATGTTAAAAAGATTTCATTAATCTGAGATTATGTAAATAGCTTAACATTTTCTTTGATGGTGTTTCCTTCTTCCTTAACTTTTTGGGTGAATAAAAAAAATGAAAACCACAATGAAATCTATAAAGCGAGGACAAATCTGGAGCATACTGAGTATTTCACAAGAACTTGACACAAAAAGACTGGAGAAAGAAAGAAGGGAGTGAAACTGTTCCTGACCTTACCGTGCTCCCACATAGAACCCAGAGAAGCATTCCTGGAATTCCATCCAAAGCTTCTATTGCTCGTCAGTCCACGCCTTGCTTCAAGTCCCAACAAGAAAAGATTCTCCAGAAAGTTTCACTTACAGTCTGGAGAGTTGGAAGACTGTGGAGCCCTGCAGATTGTCGGATTCTGTTACCTTGTTAAATGTACTTATACAAGTGTATGCAATGTAGAATATTACTGACAGCCATAAAGCTACAGGAAACATTGCATTACATTAGTGTTACTTAGAAAGATAAAGTTTGGTAGAAAAATGAAAACTTAAAAATTCTCTTACAACATAAATAGTTATATACTTTCAATAACTTGAAAAGAGCTCCATTGGAGCGGATTTTAGAAGGGAAGAATATTATGTTTATTTAAGAAAAATGTCTTCGCTATCACATATCTGGGCACTGCAGTAAAATACACCCATGGTAAATACACCGCTTGGCTTATGAAGGTGAACCTCATAAACCTCCAACCATGTAAAATTATTTTAATTCTTTCTTTTTTTTTGCCCTTGCAATTTAATTTTTAGGGTGCAGTCAGACGGCCGTATAAATCATGAAATGTAAGAGAAAAAAGACCAAGCAAAGAATGGCCTGCACACCAATTAAATCTGATAACACATAATAACCGTAGAAAAATGCTTTATTGGGAACACAACACGCGTGTTAAAAACAATTAAAAAGGACAAAGGAAGTCCATGTAACACCCCTGCATGTAATAATCACATGCAGCCATAATAGGTATAGAGCCCTTTTTGTATCATTAAGAGTACAGACAATGGAAAGCCATCACAATACACCATGTGTGCAGAGTTTTTTCTGAGACATATGTAGTCTCCAAATTGATTCCTATATACCAGCCCAATGTACAAACTTTCCAGGACCACAATTCAGGAGCCTGCAAACAAATAAGGCTGTTAAAATGTAAGAGAAGTTGTAGCTACATACTCACTGAACCACCTAATGAGCAAAGACCCTGAAAGCCAGCTCAATATTGCCAGATGATGTGCTGGTGGATGGCCAGGCACCCATGAAGTTTGTGGATAGCCAAGGGAATAATGCCCATAGGCATCCAAAATAAAGCTAACACAGGGCTGAAGACATGGAGCAGGGGTGTGAGGCGCAACCCCACGCGTATCACTTACTTAAAGCAGCTTCATCAGGGGTAGTGTGCTTGCTGGCCCAAACTCAGCATTTAAATAGCATGTAGATAATACCTTAAACGTCATCTGGTGTGTGAAAACTCCCCAGCGGTCATGGCCCTGCAGATGTCTCGTGCAGCCCGGTGTTCACACCAAAATCTCGCGAGAGGACCGCTGGATTGCCCCATCTCGCCGAAATCTCGCGGGAAGACCGCGAGATCAATCCATATACCGCTGTATTGGTTTGTTTGCGCCTGCGCAGTGTATTCAGTTTATTCAGACCGGTCTGATACAGCGACTAGTGTTGCTGTGTATAAAGGGATGCAAACCAGAGGCTGCAAAGCCTTCAGCACAAATGAAAAGTATCCTTTGCCTTCGTATAATCACTAACCTGGCACTGTCTATGCATCACATGGTAGGAAAAAATGTATATAATCCAGCAAAATCATGCAAAAACACAGTACCTCCCACATCTAAAGAGAAAAAAAAAAAATAGAGCAAATCAGCCAAAATGTATTTTTATGCGCTCCAACCAATAAGTGCGAGATTTCAGCGAGATGGGACAATCCAGCGGTCCTCTCGCGAGATTTTGGTGTGAACACCGGGCTGCACGAGACATCTGCAGGGCCATGACCGCTGGGGAGTTTTCACACACCAGATGACGTTTAAGGTATTATCTACATGCTATTTAAATGCTGAGTTTGGGCCAGCAAGCACACTACCCCTGATGAAGCTGCTTTAAGCAAGTGATACGCGTGGGTTTGCTCCTCACACCCCTGCTCCATGTCTTCAGCCCTGTGTTAGCTTTATTTTGGATGCCTATGGGCATTATTCCCTTGGCTATCCACAGACTTCATGGGTGCCTGGCCATCCACCAGCACATCATCTGGCAATATTGAGCTGGCTTTCAGGGTTTTTGCTCATTAGGTGGTTCAGTGAGTATGTAGCTACAACTTCTCTTACATTTTAACAGCCTTATTTATTTGCAGGCTCCTGAGTTGTGGTCCTGGAAAGTTTGTACATTGGGCTGGTATATAGGAATCAATTTGGAGACTCCATATGTCTCAGAAAAAACTCTGCACACATGGTGTATTGTGATGGCTTTTCATTGTCTGTACTCTTAATGATACAAAAAGGGCTCTATACCTATTATGGCTGTATGTGATTATTATATGCAGCGTCGGACTGGCCCACCGGAGAACCGGTGGATTCTCCGGTGGGCCCTGGCATCTGGTGGGCCCTGGCACCTGCTGGCATGCAGGGCCAGCAGTTGCCTAGGGCCCCCGCTGCTCCAGGGGCCCCCAGCCAGTGGTGTGTCGCACACCATGCAGCTGCTATGGGGGCCCCTGCCAGCGGAGCAGCAGCGGGTGTCAGGAGGCAGGAGTCCCTGTCCCCGCTGCTAAAGAGAAATGAATATTCACTGCGAAGCAGTGAATATCATTTCAGGTCTCCACCCCCAGAGGCCCCGCCCCCAGCCCAGTAAGCCGCTCTGCAGACTACAGATGTAAATCAGGGCCGGTGCCGCCCTCAGTCTTCTCTGCTCCTGGCTCACAGCCAGTGCGCGATGACGTCACTACTTCGCGCACCCGCTGTGTGTCTGGCAGAGGGGGCAGCTCCTGACACTGGACCCGGAATCAGCGTGGGAGCGAGGAGGAGAGGTGAGTATTGTGTTTTGTTTTGTTTTTTATATCTCTCTCGCTCTCTCTATCTATCTATCTATCTATCTATCTATCTATCTATCTCTATTTCTCTATATATATCTCTCTCTCTCTTATATCTATCTTTCTATCTCTATCTATTATCTATATCTATCTATCTCTATATCTATATCTATTATCTATATCTATCTATTTCTATATTTATCTCTATCTATCGCTCTATCTTTATATCTATCTTTCTATCTCTACATCTATCTCTATATCTATCTATCTATCTATCTATCTATCTATCTATCTATCTTACTCTATCTATCTCTATATCTATTATCTCTATATTTATTATCTATCTAGCTACCATCTATATCTATCTATCTTTATCTATATATATCTCTATCTAATATCTATATCTATCTATCTATCTCTATACCTATCTATCTATTTATCTATCCGTTATCTATCTCTATATCTTTTCTCTGTATCTATCTATCTCTATATCTATTTCTCTCGCTATCTATCGCTCTATCTCTATATCTATCTTTATATCTATATCTATATCTATATATCTATCTTTATCTATCTCTATATCTATTTCTCTCTATATCTATCTCTATATCTCTCTCTATAGCTATCTATCTATATATCTCTATCTATCTCTATATCTATCTCTCTGTATATCTATCTATCGCTCTATCTCTATCTTTCTATCTCTATATCTATATATCTATCTATCTTTCTCTATCTATTTATCTCTATATCTTTATTCTGTATCTATCTCTCTCTATATCTATATCTATCTATCTCTATATATATCTATTATCTCTATATCTATTTCTCTCTATATCTCTCTCTATATCTATCTATCTATTTATCTCTATCTCTATATCTATCTCTCTGTATATCTATCTATCTTTCTATCTCTATATCTATCTTTCTCTATCTATCTATCTATTTATCTCTATCTATTATCTATATCTATATCTATCTATCTATCGCTCTATCTCTATATCTGTCTTTCTATCTCTACATCTATCTCTATATCTGTCTTTCTATCTATCTCTATATCTATATCTATCTATTATGTCTATCTATCTAGCTATCTCTATTATCTATATCTACCTATCTCTATATCTTTCTGTCTTACTCTATCTCTATATCTATCTGTTATCTCTATATTTATTATCTATCTTTATCTATCTATCTCTATCTATTATCTATATCCATATCTATCTCTCTATCTATTTATCGATCTCTGTATCTATCTCTCTCTATATCTATCTCTCTCTATATCTACCGCTCTCTCTATCTCTATCTATCTTTATATCTATATCTATCTATCTCTATATCTATCTATTATCTCTATATCTATCTACCTATCTATCTCTATATCTATCTCTATATCTGTTTCTCTCTATATCTATCTCTATATCTCTCTCTCTATAGCTATCTATATATTATCTCTATATCTATCTATCTCTATATCTATCTGTTATCTCTATATCCATATCTATCTCTATATCCATATCTATCTCTATATCTATCTTTCTATCTAACACCATATCTCTATATCTATCTCTATATCTCATTATCTATCTATCTCTATCTCTCTCTCTCTCTCTTTATCTATCTATCTATTGATCTATCCATCTATCTCTATATCTATCTGTATATCTATCTCTATATCTATCTATTATATCTATTATCTATATCTATCTATCCATCTATCTATCTAGCTATCTCTATCTATCTCTATATCTCTCTATATCTATCTTTCTAACTCTATATCTATCTATCTCTATACATATCTCTATATCTAGCTATTATCTCTATATATATCTCTATATCTATCTTTCTATATCTATCTGTCTCTATATCTATCTATCTCTATATCTATTATCTCTATATCTATCTATCTCTATATATATCTCTATATCTATTTTTATTTATAGCCATCTATCTATATATAGTTATCTCTATATCTATCTATATATGTCTATATTATTATTATTATATCTGTATATCTCTGTCTATTATCTATCTCTATCTATTATCTATCTCTATCTATATATCTCTATATATTTCTATCTATAGCTATCTATCTATCTATCTATCTATCCATTATCTATTTTCTATCTATCTCTATATCTATCTACCTATCGATCTATCTATATTTCTTTCTATATCTATCTTTATATCTATCTCTATCTCTATGAATCTTTCTATCTATATCTATCCATTATCTTCTTTCTATCCATTATCTACTATCTATCTCTATATCTATCTATTTCTACATCTATCTTTCTATCTATATCTATCTAACTCTATATATCTATATAGCATTATACCCTATGAGGGAGGCAGTATTATACCCTATGAGGGGGGCAGTATTATACCCTATGAGGGGGCAGCATTATACCCTATGAGGAGGCAGCATTATACCCTATGAGGAGGCAGCATTATACCCTATGAGGAGGCAGCATTATACCCTATGAGGAGGGCAGCATTATTCCCTATGACGGGGTGCATTATTCCCTATGAGGGGGGTGTATTATACCCTATGAGGGGGGCAGTATTATACCCTATGAGGGGGCAGCATTATACCCTATGAGGGGGTGCATTATTCCCTATGAGGGGGTGCATTATTCCCTATGAGGGGGGCAGTATTATACCCTATGAGGGGGGCAGTATTATACCCTATGAGGGGGTGCATTATACCCTATGAGGGGGTGCATTATACCCTATGAGGGGGTGCATTATTCCCTATGAGGGGGTGCATTATACCCTATGAGGGGGTGCATTATTCCCTATGAGGGGGGCAGTATTATACCCTATGAGGGGGGCAGTATTATACCCTATGAGGGGGGCAGTATTATACCCTATGAGGGGGTGCATTATACCCTATGAGGGGGTGCATTATACCCTATGAGGGGGGCAGTATTATACCCTATGAGGGGGGCAGTATTATACCCTATGAGGGGGTGCATTATACCCTATGAGGGGGTGCATTATACCCTATGAGGGGGTGCATTATTATACCCTATGAGGGGGGCAGTATTATACCCTATGAGGGGGGCAGTATTATACCCTATGAGGGGGTGCATTATACCCTATGAGGGGGTGCATTATACCCTATGAGGGGGGCAGTATTATACCCTATGAGGGGGGCAGCATTATACCCTATGAGGGGGTGCATTATACCCTATGAGGGGGTGCATTATTCCCTATGAGGGGGGCAGTATTATACCCTATGAGGGGGGCAGTATTATACCCTATGAGGGGGTGCATTATACCCTATGAGGGGGTGCATTATACCCTATCATTATACCCTATGAGGGGGGCAGTATTATACCCTATGAGGGGGTGCATTATACCCTATGAGGGGGTGCATTATACCCTATCATTATACCCTATGAGGGGGGCAGTATTATACCCTATGAGGGGGGCAGTATTATACCCTATGAGGGGGTGCATTATACCCTATGAGGGGGTGCATTATACCCTATCATTATACCCTATGAGGGGGGCAGTATTATATTCTATGAGATGGCTGCATTATATTCTATGAGATGGCTGCATTATATTCTATGAGGGGTCTACATTATATTCTATGAGGGGGCTGCTTTATATTCTATGAGGGGGCTACACCAACTCCTGCTACATAATTAAGACATGTACAACCTTATATTATACCCGGATATTAGTGTGTTTTACCGCACAATTGGTGGTCTGGTATTTAACTCTATGCAGCTACATAGTGGGCCCCAAGAATGATTTTCTCTGGTGGGCCCAAGGTGTTCCAGTCCGACGCTGATTACATGCAGGGGTGTTACATGGACTTCCTTTGTCCTTTTTAATTGTTTTTAACACGTGTGTTGAGTTTTCCAATAAAGCATTTTTCTACGGTTATTATGTGTTATCAGATTTAATTGGTGTGCAGGCCATTCTTTGCTTGGTCTTTTTTCTCTTACATTTCATGGTTCTCTCCATGCAAGGCTTTTGCACCCTCATATATAGAACCCATTGATTGTTTGGTGCACCCAACACCTTTTTATACAACATATAGGCCATATAAATCAGACCGAGATCGTAACGAAGTGCACAGACTGGCCGGCGGCTCTCCCTACCTGAGCATAACTGCTTCATGTATTTCTATACAACTGTCACGCTCAGGTCATGAGACCAGTCTGTTCTGTCCTCACTAAATGAAGCAGAATTCATGTAGCTTATACAGGCAGCTAAACCGCTATACCGGGGTTCAATAAGGAGACTGCACTTGAATCTATGCTTTATTGAGCGTGATGGTATATTGACACGGTGAAACTTCAAGTAAAACATATATATACACTGAGTCAATACAGGGTACATCAGGGATACATATTGTACATAATACATTATGAATCAACATCTGCACTAATAGCTAACCAGGAGAGAACTAACTAAGCAGGCTAGTATGAGACAGGAATTAGATACAGGAAACATAAATACATACCAGCGATGCTATCACAAGGGGAGAAGAGAAAATGAGATGCTTCCTGAATGCAGGCAGAAGGGAAATGGTGGACTGGAGGGAAATATCATAATCCTTTGCAAAAGGCTACCAGGATGCATTGCAACCTTACCAGAATGCACTGCAGCGGAGGGAAAAGTAAAGCAAAGTGAAAGTAAAACACAATAACACTGCGGTTATGACTCTGGTCACTAGATGGAGCCAAAAACACTGAAAACATTAACAAGCAGATAATTGAGGATTATGAATTAGATGTTGGAGACAGAACACTTCCCGTCTGACATTAAGCGGATGTCACTGTCCTTTTTCTCAGAAGAAAACAATAGGACCAGCTCAGTTACTGGTCTGGAGAATGTCTTAAGTTCATTCCCTTTGGCCATCCTCAGTTCGACTTTGCAGACATTGCCATCCTTACTCGGGAATGTTGCGGTCACTAGACCAAGTGGCCACTGGTTTTGGTGGACTTGACAGTCTTTCACATGGACGAGGTCACCAATCCTTAGATTAGGCCTGGTAGATTGCCACTTTGTCCGTGGCTGCAGGGTAAACAAGGACTGTTTGCGCCACCTGTCCCAGAATGTATTTGCAAGACTTTGTACCTGTCTCCATTGGCGCTTGTAGAGGTCCTTAGTGTCGAATCCTCCTGGAAGGGCACTGGATAGTCCTGTTTTCTGGGTGAGGAGAGTAGCTGGAGACATTGCATGAAATTTAGACACCTGAGGGCGGATTTCAGCATCTGAGTCCTCTCCTAATAGTTCAAAGGTGTCTGGACAACGTGTATAATAGTTTTGGTCATGAGAGCCATGTTGTGCTTCCTATTCGACTTGCGTCAACTGCTCGCACATTCAGCAGCTCCCACTCCCACACTACCTCCTCATCCCACACTCTCTCTGTTGGAGTCCCCCAAGGCTCTGTTCTAGGACCCCTACTCTTCTCAATCTACACACTTGGACTGGGGCAACTCATAAAGTCCCACGGATTCCAGTACCACCTTTATGCCGATGATACTCAGATCTACCTCTCTGGCCCAGACATCACCTCTCTGCTCTCCCAGAATGTCTATCAGCCATATCCTCCTTCTTCTCCTCTCGCCTCCTCTAGCTCAATGTGGACAAATCTGAACTAATCATCTTTCCCCTATCTCACAGATCTTCCTTACCCGACCTTTCTATAACAATTGACGACATCACGCTTTCCCCCGTACCGGAGGTCCACTGCCTCGGAGTAACCCTTGACTCTGCCCTGTCCTTCAAATCGCACATCCAATCTCTCTCCACCTCCTGTCGCCTCCAGCTCAAAAATATTTCCAGAATCTGTCCCTTCCTGAACCCTCAATCTACTAAACTACTTGTGCATGCCCTCATCATCTCCCGCCTCGACTACTGCAACATCCTTTTCTGTGGCCTCCCTGCTAACACCCTTGCACCTCTCCAGTCCATCCTCAACTCTGCCGCCCGACTAATTCATCTCTCTCCTCACTACTCCTCCGCTTCTCCCCTCTGCAGATCTCTTCACTGGCTCCCATTCCCTCAGCGTATCCAATTCAAATTATTAATACTGATCTACAAGGCCATCTACAACCTGTCTCCTCCATACATCTCTGAACTAATCTCCCGATACCTTCCCTCACGTAATCTCCGGTCCTCCCAAGACTCTCCTCTCCTCCACACTTATTTGCTCCTCACCCAAACGCCTCCAAGACTTCTCCCGAATAGCCTCCATCCTCTGGAATTCCCTGCTCCAACACGTCCGGCTCTCAACCACACTCGGATCCTTCAGACGGAACCTGAAAACCCACCTCTTCATGAAAGCCTACAGCCTGCAATGATCCCCGCTGCCTCCTCACCACTACTGGAGCTACCGCCTCACCATCACTGGAGCAGCTGCAACCCCCCAACCTACTGTCTCCTTCCCCACCATCCTGTAGCATGTAAGCCCGAAAGGGCAGGGTCCTCTCTCCCCTCTATATCAGTCTATAATTGTTACTTTGTTTACTGTAAGTGATATCTGTAATTTGTATGTAACCCCTTATGTACAGCACCATGGAACCAATGGCGCGTTATAAATAAATAATAATAATAAATAATAATAAATAGTTGAGTGATCTGCAGGATTTTGGTCCGTGGGAATGTAATGCCACTGTTTTGGATGAACTGATCTCCTAATTCGTAGCACTCTGTTGTTGACATAAACATAGAATCGTCTGGTTTCATTGTGGATGTATTCCAGGACTACTTTGCTGTCTAAGTAGAACTTGGCTTGGGTAAGGTCGATGTCCATCTCGGATGCGATGAACTCTGCTAACTCAACGGCTAAGACTGTAGCACAAAGCTCTAACCTTGGTATAGTGTGCTTTGGTTGTGGAGCAAGTTTGGCCTTCCACATGACGAATCCGATGTGGCTCTGACATTTGGAGTCTACAGTTTTGAGATAGGCAACAGCAGCAATTGCTTTGATAGAAGCATCTGCAAATACTTACAGTCTTTGGCTTTGTATTTCTGTAGACGGCACAGGGGTGTATGGTCTTGGCACATTCAGGTTGGAGAGGGTTGCTAAAGCGTTCTTTCATATTTCCCAGTGGAGTCTCTTTTGTGGTTTCTAGCCTTTCTATAAAACACCGGCGATTGTCTAAACGCTGTGTCTAACATCATGTCCTCACTATATCTGAAACTGAATCTATCAAAGACTGAACTCCTTGTGTTTCCTCCCTCTACTAATGTACCTATACCCGACATTGCCATTTCTGTGTGTGGTTCCACTATTACTCCCCAGCAACATGCCCACTGTCTTGGGGTCATACTTGACTCCGAGCTTTCCTTTGCCCCCCACATTCGAACACTGGCTCGCTCTTGTCATCTGCACCTCAAAAACATTTCTAGAATTCGACCTTTTCTTACTTTTGACTCTGCAAAAACTCTTACTGTTTCTCTTATTCATTCTCGTCTCGACTATTGTAACTCTCTTCTAATCGGTCTCCCCCTTAGCCAACTCTCCCCTCTCCAATCTGTCTTAAATGCTGCAGCCAGGATCATATTCTTCACCAATCGTTACACCGATGCCTCTACCTTGTGCCAGTCATTACACTGGCTACCCATCCACTCCAGAATTCAGTATAAACTTATTACCCTCACCCACAAAGCCCTCCATGGCTCAGCACCACCCTACATCTCCTCCCTTGTTTCAGTATACCACCCTACCCGTGCCCTCCATTCTGCTGATGACCTGAGGTTAGCATCCTCAATAATCAGAACCTCACACTCCTGTCTCCAAGACTTTACACGTCCTGTGCCAATTCTTTGGAATACACTTCCCAGGTCAATACGATTAGTCCCCAATCCCCACAATTTTAAGCGTTCCCTGAAAACGCATTTATTCAGACTGGCCTATCGCTTCAACACATTAACCTAATCTATCCCTGTGTGGCACAGCCAAAAGTTTTACCATAACCAGGTTCCCCGCATCATGTTCCCACATGCTTTATGCATCCATTAGCCCTCTGTGTCTGTACTGTTACACACTTAACATTATGGCTGGTCCATACAATCAGGGCAACTGTTACCACCCACCTTTCGTGTCTACCTCTTTCCTCATAGACTGTAAGCTTGCGAGCAGGGTCCTCATTCCTCTTGGTATTTGTTACAATCTATGTGATTATTGTTATGCTGTAATGTCTATTGTCTGTACAAATCCCCTCTGAAATGTAAAGTGCTGCGGAATATGTCGGCGCTATAGAAATGAAATTTATTATTATATTATGTGGTAGAGGTGCATCCCAGTCAGATGTTTCCTTAGTTAAATCTCTCAGTAAGGCTTTGCCTTGTATAGTAACAGGAGCTGCAAAACCCAAGGGATCATACAGGCTGTTGATGGTAGACAGGACACCTCTGCGTGTGAAAGGCTTTTTTTCCTGGCTGACCTGAAAGGTGAAAGCGTCTGACTGTAGATTCCGAGGCTGCGTTGCATTGGTGTGGGGTCTAACCCCAGGTCCAAGTCTCTGAGACTGTTGCATAAGTCTTGTGAAGGGTATGCTTCCATGAGTTCTTGGCTGTTTGAGGATATTGTGTGAAGCCTGAGGTTGGAGCAAGCAAGCATCTCTTGGGCTCTCCTGAGAAGACTGATGGCAGTCTCATTTGAAGGCATGGGTTTCAGACAGTCGTCAACATAAGTCTTTTTCTATGAATTGTCTGACATCTGATCCATATTCTGTTTCTCCTTCTTGAGCCGACCTTTTGAGTCCATAAATGGTGACTGCAGGTGAAGGACTATTGCCAAAGATGTGCAGTCTCATGCGATACTCTGTGACCTCTTTAGTAGGATCACTGTCTCTACCAGAAGAATCTTAGGAAGTTCCTGTCTCTCTCTCTCACAAGTCAGCGATGAAAGCAATGGAATCCTTACGGAAGCGCATAAGTACTCCCAGCAGTTTGTTATTGAGGTCCGGTCCTGTCAGTAGAACATCATTCAGGGAGACATCATCAAACTTGGCACTGGAGTCAAACCACTCTGATCTGGCCTGGTTTCTTAGGGTGGTAAACTCCAAACATGGGTAGGAACCAGCATTCTTCAGAGTCTTTGAGAGTGGGAGCTAGTTCTGCTGGCAGTTCTCAAAAATCTTTGACATGAAGGAGAAAAAGTGATCTCTCATCTTTGGTTTCCTTTGTAGATTATGTTTGAGAGAGGAGAGAGGAGAAACGTTTTAATGCCTGATTTCTGTTGTTTGGTAGACGTAGTCTGTGGGTTCTGAAGGGAAGAGGTGCGACCCAGCTCTTGGTCTTATTTTTTACAAGTCCCTTGTCCATTACCTCTAAGAACAACTTGTCCTCTACTAACATTGCTACTTGGTTGTATTGCTTAGTTCTCTGGAAGACTGTGCACCCCAACTGATCCTCATAGCTTCCTGACACCATACTGCTGTCATGAATAAAGTCTATTAAATTATTGGGTAGTTGGATGCTGTGTGGTACTTCCTTGACATGGAACTCATTGCAAGGTTGAAACAGAGATGGGCGTCCTTTCTACAATGTATTTGTTAGCATACTTGTCACAGAAGATGGGGCGTGCATATGTCCCAAGCATACGTTATGTCCCAAGTATACGTTATACATATTATGACCCATCCTAGGTCTAGCTTTTGGGCATAGGGAGCATTGTGGAGTCCATTGATATGACTTCTCACTTTATGAACCTGTAGGATATCTCTTCCCAAAAGCAGTATTATCTGAGCCTGATGGTCGAGTTCCGGTATAAGGTGTGCTATGCATTTTAAGTGAGTGTGATGGATTGCCACATCCGGCATAGGTATTTCAGATCTGTTGTCTGGGATCTGATTACACTCGATGATTGTAAGTAGTGGTAGGCAGAATCGTCCGTCTAAGGACTCAATTTGCTAGTCAGTAGCTTTCCTACCTGCTGTTGTCACAGTACCTGCACATGTCTTTAATGAGTAGGGGGTGCTTGGCCCTTTGATGTTGAATAGGTCAAAAAATGTTGATCTAGCCAAGGATCGATTACTTTGATCATCCAAGATAGCATACAGTCTCACAGCTTTGTCTCTATGACCCTTTGGGTACACTCTGACAAGGCATATTTTTGAACAGGACCTACTGTCTATTGTCCCTTTACAGATTTCTGTACAGTGAAGTGATCTCTGGCATAGCTGCATCAGTGTTCCTTTCCTCCCCGCCATGCTCACTGTCAGCTGGCATGTTTTGTGCGCTCCATGGAGCTGGGCCAGGGTGTAGAGCAGTGTTATGATCTGTGGTGCCACACTCTGTGCATTTTATACTGACCTTACAATCCTTGGCAAGATGAGTGGTGGATGAGCAGCACTTGTAGCAGATACCATTCTCTTTCAGGAAGCTTCTGCTATCTGGCATAGATTTTCCCCTGAAAGCTCTGCATTTCAGGAGGATGAGGCTTCTGATGGAGCGGGCACTACTTGTCAGGTTCTTGTACCTTTGTCTCTGATTGGGAGCAGCCAGCAGACCTGTAATTGGAACTTGGAGAGGAAATATAAGTCTTGTGCACTGCCACAGATGTTCTACGTGGGTTTGCAGCTGGTGACGGTGTGGCATATGAAATTGCAAAATCAAAGCTGGGATCATTTCTGTTTGTCGCTTGTTTGTGTATAAAGTCTACAAAAACGGAGAAGGGAGGGAATGGAACACTGTGTTTGTATTTGTACGTGGAACCATGTGTGAGCCATCTCTCCTGTAGATTGTAGGGCAACTTTTGGACTATAGGATTAACACCTTTGGCTGTGTGAAGGAATGCAAGTCCTTGTAGGTCACCTTCACATTTGTCAACTAAGACTTCCTTTAGCAGGTCACCTAGTTCTCTAAGTTTCTGGAGACCTTTGTTATATATTTTAGGAAAGTCACCGATTCTTTTGAACAAGGCTCTCTTTATTACCTCTGCTGAGCCGTAACACTCATCTAGCCTCTTCCAGATCTTTTTCAGGCCAATTTCATCGTGATTTATATTAATGTTTCTGATCCTTACTGTGTGTTTGACTGACTCTTCTCCCAGGTATTTGACTAAGAGGTCTATCTCCTCCCTGTGTTGTAGCCCCAAGTCTCTAGTGACATTTTGGAAGGAAGCTTTCCAACCTCTGTAACCTTCAGCGTGGTCAGTGAATTTCATGAGTCCCTTGGCAACCAGATCATGTCATGTGAAGAACTTGGCAAATTCTGTTGTGAACCGGTTGTCAGCAGAGTATACTAATGATGGGCCGCCCTGATATGAGGTGCGTTCATACCTGTTAGTATCCTCAGGATGGTGCCAGCCGGTGTCATATTGCTTTGGTCTGACGTGCGGTGTGTCAGCAAGGTGATTCACGTTAGTTACCTGGCGAGGGGCAAGGTAGACATTAGCAGAGTTGTTCTGCTCCATGTTTTCCTGGAGCTGAGCCTCATGATGACTCTCACTCTCTTCACTGGATGTGTCGTGTTCTTGGTTATAGTTTGGATCAGGAAGTTCATTAACATATTGAGATGTGCGCTGTGGTGAATCTTGCCATGGCAACTTCAGACTTGACGTACTGCTTAGGCTATGCAGCTCAGGGTTTTGCGCGACTTCTAGCGATTCTGCTTCAGCTAGAGCTGCTGCGGCTTCTCTTTTTGCGCCTAGGCTCTCTAAGGCGGCATCCACTTGTGCCTTTTCTAACTGCGACTTTCTCTATTGATCGGCTCTCTAATTATCTATGCGTGCTTTCTCTAACTTAAGTTGCATCTCTTCTTTAGCATACCTTGCTCGCGTTTTGGCGGCTTCAGCATTTGCGTGGGAAATGGCGACTGCGCTGCTAATGGATACAGTCTTTGAGGTGACGGAAGTAACAGATTTTGTCCTGTGTGATTTGTGGGACATGGTGTTTTGGGGGAATGCTTGGCTGTGCAGAGATTGATGTAGCTGTATTAAGTCTCTGTGTAGCCGGTGACTTGAATCTCACTAGGTGTATTTCTGCAGTTTCACTAGTTCCTGCAAGCTGGATGGAAGGCTGTCTTTTCCCCGAATTCCACTAGCAGAATGGCCGCTGTTTCACTGGCCACTGCAGGATGGAAGGCTGTCCTTTCTCTGAGTTCCCACTAGCTGGATGGCCACTGTTTCACTGGCCCCTGCAGGATGGAAGACTCTTCTCTCTGAATTCCCACTAGCTGGATGGCCGCTGTTTCACTGTTCTGTCCTCACTAAATGAAGCAGAATTCATGTAGCTTATACAGGCAGCTAAACTGCTATACCGGGGTCCAATAAGGAGACTGTAGTTGAATCTGAGGTTTTTTGAACATGATGGTATATTGGCGCGGTGAAATTACAAGTAAAACATATACATATATATATATATATATATATATAGGAATATAAGAGGATTGGGATCCAGCAAAAAGATGAAAGTTCACCAGAAATATAAAATCTTCTTTATTTATCCATTAAATCATATAAAAAATATGAGGAACTCCAAACAATTGGTAACATTCCAGCAAGGGACTACATGTTTCAGCACTATGTGCCTTCTTCACGGTCCTATTTGAACTGAGCTCCAACACTGGCAATATATCCTCCTTTGTGAAACATATTCAAATGACCCTTAATTAAAAGCAGTGAAACAAACCAGTTAAAAACACCTGAGAAAATGGTTGAAACTCAGTTCAAAAATGTTACTAGAAAAATACATATATTGAACATGTTTTATACATAGACCAATGGTATAACATTAAGTAGTAAATCAACAGTGATATGGAATAACTGCCGCAAAAATGAAAATTTTTTTTATATATAAACATATATGAAAAAATACATCCTGTAGTAGGCGCGATCTAAGTATCAGAGGCAATCACAAATATGACTCTCAAAGGAATAATATATTGGAGTAGGTTTAAGATAGAGATATAATCTTTAGAAACTAATGTAAGCACAAACAAAAAAAAAAAAAAATTTTTTGATGTATGCTTACTTAATATTGTGTAATAAGATCCATTCTACTGTTCAATCCGTCAGGAACTCTAGTCTCTAATAAAAAGATCCACCTACTTTCTCTAGAGAGGATTTTACTTTAATAATCACCACCCCTACCTGGTTTTGTAACAACCTCTATTCCCCTAAAGGAAAAGCTTTTTAGATCTCCTTTATGCACATTGGCAAAGTGTTTGCAAACCGCAGAGGCTCCTGCAATAGGCAAATTAACTGCATCCAACAAATGTTTTCGCATACGCTGTTTCAATGAATTAGTGGTGCAACCCACATATTGAAGTCCGCAAATATTGCAATCAATAAGATATATTACATTTTCTGTATTACAATTAATAAAAGAAAAAATCTCAAAGTTTTTTCCATTTTTTATAGAAGAAAATGTTTTCGTTTTAACAATATATTTGCAACACTTACAAATTTTGGCACCACAACCATAACAGCCTACACTTTTCATCCAATTTTGTTTCAATTTTTTGTCTGGATCAGTAAATAAGTTTGCCGTCAACATAGATCCTATAGTAGGAGCTCTCCTCGCAACAAATTTAATTGAATATTTTTTTAATATTTCTTTCAATTCACCACTTTGTTCTAAAATGGGTAAATGTTTTTTAATAATAGAGACTATTTCTTGATACTGTGGACTAAATTTAGTGCTGAAAACTATACCCAAATCTTTGTTATGTTCTTTGATATTTTTATATTCCAACAATTCCTGTCTATTTAAATTGTCTACTATGCCTCTCGCTCTTTTTAGAGACCAGTTTGGGTAACCCCTGGATTTTAATCTTTTTGCCAAAAATTCAGATTCTTTCATATAGGTATCTTTTTCTGTACTATTTCTTTTTGTTCGAATCAGTTCACCTGTGGGTATATTCCTAATAACATGGTTGGCGTGACATGAATTTGCCATCAATATACTATTCACAGCTGTAGATTTGCGATAAGGTTCCACCAACACTTTTTTCCGATTTGAATCTATTTTCAAGGTCAAATCAAGAAAATTAATTGACAGCTCATTCATGTGACATGTAAATTTGAGATTGAAACTATTGTTATTTAAATATGAAAAAAAGGAAGATGCTAAATCCTTGTTCCCCCTCCTCACAAAAACCAAATCATCAATGAAGCGTCCCAACCAAAAAATGTTATGTCTAAATGGATTGTTAAAATGAAAAATGTACCTCTCCTCCCATACTGACATAGTTAAATTTGCTAAAGACGGTGAGAATTTGGCCCCCATGCTCACTCCCTGTATCTGCAAATAATATTTCTCATCAAAAATAAAATAATTATGAGTGACTATCTAAATACAGTGAGTATACATTTGAAATTCAACATTTTTTATTGCTTGCAACTAATTTTTTGCTCACTCATAATTATTTTATTTTTGATGAGAAATATTATTTGCAGATACAGGGAGTGAGCATGGGGGCCAAATTCTCACCGTCTTTAGCAAATTTAACTATGTCAGTATGGGAGGAGAGGTACATTTTTCATTTTAACAATCCATTTAGACATAACATTTTTTGGTTGGGACGCTTCATTGATGATTTGGTTTTTGTGTGGAGGGGGAACAAGGATTTAGCATCTTCCTTTTTTTCATATTTAAATAACAATAGTTTCAATCTCAAATTTACATGTCACATGAATGAGCTGTCAATTAATTTTCTTGATTTGACCTTGAAAATAGATTCAAATCGGAAAAAAGTGTTGGTGGAACCTTATCGCAAATCTACAGCTGTGAATAGTATATTGATGGCAAATTCATGTCACGCCAACCATGTTATTAGCAATATACCCACAGGTGAACTGATTCGAACAAAAAGAAATAGTACAGAAAAAGATACCTATATGAAAGAATCTGAATTTTTGGCAAAAAGATTAAAATCCAGGGGTTACCCAAACTGGTCTCTAAAAAGAGCGAGAGGCATAGTAGACAATTTAAATAGACAGGAATTGTTGGAATATAAAAATATCAAAGAACATAACAAAGATTTGGGTATAGTTTTCAGCACTAAATTTAGTCCACAGTATCAAGAAATAGTCTCTATTATTAAAAAACATTTACCCATTTTAGAACAAAGTGGTGAATTGAAAGAAATATTAAAAAAATATTCAATTAAATTTGTTGCGAGGAGAGCTCCTACTATAGGATCTATGTTGACGGCAAACTTATTTACTGATCCAGACAAAAAATTGAAACAAAATTGGATGAAAAGTGTAGGCTGTTATGGTTGTGGTGCCAAAATTTGTAAGTGTTGCAAATATATTGTTAAAACGAAAACATTTTCTTCTATAAAAAATGGAAAAAACTTTGAGATTTTTTCTTTTATTAATTGTAATACAGAAAATGTAATATATCTTATTGATTGCAATATTTGCGGACTTCAATATGTGGGTTGCACCACTAATTCATTGAAACAGCGTATGCGAAAACATTTGTTGGATGCAGTTAATTTGCCTATTGCAGGAGCCTCTGCGGTTTGCAAACACTTTGCCAATGTGCATAAAGGAGATCTAAAAAGCTTTTCCTTTAGGGGAATAGAGGTTGTTACAAAACCACGTAGGGGTGGTGATCATAAAAGTAAAATCCTCTCTAGAGAAAGTAGGTGGATCTTTTTATTAGAGACTAGAGTTCCTGACGGATTGAACAGTAGAATGGATCTTATTACACAATATTAAGTAAGCATACATCAAAAAAATTTTTTTTTTGTTTGTGCTTACATTAGTTTCTAAAGATTATATCTCTATCTTAAACCTACTCCAATATATTATTCCTTTGAGAGTCATATTTGTGATTGCCTCTGATACTTAGATCGCGCCTACTACAGGATGTATTTTTTCATATATGTTTATATATAAAAAATTTTTTCATTTTTGCGGCAGTTATTCCATATCACTGTTGATTTACTACTTAATGTTATACCATTGGTCTATGTATAAAACATGTTCAATATATGTATTTTTCTAGTAACATTTTTGAACTGAGTTTCAACCATTTTCTCAGGTGTTTTTAACTGGTTTGTTTCACTGCTTTTAATTAAGGGTCATTTGAATATGTTTCACAAAGGAGGATATATTGCCAGTGTTGGAGCTCAGTTCAAATAGGACCGTGAAGAAGGCACATAGTGCTGAAACATGTAGTCCCTTGCTGGAATGTTACCAATTGTTTGGAGTTCCTCATATTTTTTATATGATTTAATGGATAAATAAAGAAGATTTTATATTTCTGGTGAACTTTCATCTTTTTGCTGGATCCCAATCCTCTTATATTCCTATTTGTTGAGGCATACTCCCTGCCTGGATCCGTGCAGAATATAAGGTGAACACCGACTATTGCATTAAGAGGAACTCCTTTATGGTGAGCTGGCTATATGTTTTTTACATTGTTTGAATATATATATATATATATATATATATATATATATATATACACACTGAGTCAATACAGGGTACATCAGGGATACATATTATACATAATACATTATGAATCAACATCTGCACTAATAGCTAACCAAGAGAGAACTAACTAAGCAGGCTAGTATGAGACAGGAATTAGATACCGGAAACATAAATACATACCAGCTATGCTATCACAAGGGGGGGAAGAGAAAATGAGATGCTTTCTGAATGCAGGCAGAAGTAAAATGGTGGACTGGAGGGAAATACCATAATCCTTTGCAAAAGGCTACCAGGATGCTTTGCAACCTTACCAGAATGCATTGCAAAAGCTTACCAGAATGCACTGCAGCGGAGGGAAAAGTAAAGCAAAGTGAAAGTAAAACACAATAACACTGCGGTTATGACTCTGGTCACTACATGGAGCCAAAATCACTGAAAACATTAACAAACAGATAATCAAGGATTATGAATTAGATGTTGGAGACAGAACACAGTCCATGCACTCATATGTACCACCAAGCTGATACTGACTGATTTGTCAGAGCCTTGGCCTGGAAACTCTATATCTGAATATCCCTTTAGGATTTACTATAGGTTGAATTCAATGCACTGTCTTATCTATGATAGGAATAAGAAGACTAAAACACATAAAAGAAAAATACCAAGGTACATCTTCACATCTTCTCATGATATTTTATAGCAATAACTGTAGATTCGCTAAAATCAAAAGTAGAACTTCGCTTTAATACTCATCACTTACTCAATATTATTTCCGCTACAAGTTTTTACATCTAAAAGGATGCATAATATGTATGGTGTAGTAACCACTGTGTCCGCTAGGGGGCGCTGTGTGGAGGTCCCAGGGGAAAGGATGAATGGCAGAGTATTGAGTGGCCATTGTGTATCTCAAAGAGGGTGGCTTTGAGATGGAGACTAAGGTATGCGTATTGATCAGCAATGATATTGCTGAGGTGTTGTTTCAAAATGTAAGGGAGAAGTCTCCAGGTAACTAGAGAGTTGGGCGGGCCTGGTTACCTATAAACCCACCCAAGGGTGGGTCTGAAAATGCCTGTATTAAAAGGCTATGAGAGTGTGTGAAGGACCTGAGATAAGTTCATAGTCATCTGACCAGGTGGGCGTGGCTATAGACCATATAATGTGGCCAGGGTAGGTCACATGTGGTGAATGCTGGGACCTGGTTGGTGCAGTGTGGAAGGTCCCGCTGAGAAGGAACTTCCTGCCTGACAGCACGTGTGAAGTGGCTGTGTGTAATGGCTGCCAGAGCCTGAGTGTTCCCTGGAGGGATAGGGACGTCTGCAGCATGAATGAAGGAACCATGTGAAGACCCTGACGTGGGTGAGATAAATGAGGCTAGGAAGCCTCCTATGCATAACCTGTATGATCAGAGGCTTAACAGTGGGAAGTTCTGTAAAGGACGCTATTCTGTGATGAACTTTATGTTGATTGCTTTGGATTATGCTACGGATATGAACTGTATAGTGCTGCTGTGGCTCTATGATGGTGAATAAACCGCAAGGACTATGTTTTGGAGTTTATGGAAAACCTGTGCCGGATGTGATTTGTTCGCTGCCTAGCGAGAATCCCCTAACTAAATGACAGCGCTACCTCACATATGCAATAAAAACCCAGTATTAAATTTGTGTAAGAATTTGCATCTCAATCTTAGCACAGTCTGATAATATTAATAATGGAAGAAGTATTTCTGATTAGTTAGATCTTGTATTCTCCGCAGGTTGCTTTGAAACAGATTGAATAGAAATATAATTGCTATTCCAAATTTCAATATAATCTTCTGTATAAATATTTGATATTTTTTCTAAACAGTTGTTCCATATATTGCATTTTCTGTTCCTGATATATAGTGTATTTCAATACGGGCTGTCAATTATAAATGTAATGTCTGGTATATTAAAAATGTAGCAGACGTAGCCTCACCATACTATGTGCATCTGAGTGGAGTCTTAAAATGCATAGAAATTTGGGGACTCCAAGAAGGCTGAAGGATGTAAGTAGGTCAGTTTAGTTTGGCTGAGAAGTTTGAATCCCCTTATGATAAAGAATGTGTTGGTGCCCCCTTTGAATATCATGTAGCATGTACTTACTGGCCCTTGGTGGGGGGTTTGCTTCCCCAATCCATGATGGTAGAAGGATAACTGGCTTACGGTAATGGCTCACCTTGTGAGGTAAATTTGTTAAGCTGCAGGTCAGGATGAGCAGACCTGAGGTGGTGATGCTGTGAAGTTGGAAATTGGTTGCTACATCAAACAGCGAGGATCAATAGAGCTGGATATTCTGGACAGCACTTGAATTAGCGGTGCTGGATATGCTGTATGGTACATGGATTAGCAGAGTTTGATATACTGGATGGCACAAGGAACAGCAGACAGACACATTGAAATATCAGAGGCAACAGTGTGGGCAGCATTTTGGAGTGGCTGAACAATTTACATAGTCAGGCGCCTTTGTGCAGTAGAGTTGAGTGTGCAAAAAAAAGTTTAGAAATGTAGAATTGTGTAGACAATCAGCTTGATGGAGCAGAGCTGAGCATATAGATAGTGCTTTGGTACAGCAGAGCCAAGTCTGCAAACATGCACCTTAGTATAACAAAGTTGAATGTCTATACATAACCGTGGTAGGGCGTAGCCAAGTTGGCAGACAAGCACCTCATGTAGCCAAGCCGAGTGTGTGGATAACTCCTTCCTACATATTGGAAGGGAATTTAGACTGTGAGCCCCAATGTTCAGCGCAATGACAATATCTGTAAAGTGCTGTGGAATATGAAGTAAGCAAAATAATAAAATAAATACTGTAGAGCCGAGTTGGCAGATAGGCACCTTTATGTTTCCCGAAGAAAAAATGCAGCACTCATCAAGTTTAGACAAATTCTCCAAAGTCCTTTATTTCACCATGTGGGGCATGGACAGTAAATTGGACATGCAGATTAAGGAAGCAACCGGAGAAAGAAAAGATGGACTACGGCCGTTTCGCGTGTGATCGCTTCAACGGGTCCAGGATCTGTTTATCTTCATGTGTGATATTTACGTTCCACTGGTGCCGTTCACTTTCCTCATCGTTTGAAAAGTTTACCTTTATGTATCCGAGTGTGTGGACATCTCCTTCCTGCTATAGAGCCTAGTTGGCAGACAGGGACTTTAATGTAGCAGAGCCAGATATATGGACAGCACCTTGGTACAGCAGAGCCAAGTTGCAAACAGGCACCTTAATATAGCTTGTCTGTCTTGAATGCTGCAGTCAGGATCATATTTCTCACCAATCGTTATGCCGATGCCTCTACCTTGTGCCAGTAAGTACACTGGTAACTCATCCACTCCAGAATCCAGTACATACTTATTGCCCTCACCCACAAAGCACTCCATGGCTCAGCACCACCCTACATCTCCTCCCTCGTCTCAGTTTACCACCCTACCTGTGCCATCTGTTCTGCCAATGACCTGAGGTTAGCATCCTCAATAATCAGAACCTCCCACTCCGGTCTCCAAGACTTTTCACGTGCTGCGCCAATTCTTTGGAATACACTACCCAGGTTAATACAATTAATCCCCAAAGTTTTAAGTGTGCCCTAAAAACACATTTGTTCAGACTGGCCTACCGCCTCAACACAGTAATCTAAATATCCCTGTGTTGCCCATTCAAAATCTTTTACCATATCCAGGTTCCTCGCATCGCGTTCTCACATGCTTTATGCATTTAATAGCCCTCTGTATTTGTACTGTTAATAATAATAATAATAATAATAATCTTTATTTTTATATAGCGCTAACATATTCCGCAGCACTTTACAGTTTGCACACATTATCATCACTGTCCCCGATGGGGCTCACAATCTAAATTCCTTATATTAGTATGTCTTTAGAATGTGGGAGGAAACCGGAGTACCCGGAGGAAACCCACGCAAACACGGGGAGAACATACAATCTCCTTGCAGATGTTGTCCTTGGTGGGATTCGAACCCAGGACCCCAGTGCTGCAAGGCTGCAGCGCTAACCACTGAGCCACCGTGCCACCCTACTGTTACATACTTAGGCTGATAACCGGTTCATGCAGCAACAGGAACACTCGATTCTTACACTATGGCTTGTCCGAACTACGAAAGCAATTGTTACCATCCACCTTTCGCGTCTCCCCTTTTCCTCATAGATTGTAAGCTTGCGAGCAGGGCCCTCATTCCACTTGGTATCTGATTTGACCTATGTGTCTATTGTTATGCTGTAATGTCTATTGTCTGTAGAAGTCCTCTCTATAATGTAAAGTGCTGCGGAACATGTCGACGCTATAGAAATACAATTTTTATTATTATAACTATTATTATTATTATATAGCACAGCTGAGTGTGTGGGGACGGCACCTTTTATACAGCAGAACCAAGCCTGCAGATAGAAACCTTGATTTATCGGACATGTCACATCAAATATTGAGTTGATTTAGATTTATTTTTTCATTCATTTTGCATTTTGTTAAATGATAAAAATTAATTATTAGCACTTCTGTTTTTGAAAGCATTCTTACTTTGCATCATTTTTTCACACCTTCCAAAAACTTTTGCACAGTACTATTTATATCAAAAGAATAGGATTTACACAGAAATATAGTAAGAATCTGAAAAAAAAGGTAATGAATTTTCGCAAAGCAGAGAAAGGCTATGAAAACGTCTAAATGTTTCCTGACCGTAACATCTACTGACTAAAATGTTATTGAGAAACTGAACTGATAATGACAAAGTAAAATCTGAAGAGAGCAAGAAAAAAGGTCAGGTATGCAAAGCAGAAGCCATCACATCATGGGACAGAATCTACAGGAGTACGTGGCAACCGCTGGAGATGATGTCCTCTGTTGCACCGAACATAGTTTCTTCCATGTGAATCGCATTGGGGTCAATTCATCAATACTGGTGCAGCGCATGCTCATCCTATGCCAGTGTTGCTGGATTACAAGATGCCCAATTCAATAAGAGGTGCACGCCTCTTCTAGGTGGCGTGCACCTCTGTGCGTTTTGCAAAAGCAAAATTTCTGGAGTACAAAATACCTAAACTTTTGATCATGACCCGTTCCGGCTCCTTCCCAGCTTTGCCCATTTTGATGGAAATTTTTCAAACTGGCATGAAAAGGCCAAAACTTGCAAGCATAGAGTTGAGCAAAAATTGTTCAACTTTTCAAAACTTTTACTCCACTTTTCTGGCATACAATCTTTGATGACTCTGCCCCACAGTCTTTAGTAGTCCTGCAATCTGTTCAGAAAAAATTAACATCTAAAAACTTAGTTAAGTCATCTACATTTTGAAATTGAGTACTGTGGGCCGATGAAACTTAAATATAAACCATAGATAGCTGTCGACCAAATGCTGGTGCAACAGATATCTCCCGACTCGCTCTTCATACCACTGAACACTGAGCTCTGTCAAGTGGTAATGTATGTAGAGAAGAGAGAAAGTCGCTGTCAAACAGCCCTGGCAGCATATCCAGCTGGAGAACAAACACTATGGACAGATGTTGCAGAGATTTTAGACCTGAGACTTTTTTGCCACAACACTTGTAAGCATAGGATTAATTCTGTAAAGATTTTGCTCTATGTACAGCTTTCTCTTTTGGAATAAGCGAGGTCTGCTCATGAAAGATATATATCTTTGTACCGTGTTAGCCAGTAGATAGAAGAATATTTAGAAATGAGAGTCCTCAGTGGTTGATACCTTTTAATCGATAACTGAAAAGATGGTAACAAATTGCAAGCTTTCAAGACTACTCAGGTCTCTTCATCAGGGAAATACAACATCTGAAGAATCACATAAATATAAATATGTGATTCTTCAGATGTTGTATTAGTCTAGCCTGATGAAGAGACCTGAGTAGTTTCGAAAGCTTGCAATTTGTTACCATCTTTTCAGTTGGTAACATCTTCATCTCTAAACTTTTGGAGCGCCTAGTTTACTCCCGCCTTACCCGTTACCTCTCCACTCACTCCCTTCTAGACCCATCACAGTACGGCTTCCGCCCCCTACATTCGACTGAAACTGCACTCATCAAAGTGACCAATGACCTTCTGACAGCAAAACGTAACGGTGACCACTCTGTGCTCATTCTTCTTGACCTATCTGCAGCTTTCGATACTGTTGACCACCATCTCCTACTCTCTAAGCTCCAGTCACTGGGCATTAAGGACACCGCTCTCTCCTGGTTCTCTTCCTATCTCTCTTACTGCTCCTTCATTGTTTTGTTCTCTGGCTCCACGTCATCTCCTCTTCCTCTTGCTGTCGGGGTACCTCAGGGCTCAGTCCTTGACCCCCTTCTTTTCTCTCTCTACACGGCCCCAATTGGACATGCCATCAGCAGATTTGGTTTTCGGTACCATCTTTATACTAATGACACACAACTATATACGTCTTCCCCCGACCTTACCCCCGCTGTACTACAGAATGCCAGTGACTGTCTGTCCGCAGTCTCCAACATCATGTCCGCTCTCAATCTGAAACTCAACCTCTCCAAAGCTGAACTTCTTCTGCTCCCGCTGTCTACTAGCCTCCCTAAATCTGACATTTCCCTCTCCGTGGGTGGTACCACAATAACACCCCGGCAGCAGGCGCGCTGTCTGGGTGTTATGTTTGACACCAATCTCTCCTTCACATCCCATATACAATCTCTTGCCCACTCTTGCCGCTTACACCTAAAGAACATCTCTAGAATCCGCCCTTTTCTCACCATGGAAACAACAAAAACCCTCACTGTAGCATTGATCCACTCCCGCCTGGATTACTGCAACTCTCTATTAATTGGCCTCCCCGTCACTCGACTATCCCCTCTCCAGTCCATACTTAATGCAGCAGCCAGGGTCGTCCATCTGGCTAATCGGTACTCGGACGTGTCCGTTCTTCGTCTGTCATTTCACTGGCTGCCAATTCATTACAGGATCCAAATCAAAGTACTTGTTCTCACCCACAAAGCTCTCCACAGTGCGGCACCCCCCTACATCTCCTCCCCCATTTCTGTCTATTGGCCTAGCCGATTGCTGCGCTCTGCAAGCGACTTTCGACTAACCTCTGCATTAATCTGTACCTCCCACTCCCGACTCCAAGACTTCTCCCGTGCTGCTCCTATCCTCTGGAATGCTCTACCCCAAGAAATTATGACTAACCACAATTTGCATATTTTTAGGCGCTCCCTCAAAACACATTTGTTCAGAGCGGCCTATCACGTTCAATAATCAAAGTCATTCTATGTGTAAGTGTGCATGAGTAGCCCATTCACTATCTCCATCCATCCTTCCCTCCCTCAAGATGGCTGGACCTTCATTGTAAATACATCATTGTAAATACACACCTGTACTTTGTATTTCCCTCATCTCATTGTAGATTGTAAGCTCTCACGAGCAGGGTCGTCTTATTTTGCTTTAATTATTGTATCGTTAACGTTGTTACTTATGACTTGTGTTTTGAAACTGTTAAACTGTAAAGCGCTGCGGAATACGTTGGCGCTATATAAATAAAGATTATTATTAATATTATTATTATTAGTTAGCCATTAAAAGGTATCAACCACTGAGCACTCAATTCCAAGGTCTGCTCAGAAACTCCACAAAACACTTTGAAAGAGAGTGGTGAAATCAGTAGAAGGCCACCAAAAAATTGTACAAAATCAATCTCAGAGCATTTTCTAAAATCCTGATTTTACTAGGAAACTTTAGGACTCGTGTTTTATGTAAGATTCTTATTACTGCTGTTTTGAGAAATAGTTTAGGATACTGGTTTCCAAGAACCATCACCTCCATTGGTTGTTCTGATCGATGTATTTCCATATATATAGGATATTAGTTCATGCTTTGCTTTTAGTTATGTGTAAAGCAGAGAACCTAATGTCTGTAAAAAGGCTTCGATTCTGTTAGGTATAAAAATTACTCCTGAAAGCCACAGTTACAGCAAAATACTTTCATTATTTATGTAATACGGTGCAATATGGAGGCTTTATTTGATGACATACAGAGCACTTAAAGTTTTTTTTTTTGTTTTTTTTAGAAAATGCTTCTTTGCATGCGGTGTGCATAAGGCAATAAAGGACTGCTTTGGAGAAGTTTCATACACTGTGTAAGGCGTCAGTGACACGTCCATGAAAAACTGGTACTGGTGTCATCAGTGTATGGGCCATGTGTCCGTTTTTACCATCAGTGTGTCATTCATATGTCTGCTTTTACCATCAATATGTCACCCGTGTGTCCGTCTTTACTTTCAGTGTGTCATCCAGGTGTCCAGTCTTGACCATCAGTGTGTCCATCTTTACCATCAGTGTGTCATCCATGTGTCCGCTTCTACCATCAGTGTGTCATCCGGGTGTCCGCTTTTACAATCAGTCTGTCATCCGGGTGTCCGCCTTTGCCATCAGTGTGTTATCCAGGTGTACAGTCTTTACCATCAGTGTGTCATCCGTGTGTCCGTCTTTACCATCAGTGTGTCATCCGTGTCTCCGTCTTTACCATCAGTGTGTCATCCGTGTGTCCGCCTTTACCATCAGTGCGTCATCCGTGTGTCCGTCTTTACCATCGGTGTGTCATCCGTGTGTCCGTCTTTACCATCAGTGTGTCATCCATGTGTCCGTCTTTACCATCAGTGTGTCATCCATGTGTCCGTCTTTACCATCAGTGTGTCACCCTTGTGTCCGTCTTTACCATCAGTGTGTCATCCGAGTGTCCGTCTTTACCATCAGTGTGTCATCCGTGTGTCCGTCTTTACCATCAGTGTGTCATCTGTGTGTCCGTCTTTACCATCAGTGTGTCATCCGTGTGTCCGTCTTTACCATCAGTGTGTCATCCGTGTGTCCGTCTTTACCATCAGTGTCATCCGTGTGTCCGTCTTTACCATCAGTGTCATCCGTGTGTCCGTCTTTACCATCAGTGTGTCATCCGTGTGTCCGTCTTTACCATCAGTGTCATCCGTGTGTCCGTCTTTACCATCAGTGTGTCATCCGTGTGTCCGTCTTTACCATCAGTGTGTCATCTTTGTGTCCGTCTTTACCATCAGTGTGTCATCCGTGTGTCCGTCTTTACCATCAGTGTGTCATCTTTGTGTCCGTCTTTACCATCAGTGTGTCATCCGTGTGTCCGTCTTTACCATCAGTGTGTCATCCGTGTGTCCGCCATTACCATCAGTGTGTCATCCATGTGTCCGCTTCTACCATCAGTGTGTCATCCATGTGTCCGCTTCTACCATCAGTGTGTCATCCGGGTGTCCGTCTTTACCATCAGTGTGTCATCCGTGTGTCCGCCATTACCATCAGTGTGTCATCCATGTGTCCGCTTCTACCATCAGTGTGTCATCCATGTGTCCGCTTCTACCATCAGTGTGTCATCCGGGTGTCCGCCTTTGCCATCAGTGTGTTATCCAGGTGTACAGTCTTTACCATCAGTGTGTCATCCGTGTGTCCGTCTTTACCATCAGTGTGTCATCCGTGTCTCCGTCTTTACCATCAGTGCGTCATCCGTGTGTCCGCCTTTACCATCAGTGCGTCATCCGTGTGTCCGTCTTTACCATCGGTGTGTCATCCGTGTGTCCGTCTTTACCATCAGTGTGTCATCCGTGTGTCCGTCTTTACCATCAGTGTGTCATCCGTGTGTCCGTCTTTACCATCAGTGTGTCATCTGTGTGTCCGTCTTTACCATCAGTGTGTCATCCGTGTGTCCGTCTTTACCATCAGTGTGTCATCCGTGTGTCCGTCTTTACCATCAGTGTCATCCGTGTGTCCGTCTTTACCATCAGTGTCATCCGTGTGTCCGTCTTTACCATCAGTGTGTCATCCGTGTGTCCGTCTTTACCATCAGTGTCATCCGTGTGTCCGCCATTACCATCAGTGTGTCATCCGTGTGTCCGTCTTTACCATCAGTGTGTCATCCGTGTGTCCGCCATTACCATCAGTGTGTCATCCATGTGTCCGCTTCTACCATCAGTGTGTCATCCATGTGTCCGCTTCTACCATCAGTGTGTCATCCGGGTGTCCGTCTTTACCATCAGTGTGTCATCCGTGTGTCCGCTTTTACAATCAGTCTGTCATCCGGGTGTCCGCCTTTGCCATCAGTGTGTTATCCAGGTGTACAGTCTTTACCATCAGTGTGTCATCCGTGTGTCCGCCTTTACCATCAGTGCGTCATCCGTGTGTCCGTCTTTACCATCGGTGTGTCATCCGTGTGTCCGTCTTTACCATCAGTGTGTAATCCGTGTGTCCGTCTTTACCATCAGTGTGTCATCCGTGTGTCCGTCTTTACCATCAGTGTGTCACCCTTGTGTCCGTCTTTACCATCAGTGTGTCATCCGAGTGTCCGTCTTTACCATCAGTGTGTCATCCGTGTGTCCGTCTTTACCATCAGTGTGTCATCCATGTGTCCGCTTCTACCATCAGGGTGTCATCCGGGTGTCCGTCTTTACCATCAGTGTGTCATCCGTGTGTCCGTCTTTACCATCAGTGTGTCACCCTTGTGTCCGTCTTTACCATCAGTGTGTCATCCATGTGTCCGCTTCTACCATCAGTGTGTCATCCATGTGTCCGCCATTAGCATCAGTGTGTCATCCGGGTGTCCGTCTTTACCATCAGTGTGTCATCCGGGTGTCCGTCTTTACCATCAGTGTGTCATCCGTGTGTCCGTCTTTACCATCAGTGTGTCATCCATGTGTCCGCTTCTACCATCAGTGTGTCATCTGTGTGTCCGTTCTTACCATCAGTGTGTCACCCTTGTGTCCGTCTTTACCATCAGTGTGTCATCCGTGTGTCCGCCATTACCATCAGTGTGTCATCCATGTGTCCGCTTCTACCATCAGTGTGTCATCCATGTGTCCGCTTCTACCATCAGTGTGTCATCCGGGTGTCCGTCTTTACCATCAGTGTGTCATCCGTGTGTCCGTCTTTACCATCAGTGTGTCATCCGTGTGTCCGCTTCCACCATCAGTGTGTCATCCGTGTGTCCGTCATTACCATCAGTGTGTCATCCGTGTGTCCGTCTTTACCATCAGTGTGTCATCCATGTGTCCGCTTCTACCATCAGTGTGTCATCCGGGTGTCCGTCTTTACCATCAGTGTGTCATCCGTGTGTCCGTCTTTACCATCAGTGTGTCATCCATGTGTCCGCTTCTACCATCAGTGTGTCATCCGTGTGTCCGTCTTTCCCATCAGTGTGTCATCCGTGTGTCCGTCTTTACCATCAGTGTGTCATCCGTGTGTCCGTCTTTACCATCAGTGTGTCATCCGTGTGTCCGTTTTTACCATCAGTTTGTCATCCGTGTGTCCGTCTTTACCATCAGTGTGTCACCCTTGTGTCCGTCTTTACCATCAGTGTGTCATCCGTGTGTCCGCCATTACCATCAGTGTGTCATCCATGTGTCCGCTTCTACCATCAGTGTGTCATCCATGTGTCCGTCTTTACCATCAGTGTGTCATCCGTGTGTCCGTCTTTACCATCAGTGTGTCATCCATGTGTCCGCTTCTACCATCAGTGTGTCATCCGTGTGTCCGTCTTTACCATCAGTGTGTCATCCGTGTGTCCGTCTTTACCATCAGTGTGTCATCCGTGTGTCCGTCTTTACCATCAGTGTGTCATCCGTGTGTCCGTTTTTACCATCAGTTTGTCATCCGTGTGTCTGTCTTTACCATCAGTGTGTCACCCTTGTGTCCATCTTTACCATCAGTGTGTGATCCGTGTGTCCGCCATTACCATCAGTGTGTCATCCATGTGTCCGCTTCTACCATCAGTGTGTCATCCATGTGTCCGTCTTTACCATCAGTGTGTAATCCGTGTGTCCGTCTTTACCATCAGTGTGTCATCCGTGTGTCCGCCTTTACCATCAGTGTGTCATCCGTGTGTCCGTCTTTACCATCAGTGTGTCATCCATGTGTCCGCTTCTACCATCAGTGTGTCATCCATGTGTCCGTCTTTACCATCAGTGTGTCATCCGTGTGTCCGTCTTTACCATCAGTGTGTCATCCGTGTGTCCGCCTTTACCATCAGTGTGTCATCCGGGTGTCCGTCTTTACCATCAGTGTGTCATCCGTGTGTCCTTCTTTACCATCAGTGTGTCATCCGTGTGTCCGCCTTTACCATCAGTGTGTCATCCGTGTGTCCGCTTCTACCATCAGTGTGTCACCCTTGTGTCCGTTTTTACCATCAATGTGTCATCCATGTGTCCGCTTCTACCATCAGTGTGTCATCCATGTGTCCGCTTCTACCATCAGTATGTCATCCATGTGTCCGCTTCTACCATCAGTGTGTCATCCGTGTGTCCATCTTTACCATCAGTGTGTCATCCGTGTGTCCATCTTTACCATCAGTGTGTCATCCGTGTGTCCACCTTTACCATCAGTGTGTCATCCGTGTGTCCGTCATTACCATCAGTGTGTCATCCGTGTGTCCGCCTTTACCATCAGTGTGTCATCCGTGTGTCCGCTTCTACCATCAGTGTGTCACCCTTGTGTCCGTCTTTACCGTCAGTGTGTCATCCATGTGTCCGCTTCTACCATCAGTGTGTCATCCATGTGTCCGCTTCTACCATCAGTGTGTCATCCGTGTGTCCGTCTTTACCATCAGTGTGTCATCCGTGTGTCCGTCTTTACCATCAGTGTGTCATCCGTGTGTCCGTCTTTACCATCAGTATGTCATCCGTGTGTCCGTTTTTACCATCAGTTTGTCATCCGTGTGTCCGTCTTTACCATCAGTGTGTCACCCTTGTGTCCGTCTTTACCATCAGTGTGTCATCCGTGTGTCCGCCATTACCATCAGTGTGTCATCCGGGTGTCCGTCTTTACCATCAGTGTGTCATCCGTGTGTCCGTCTTTACCATCAGTGTGTCATCCATGTGTCCGCTTCTACCATCAGTGTGTCATCCGTGTGTCCATCTTTACCATCAGTGTGTCATCCGTGTGTCCGTCTTTACCATCAGTGTGTCATCCGTGTCTCCGTCTTTACCATCAGTGTGTCATCCGTGTGTCCGCCTTTACCATCAGTGCGTCATCCGTGTGTCCGTCTTTACCATCGGTGTGTCATCCGTGTGTCCGTCTTTACCATCAGTGTGTCATCCGTGTGTCCGTCTTTACCATCAGTGTGTCATCCGTGTGTCCGTCTTTACCATCAGTGTGTCACCCTTGTGTCCGTCTTTACCATCAGTGTGTCATCCGAGTGTCCATCTTTACCATCAGTGTGTCATCCGTGTGTCCGTCTTTACCATCAGTGTGTCATCCATGTGTCCGCTTCTACCATCAGTGTGTCATCCGGGTGTCCGTCTTTACCATCAGTGTGTCATCCGTGTGTCCGTCTTTACCATCAGTGTGTCACCCTTGTGTCCGTCTTTACCATCAGTGTGTCACCCTTGTGTCCGTCTTTACCATCAGTGTGTCATCCATGTGTCCGCTTCTACCATCAGTGTGTCATCCATGTGTCCGCCATTACCATCAGTGTGTCATATGGGTGTCCGTCTTTACCATCAGTGTGTCATCCGGGTGTCCGTCTTTACCATCAGTGTGTCATCCGTGTGTCCGTCTTTACCATCAGTGTGTCATCCATGTGTCCGCTTCTACCATCAGTGTGTCATCTGTGTGTCCGTTCTTACCATCAGTGTGTCACCCTTGTGTCCGTCTTTACCATCAGTGTGTCATCCGTGTGTCCGCCATTACCATCAGTGTGTCATCCATGTGTCCGCTTCTACCATCAGTGTGTCATCCATGTGTCCGCTTCTACCATCAGTGTGTCATCCGGGTGTCCGTCTTTACCATCAGTGTGTCATCCGTGTGTCCGTCTTTACCATCAGTGTGTCATCCGTGTGTCCGCTTCTACCATCAGTGTGTCATCCGTGTGTCCGTCTTTACCATCAGTGTGTCATCCGTGTGTCCGTCTTTACCATCAGTGTGTCATCCATGTGTCCGCTTCTACCATCAGTGTGTCATCCGGGTGTCCGTCTTTACCATCAGTGTGTCATCCGTGTGTCCGTCTTTACCATCAGTGTGTCATCCATGTGTCCGCTTCTACCATCAGTGTGTCATCCGTGTGTCCGTCTTTACCATCAGTGTGTCATCCGTGTGTCCGCTTCTACCATCAGTGTGTCATCCGTGTGTCCGTCTTTACCATCAGTGTGTCATCCGTGTGCCCGTCTTTACCATCAGTGTGTCATCCGTGTGTCCGTTTTTACCATCAGTTTGTCATCCGTGTGTCCGTCTTTACCATCAGTGTGTCACCCTTGTGTCCGTCTTTACCATCAGTGTGTCATCCGTGTGTCCGCCATTACCATCAGTGTGTCATCCATGTGTCCGCTTCTACCATCAGTGTGTCATCCATGTGTCCGTCTTTACCATCAGTGTGTCATCCGTGTGTCCGTCTTTACCATCAGTGTGTCATCCATGTGTCCGCTTCTACCATCAGTGTGTCATCCGTGTGTCCGTCTTTACCATCAGTGTGTCATCCGTGTGTCCGTCTTTACCATCAGTGTGTCATCCGTGTGTCCGTCTTTGCCATCAGTGTGTCATCCGTGTGTCCGTTTTTACCATCAGTTTGTCATCCGTGTGTCCGTCTTTACCATCAGTGTGTCACCCTTGTGTCCGTCTTTACCATCAGTGTGTCATCCGTGTGTCCGCCATTACCATCAGTGTGTCATCCATGTGTCCGCTTCTACCATCAGTGTGTCATCCATGTGTCCGTCTTTACCATCAGTGTGTCATCCGTGTGTCCGTCTTTACCATCAGTGTGTCATCCGTGTGTCCGCCTTTACCATCAGTGTGTCATCCGTGTGTCCGTCTTTACCATCAGTGTGTCATCCATGTGTCCGCTTCTACCATCAGTGTGTCATCCATGTGTCCGTCTTTACCATCAGTGTGTCATCCGTGTGTCCGTCTTTACCATCAGTGTGTCATCCGTGTGTCCGCCTTTACCATCAGTGTGTCATCCGGGTGTCCGTCTTTACCATCAGTGTGTCATCCGTGTGTCCGTCTTTACCATCAGTGTGTCATCCGTGTGTCCGCCTTTACCATCAGTGTGTCATCCGTGTGTCCGTCTTTACCATCAGTGTGTCATCCGTGTGTCCGCTTCTACCATCAGTGTGTCACCCTTGTGTCCGTCTTTACCATCAATGTGTCATCCATGTGTCCGCTTCTACCATCAGTGTGTCATCCATGTGTCCGCTTCTACCATCAGTATGTCATCCATGTGTCCGCTTCTACCATCAGTGTGTCATCCGTGTGTCCATCTTTACCATCAGTGTGTCATCCGTGTGTCCGCCTTTACCATCAGTGTGTCATCCGTATGTCCGTCATTACCATCAGTGTGTCACCCTTGTGTCCGTTTTTACCATCAGTGTGTCATCCGTGTGTCCGTCTTTACCATCAGTGTGTCATCCGTGTGTCCGTCTTTACCATCAGTGTGTCATCCGTGTGTCCGTCTTTACCATCAGTGTGTCATCCGTGTGTCCGTTTTTACCATCAGTTTGTCATCCGTGTGTCCGTCTTTACTATCAGTGTGTCACCCTTGTGTCCGTCTTTACCATCAGTGTGTCATCCGTGTGTCCGCCATTACCATCAGTGTGTCATCCATGTGTCCGCTTCTACCATCAGTGTGTCATCCATGTGTCCGTCTTTACCATCAGTGTGTCATCCGTGTGTCCGTCTTTACCATCAGTGTGTCATCCATGTGTCCGCTTCTACCATCAGTGTGTCATCCGGGTGTCCGTCTTTACCATCAGTGTGTCATCCGTGTGTCCGTCTTTACCATCAGTGTGTCATCCATGTGTCCGCTTCTACCATCAGTGTGTCATCCGTGTGTCCGTCTTTACCATCAGTGTGTCATCCGTGTGTCCGTCTTTACCATCAGTGTGTCATCCGTGTGTCCGTCTTTACCATCAGTGTGTCATCCGTGTGTCCGTTTTTACCATCAGTTTGTCATCCGTGTGTCCGTCTTTACCATCAGTGTGTCACCCTTGTGTCCGTCTTTACCATCAGTGTGTCATCCGTGTGTCCGCCATTACCATCAGTGTGTCATCCATGTGTCCGCTTCTACCATCAGTGTGTCATCCGTGTGTCCGTCTTTACCATCAGTGTGTCATCCGTGTGTCCGTCTTTACCATCAGTGTGTCATCCGTGTGTCCGCCTTTACCATCAGTGTGTCATCCGTGTGTCCGTCTTTACCATCAGTGTGTCATCCGTGTGTCCGCCTTTACCATCAGTGTGTCATCCGTGTGTCCGCTTCTACCATCAGTGTGTCACCCTTGTGTCCGTCTTTACCATCAGTGTGTCATCCATGTGTCCGCTTCTAAAATCAGTGTGTCATCCATGTGTCCGCTTCTACCATCAGTGTGTCATCCATGTGTCCGCTTCTACCATCAGTGTGTCATCCGTGTGTCCATCTTTACCATCAGTGTGTCATCCGTGTGTCCATCTTTACCATCAGTGTGTCATCCGTGTGTCCGCCTTTACCATCAGTGTGTCATCCGTGTGTCCGTCATTACCATCAGTGTGTCATCCGTGTGTTCGCTTCTACCATCAGTGTGTCACCCTTGTGTCCGTCTTTACCATCAGTGTGTCATCCATGTGTCCGCTTCTACCATCAGTGTGTCATCCATGTGTCCGCTTCTACCATCAGTGTGTCATCCGTGTGTCCGTCTTTACCATCAGTGTGTCATCCGTGTGTCCGTCTTTACCATCAGTGTGTCATCCGTGTGTCCATCTTTACCATCAGTGTGTCATCCGTGTGTCCGTCTTTACCATCAGTGTGTCATCCATGTGTCCGCCATTACCATCAGTGTATCATCCGTGTGTCCGTCATTACCATCAGTGTGTCATCCGTGTGTCCGTCATTACCATCAGTGTGTCATCCGTGTGTCCGCCTTTACCATCAGTGTGTCATCCGTGTGTCCGTCTTTACCATCAGTGTGTCATCCATGTGTCCGCTTCTACCATCAGTGTGTCATCCGTGTGTCCGTCTTTACCATCAGTGTGTCATCCGTGTGTCCGTCTTTACCATCAGTGTGTCATCCGTGTGTCCGTCTTTACCATCAGTGTGTCATCCGTGTGTCCGTCTTTACCATCAGTGTGTCACCCTTGTGTCCGTCTTTACCATCAGTGTGTCATCCGTGTGTCCGTCTTTACCATCAGTGTGTCATCCATGTGTCTGTCTTTACCATCAGTGTGTCATCCATGTGTCCGCCATTACCATCAGTGTGTCATCCATGTGTCCGTCTTTACCATCAGTGTGTCATCCATGTGTCCGCCATTACCATCAGTGTGTCATCCATGTGTCCGTCATTACCATCAGTGTGTCATCCGTGTGTCCGCCTTTACCATCAGTGTGTCATCCGTGTGTCCGTCTTTACCATCAGTGTGTCATCCGTGTGTCCGTCTTTACCATCAGTGTGTCATCCATGTGTCCGTCTTTACCATCAGTGTGTCATCCGTGTGTCCGCCTTTACCATCAGTGTGTCATCCAGGTGCCCTCCTTTACCATCAGTGTGTCATCCGTGTGTCCGTCTTTACCATCAGTGTGTCATCCATGTGTCCGTCTTTACCATCAGTGTGTCATCCGTGTGTCCGTCTTTACCATCAGTGTGTCATCCATGTGTCCGTCTTTACCATCAGTGTGTCATCCATGTGTCCGTCTTTACCATCAGTGTGTCATCCGTGTGTCCGCTTCTACCATCAGTGTGTCATCCAGGTGCCCTCCTTTACCATCAGTGTGTCATCCATGTGTCCGTCTTTACCATCAGTGTGTCATCCGTGTGTCCGCCTTTACCATCAGTGTGTCATCCAGGTGCCCTCCTTTACCATCAGTGTGTCATCCGTGTGTCCGTCTTTACCATCAGTGTGTCATCCATGTGTCCGTCTTTACCATCAGTGTGTCATCCGTGTGTCCGCCTTTACCATCAGTGTGTCATCCATGTGTCCGTCTTTACCATCAGTGTGTCATCCGTGTGTCCGTCTTTACCATCAGTGTGTCATCCGTGTGTCCGTCTTTACCATCAGTGTGTCATCCATGTGTCCGTCTTTACCATCAGTGTGTCATCCATGTGTCCGTCTTTACCATCAGTGTGTCATCCGTGTGTCCGCCATTACCATCAGTGTGTCATCCATGTGTCCGTCTTTACCATCAGTGTGTCATCCAGGTACCCTCCTTTACCATCAGTGTGTCATCCATGTGTCCGCTTCTACCATCAGTGTGTCATCCATGTGTCCGCTTCTACCATCAGTGTGTCATCCGTGTGTCCGTCTTTACCATCAGTGTGTCATCCAGGTGCCCTCCTTTACCATCAGTGTGTCATCCGTGTGTCCGTCTTTACCATCAGTGTGTCATCCAGGTACCCTCCTTTACCATCAGTGTGTCATCCGTGTGTCCGTCTTTACCATCAGTGTGTCATCCGTGTGTCCGTCTTTACCATCAGTGTGTCATCCGTGTGTCCGTCTTTACTATCAGTGTGTCATCCGTGTGTCCGCCTTTACCATCAGTGTCATCCGGGTGTCCATCTTTACCATCAGTGTGTCATCCGTGTGTCCGTCTTTACCATCAGTGTGTCATCCAGGTGCCCTCCTTTACCATCAGTGTGTCATCCAGGTGCCCTCCTTTACCATCAGTGTGTCATCTGTGTGTCCGTCTTTACCATCAGTGTGTCATCTGTGTGTCCGTCTTTACCATCAGTGTGTCATCCAGGTGCCCTCCTTTACCATCAGTGTGTCATCTGTGTGTCCGTCTTTACCATCAGTGTGTCATCCAGGTGCCCTCCTTTACCATCAGTGTGTCATCTGTGTGTCCGTCTTTACCATCAGTGTGTCATCTGTGTGTCCGTCTTTACCATCAGTGTGTCATCCGTGTGTCCGTCTTTACCATCAGTGTGTCATCCAGGTGCCCTCCTTTACCATCAGTGTGTCATCTGTGTGTCCGTCTTTACCATCAGTGTGTCATCTGTGTGTCCGTCTTTACCATCAGTGTGTCATCCGTGTGTCCGTCTTTACCATCAGTGTGTCATCCGTGTGTCCGTTTTTACCATCAGTTTGTCATCCGTGTGTCCGTCTTTACCATCAGTGTGTCACCCTTGTGTCCGTCTTTACCATCAGTGTGTCATCCGTGTGTCCGCCATTACCATCAGTGTGTCATCCATGTGTCCGCTTCTACCATCAGTGTGTCATCCGTGTGTCCGTCTTTACCATCAGTGTGTCATCCATGTGTCCGTCTTTACCATCAGTGTGTCATCCGTGTGTCCGCCTTTACCATCAGTGTGTCATCCGTGTGTCCGTCTTTACCATCAGTGTGTCATCCGTGTGTCCGCCTTTACCATCAGTGTGTCATCCGTGTGTCCGCTTCTACCATCAGTGTGTCACCCTTGTGTCCGTCTTTACCATCAGTGTGTCATCCATGTGTCCGCTTCTAAAATCAGTGTGTCATCCATGTGTCCGCTTCTACCATCAGTGTGTCATCCATGTGTCCGCTTCTACCATCAGTGTGTCATCCGTGTGTCCATCTTTACCATCAGTGTGTCATCCGTGTGTCCATCTTTACCATCAGTGTGTCATCCGTGTGTCCGCCTTTACCATCAGTGTGTCATCCGTGTGTCCGTCATTACCATCAGTGTGTCATCCGTGTGTCCGCTTCTACCATCAGTGTGTCACCCTTGTGTCCGTCTTTACCATCAGTGTGTCATCCATGTGTCCGCTTCTACCATCAGTGTGTCATCCATGTGTCCGCTTCTACCATCAGTGTGTCATCCGTGTGTCCGTCTTTACCATCAGTGTGTCATCCGTGTGTCCGTCTTTACCATCAGTGTGTCATCCGTGTGTCCATCTTTACCATCAGTGTGTCATCCGTGTGTCCGTCTTTACCATCAGTGTGTCATCCATGTGTCCGCCATTACCATCAGTGTATCATCCGTGTGTCCGCCTTTACCATCAGTGTGTCATCCGTGTGTCCGTCATTACCATCAGTGTGTCATCCGTGTGTCCGCCTTTACCATCAGTGTGTCATCCGTGTGTCCGTCTTTACCATCAGTGTGTCATCCCTGTGTCCGTCTTTACCATCAGTGTGTCATCCATGTGTCCGCTTCTACCATCAGTGTGTCACCCTTGTGTCCGTCTTTACCATCAGTGTGTCATCCATGTGTCCGCTTCTACCATCAGTGTGTCATCCATGTGTCCGCTTCTACCATCAGTGTGTCATCCATGTGTCCGCCATTACCATCAGTGTGTCATCCGTGTGTCCGCTTCTACCATCAGTGTGTCATCCATGTGTCCGCCATTACCATCAGTGTGTCATCCGTGTGTCCGCTTCTACCATCAGTGTGTCATCCGTGTGTCCGCCATTACATCAGTGTGTCATCCGTGTGTCCGCTTCTACCATCAGTGTGTCATCCGTGTGTCCGCCTTTACCATCAGTGTGTCATCCGTGTGTCCGCTTCTACCATCAGTGTGTCACCCTTGTGTCCCTCTTTACCATCAGTGTGTCATCCATATGTCCGCTTCTACCATCAGTGTGTCATCCATGTGTCCGCTTCTACCATCAGTGTGTCATCCATGTGTCCGCTTCTACCATCAGTGTGTCATCCGTGTGTCCGTCTTTACCATCAGTGTGTCATCCGTGTGTCCGTCTTTACCATCAGTGTGTCATCCGTGTGTCAGTCTTTACCATCAGTGTGTCATCCGTGTGTCCATCTTTACCATCAGTGTGTCATCCGTGTGTCCGTCTTTACCATCAGTGTGTCATCCATGTGTCCGCCATTACCATCAGTGTGTCATCCATGTGTCCGCTTCTACCATCAGTGTGTCATCCGTGTGTCCGTCATTACCATCAGTGTGTCATCCGTGTGTCCGCCTTTACCATCAGTGTGTCATCCGTGTGTCCGTCTTTACCATCAGTGTGTCACCCGTGTGTCCGTCTTTACCATCAGTGTGTCATCCATATGTCCGCTTCTACCATCAGTGTGTCATCCATGTGTCCGCTTCTACCATCAGTGTGTCATCCGTGTGTCCGTCTTTACCATCAGTGTGTCATCCGTGTGTCCGTCTTTACCATCAGTGTGTCATCCGTGTGTCCGTCTTTACCATCAGTGTGTCATCCGTGTGTCCATCTTTACCATCAGTGTGTCATCCGTGTGTCCGTCTTTACCATCAGTGTGTCATCCCTGTGTCCGCCATTACCATCAGTGTGTCATCCATGTGTCCGCTTCTACCATCAGTGTGTCATCCGTGTGTCCGTCATTACCATCAGTGTGTCATCCGTGTGTCCGCCTTTACCATCAGTGTGTCATCCGTGTGTCCGTCTTTACCATCAGTGTGTCATCCATGTGTCCGCTTCTACCATCAGTGTGTCATCCGTGTGTCCGTCTTTACCATCAGTGTGTCATCTGTGTGTCCGTCTTTACCATCAGTGTGTCATCCGTGTGTCCGTCTTTACCATCAGTGTGTCATCCGTGTGTCCGTCTTTACCATCAGTGTGTCACCCTTGTGTCCGTCTTTACCATCAGTGTGTCATCCGTGTGTCCGTCTTTACCATCAGTGTGTCATCCATGTGTCTGTCTTTACCATCAGTGTGTCATCCATGTGTCCGCCATTACCATCAGTGTGTCATCCATGTGTCCGTCTTTACCATCAGTGTGTCATCCATGTGTCCGCCATTACCATCAGTGTGTCATCCATGTGTCCGCTTCTACCATCAGTGTGTCATCCGTGTGTCCGTCATTACCATCAGTGTGTCATCCGTGTGTCCGCCTTTACCATCAGTGTGTCATCCGTGTGTCCGTCTTTACCATCAGTGTGTCATCCGTGTTTCCGCTTCTACCATCAGTGTGTCATCCGTGTGTCCGTCTTTACCATCAGTGTGTCATCCATGTGTCCGTCTTTACCATCAGTGTGTCATCCGTGTGTCCGCCTTTACCATCAGTGTGTCATCCAGGTGCCCTCCTTTACCATCAGTGTGTCATCCGTGTGTCCGTCTTTACCATCAGTGTGTCATCCATGTGTCCGTCTTTACCATCAGTGTGTCATCCGTGTGTCCGTCTTTACCATCAGTGTGTCATCCATGTGTCCGTCTTTACCATCAGTGTGTCATCCATGTGTCCGTCTTTACCATCAGTGTGTCATCCGTGTGTCCGCTTCTACCATCAGTGTGTCATCCAGGTGCCCTCCTTTACCATCAGTGTGTCATCCATGTGTCCGTCTTTACCATCAGTGTGTCATCCGTGTGTCCGCCTTTACCATCAGTGTGTCATCCAGGTGCCCTCCTTTACCATCAGTGTGTCATCCGTGTGTCCGTCTTTACCATCAGTGTGTCATCCATGTGTCCGTCTTTACCATCAGTGTGTCATCCGTGTGTCCGCCTTTACCATCAGTGTGTCATCCATGTGTCCGTCTTTACCATCAGTGTGTCATCCGTGTGTCCGTCTTTACCATCAGTGTGTCATCCGTGTGTCCGTCTTTACCATCAGTGTGTCATCCATGTGTCCGTCTTTACCATCAGTGTGTCATCCATGTGTCCGTCTTTACCATCAGTGTGTCATCCGTGTGTCCGCCATTACCATCAGTGTGTCATCCATGTGTCCGTCTTTACCATCAGTGTGTCATCCAGGTACCCTCCTTTACCATCAGTGTGTCATCCATGTGTCCGCTTCTACCATCAGTGTGTCATCCATGTGTCCGCTTCTACCATCAGTGTGTCATCCGTGTGTCCGTCTTTACCATCAGTGTGTCATCCAGGTGCCCTCCTTTACCATCAGTGTGTCATCCGTGTGTTCGTCTTTACCATCAGTGTGTCATCCAGGTACCCTCCTTTACCATCAGTGTGTCATCCGTGTGTCCGTCTTTACCATCAGTGTGTCATCCGTGTGTCCGTCTTTACCATCAGTGTGTCATCCGTGTGTCCGTCTTTACTATCAGTGTGTCATCCGTGTGTCCGCCTTTACCATCAGTGTCATCCGTGTGTCCGCCTTTACCATCAGTGTCATCCGGGTGTCCATCTTTACCATCAGTGTGTCATCCGTGTGTCCGTCTTTACCATCAGTGTGTCATCCAGGTGCCCTCCTTTACCATCAGTGTGTCATCCAGGTGCCCTCCTTTACCATCAGTGTGTCATCTGTGTGTCCGTCTTTACCATCAGTGTGTCATCTGTGTGTCCGTCTTTACCATCAGTGTGTCATCCAGGTGCCCTCCTTTACCATCAGTGTGTCATCTGTGTGTCCGTCTTTACCATCAGTGTGTCATCCAGGTGCCCTCCTTTACCATCAGTGTGTCATCTGTGTGTCCGTCTTTACCATCAGTGTGTCATCTGTGTGTCCGTCTTTACCATCAGTGTGTCATCCGTGTGTCTGTCTTTACCATCAGTGTGTCATCCAGGTGCCCTCCTTTACCATCAGTGTGTCATCTGTGTGTCCGTCTTTACCATCAGTGTGTCATCTGTGTGTCCGTCTTTACCATCAGTGTGTCATCCGTGTGTCCGTCTTTACCATCAGTGTGTCATCCAGGTGCCCTCCTTTACCATCAGTGTGTCATCTGTGTGTCCGTCTTTACCATCAGTGTGTCATCCAGGTGCCCTCCTTTACCATCAGTGTGTCATCTGTGTGTCCGTCTTTACCATCAGTGTGTCATCTGTGTGTCCGTCTTTACCATCAGTGTGTCATCCGTGTGTCCGTCTTTACCATCAGTGTGTCATCCAGGTGCCCTCCTTTACCATCAGTGTGTCATCCGTGTGTCCGTCTTTACCATCAGTGTGTCATCCGTGTGTCCATCTTTACCATCAGTGTGTCATCCGTGTGTCCGTCTTTACCATCAGTGTGTCATCCAGGTGCCCTCCTTTACCATCAGTGTGTCATCCGTGTGTCCGTCTTTACCATCAGTGTGTCATCCAGGTGCCCTCCTTTACCATCAGTGTGTCATCCGTGTGTTCGTCTTTACCATCAGTGTGTCATCCGTGTGTCCGTCTTTACCATCAGTGTGTCATCCGTGTGTCCATCTTTACCATCAGTGTGTCATCCGTGTGTCCGTCTTTACCATCAGTGTGTCATCCAGGTGCCCTCCTTTACCATCAGTGTGTCATCCGTGTGTCCGTCTTTACCATCAGTGTGTCATCCAGGTGCCCTCCTTTACCATCAGTGTGTCATCCGTGTGTCCGTCATTACCATCAGTGTGTCATCCATGTGTCCGTCTTTACCATCAGTGTGTCATCCGTGTGTCCGTCTTTACCATCAGTGTGTCATCCAGGTGCCCTCCTTTACCATCAGTGTGTCATCTGTGTGTCCGTCTTTACCATCAGTGTGTCATCCAGGTGCCCTCCTTTACCATCAGTGTGTCATCTGTGTGTCCGTCTTTACCATCAGTGTGTCATCTGTGTGTCCGTCTTTACCATCAGTGTGTCATCCGTGTGTCCGTCTTTACCATCAGTGTGTCATCCATGTGTCCGTCTTTACCATCAGTGTGTCATCCGTGTGTCCGTCTTTACCATCAGTGTGTCATCCAGGTGCCCTCCTTTACCATCAGTGTGTCATCCGTGTGTCCGTCTTTACCATCAGTGTGTCATCCGTGTGTCCATCTTTACCATCAGTGTGTCATCCGTGTGTCCGTCTTTACCATCAGTGTGTCATCCAGGTGCCCTCCTTTACCATCAGTGTGTCATCCGTGTGTCCGTCTTTACCATCAGTGTGTCATCCGTGTGTCCGTCTTTACCATCAGTGTGTCATCCGTGTGTCCATCTTTACCATCAGTGTGTCATCCGTGTGTCCGTCTTTACCATCAGTGTGTCATCCAGGTGCCCTCCTTTACCATCAGTGTGTCATCCGTGTGTCCGTCTTTACCATCAGTGTGTCATCCAGGTGCCCTCCTTTACCATCAGTGTGTCATCCGTGTTTTTCACACATGGATAAATAAATGAAAAGCTTCTCTATCCTTTCCATTGGTAAATACTGACATCACATGGACTGCATGCCGACGCCATCCGTATGCTGCACGTTTTTCATGGACCAATATAATTATGTTGACCCTTTGTTGACGGAAAAAAAGGACACGTCTCTGTGTTTTGCATGGACACACACTGTGTAAAAACACACAGACTATAATGGGTACCTGTTGTATCGGATATAACATCATGTACGTGCAACATGAATGTGTGAATGAGGCCTAGTGCAGGACCTGATCAGACATGTCATATAGATTCTTTTCTGGTTGCTCTCTGGATCCTTGTTCCATGCCCTGAACTTGTCGTTGTGTGGAGATTCCCTTTAGGGCAGAGACAGACTGCCGTATTTCTCATGTGAGAATCGCATCAAACCTCGTACTGTCGGCTTTCCTGACCTGAGCTCAAGTCAGGAGAGGTGCCGGCCAGTCCGTTCAGTGTGATGCGATTCTCGCACGAGTTATACGGCCATCTGACTCAGCCCTTAAAAAGATTCTTCAGACATACAATTTTGATGTCATCATAGCCTTAGGGCAGGCGTAGACGATTGTATTTTCGGTTGGAGTGCGATCCGACAAAACATCGGATCGCACTCAGACCAATATTATTCTATGGGGCTGTGCACATGTCGGCTTTTTTCCTTGGACAGAGAAAAAAAAACGCTGCATGACCAAGTTTGATCTGATATTTGGATCGCCCCTGGTCATACAGTTCAAAGCGATCATGCAAAACAAAAATCGGATTGCACTCGGATGACATCTGAGTGCAGTCTGATTTCCATGCACTGACACAATAAAGAAGATGGAGAAATATTTTCTCCATATTCATCTCACCTGTGAGAATCGGATCACGCTCGAACTAGCGTTTGACTAGAGTGTCATTTGCATAATCTACCTGATTCTCTCGGATGAGAGAATCTATGTCCGTCTGCACCTGCCCTTGGGATAGGTCATCAATTTCACCTGGCACTCCCACCGATCAGCTGTTTGTAGACCCTGCAGTGGCTGGACTGGCTGCATATCATGGCTCCTTGCACTGTATAGTGGCCATTTTTAAGTACTGGATCTCAGCTCCAATATACTTGAATAGCAGCTGAGCTATAGCACCTAGGAGCGGCTACTACACAATGAATGGAGTCGTGCTGCTCTGACTATGTACACTGTTTACATCCGTCCACCATGGGAGCTTTAAACAGCTGATTGTTGGGATGTAGGTTGTCGGACCCCCACTAATCTGATATTAATCACCTATTCTGAGAATAGATCATCGATATTGTAGGACTTTAAAGGAACACTCCATACAATGATAAGTGCAGGGCATGGCTCAAGGATTCCAAGACCAACAAGGAAAGAATCTACTGTACGAGCCATGCCGGAATTCTTAGTATAGGTCATCAATATCAGTAGAACATTGTGATTATCTAAAAAAAACTATCTGTATTGATTGGAAAAGTCTAGCTTTGGAATATATACATGCAACTCATTCATAGTCTTCTCATCCGTACAGATGTATTCTCACCGCCTCCCAACTACGCCGAAAGTTAGCAATGCTCTCCAGTCCTGTAGATATCGGCCATCAGCCTTTGTTCTGTTTTCTGACATCTGGACACAAAACAACTAGTGCATGCCAGTATCTTCTGCCAACAGTCATTAATCAAAACTACATTTCTCCCTGGGACTAGGCATCTGGCTCAGGGGCACCTGCAACAAACTCATCTCACCAATGCTAAGTGATAGAAAAGTGACCTGTAAATTTGTAATTAACATTTTCTAAGCACATCTAGGAAAGAGGAAAGCACAGGAATACCCAACAGCAACACAGAAGAACTGTTCTCATTTATACATTAATTTATGATTGTAGATTAGTAGAATTTTGGATGAGGTACGCTATAATCGGATTTTATTCTTTTCCAATTGGGAATTCCATAAATATAAGAGATTAACCAGCAACAGTTGTCCTGGTGTCATTGCCCTACTTTTTAGGCTTTAGAGCTTCATCCAGTCTGCTGTGTGTTTTTTTTTTTTTTTTTTATTATTGTATTAACATGATTTTTTTATTGTCTTTTGAAGTAAGTAAATTCTCCAACATTGTCTATTTCAGGCATTCCTTAATCCGCTGCCATTGACTTTTTACTAAATTGGTAGAATTTTCTTATGTTACTCCTAAACTTACAAATTTCTTAGGCATATTTATGGGGATAAAAATCTGTAAATATCAGATGACATTGGACTAAATCCATTATTTTATTTTTTCAGGCTTAGCTGTCCCTCTACTGTGAGGGGTGGATGGCCTCCCTTCCACTTCCTCAATCCCCCCCATCCTGTCTTCCTTAGAAGGATCAGGCATGTTAGATTACAACATGTCCAATCCTTTGTTCTTGCATGAGATAAGCTCCCTCCAGATGATTGTTTGTGCCGATTTATTTCTTTTTCTCCATTAGGAAATGAAGCCTGATTGACAACGGCATCTGCGTGGACAGATCATGTAAGTAAATTTGGTGCAACTTCGGCAGCTAAGAAAAAGCGTCAAAAATTTAAAATGGGTCTCCCCTCCTGTGGGTTTCTGCATTCCATGAGACTGAATTAAAGAGGTTCTTCACTATTCAGACAACTCTTTCTGAACTGCTATATTTTCCCATATAAAATAAAAACGGCATATACCTATTGCCAGTGCCTTTAGCATTCCAGTGACGTTAGAACTGGGTGCCCAGGGGAGTTGTTATGTTATGTCAATAAGTGTCTGCTAATGGGCCATTTCACTCTAACTTCCTTTGGATGACACTGACACTTGGAAAAAGTGAGAGCTCCGGATGTCAGATAGGTCAGAAGGAAGTGACAGTGATTGGCTGCAGGGATCACATGGCACAACACCATCACGCTGACCCTGGAGACCTGGCACAGGCTTCACTGAAATGGCATCAGCACCTGTGATGAGTGTAGGCTGTTTTTATTTCATACAGGGGAATATAGCCATTTGAGAAGGAGTTCTGCCTGTTAGGGACAACCCCTTTAATAGTATTTTACACATTTTAAGAGTGAAATCACGTATCAAGTTTGCTGCAGAAATTTCTGTGTTACATTCATTTGAAGGGTTTGTTTCTGCAGCTTGTGTGTGACTCTAGTCACTAATCAATGTGACGCTAGTCACTAGTCACAGAGTTACCATGAGTCAGGATAGGCAAGAGGTCCGGGGTCAGTAGTAAGAGGGCTCGTGATAGACAAAGTGAAAATACAAAAGCGTAGTCAGGTAACAGTCCAAGGTCAGGGTATCAGGAAGGTAGTGGATCAAGAAAAAGGGGTAAGTAAAAAAGGCAAATCCGAGGTCTGCACTGGAGATCAGAATACAACTCAGAGCACTGAGCAGATACACAAACCACTTGATCAAAGCCACAATTGGCAAAGGACTGAAAATTGTCAGAGTGCTAAATAGCCTTATAATCACCCAGAATGTATGACACTTGGAGATCCACAAACCCAGCCAGATAGGACAGCTGAGCTGTCAATCACAATGCTCATGTCATGATCCCAGTGCAGGCTTTTGAGCTGCACGTCAGGGGTTAATGTCTGGAGATCAGTGCAGGTTTTGACCTGCACACCTGGGGTTAATGATTGTAGCCTCTTTTTGGTTCTGGGAGAGCTTCTTAAACCCCTGGGAAGCTCCAATCCCTGCCAGTTATACTTTTGTCTTTGGCCGAGTGTGCTGACCTCTGTGTGCCTGTGCCTGTTCGTTGTTATAGATTGTTTATATGGTTCTGACCCGGTTCTGTTTCCCGTTGTGAGTTTTCCTGTTGATTCTGTACTGCGCTACCCTCTCTGTGTATGACTCATTGCCTGTGATCTGACTACTCTCTGATCGCCCCTCTTGTACCTTGCAGCTATCTCTGTGTATGACTCATTGGCTATGTCCTGTCTATGCCCCTTGGTAACTTTGTCTCGCAGTTACCCTGCTAAGAGTTCTCTTGCAGCTCCTAGCTCTCTGGAGTTTAGGCCACGCCCCTAGCAGTCACGTGCTTCAGGTCCTGCTGTTCTGAAGTACGCATCTACTCGGCTGCTGCCCGCTCCACAGGTATCTTTGAGCACAGTCCGCTTTACTCAGGACACGCGCACTGGCTCAGTGAGCAAGTTCAGTGCGGTGTTCCTGACATTATAACTGGCCTTGAATTTTTTTTTCTCTCCTCACTTCTGTAGCATGGACCCAATGTGTGCTTTATCTGAGCAGGTGAAATGCTTGACTCAGTCACTGCAGAAGCTTAGTTTGGAACACCAAGCTCTGGCCCAGTCCCAACGGCGGGTTGAGGACTCAGTTCAGGGGGTACTTCCAGCAGGTGGGGAATAGAGATGTCATTTTAGTCCCACCCGAATCCCCAGTTAAATTGAGAAACAGAGGGTGGGGGTGGTTATGTCCCTGCTTAGGGGGTCCCCACAAGCCTGGGCATTTTTGCTTTCCTCTTCTGCCCCTGAGAGAATGTCTGTGGATGCATTTTTTGAAGCCTTAGGGCTTATTTATGATGAGCCTAATAGAGTGCGTTTGGCTGAGGACAAGGTGATGAGTGTCTGTCAGGGGGAGCATTCGGCCGAGTGGTTCTGTACTGAATTCAGATGTTGGGCAGCCGAGATTTCTTGGAGTGATGCCGCCCTTCAGGGGCTGTTCTGTAGAGGCCTGTGTGAACGTCTGAAGGATGCCTTGGCATTCCATCCTCCGCCTGACTCCCTGGAGGATGCCATGACCCAAGCGCTTCGCATGGATCGCAGACTGCAGGCTAGAGGCGTTATGCAACTGGAAACACCATTATTCTTCAGTGGAGATGAGACCCGAACTCTTCCTGTGGCTATGGAGGTGAGCGCTGTCATCTGTGAGGAAAAGGAAAGAAAATGCCGCTGGGAGAAGCAGTTGTGCTTCTATTGTGGGGAATCTGGACACTGGAAGAAGAACTGCCCCTCCTGTCCATCATCCTCCAAGATGGCGGGAAACGACTAGGTCTGGGTAGTAGTCGAGGAGGCTACCCAGACCTTCAGGTACAATTTTCCTCACGTGCAAAAATGGTGCTGCAGGTGGAACTCGAACTGGGTAATGGTCTGGTTCAGACTACTGCTTTTGTTGACTGTGGTTCTGCTGTGAATCTGATTGATACCAAAATTATGACTATTAATAAGATAGGGACAGTCAGGCTTCAGGATCCTGTTAAACTTGTGGCAATTGACTCATCCCCTCTTACCCAGGACGGTATCTGTTGCAGGTCTGAACTTTTTTCTCTAAAAGTGGGTTCCTCTCATGTGGAAAAACTAAATTGTCTTGTGCTAGATAACTTGCCTGCAGGACTGGTACTGGAGATGCCTTGGCTTCAATGCCATAATCCTACCATTGATTGGGTTACAGGGGAGATCACTCAATGGGGATGCAAGGATAAATATGGTAACCTGGGACATCTTGTTAACACTGTTAAATCCGTATCTGTGTCGTCGGTCGGTCTGGAAGGTATTTCGGAGTACCTGAAGGATTTCGAAGACGTTTTTTCCGAAAGTGAGGCTGAGGCGCTGCCACCACATAGACCCTATGATTGTGCCATTGATTTAGTACCAGGAGCCAAGTTACCTAAGGCTCGATTGTTCAATTTGTCTGGGCCTGAGCGCCAAGCCATGAAGGAGTACATAGCTGAGAGTCTCCGCAAAGGACATATCAGGCCTTCTGTGTCACCTGTGGCAGCAGGATTCTTCTTTGTGAAGAAGAAAGATGGTGGTTTGCGGCCGTGCCTCAACTTTCGGGAACTGAACAAGATAACGGTTAGGAACACTTACCCGCTTCCCCTCATCCCAGACTTATGTAACCAGTTAGCTGGGGCCCAATGGTTCTCCAAGTTAGTGTCATGATCTCAGTGCGGGTTTGACTCGCACACGTGGGGTTAATGTGTGGATCCAGTGCTGATGACTGGCATTTCTGGGGTTAAAGGTTGTGATCCCAGTGCAGGCTTACCTGCACACCTGGGGCTGTGATTGTGGCCTCTCCCTGGTTCTGGGAGAGGCTTCTTATAGCCTCAGGACGCTCCCATCCCTGTCAGTTATACTCTTGCCCTTGGCATAGTGTGGTGACCCCTGAGTGTGTTTTGTGCTGTGTTCTGGTTGCTTGATAATCTGTGTATGACTCGGTCTGTTCTCTGGATATTGCTTTGGATTCTGCTTGGTACCTTCTATGTCTGTTTGGTTTTGACTGCTGCTTGGCCCTGACTATACGCTCTGTCTCATCCTTGGTACGTTACGGCTATCTCTGTGTATGAACCTCGTTTTGCCTGACTCTGAGTAATTCTGTATAGTGTCTTTCCATCTCACTAAGCAGGATGCTAAGCCCCGCCCCCTTGCAGTCACATGACCGTAGGTCCCGTGTCTGCTTGCTAAACTTCAGCATCCACAGGTCCTGTGCATCAGTACTTTCTGGCTGTACCTGACCCCGGTACCCCTACAGTGCGGGTGAGTCCCTGCTCAGCGGAGGCTGCACGCCGGCGTTGACAGGATCCTGACACTCAGGACACGCGCACTGGCTCAGTGAGCAAGTACAGTGCGGTGTTTCTGACATTTAGATCTCCTGGGGGCCTACAATCTGATAAGGGTTTGGGAAGGGGACGAGTGGAAAACTGCGTTCCTCACATCAGAAGGACTCTTTGAAAACCTGGTAATGCCGTTTGGGTTAACTAATGCACCCACTATTTTCCAGAATTTCATCAATGTTGTGTTTTCTGACCTGATAGGTCGTTTTGTTATTATTTATTTGGATGACATTTTGGTGTATTCCCCGGACAGCCAATCTCACTTGCAACATCTACAGACAGTTCTCTAGAGACTCAGGGAGAACCAATTGTTCGCTAAATTGGAAAAATGTTCGTTTTTTGTACAGGAACTGTCTTTTTTGGGGTTGATTGTGTCCTGTGAGGGGTTTCGTATGGATCCTAAGAAGGTGCTGGCGATCGCTGATTGGGTTCAGCCTCGAGATCTCAAGGGGCTCCAGCGCTTCTTAGGATTTGCGAACTATTATCGAAGATTCATTAAAGGTTTCTGACAAGTGGTTAAACCACTCACGGATCTTACCCAGAAGGGCGCTGATGTAAAAAATTGGTCTGTACTTGCTAAGGAGTCCTTCTCAGCTGTTAAGAAATGTTTCATGTCTGCCCCGGTGTTGGTACAACCAGACCCGTCCAAACCATTCATTGTGGAGGTAGATCCTTCTGAAGTGGGGGTGAGGGCTGTGCTGTCCCAGGGTCCAGCCACCCTTACCAATCTCAAACCCTGTGCCTTCTTCTCCAAGAAGTTCTCTTCAGCCGAGAGAAACTATGATGTAGGCAATAGAGAACTTCTTGCGGTCAAGCTGGCGTTTGAGGAATGGAGGCACTTTTTGGAAGGGGCGGCTCACCCTATCACGGTTGTCACGGATCACAAAAATTTGGCATACCTTGAATCTGCTAAGAGGCTTACTCCTAGACAAGCCAGTTGGTCACTTTTTTTTTCCACGATTTCAGTTCTCCACTACTTTTCGACCGGGGTCCAAAAATGTTAAAGCGGATGCCCTGTCCAGAAGTTTTGACCCACTGTCTCCCCCTGAGCCGCCGTCCTCCATTCTTCCCCCAGGGGTGGTAGTGGTGGGGGTCTCAACTGAGTTGGAACGAGAAATTCTAAGGGCTCAGGTCCTAGCTCCAGCAACCAGGCCAGGGGATAAACTGTTTGTTCCAGGTTCATTGCGGCCTAGACTTCTGCAGGAGTTTCATGAGTCTAGGCTGAGTGCTCATCCAGGTATCACGGCCACTAGAGAGGCAGTAGCCAGGGATTTTTGGTGGCCTTCACTAAGGTCCGATGTCAAGAAATTTGTTTCTGCTTGTGGCGTGTGTGCCCGTTCCTAAAGCTCGCATAACCGGCTGGCTGGGGAACTCATACCTTTACTGGTTCCTGATAGGCCATGGACTCATCTTTCCATGGATTTTATTACCGGCCTTCCACCTTCCAGGGGCAATACCGTGATCTGGGTGGTGGTGGATAGGTTTTCTAAACAGGCCCATTTCATTCCCTTGGCAGCATTACCCTCATCAGAAACATTGTCAAGGTTGTTTGTGCAGCATGTGGTCCGATTGCATGGGGTACCCCTGAATGTTGTGTCTGACAGAGGTGTGCAGTTTGTGGCCAAATTTTGGAGGGCGTTCTGTATGAAATTGGGCATCTCACTCTCCTTCTCGTCGGCATATCTCCCAGAGAGTAATGGTCAGACAGAACGCACCAATCAATCCCTGGAACAAATTCTCAGGTGTCTGACCTCCGTCAGACAGGAGGATTGGTGTGATGCGTTACCGTTGGCGGAATTAGCTTTTAACAACCGGGTGAGTCAGTCCACCAACATGTCCCCATTCCTGATTAACTATGGGTTTAATCCGCATTTTGGGGAGTTTTCACGGGTGGATTCCGGTTGTCCAGGGGTAGAGGGGTCCGTTCAACGGTTAAAAACCTCTGGGCTCAAGTCCAGCGTAATATCTCTTGGGCCCAGGGGAGGTACAAATATTTTGCTGACAAAAAGAGAGCCTTGGGAGACATGTTTCAGGTGGGAGAGAAGGTTTGGCTTTCCACACGTAACATCAACTTATAGGTACCATCAGCTAAGTTGGGACCAAAGTTCATTGGTCCGTACGAGATTATGGAGATAGTCAACTCAGTGGCATATAGGTTGCGCCTCCCCGCCTCCTTAAAAATATCCAATGTGTTCCATAAATCTCTGTTGAAATCCGTAGGGTCTGTCAAAGAGGACTCCAAGCCTGTTGTTCCTCCAGTGCTGGTGGAGGGTCAATTGGAGTATGAGGTCGGACATATTGTGGACTCTCGGCGGGTGCGCCGCTCTTTGCAGTACCTGGTCCACTGGAAGGGATATGGACCAGAGGAGCGCTCATGGGTTCCTGCTCGCTCTGTACATGCAGATCGCCTGGTTCGGGCTTTCCATGCCAAGTACCCGGGGAAGCCTGGGGGTCCAGAGGCCCCCCCGTTGAGAGGGGGGTACTGTCATGATCCCAGTGCAGGTTTTTGAGCTGCACGTCAGGGGTTAATGTCTGGAGATCAGTGCAGGTTTTGACCTGCACACCTGGGGTTAATGATTGTAGCCTCTTTTTGGTTCTGGGAGAGCTTCTTAAACCCCTGGGAAGCTCCAATTCCTGCTAGTTATACTTTTGTCTTTGGCCGAGTGTGCTGACCTCTGTGTGCCTGTGCCTGTTCATTGTTATAGATTGTTTATATGGGGCTTACTCCTAGACAAGCCAGTTGGTCACTTTTTTTTTTCCACGATTTCAGTTCTCCACTACTTTTCGACCGGGGTCCAAAAATGTTAAAGCGGATGCCCTGTCCAGAAGTTTTGACCCACTGTCTCCCCCTGAGCCGCCGTCCTCCATTCTTCCCCCAGGGGTGGTAGTGGTGGGGGTCTCAACTGAGTTGGAACGAGAAATTCTAAGGGCTCAGGTCCTAGCTCCAGCAACCAGGCCAGGGGATAAACTGTTTGTTCCAGGTTCATTGCGGCCTAGACTTCTGCAGGAGTTTCATGAGTCTAGGCTGAGTGCTCATCCAGGTATCACGGCCACTAGAGAGGCAGTAGCCAGGGATTTTTGGTGGCCTTCACTAAGGTCCGATGTCAAGAAATTTGTTTCTGCATGTGGCGTGTGTGCCCGTTCCTAAAGCTCGCATAACCGGCTGGCTGGGGAACTCATACCTTTACTGGTTCCTGATAGGCCATGGACTCATCTTTCCATGGATTTTATTACCGGCCTTCCACCTTCCAGGGGCAATACCGTGATCTGGGTGGTGGTGGATAGGTTTTCTAAACAGGCCCATTTCATTCCCTTGGCAGCATTACCCTCATCAGAAACATTGTCAAGGTTGTTTGTGCAGCATGTGGTCCGATTGCATGGGGTACCCCTGAATGTTGTGTCTGACAGAGGTGTGCAGTTTGTGGCCAAATTTTGGAGGGCGTTCTGTATGAAATTGGGCATCTCACTCTCCTTCTCGTCGGCATATCTCCCAGAGAGTAATGGCCAGACAGAACGCACCAATCAATCCCTGGAACAAATTCTCAGGTGTCTGACCTCCGTCAGACAGGAGGATTGGTGTGATGCTTTACCGTTGGCGGAATTAGCTTTTAACAACCGGGTGAGTCAGTCCACCAACATGTCCCCATTCCTGATTAACTATGGGTTTAATCCGCATTTTGGGGAGTTTTCACGGGTGGATTCCGGTTGTCCAGGGGTAGAGGGGTCCGTTCAACGGTTAAAAAACCTCTGGGCTGAAGTCCAGCGTAATATCTCTCGGGCCCAGGGGAGGTACAAATATTTTGCTGACAAAAAGAGAGCCTTGGGAGACATGTTTCAGGTGGGAGAGAAGGTTTGGCTTTCCACACGTAACATCAACTTATAGGTACCATCAGCTAAGTTGGGACCAAAGTTCATTGGTCCGTACGAGATTATGGAGATAGTCAACTCAGTGGCATATAGGTTGCGCCTCCCCGCCTCCTTAAAAATATCCAATGTGTTCCATAAATCTCTGTTGAAATCCGTAGGGTCTGTCAAAGAGGACTCCGAGCCTGTTGTTCCTCCAGTGCTGGTGGAGGGTCAATTGGAGTATGAGGTCGGACATATTGTGGACTCTCGGCGGGTGCTCCGCTCTTTGCAGTACCTGGTCCACTGGAAGGGATATGGACCAGAGGAGCGCTCATGGGTTCCTGCTCGCTCTGTACATGCAGATCGCCTGGTTCGGGCTTTCCATGCCAAGTACCCGGGGAAGCCTGGGGGTCCAGAGGCCCCCCCGTTGAGAGGGGGGTACTGTCATGATCCCAGTGCAGGTTTTTGAGCTGCACGTCAGGGGTTAATGTCTGGAGATCAGTGCAGGTTTTGACCTGCACACCTGGGGTTAATGATTGTAGCCTCTTTTTGGTTCTGGGAGAGCTTCTTAAACCCCTGGGAAGCTCCAATTCCTGCTAGTTATACTTTTGTCTTTGGCTGAGTGTGCTGACCTCTGTGTGCCTGTGCCTGTTCATTGTTATAGATTGTTTATATGGTTCTGACCCGGTTCTGTTTCCCCTTGTGAATTTGCCTGTTGATTCTGTACTGCGCTACCCTCTCTGTGTATGACCCATTGCCTGTGATCTGACTACTCTCTGCTCGCCCCTCTTGTACCTTGCAGCTATCTCTGTGTATGACTCATTGGCTATGTCCTGTCTATGCACCTTGGTAACTTTGTCTCGCAGTTACCCTGCTAAGAGTTCTCTTGCAGCTCCTAGCTCTCTGGAGTTTAGGTCACTCCCCTAGCAGTCACGTGCTTCAGGTCCTGCTGTGCTGAAGTACACATCTACTCGGCTGCTGCCCGCTCCACAGGTATCTTTGAGCACAGTCCGCTTTACTCAGGACACGCGCACTGGCTCTGTGAGCAAGTTCAGTGCGGTGTTCCTGATAGCTCACACCTCTACCTTAGATTGGGCAGTAGAGCTGTCACTCACAATCCTGATGGCTCAGCCAGCACTCGATCCCATAGGGCAGCAGAGCTGTCACTCACAGTGTCCCTAGGACACCGTGAATGGTGGAATCGTGACAATGTGCATCGATTTCAGAAATGTATGCCACAAATCTGCTTTGTGTGAATATTAGCTGACATTGCTCTTAGGGAATGTGCACACAATGTCTTTATTTTAATGACATAGCTGCCAAGGTTTTCCTCGATGAAGCCAACAGTCATTTCCCTGAAGCAGTTTCGCTGGCAGACTTGCTGTCGCTTTTTGCAGCAGCTCCATTGTCGGCGCCTTTTTCCTATTGTTTCAACTTTAAAGAGCGGGTGGCTTCCAAAAGAAGCAGCCTGAAGAATGAACATGTCACTGCTTTTAACTACTTCACTGTTCTGTGAACCCTGAAGCACTTAAAAGAAGTAACAAAACAATGAACATGTGCGCAGCAATGTCGTTTTACATTGCTGTGCATTATGCTAATTTTTTGGGACAGCTGTCAGAAAAAGACACCTTGTGCTCATACACTTAGGCTAGTTTCACACATTGTTTTCTGTGGGTTTTTTTCAATGTGCTTGTCCCATTTTTGTTCCTTGTGTTTACAATCCTTTTTACATCATTTTTATCATGTATTTCTGAGTATTTCTGCGCTCTTTGGATGCACGACAAAACCAGTCGTAGGTAAAAATGTAGGTATATTGTCTGTGCGCTTCAGAGCCCACCGACTCCTTCCATACCTCCCAACTTTTGAAGAAGGGAAAGAGGGACAAAGACTGTGGCGTGCGCAGCGCACTGTGGCAAATTTTAGGTCACGCCCATTTTACAACTTTTCACACCCATGTCCATGCCACAGCCACACCCATTTAGCACTGCTGATCACACTGACTGGTACTCAGGGCACAGTGGCTGGTACTGTGGGCACACTGACTGGTACTGAGGAAAAGAAAAAAAGAACAGAGACAAAAAAGAAAACAGAGAGAGAGAAAGAAAGGGGAAAGAAAGAAAAAACAGAGAGAAAGAAAGGAAGAACAGAGAGAAAGAAAAAGGGGACAAAAAAAGAACAGAGAGAGAGAGAGAGATAGTAAAAAAAGAAAGAGGGGAAAGAAAGAACAGAGAGGGAGAGAGAAAGAAAGGGGAAAGAAAGAACAGAGAGAGAGAAAGTAAGAAATACAGAGAGAAAGAGGGGACAGAAAAAAATAGAGAAAAAAAAGAAAGAGGGGAGAGAGAACAGAGAGGGAGAGAGAATGAAAGAGGAGAAAGAAAGAGGGGAAAGAATGAACAGAGAGAGAAAGAAAGAACAGAGTGAGAGAGAGTGAAAATAAAGAAAGAACAGAGAAAGAAAGGAAAGAAAGAAAAAAAGAACAGAGAGAGCGAAAGATGGGAAAGAAAGAAGAGAGAGAGAAAGAAAGAAAAGGGAAAGAAAACAGAGGGAAAAAGGAAGAACAGAGAGAGAAAGATTAGAGAAAGAAAGATTAGAGAGAGAAAAAAAGAGGGGGAAGAAAGAACAGAGAGAGAGAAAGGAAGAGGGGAAAGAAAGAAAGAACAGAGAGAAAGAAAGAGAGGAAAGAAAGATTAGAGCGAGAAAGAAAGAAACAGAGAGGGAAAGAAAGATTCTATAAGGATACTATAGCATCCCGGCTCCCATTGTAGTGCCCACCTGAGCCTCCCGATGCAGGACATATCATGATCCGCTCACATGGCCGACATACCCGAGTCCAAGGCGATCCCGCTGTCCGCGCTATCGGAGGAGGACACGGTGATGGATCTGAAGCATTCCCTGAAGTGCCTCCATGGTTCCGTCACTATCTACTCCCGAAATGACCTAATTTCCGGTCAGCTTCTAGCACGTCGCTTTCGGAGGAACGTCACGTGTGAATTTTAAAGTGCTCTTTGGGGCTCCGCCGTGTACTCCTGTGTCGGTGGGAAAAGTTAGCTCCCGGCCAGGGCAGTGGGGCAGACTCTCAAAATCGGGACTGTCCCGCTGGATCCGGGACACCTCATACACACGATTCCGCTTTGTATGCCTCGCACAAACATGGCTCCACTCCATAAACCTCGTACACCTTGTACACACGCGGCAATGCTCTGTACACACATGGCTCCACTCCATAAACCTTGTACACATGTGGCTTAGCTCCATACACCTCGTACACATGCGGTTCTGCCTCGTACACACGCGGCTCCGCTCCGCACACACACGGCTCTGCTCCGCTCCGTATCACACGGCTCAGCTCCATACACTTTGTACATACAGGGCTCCGTTCCATACATCTCGCACAAAGATGGCTCCGCTCCGTACAGCTCCTACACACACGGCTCCGCTCCGTAGACCTCGAATACACACGGCTCTGCTCCATACATCTTGTACACATGGCTCCGCCCACCTCGTACACACACGGCTCCACTTCGTACACCTTGCACACACGCAGCTCCGCTCTGCACAACTCTTACACATGTGGCTCCGCTTCGCACAGCTCGTACACACGCGGCGCTGCTCCGTACACCTCGTACAAGTGGGTTTCCCTCCCAGGGCTGTGGGGTACTTGGTACCGGGCCGGTCTCTTAGAGGGGAGTGTCACAGCAGCGGTGACCCGGTCCGTAGCCCTGGGCGCCCATGTAAAAGGGGATTGAGTGATGGGAAAAAAGTTTATGAATGATTCAGCAATGAAGATGTTAAGCCGGCGATGCAGACAGATCCTCTGGGACAGATGGTCGGGTGCAGCAGTGATATTATAGCCCTCCACAGGCAGGGCTGTTGGTCCCAGGGCAGTGTAGATAGGTGTTGGGGACAAGGGTGCAGTGTATGGCACAAGGATGTAGCAGTGCCGGAGAGTTTGTAGGAAGAAGGCAAGGACACAACAGGGTGCAGTTTCTTTACCTTTACTTGGCAAATGCAGTCCAGGGTCCCGATTACAGATGGTACAGGAGCAGGCTAGCCTGGAAGCAACGCAGGAATCTCTCTGTCAGATAGGTTGTGTAGTCTCCTTCCTAGCGCTTGCTTGAGGTACATGCAGTACTGTGTAACACTGAAGTTCCTCCTTCTTATCTTCTCTTAGAACTACCTCGTATGGCAGACAGCTGTAGCCCTCTATCTCTCTCGGCTCACCCTTCGCTGTTGTGTCCCAGAGGCTTAGGTGGGAATAGAGCATTTACAGCTTCCTACTCCTCTGGTTTCTGTTGCAGGACCTTCAGTATCCATACAACCATGGAGACCAGTCTCCAGATCATGCGCTATCACTGGGAGGGAGCTCTCTATCCTCAGCTCAACCTCCAGCTTCTCTCCACACGTCTACACACTTCGGCCTCCTCACACTTTTCCCATCCTGGCCCCCAGAGAGAAACTCTTCCCCTTAGTATTGGTTCAGAATTCTCTCTGCTGGCCTGGAGTGGGAACTGTGTTGCATGACATGGTTAACTGCTAGAGAGACCCTTCATTGCTTCCAAGCCTGGCATCACCCTCCCTGGAGGAAGGCAATGCCACTGTGGCTACCATACCCCTGGGGCGCTACATTCCCCCCTAGTGCAATTCAGCACTCCTGTGTTATGAATGGGTCACCGAGGAGGAAAACTAAACAAGCTAAGTCACAGGAAACCAGAGAGGTTGGTAACTATGCAGATTGCAGACCCCTGATCCTAACCACACAACTAGCAGCAGCTGTGGAGCGTTCCTACGATGAATCTAGATGCCTCGTCATAGCCGGAGGACTAAATAAGCCTAAAGCAAGAAAAGGCGAAAACTAACTGCCCCAGAGCAGACCCCAAAGGAATAGACAGCCCCCACACATGTGTTGACGGTGAAACAAGATGAAAACACAAACACAGGCAGGAAAATAGGCTGAGCAAACGATGGGGCCCAAACTAACTAGAAAGGACAGGAAAGGAAAGACACTGTCTGCAATCTCCCCAAAAAACCCTACAAAAATAATGTCCAACACTTCTGATAAGAAAATTAACCCTGAAGTCACTAGACTTCTCCCATTATATCAGCACTCTGAAATATTCTGAGACAGAGCAAAAAAGAGGCCAACCTAATAAAGGACAAAAAGCAAATTGGCAAATACAGATAAATAAGAGTGGAAATTCAGCACAGCCCCAGTCGGGGCTGGCTGACCACATAAAAAACTGAATAGACCAACAAAATCAAGTGTGAACATTAGCAGAAACGCTTAGCTTGAGATGACTGGAATAGAGCTGAAAACCAAGACCTGAAAAGCCAGAAGGAATCACCAGCACCAGAATGGGGCGTCGGCTGTCTTAAATCCAGTCTGAGATTCCAGAGATCCAATCGTTATCCTCATCATCAGGTGGCAGATCTCTACTAATTAAATCAACCTCACTACCTCCTGTTACCACCAGAGGGAACCCGGAAGGAGAACTCACAACTGGTAGACCAGAAAATGAGTTCACAACACTCCTGGGCTGATGAAAGACATATACAAATATAAACAAATATAATTGTACAAGATTTAGAAAAATGAAAAAAATTACAAAAAAACAAAGGCTCCAAAAATAGTCCTGTGATGATAAGTCCATGCATCAACGTCCATGGTCTATTCCTGGGCAAATGGTGAACTATGTACAAAGTTAGTGACCACACCTAGTCCAGTGGCCAAAATGTCCATAAAACAAACGGGAAAATTCAAAAAGGAAAATCTTACAGAATATCTGTGTCATGTCCGCCATTTCTGCCATGTCTGTTTAGTCTCAAGAACTCCTGGAGCGATGTGCATGCGCATATCTTGTCTGCTATCCTGCTTGTTCCCTAGAGCAGTGTGCACACTCACCTCATGTCTGCTGAGCTGCAACATGCCTGCGTTTCTGCTTTGCCTTCTGTGATCTTCTCGTCATGTCTGAAACCTTGATCATGTGACGTTTCTTAAGATCCTGCACTGCCTGGTTCCGCCTACCATCTGCACGTACCATGCTTGGACCTTGGCGTGCCCTTGCACGCACCTTGCTATGTGTCCCTGTTCTGGCTATGTTTGTACCTGATATTATCCCTGAAGCCTTCCTTAAACGAAGTTTCTTTGAACTAACATCTCGTCTCACCTTGTCTTGTTTAACTGAGCCGGCCGTCTGGTCCAGCTGCCGTGGTGGCTCACCCCCTTGGTCTTGCCCCTGACACTCCCTGTATAGGGGGTGGTTCTCACTAGGTTAGCTCGCCCTAGGTGGATGGGTGCCACGGCCCAGAGGGTCCACTCATTCAAAGAAGAAACGACTCAGCGTAAGCTGACGCTCGTCACAATCTGTAGGCACAAAACTTGAACAGTTACATATATATACATAATTTCAACATTTACATTAACTGATCTATGCACGATATCTGATGGGCGGTATACCTTGTGTAGTACGGGTAGATCTACGTAACACTGGTGTGGTTGGGGACCTCACTGTTTGCGTCGTGTTAGCTACTGGTGTAGTGTGTGATGTACTGAATACACTACTGGTGGTTCTGCGTAACACAGGGATACTAGACTTCCTAGGACCACTTCTATTCACTGTAGGTAAACTGGGTAGTAGCTGTCTGAGAACTCTTAGACTCACCATGGGTATCACAGATTCACCACTGGCAGGGCGAGGGTTCTCTGGCTCCACTGCTGGTGTGGCATCTGCTGCCTGAACTTCCTGATTTTCAGAGTTCTCTTGAGTCACGTCGTCTTGTACTACCAGTTGGGGAAATGTTAACACCGGCACCACTATGGCATCATTTACTTTAGTCCAATTGGCAGGGAATTCTCCAAGTATAGTGCTTACCTTTTCTTATTCTGTGGGCTGGATGTTATTTTGTTCCTCCATTCTTTCCTTTAATTGGTCAGGGCACAGTTTCAGATGATCCTTGGATATTGCTGCTGAGGTTTCTCCTCCATCTTTACTAATAAGACACACTTGGTATTGTCAAAGTTTGAGGGTAAAATGGTGTAGGGTTCAGCTTCCCATTGGTCATCCAATTTATGCAGTCTTCTTTATCACTTTAGGACTTGTTCTCCTGGTGATAAGGGAACCGCAGGTGCATGTTGATTGTAGTGCCTTTCTTGTTTTTGTCTTGCCTGAGCTAGACTCTTCACCACACACTCTTGTACTCTACGGTACTGTTGTTGTCGCTCTGTATCCCAGTCAGCATCTGGTGATGTTACCTCAGGTGTCAGGACTCCCATATCCAAATCAATAGGCAGCTTGCCAGGCCTCGCTCTCATTAGGTAGACTGGAGTGCAGTTGGTGGAATTCACAGGAATGTGGTTGTAGAGGTCTACCAGATCTGGCAACTTTTCTGGCCACAGATTCCTTTCCTCCAAAGGCAAGGTCTTCAGCAGGTCGATCACCACCTGGTTCATCTTTTCACATATGCCATTGGTCTGTGGATGGTATGGTGTTGTCCGGATCTTCTTACAACCATACAAGTTACAGAATTCCTGGAACACTTCTGCCTCAAAAGCTGGATCTTGATCTGTAAGCACTCTTTCGGGATATCCATGTAGTCTACAGAAGTGCTGTTGGAACGCTCTGGCTGCTGTCCTGGCTGTTTGATCCTTGACAGGCACGAATACCAGGAATCTCGAGTAGTGGTCAACGATGGTAAGTAGTGGTCAGATTGGAGAAAACAATGACATCATCCAGGTACAACAGGACTGTCTTGAAGTTCTTGTGTCCCAGACAGCACTCTATCAGCCGTTGAAATGTTCCTGGGGCGGTGCAGAGCCTGAATGGCATATAGTTGAACTCACAGAGACCCATTGGGGTGGTAAATGCTGTTTTCTCCTTGTCTGCCTCTGCCACGGTAACCTGCCAATACCCACTAGTGAGATCCAAGGTGGAAAAGTAGTTAGCAGTTTTAAGTGCGGCTAATGACGCCTCAATTCTAGGTAATGGGTAGGCATCTTTATGTGTAGTGCTGTTAATTTTTCTGTAATCAACACACATTCTCATGGTACCATCCTTTTTCTTTACAAAAACTATTGGAGCTGCCCAGGGGCTACAACTGTCTCTGATCACCCCAGCCGCCTTCATTTCTCTCAATATACTTTTGGCACATTTTGGTATAGGCCGGTACCTTTCTTTTATGGGGATATGATGTTGAACCCCTTTTGCCTTCCCAAAATCTAGAGGGTGTTTACTGAATACCCGCTCATACTCCTGGGTCACTCTGTAAACCCCATTTTTTTTGGTGTGAAGGGGTGGAGTCAGTCCCCACCTGCAGTTGCTGGCACCACTCCTCCAGCTGCTTTACAGAGCCATTGTCCTCCACCTGGTCGGATGAGACCAAGGGCCCTGCCTCCTGCATTGCATTGTTACTGACAGTGAGCAGCTTGGCAACTGTGGCATACCGAGGTATTGTGGCCTCCTCCTCCCCACAATTCAAAAGGCATACAGGTACTCTCCCTTTACGTACATCAACTACCCCTCTGGCTGTCAGGACAGTGGGCCTGCTATCAGAGTATACTGGCTCTACCAATGCCTGGTAATCTTTTCCTCTGAGGCCTATGGCTGCCGGACACCAAATCAACATTTCACATCTGGGGGGTATTGCAATGGGGAAAGCATCACTCACTCTCCGCCAGAGAGTTCTACCTGCTATCTTTGCATCAGGGCCTTGATCTCCTTCTGCAGGACTCGTTGTTCACTGGAACCAGCAGTCTCAGCCTCCTGTTGCAACAAGACAATAACCTCGGAAAGACAATTTTCAATTACATTTGTACCAAGAGTCATCATGGGATTACATTCTCGTCGATCAATATCCACAATTATCAGACCTTGAGATTTTAACTCTACCCGACCCAATTTAACAGTAATTTCTTTACATCCTATTTGTGGTAAAGACTGACCATTACTAGCAACCACTGTGAGTTCATCACTTGGGACACGGGTGAGTTCAGAGTCAGCCCAATACCGCTTGTAGAAGATATAGGGCATAGTTGTCACCTGGGAGCCAGTGTCCAGCAAAGCGTTCATGGGATGCCGTCATTGACCACTGGAAGGATCGGTCTCCCTCCAATATACTTGGCTCGCCAGTTCCTTGGGCCTTGTGGTCCTATTCCTGGGGGTTGGCCCTCTGCCCCAGGTGTTGCTCGTTTAAATAACAGAATCTTGCAAGGTGGCCTGCCTTGTGGCAGAGACGACAGATGGGACGTCCGTCCTGGTCATAGCGATCGTTGTTTCTCCCTCGGAGTGGCGGGGTTCTCCTCTTCCGGAGCCACAGGACATCCTCTGGACCGAAAGCAAGCTGGATCTTCTCCTTGGAGGACACCTGCACAGTTTTAGTAAGTGCAGCCATACCTTTGGTCAACTCCTGGACCTGAAGACGCAGTTCTTCAGTTGGATCTTTGTCCAGAGTCTGTGCATCAGCCTCCCCAGGGATGGAAGGGAAAGATGTTGCTTCCTGGTGGTAGGTGATCACTGGGCCCCTAGGAGGCGCTGGACGGCTGACAGTTGGTTCCTGCAGCACCCGGATAGCCCTGTCCTTGAAATCAGCAAAGTCTAGGTTGGGGTTTTGTAGGGCTATGATGCGCAGCTGTGCTCTGTGGGTGCTGGATAGGAGTCCCTCAATGAACTGCTCCTTCAACAGTCCGTCTCCATCTTTCACACTGTCAGGGTCAATCTGCTTGACGGCTCGCAGTGCCTCCTGCAGGTTAAGAGCATAGTCCCGTATACTGTCCTGCGCTTTCTGTTTACATCCAAAGAACCTCATCTTGATTTCAGCTGCAGTGCAGGTGTCAAAAGTGCTTCTTAGCTTAGCCAAAATCTTTTTAACAGTCTCTTTGTCAGTGTCCTGCCAGGCTTTTACTTCTCTCTGTGCTGCACCTGTTAGCTGCCCAATAAGGATGTTCACCTTCTGGCTTTCAGATAGAGGATACACCTCAAACAAACTGCACAGTCTCTCTTTAAATTCACTCAGGGTATCTGACTCCCCTGAATACTGCGGTAGCCAGGCTGCTTCCAGTATGTAAGGCATAGACAGCGGCATTATGGGGACCGCTGCGGTGGGTGCTGTTTCTTGCAGTGCCCTAGATGCAGCACTGGCTGCAGGGTTCAGCGGCGCTGTGGAGTCTGCGGGGGCATCCACTGCTGCATCGGCGCGTGCCTCGGACATTCTCCTTCCCCCCTAGTTAACGGTTGCCAGGCCCCGGGGTCGAGCGACTTACGGGCTGTAGACCTCAGCTCCTCCCTTCTCGCTCACTGTCCTCTCTTCCCGCGCGGCACTTTACTTCCTCGCGCTCTTCAAAGGTTCCGCCCATGAAGGCCCGCCTCTTTGGTCTCCCGCGCGTGCCAAGCAGCGGGATAATGGCGGCAATGGCGCCAACAGTCCACAGTACGCAAAACAGTCTCTGGCACACAGGACCCGGGGATACCGGGCTCCGTAATCCTGTTCGTGACGCCAAGTTGGGTCGCCCTCCCAGGGCTGTGGGGTACTCGGTACCGGGCCGGTCTCTTAGAGGGGAGTGTGACAGCAGCGGTGACCCGGTCCATGGCCCTGGGTGCCCATGTAAAAGGGGATTGAGTGATGGGAATAAAGTTTATGAATGATTCGTGACACCACCTGTGGTGTTCGGCAATGAAGATGTTAAGCTGACGCTGCCGACAGATTCTCTGGGACAGATGGTGGGGTGCAGCAGTGATGTTATAGCCCTCCACAGGCAGGGCTGTTGGTCCCAGGGCAGTGTAGATAGGTGTTGGGGACAAGGGTGCAGTGTATGGCACAAGGATGTAGCAGTGCCGGAGAGTTTGTAGGAAGAAGGCAAGGACACAACAGGGTGCAGTTTCTTTACCTTTACTTGGCAAATGCAGTCCAGGGTCCCGATTACAGATGGTACAGGAGCAGGCTAGCCTTGAAGCAACTCAGGAATCTCTGTCAGATAGGTTGTGTAGTCTCCTTCCTAGCGCTTGCCTGAGGTACATGCAGTACTGTGTAACACTGAAGTTCCTCCTTCTTATCTTCTCTTAGAACTACCTCGTATGGCAGACAGCTGTAGCCCTCTATCTCTCTCGGCTCACCCATCGCTGTTGTACCTCCGAGGCTTAGGTGGGAGTAGAGCATTTACAGCTTCCTACTCCTCTGGTTTCTGTTGCAGGACCTTCAGTATCCATACAACCGTGGAGACCAGGCTCCAGATCATGCGCTATCACTGGGAGGGAGCTCTCTATCCTCAGCTCAACCTCCAGCTTCTCTCCACACGTCTACACACTTCGGCCTCCTCACACTAACTGACTAATTTCCCCTCCTGGCCCCCAGAGAGAATCTCTTCCCCTTAGTATTGGTTCAGAGCTCCCTCTGCTGGCCTGGAGTGGGAACTGTGTTGCATGACATGGTTAACTGCTAGAGAGATCCTTCATTGCATCCAAGCCTGGCATCACCCTCCCTGGAGGAAGGCAAGGCCACTGTGGCGACCATACCCCTGGGGGCGCCACACAGGCGCAGCTCTGCTCCGTACATATGCGGCTCCGCTCTGTACACCTCGTACATGTGCGACTCTGCTCCGCACACCTCATACACACACAGCTCTGCTCCGTACACACGGCTCCGCTCCGTATGCAGCAAATTTTAGACCACGCCCTGACCACACCCATTTCAAAAATAGCCACACCCATGTTCACGCATCAACTGCACCCATTTAATACTGCTGATCACATTGACTGGTACTGAGGGCACGGTGGCTGGCATTATGGGCACAGTGGCTGCTACTGTTGGCACATTGACTGGTACTGAGGAAAAGAAAGAACAGAGAGAGAGAAAAAAGAAAACAGAGAGAAAGAAAGAACAGAGAGGGAAAGAAAGAGGGGAAAGAAAGAGAGAACAGAGAAAGAACAGAGAGAAAGAAGGAAGAAAGAAACAGAGAGAGAAAGAAAGAAAGAGGGGACAGAAAAAATAACAGAGAGAGAGAAAAAAAGAAAGGAGAGAGAGAACAGAAAGAGAGAGAAAGAAAGAACAGAGAGAAAGAAAGAACATAGAGAAAGAATGGAAGAACAGAGAGTGAGAAAGGAAAGAGAAAGACAAAGAGAGAAAGAAAGAGAGGAAAGAAAGAAGAGAGAGAGAAAGAAAGATAGAAAAGAAGAACAGAGAGAGAGAAAAAGAAAAGAGAGAAAGAAAAAGATTAGAAAGAGAAAGAAAGAGGGGAAAGAAAGAGAAAGAATAAAGAGAAAGGAAGAGGGGAAAGAAAGAAGAGAGAGATAGAAACAGAGAGAGAAAGAAATAAAGATTCTATAAAGATACTATAGTAGCGCTGCTCCCATTGTAGTGCCCACCTGAGCCTCCTAATGCAGGACATATCATGATCCACTCACATGGCAGACATCCCCGAGTCCAAGGTGATCCCGCTGTCCGCCCTGTTGGAGGAGGACACAGTCATGGATCTGAAGCATTCCCTGAAGTGCCTCCATGGTTCTATCACAATCTCCTCCTGAAATTACCTCCTTTCCAGTCAGCTTCCAGCACGTCACTTCCGGTGGAACGTCACGTGCGAATTTTAAAGTGCTCCTTGGGGCTCCGCCGTGTACTCCTGTGTCCGCGGGAAAAGTAAGCTCCCGGCCAGGGCAGTGGGGCAGAGTCGCAAAATCGGGACTGTCCCGCTGGATCCGGGATGGTTGGGAGGTATGAATGCTCCCCACCTTACACCTTGTACACGCATAGCTCCGCACACCTCATACACGCACGGTTCTGCTTTGTATGCCTTGTACACACATGGCTCCACTTCATACACCTTGCGCACACACATGGCTCCACTCCGTAAACCTCATAAACATGTGGCTCTGCTTCGCACACCTTGTACACACGCAGCCACGCTCTGTACACCTTGTACACACATGGCTCCACTCCGTAAACATTGTACACATGCGGCTTTGCTCATACACCTCGTACACACATGGTTCCGCTCCGTACACACTTGACTCCACTCCATACACACGCAGCTCCACTCCATACACCCTGTACACACATGGCTCTGCTCTGCTCCATACACACGCTGCTCTGCTCCGTACACCCCGTACACACACGGACGGCTTCGCTCCATACATTTGCGGCTCCACTCCGTACACCCCATACACACACGGCTCTGCTCAGCTCCGTAAATACATGGCTTAGCTCCATACAATTTGTACACACAGAGCTCCGTTCTGTATACCTCGTACACACATGGCTCCGCTCCGCACACTTTATACACACACTGCTCCACTCCGTACACCTCATACACACGGCTCCACTCCGTACACCTCACACACACATGACTCCCCTCCATACACCTCGTACACATGCGGCTCCGCTCCGTACACCTCGTACACACACGGCTCCGCTCTGTACACCTTGTACACACGCGGCTTTGCTCCGTATACCTCGTACACCCGCGGCTTTGCTCCATACACCTCGTACACACGCGGCTCTGCTCTGTACACCTCGTACACACGCGGCTCCGCTCCGTACACATCTCTGCTCAATACACCTCGTACACACACGGCTCCGCTCCGTACACTTCGTACACACGCAGCTCCGCTCCATACACCCCGTACACACGGCTCCGCTCCGTACACCCCATACACACACGGCTCTGCTCAGCTCCGTAAATACACGACTCAGCTCCGTACACTTTGTACACACAGAGCTCCGTTCTGTATACCTCGTACACACACGGCTCCGCTCTGTACACTTCATACACACACTGCTCCACTCCGTACACCTCATACACACACGGCTCCACTCCGTACACCTCACACACACATGGCTCCGATCCATACACCTCGCACACCTCTTGGCTCCATACACCTCGTACACATGCGGCTCCGCTCCGTACACCTCGTACACACACGACTCTGCTCTGTACACCTCATACACATGTGGCTCTGCTCCGTATACCTCGTACACCCGCGACTTTGCTCCATACACCTCGTACACACGCGGCTCCACTCTGTACACATCGTACACACGCGGCTCCGCTCCATACACATCTCTGCTCAATACACCTTGTACACACTTGGCTCCGCTCCATACACCTCATACACATGCGGCTCCGCTCCGTACACCTTGTACACATGCAGCTCCGCTCCGTACACCCCGTAAACACTGTTCCACTCCGTAAACCCTGTACACAAACAGCTCTGCTCCATACACCCCGTACATACACGTCTCCTCTCCGCACACCCTGTACACAAACAGTTCCACTCCGTACACCAAGTACACACACAGCTCCGCTCCATACACCCCGTACACACACATCTCCGCTCCGTACACTTCTCACACACTCGGCTCCGCTCTGTACACCTTGTCCACACGCGGCTCTGCTCCATACACACACGGCTCTGCTACATCCACCCTTTAAACCCATCCTGACCCCACACATAAACTTCCCTCATCTAGCAGCACCATGACGACCAGCACAGCAGCGTCCTGCATACACTGAGGCTCCTGATCATGTGACCCCTGACTCCTCCCCTCCTGTGACCTCATCAAAGGTCCTGTGCCACAGAAGAGGACAGCCTAGGATGTCATTTCAGGCTGTGAGGGGCTGCCATGGGTCTCTGGGAGGGCGAGGATAGGGTAGGTACATGGGGGGGGGTGCGGCTTATCTCCCTGCAGTACGGGACAAATAGAGTCCCGGGCGGGACAGCGGGTGGTCGGGGCAAAAACGGGACTGTTCCGCGGAATTCGGGACGGTTGGGAGCTATATCCTTCTTCAAGACAACTATACTTAAATAACCAGTTTATGTACAGTTGTCCTGAAGGAGTCAGTGGACTCTGAAGCACGTTGACAATAAACCTACATTTTTACCTACCATATGTATGGTTGTCCGGAAGAAAGAGTTTGTGGACTTTAAAACGCGTTGACAATAAACCTACATTTTTACCTACCATATGTATGGTGTCCTGAAGAAGGAGTCAGTGGGCTCTGAAGCGCGTTGACAATAAACCTACATTTTTACCTACCACTGGTTTTGTCATGCATCCAGAAAGCACAGAAACACTTCCAATCCTGTGTGGTAGATCGGTTAACTTGGCTGCACATAGAGGTAGACACAGGCACACTGTCTTTTTAAATCTTCCACTGGTTTATTAAAAGTACTGCATAAACCAGTGCAATGTTAGCAAAACAATCCCGGCCTTTCTGGCCTAACAGGAAAACAAAAACATAACCTATGGCAGAGTCCTTTTTGCTTCGGGAATTCGCTTGCTTCAGGAACAAACAACAAAAGGTTTAGCTTTCCATAACCTGAAAACTCTGCTAGAGCTTCCACCTCCAGGCCCACCCCACGCTGAATGCTCTAGAAGGCAGGGTATTTATCTTCAGGACTCCTCCCACTCTACAGATGTTCAAACAACCTAGCAATAAACATGGCTGATTAACGCTTTTTGGCACTTGGTGTGCTGGAGCTTTTCCTGGGTTGCTATCACTGAAGCTAACAATCTTAGTGAAACATACCTCCTCTCCATTACTTTGCTGGTACTTCATTCTGATAATATTAATGGAAGCTACTGCATCTGGTTTCCAGGCTTTGTAAGTGTTGTGTTTCACACGACCACATAAGGGTGAGCAGTTCTACTGATTTTCATTAACCTGTTAACCTGGATATGACACTATTGTGTGCTTTCATTTTTTTACATCATTCGTAATGGGGCTGTGATCTTTCGGTAAAAATAATAGGTAGCACACATAAAAAATAAACTGTTGTAAGACACCTACATTTGTATCAACGGTATTTTCCCATTATATGAAATCATGCAGAGATATCTTCCACAAAATCAAGTCTGAAAGTGTGAACGTTGTGGTTGTCCCATAATGACCTAGAACTAAACATTCCTTAGCCTGCAGTCTGGGAAATTGTCCATTTGTATGTGACATTAGAAGATATGATGTTCTTGGGCCAATTAAAATGATATATGGCAGCATAAAAATGGAATAAAAGTCTTCAAAATATCAGTGCTTCATTGTTATTCATAGGAGTCTTCTAATTGCTGATTTCCTTCCTCAACTGTAGTTTCTTAGACGACAGTCTCTGTGTAGCCAGAAAATGGTGTTTACAGGAGAAGGACATGGACATCACAACGGCAGACGAAGGAACTCTTCTTGGTCAGGACTGAACATGAGATTTGCTTGACCATTCTGAACTATATACAGTATATTTAAAAAAAATTCTCATGAACAAAAAAACCCCTAAAAATATCTGCAAAAACACTGAATTAGCACAGAATACTGTAAATATAGTAGAGTCATGTACAAGATCCAACAGAATCCTCGCTTGTGGCTCCACTGTATGGATCTACTATATTACAGATATTCTCCTCTTGAAGCAACACCTTTCCCTGCTCCTGTCTCTGTTGTCAGATGCCTGTTGCTGGTGGTAGGGACTGGTGTAAGTCCACATGATCATGTTGACAAGGGATAATCTGCAGAACAATCCGTAGGCAGATTTGGCCTCCAATTGCATTTATAGAGAAGTTTTCCAATTCTATGCGCTTGTCTTTTACAGTTGTTTTATTTATTCTACCCATCTGCACTGCTATATATTTGACGTTGTTAGGGCTGGCGGAACACACCAAATTATAAAGTAGTAGTAGGTGCGTTCGCAGCCCGGGGTCCACCGTGCAGAGGTGGTACACTGCTGCTAGACAATGGTGGAAGAATAGAGCGGCGTGAAAACAGTCACACGTGGGTTACGTCACCCAGTGTGAGCAGGAGCGGACTCTGTTAATTCACAGAGCCGCACAACCACTGAACGTGGATGCCGGAGCCTGTTTAGCTCACAGAACCCGGCCAAAGAGCGCACAGAAAACGGCCACAGAACTCTACCCCAAGGACACGGGGTAAGAGTCCCTCTAGGCCCACTGAACGTGCGGCTTCGCTACCACGAACGCCGCTATAGACGCTGGCTATGGAGTGTGGAGCAGTTGCACTGAGGCGTGCCGAGTCACTGATGAGGACTAAAGCCTGACTCAAACTCTGGCCTACCTACCCCTAAGCCTGGGCGCTAGCAGGCTAGGCTGCACAACACATGCTTACCAAGGGTAGGGGTTTCATAATGAGTCATTCACCAGAGACATTCATGCATGCATACATCACTCACTCCATATAGTCTGAAAATACAGTCTATCCTAGAGCATGGCCGAGCCGTCATGCGAACCTTTTATAGCCACGAGCGTCCGGGACCTTCCTGGCTTCTCGGATGGGCCAATCCGAACAGGAGCAGGACCTGAGCACGTGATCTTCGATCTCCAATGGGAGATCACTCCACGGGCATGCTCAGTGGCCCAACATGGGGACTTAGTCCCTGGAGAATCTTGCTGCTGAGCAGCATGTACTGCCATAGCTGTGCCAGAGGTGGCAGCAGCAAGCAAACCCACAGAGCTGGTCTGGGCAGAGCGCCAGGACCGACGAGTTTGCTGAGCAACCTCCTCTGCGGCCAGAGAGGAATGGGAGACCGCCGGAAGCAAGGCTCAAGATTCCCGTTGTGCAGCGACAGGAACCTGACTCCTAACATTAACCCCCCTCCTCTCTGAGCCTCGCTCCGCTTAAATTCCGCAACGAGAAGAGGAGCGTGGATGTTCTCCACCTGGTCCGAGCCTCTGGACCATGACCCTTCCAATCCACCAAATAAAATTTTTTGCCCCGCATCATCTTACATTCCACAATGGCATTGACCTCAAACTCGTCTGATGACAGGTCTGATGTCCCGGCAGATGGCTCAGAAAACCGGGACATGTGAACCGGCTTAAGGAGAGACACATGAAATGTGTCCGAGATGGCCAAGTGTGGTGGAAGAGCCAGGCAATAGACCACAGGGTTGATCTGCTCGAGGACCTTGAAAGGACCAAGATAGCGCGGTGCGAACTTAACGGATTCCACCTGCAACCTGATGTTTCGAGCGGAGAGCCACACCAAGTCGCCAGGGGAGAAGGTCAGAGCCGGGCGCCGGTGAGCATCAGCGGAGGACCTCATTCTCTCCTTGGAGGCCCGGATAGCATCCTGCGTGCGATCCCAAAAGTCACGTGCCTCCACCGCCCAGTCTGCCACCCTAGAGTCGGTGTAGGACACAGGCATGGGCACGGGGATGCGCGGATGCTGGCCATAGTTTAAGAGGAATGGAGTCTGACCGGTGGAGTCGGCCACAGCGTTGTTCAAGGCGAACTCCGCCCACGGCAGCAAGGGTGCCCAATCATCCTGCCTAGCCGAGACAAAATGTCGCAGATATGTCACCAGGGTCTGGTTGGATCTCTCCACCAACCCGTTTGTCTCAGGATGATAGGCCGAGGAGAGATTTAGCTCAATGCTCAGCAGAGAACAGAGCTCTCTCCAGAACCGAGACGCAAACTGAGGACCCCAGTCGCTGACAATCTTATCCGGCATGCCGTGCAGGCGGAAAACATGTTTAATAAACAACGCTGCCAGACCCTGTGCTGTTGTGAGCTCATCTGTTCATTCACCTTTTGTGTCCGAGGATCTCCCTCTTCTGGTGAAGGAAGGTAGTGAGGCTGATTTGGATGAAAGAAACCAATCACCTGATCAGGTGGATTGTGACTGGGTAACAGGAACTTCAGACTGGATATAAGGCAGCTGACGCCCTTCTGAGTGGCTGGTGATTTCTCTGCTGGATTCTTGGAGACCAGTCTGATTCCTGCTTCCCAAAGATAAGTTTTTGCTCTGCTATTGAACTTATTAGTTTTGGTTCTGTTTTCCTTGTTTTTTTGAGTTCAGCCATCCCTGGCCGGGGGTGTGCTGGATTCTTATTCCTTGATCAGTGTTCTCTTTTGCTCTGCTTTCAGAATATTCTGAGTGATGATATAGGGTTTGAAGTCTAGTGACTTCAGGGTCCTTTTTGCTTATCAGTTGTGTTGGTAATATTTTTAGCAGGGTTTTCTCGGATTGCAGACAGCAGCTTTTCTGTCCTGTCCTTTTTAGTTAGCTTGGGCCCCATCGTTTGCTCAACCTATCTTTCTATCTGTGTTAGTGTTTTTATCTTGTTTTACTGTCATTATATGTTGGGGGCTGCCTATTGCTTTGGGGTCTGCTCTGGGGCAGTCAGTTTTTCCCTTTTCTCTCTTTAGGCTTATTTAGATCTCCGGCTGTGATGAGGTGTCTAGGATCACCGTAGGAACACTCCACGGCTACTGCTAGTTGTGTGATAGGATTAGGGGTCTGCAATCCGCTAGTTTCCAACCTCTCTGATTTTCTGGGCTGAGCTTGTGTTTTGTTGTTTCCTCCTCGGTGACTCAATCATAACAGAATCACCAGCCACACCGCAGATTCTAGGGTACTCAAAAGCAGGAAGGAATTGTTAGAAAAAAAAAAAAAGGAAAAAAAAGTGTCAGAATTTTTTTTTTTGTGTGTATATTTTTTCCTCTTTTTCTCTGAGGCCGTAGGAGGATTTTTTTTTTTTCTGTTGGAGTTTAAGCAATTGTCTGATCGTGTGGAGCAGCTTGCTGCTGAAGTGCGAGGAATTTCCCCCTATCTTGCTCATTCACACGCTGCTGAACCAAAAATCCCCACTCCTGATGTGTTTTTTGGGGGTCGGTCTAAATTTTTGAATTTTAAGAATAATTGTAAATTATTTCTTGACTTGAAGCCTAACTCATCGGGGACCTCTGCGCAGCAGGTTAAAATTGTCAGCTCCTTGCTGCGCGGCGATCCCCAGGATTGGGCGTTTTCTTTAGTACCAGATGATCCTATTCTAACTAATGTGGACGCATTTTTTCAGGCCTTGGGGTTGTTGTATGATGAACCTAAGGCGATTGATCAAGCTGAAAAGACCCTGTTGGCATTGAGCCAGGGTCAAGATTCTGCAGAACTGTACTGTCAAAAATTCCGAAAGTGGGCGGTCCTCACCACTTGGAATGATGGTGCCTTGGCAGCTCTCTTTCGGAAGGGTTTGTCAGAAACCGTAAAAGATACTATGGTGGGATTTCCTGTTCCCTCTGGTCTTGACGATTCTATGTCATTAGCCATTCAAGTTGATCGGCGTTTACGTGAACGTAAAATTACACGGGAAATGCTGCCACCTGTTGAACAAATGTCTGAACCTATGCAATGTGATAGAGTTTTGTCTAGGGTGCAACGTCAGGAGTTTAGAAGGAGTAATAAGTTGTGTTTTTTCTGTGGAGATGCCTCTCATATTATTTCTGTCTGCCGTAAACGAGAGAAACATTTTGCACACACATTTGCTGTAGGTGGTGTACAACCTAAGTTTCTTCTGGCAATTACTCTGATCTGCTCCCTGTCCACATTTTCCGCTAAAGCCTTTGTGGATTCAGGAGCGGCCTTGAACCTAATGGATTTGGATTTTGCTAAACGTTGTGGTTTCCCTATGACACCCCTGCGGACGCCTTTTCCTTTGAGGGGTATTGATGCTACTCCTTTGGCGAAGAATAAATCTCAGTTTTGGACCCAGGTGGTAATGCGGGTCGCCCCAGACCATCAAGAAAATTGCAGATTTTTGGTGTTGCATAACTTGCATGATACCATCGTTCTGGGGTTCCCCTGGTTGCAAATCCATAATCCAATTTTGGATTGGAAATCTGTGTCTGTGGTGAGTTGGGGTTGTCGGTGTGCTCTTAGTGACACTCCTGTTTTCTCCACCTCTGGTTCATTAAGGCCCTGTATTGACTATCGCTCCCTTAACAAAATTACTGTTAAATATCAGTATCCATTACCCCTGATTTCTGACCTATTTTCTAGAGCTGAAGGTGCTTGCTGGTTTACCAAGCTTGACCTCAGGGGGGCGTATAATCTTATTCGCATTAAGCATGGGGATGAATGGAAGACAGCGTTTAATACTCCGGAGGGACATTTTGAGTACCTGGTGATGCCTTTTGGGCTCACTAACGCCCCTTCTGTCTTCCAGTGCTTCATGAATGATATTTTCCGGGACTTTGTGGATAAGTTTCTGATCATCTATTTGGATGATATTTTGATCTTTTCCAGGGATTGGGACTCTCATGTGGAACATGTTCGGACTGTGTTCCGGATTTTGAGGGAAAACTCCCTGTATGTTAAGGGATCGAAATGTCTTTTTGGTGTACAGAGGATTTCATTTTTGGGGTTTATTTTGTCTCCGTCAACTATTGAAATGGACCCGGCCAAGGTACAGGCCATTTATGATTGGGTTCAGCCCACTTCTTTGAAGGCTCTCAAGAAGTTTTTGGGTTTTGCTAATTTTTATCGTAAGTTTATAGCCAATTTTTCTGTTATTGCCAAGCCATTGACTGATTTGACTAAGAAGGGCGCTGATTTGCTGAATTGGTCTCCAGAGGCTGTTTCTTCTTTTCAGGAGCTGAAGCGGAGTGAACCTCCACTTCTTCTCCGGTTTTGCGACAACCCGATGTCTCACTTCCATTTCAGGTGGAGGTGGATGCTTCAAAGATTGGTGCAGGAGCTGTTTTGTCCCAAAAAGATCCTGTAACATCTAAAATGAACCTCTGTGTGCCTTCTTTTCCCGAAAGGTCTCTCCTTCGGAACGCAACTATGATGTGGGGAATCGAGAACTGTTGGCCATGAAGTGGGCATTTGAGGAGTGGAGACATTGGTTGGAGGGAGCTAGACATCAAGTTGTGGTCCTCACTGACCACAAGAATTTGATCTACCTTGAGTCGGCTAAACGCTTGAATCCGAGACAGGCCAGGTGGGCCTTGTTTTTCACACATTTTGATTTTTGTGGTCTCCTTTCTTCCGGGCACTAAGAACGTTAAGGCTGATGCCCTCTCTAGGAGTTATTTGGCTGATTCTCCTGTTGTGACCAAGCCTGCTACCATATTAGGTGAGGGGGTGGTTCTTTCTGCCATCTCGCCCGATTTGAGACGTGCTCTGGAGAAGTTTCAGGAGGATAAGCCTGAGCGTTGTCCCAGTGGTAGGTTGTATGTTCCTGACCAGTGGAGGAGGAAAGTGATGTCTGAGGTTCATTGCTCCACGTTGGCTGGTCATCCAGGTATTTTTGGTACTAGAGATTTGGTGAGTCGGTCTTTTTGGTGGCCTGCCTTGTCTCGTGATGTCAGAAATTTTGTGCTGTCCTGTGGACTTGCTCCCGATCTAAGCCTTGTTCTCGTTCTAGTGGGTTGTTGATGCCTTTGCCGGTGCCCAGGAGGCCATGGACCCATATTTCAATGGATTTTATTTCTGATCTGCCTGTCTCTCAGAGGATGACTGTTATCTGGGTGATTTGTGATTCTCTAAGATGGTCCATCTTGTACCACTCCCTAAGTTGCCATCTTCCTCAGAGTTGGTGCCCTTGTTTTTGCAACAGGTGGTTCGCTTGCACGGGATTCCTGAGAACATTGTATCGGACAGAGGAGTTCAGTTTGTCTCTAGATTCTGGAGGACCTTTTGTTCCAAGTTGGGAATTCAGTTGTCCTTCTCCTCTGCATTTCACCCTCAGACCAATGGGCAGACGGAGAGAACAAACCAGACTTTGGAGGCTTATTTGAGATGTTTTATATCTGCTGATCAGGATGATTGGGTTTCATTTTTACCCTTGGCCGAATTTGCTTTAAATAATAGAGCTAGTTCTGCCACTTTGATGTCACCCTTTTTCTGTAACTTTGGGTTTCATCCTCGATTTTCTTCAGGGCAGGTGGAGTCTTCTGCCTGTCCAGGGGTTGACACTGTGGTGGAAAGAATGCAGCAGATTTGGGACCAAGTGGTGGATAAGTTGTCTCTTTCACAGGAAAAGGCCCAGCAGTTCTCTAACCGGCATAGGACCATTGGTCCCCGGTTTGAAGTGGGTGATATGTTATGGTTGTCATCAAAGAATATCTCTATGAAAGTGGCTTCTCCAAAGTTTAAACCTAGATTTATTGGACCTTACAAGATTTTGGAGATTATTAATCCGGTCTCTTTTCGGTTGGCTCTTCCTGTCACATTTAAGATTCATAATGTGTTTCATAAGTCATTGTTGAAGAGGTTTGTTGAACCAGTGGTTCCTATAGCGGCACCTCCTGACCCTGTGTTGGTTGAAGGTAACATGGAATATGAGGTAGAGAAGATACTGGATTCCCGTCTGGCTAGACGGAGACTCCAACATTTGGTTAAGTGGAAGGGTTATAGTCAGGAGGATAATTCCTGGGTCTCTGCCTCTGATATTCATGCCGAAAGATTGGTGCGCGCTTTTCATCGGGCTCATCCTGATCGGCCTGGTGGCTTGGATGAGGGTTCGGTGACCCCTCCTCAAGGGGGAGGTACTGTTGTGAGCTCATCTGTTCATTCACCTTTTGTGTCCGAGGATCTCCCTCTTCTGGTGAAGGAAGGTAGTGAGGCTGATTTGGATGAAAGAAACCAATCACCTGATCAGGTGGATTGTGACTGGGTAACAGGAACTTCAGACTGGATATAAGGCAGCCGACGCCCTTCTGAGTGGCTGGTGATTTCTCTGCTGGATTCTTGGAGACCAGTCTGATTCCTGCTTCCCAAAGATAAGTTTTTGCTCTGCTATTGAACTTATTAGTTTTGGTTCTGTTTTCCTTGTTTTTTTGAGTTCAGCCATCCCCGGCCGGGGGTGTGCTGGATTCTTATTCCTTGATCAGTGTTCTCTTTTGCTCTGCTTTCAGAATATTCTGAGTGCTGATATAGGGTTTGAAGTCTAGTGACTTCAGGGTCCTTTTTGCTTATCAGTTGTGTTGGTAATATTTTTAGCAGGGTTTTCTCGGATTGCAGACAGCAGCTTTTCTGTCCTGTCCTTTTTAGTTAGCTTGGGCCCCATCGTTTGCTCAACCTATCTTTCTATCTGTGTTAGTGTTTTCATCTTGTTTCACCGTCATTATATGTTGGGGGCTGCCTATTGCTTTGAGGTCTGCTCTGGGGCAGTCAGTTTTTCCCTTTTCTCTCTTTAGGCTTATTTAGATCTCCGGCTGTGACGAGGTGTCTAGGATCACCGTAGGAACACTCCACGGCTACTGCTAGTTGTGTGATAGGATTAGGGGTCTGTAATTCGCTAGTTTCCAACCTCTCTGATTTTCTGGGCTTAGCTTGTGTTTTGTTTTTTCCTCCTCGGTGACTCAATCATAACGCCGTGCCGATGGTAGCTGAGAGAGTGGTACCAGATGCACCATCTTGGAGAAATGATCGGTGACCACCCAAATGACAGTGCTGCCGCTGGACTTGGGCAGACCCACCACCAAGTCCATACCGACCATCTCCCAGGGCCTGTTTGCAACCGGCAGAGGATAGAGTAACCCAGCGGGCCGCTGCCGAGAGGACCGATTCTGGGCGCAAGAGACGCATGTCCGAATATAGTCCCTGATGTCACGGGCCATATGCGGCCACCAGTACATCCTCGCCAGGAGTTTAGAGGTCCGTTTGATCCCGAAATGGCCACTTACCCTGGACGAATGGGCCCAAGAGAGGACCTCCGGTCGCAGATGGGCAGGGACCAAAGTCTTGCCCGGAGGTACAGACTTGAGAGCAACTGGAGCCACGGTCCTCAGGCTCTCCGATGGGACTATCAACCGAGGTTCCTCCTCCGATGACACCACGGAGCAGGAAAGAGCATCGGCCCGGACGTTTTTCTCCCCGGAGAGAAAATGCAGTGTGAAATGGAATCGGGAGAAGAACAAGGACCATCTTGCCTGGCGAGAATTCAGCCGCTGGGCTGTCTGTAAATAGACCAAATTTTTGTAGTCGGTGAACACCTGGAAAGGGTTGCGAGCCCCCTCCAGGAGGTGTCTCCATTCTGAGAAGGCCAGCTTCATTGCTAGCAACTCCCTGTCCCCGATGGAATAATTCCTCTCCGCTGGTGTGAAGGTCTTAGAGAAGAAGAAGCATGGGTGCTTCCGACCTTGCGAGTCCTTCTGAAAAAGGACCACTCCAGGATGAAGGGCTTATCTACATCAGGGCGATGTAGAATGGGAGCGCTAGCGAAGTGGGACTTAATGGAGGCGAAGGCCTTGGAGACAGTCTCCGACCACAGTTTGGGATTTGCACCCTTCTTGGTGAGGGCTACCAAGGGCGCGACCAAAGTTGAGAAATGGGGAATGAATTGACGATAGTAATTTATGAACCCCATAAAGCGCTGCACCGCTTTGAGAGAATGGGGTTCCTTCCAATCCATCACTGCCTGTAGCTTGGCAGGATCCATGGCCAAACCCTGGGCTGAGATGATGTAGCCCAGGAAAGGCAAGGACTCCTGCTCAAATACACATTTCTCCAATTTGGCATAAAGAGAGTTGGCCCGCAGGAGATCGAAAACTTTGTGAACATCTCTCCGGTGGGAATCAATATCTGGAAAATAAATGAGAATATCGTCCAGACAGACTACTACCGAGGTGGTAAGTATATCCCGGAAGATGTCGTTCACAAAGTCTTGGAAGACGGCTGGAGCGTTACATAGCCCGAAGGGCATCACCAGGTACTCATAGCGCCCGTCTCTGGTGTTAAAAGCCGTCTTCCATTCGTCCCCCTCACGGATGCGAATCAGGTTATAGACTCCCCGCAGATCGAGCTTAGTAAACACTCTCGCTCCCCGTAGCCTATCAAACAGTTCCGATATCAGGGGCAGAGGAGACTTGTTCTTAACGGTTATGGTGTTAAGGCCCCTGTAATCGATGCATGGACGTAATTCTCCATTCTTCTTTTGGACAAAGAAAAATCCCGCTCCCGCCGGTGACACCGACTTCCTAATGAATCCTCTTGCCAGATTCTCCCTCATATACTGAGACATGGCCTCTGTCTCTGGGAGAGATAGGGGATATACTCGACCCCGGGGAGGCTCAGCACCGGGCAAGAGGTCAATAGGACAGTCGTAAGGGCGGTGCGGCGGAAGGTTCTCTGCCGCCTTCTTGGAGAACACGTCTGCATACTGCTGATATGGCTTCGGAAGCGAGGAGAGATCTGCAGGAACCTCAGAAGTAGCGACCTGTACGCAGTCCCTCAGACACCTACCCTCGCAGGACTTGCTCCAAAAGAGGATTCTCCCCGAAGACCACTCTATGTGGGGAGAATGAGATCGTAACCAGGGAACCCCTAGGAGGACCTGGTCAATCCCTTTGGGCATAACAAGGAGAGACAGCATCTCCTGATGAGAAGGAGACAAAGAGAGTCTCAGTGGAGCCGTCTGGTGTGTGATTTGGGACGGGAGTGTCGCCCCATTCACCACTCTAATGGTGACTGGTTGAGGGAGTAAGACCAGGGGGATTGCGTGTTGTTGAGCGAAGGCAAATGACATGAAATTGCCCTCCACAGTCAAAGTGGAAGAATTGAACTCTAACGCCCCTTTAAACTGGAGCTTGGAGGAGAAAGCCACGGTGTCTAGTAGGCCCCCTCCGATAACCACTAGACGGGAGCGTTTCCCGAGCGCTGTGGGCACTGGTTAGCAAGGACCCCGTGCGGGACACCTCCATGGCCTCTGGAGGCTCGGGGGGCTGACCGGGAGGTTCCATTGGTCTGGCAAAATTTATATCGTTGGCAAGACCTGGAGCGCTCCAGCCCTCGCTCAGTGAAGCGAATGTCAATTCGGGTGGAGACCATAATGAGCTCCTCTAAAGTGGTGGGCACCTCCCTGGTGGCCAGGACGTCTTTGACATGATCAGTCAGGCCTCTCCAGAATACAGGTATGAGAACCTTATCTGGCCACTCCAGCTCCGAGACGAGAGTTCTGAAGAGGATGGCATACTGGCTGACCAGAGACGCACCCTGGGTTAGAGCCAGCAACTGAAGTGCGGTATCGTGCGTAACCCGAGGGCCCAGGAACACCTGCTTCAGAGCGACCAGAAAATGGATGGCATTCTGTACCAGGAGATCCTTGCACTCCCACAGCGGGGTGGCCCTCTCCAGGGCCCTTCCCGACAGGAGGGAGATGATAAACCCCACCTTGGCCCGCTCGGAGGGAAATCGTGTGGCCAGCAACTCCAGGTGAATGGAGCACTGACTCACGAAACCCCTGCATGAAGCACTATCTCCTGAGAACTCTCTCGGGCAGCGGGAGGCGGGACAAGGTCGGGGAAGGACTGGCCGTGGAGACACGGGCGACAGCCTCTGTAGCTGCTTGGATGGCAACCGAGGTAACATCCACAGCTGAGGGGGAACGCTCTAGCGCTGCCAACCTACCCTCCAGCTGCTGGATGTACCTATGCAGTCGCTGTTCATCCGCCATTACTAGCCAGACCCTGGCGCTAGGATAATGTTAGGGCTGGTGGAACGCACCAAATTATAAAGTAGTTGTAGGTGCATTCGCAGCCCGGGGTCCACCGTGCAGAGGTGGTACACTGCTGCTAGACAATGGTGGAAGAATAGAGCGGCGTGAAAACAGTCACACGTGGGTTACGTCACCCAGTGTGAGCAGGAGCGGACTCTGTTAATTCACAGAGCCGCACAACCACTGAACGTGGATGCCGGAGCCTGTTTAGCTCACAGAACCCGGCCAAAGAGCGCACAGAAAACGGCCACAGAACTCTACCCCAAGGACACGGGGTAAGAGTCCCTCTAGGCCCACTGAACGTGCGGCTTCGCTACCACGAACGCCGCTATAGATGCTGGCTATGGAGTGTGGAGCAGTTGCACTGAGGCGTGCCAAGTCACTGATGAGGACTAAAGCCTGACTCAAACTCTGGCCTACCTACGCCTAAGCCTGGGCGCTAGCAGGTTAGGCTGCACAACACATGCTTACCAAGGGTAGGGGTTTCATAATGAGTCATTCACCAGAGACATTCATGCGTGCATACATCACTCACTCCATATAGTCTGAAAATACAGTCTATCCTAGCGCATGGCCGAGCCGCCATGCAAACCTTTTATAGCCGCGAGCAGCATGTACTGCCATAGCTGTGCCAGAGGTGGCAGCAGCAAGCAAACCCACGGAGCTGGTCTGGGCAGAGCGCCAGGACCGACGAGTTTGCTGAGTAACCTCCTCTGCGGCCGTAGAGGAATGAGAGACCGCCGGAAGCAAGGTTCGGGATTCCCGTTGTGCAGCGACAAGAACCCGACGCCTAACAGACGTAATGTGTTCTGATCCTACATCCCATTTCTGATCATTTCTCATCTTAACCCCTAAATGTCCATTTAGATTGATCTATGGACCTTTTGGACTAAGACCCGACTCCCTATCTTCTTGAGATGCCGCCCTCTTGCTAGCTTCATGTGGATGATGCGTCCCTGCATCATCCACACACGGGATAGGTCAAAGAGTCCCAGCACTTGCGCACTGTAGCAATTTGCTCTGCCCTCAACAGGGCAGATAAGTATGTCTGCGCAGTAGCACGATGCCGGGGAGCCTGTGTGGATGACGCAGGGACGCATCATCCTCATGAAGCAAGCAGGAGGGCGGCTCTGCAAGAAGATGGGAGACCCAAACCTGCGACACCCATCAGACCGGACCGCCCCACAGGTAAGAATAATAAAACTTATTTTTCTTATCTTGCAGGTCGGACTGGGGGCTTATGTACAGCATTATAGAATGCTGTGTATAAGCCCTGAAAGGTGATGGCCGTAACTCGTATCGGCCAAATCTAGTGATAGGTTCCCTTTAAAAACAAGGTGGTACCAGAACCTGCTCAGCAGATTTCATGGATGATTTACACCAGGACTCCTCAACCAGTTGCTCAGGAACCACATGTGGTTTGCGGGACTATGATGTGTGGCTCGCGGCTGTCTGTCAACTTGGTGCATTAACAAAAGATCTAGCAAACACCTATGAAGAAAAGGTCTTCAGATGGTGACTTTGATGAGTATCCCTTGCCCCGAAGAGCAGATCTGGATGTGCATATACTGGGGGGAAAGGGGATGATAAATATGGTAATTTGGAGATGGAATGGCACTTCCGGTTAGAGGGGTGTTTGATGCTGGATACAATAGTGTGAAGGGAGTGCTTGACGTGAAGAATACTGAATGGGTGTGAAGTGACAAGCACATGTCATGTGTCATGCCTATAAGGAAGGGGTGCACAAGGTGTTCTTTCTGTGGGGAAGCTTTGACTTTGGCAGTCATGATACCGGTAATGGTGGGCACTGGGCGTCAGCATGGTGTGTTTGGGGGGCACTGGATGTGACCTGCAACATCTCTGAGAACTGAATGTGGCTCGCAAAGTAGTGAGAAAGGTTGGGGCCTGCTGCTTTACACAATGATGTACATAAAGATGTTGTAGAATACACGTTGTGACATTACTTATATAGGATGTTTGATGTAGGACACACATAATATGATGTGTGGTATCACCACTGATTGTGGATGTGTTGTAATAGTACTTATATAGTATACAGTATGCGATGATACTTGTGACAATATTGATGTCGGATGTATGCAGTATAATGCATGTTGTTGGGTGTGTATTATCGAAATAACTTGTGCGTAATGTATGTAGTAGGTTGTGTAGTGTGACAGTTCTTACGTAGGAAGTATGCAGTCTAATGTGTGTTGTGACAGTACTGGTGCTGGCTGTACGTACTATGATGCACGCTGCCACAATACTTATGTAAGATGTATATAATATAATGTGTTGTCACAGTAATGATGTTCTATGTATCATACAAACAAAGATAAAACTGGGGAACTAGTGAGCTTTCCCGGGAGGTGGGGGTATGTCCTGACACTAACTGCATCTGTTGAAGATATACACACATGGTCAAAATTGTTGGTACCCCTTCGTTTAATGACAGAAAAACCCATAATGGTCACAGAAATAACTTGAATCTTACAAAAGTAATAATAAATCAAAAATCTATGATAATGATCAAATGAATAAAAATAAAACTCATGAAATAGTCCTGGACAGAAATGATGGTACCCTTAACTTAATATTTTGTTGCACAACCTTTTGAGGCAATCACTGCAATCGAACGATTCCTGTCAATGAGACTTCTGCACCTCTTGACAGGTATTTTGGCCCACACCTCAAGAGCAAACTGCTCCAGTGTCTCGTGTTTGAAAGCTGCCTTTCCAGACGGCATGATTCAGCTCTTTCCAAAGATGCTCAATAGGATTTAGGTCAGGGCTCATAGAAGGCCACTCCAGAATAGTCCAATGTTTTCCTCTTAGCCATTCTCGGGTGTTCTTAGCTGTGTGTTTTGGATTATCCTGTTGCAAGACCCATGACCTGCGACTGAGACCAAGCTTTCTGACACTGGGTAGCACATTTCTCTCTAAAATCCCTTGATAGTCTTGAGAATTCATAGTATCCTGCACAGATTCTAGACACACTGTGCCAGATGCTGCAAAGCAGCCCCAGAATATAACAGAGCCTCCTCCATGTTTCACAGTAGGGACAGTGTTCTTTTCTTGATATGCTTCATTTTTCCGTCTGTGTACATAGAGCTGATGTGCCGTACAAAAAAATAGAATTAGACTTACCGGTAATTCGGTTTCTAGGAACCCTCCACGACAGCCACCTTGGAGGTTGTCTCCCCGCCCTAATAGGGGACAGGAACACAAAGAAGTTAAATAACCCTCCCCTTCCTGCTACCTCAGTGTTTTTTCTGACATACTAGCATGAATAGTTACCGCCAGTAGAGCAGAAATCATCAGGCAAACATATCATATAGGGAGGGAAATTAGTGCTGTTGTGGAAGGTTCCTAGAAACCGAATTACCGGTAAGTCCAATTCTATTTTCTCTAGTCACCTTCCACGACAGCCACCTTGGAGTCATGCCAACGTTAATTTTTCTAGGGAGGGACTACGGCTTGCAAGACACGTCTGCCGAACGTCAGATCCCTATTGAAATCCAGTCTATAGTGCCTAGTAAAGGTGTGCACAGAGGACCAGGTGGCAGCTCTGCATATCTGCTCCGAAGACGTATTTCCCCTCGCTGCCCAGGACGTAGCGACTGATCGAGTGGAGTGGGCTGTTAACGACTCAGGGGGAGAGAGCTGTCTTGCAGAATATGCCAGAGAGATGGACTGCTTGATCCAGCCCGCTATCGTGTTCTTTGCCGCTTTCTTCCCTTTGTTTCTTCCCGAATACTGGAGGAACAGGTTCTGATCGATTCTCCAATCCCTGGTTGCCTCGAGGTAGCGGAGAACTACCCTGCGAACGTCCAGGGTATGAAACCTTCCCTCCTTCGGATTAGAAGGATTTGGGCAAAATGAGGGCAACACGATATCCTGGCTTCTATGAAAGTCTGACACCACCTTGGGCAAAAAGGAGGAGTCTAGACATAGTATTATACAGTCTGGATTGAGTAGGAGGTAAGGCTCCTGTACTGATAGGGCCTGTAGCTCCCCCACCCATCTAGCCGATGTGATTGCCACCAGAAACACTGTTTTGAGTGTAAGAATCTTTTATGAGATTTCTGAAAGGGACTCAAACGGGGCCTGTGTCAGGCTGTTGAGTACTAAATTAAGATCCCAGGGGGGAACCCGATTAGGGAGTGAAGGGCGAATCCTGCCTGCCGCTACCATGAATCGCTTGACCCAGCGGTGTCCGGCTAGGTCTTGGTCAAAAAAAGAACTAAGGGCAGATACCTGTACTTTCAACGTACTTGGAGTAAGGCCTAGATCTAACCCTTTCTGCAGGAAGTCAAGTATATGGGCAATATTTGGATGGGAGGGGTCAGGGGCCCCAGGGAGGCACCAGGAGCAAATTTTTTTCCATATTTTGCCATAAATTGCATTCGTCACCAGCTTTCTGCTTTTTTGAAGGGTCCAGATTACCTCATCCGACAACCCTTTAGCCTTCAGAATATTGGCTTCAATAACCAAGCTGCTAGACGTAGCCTGGTCAGGTTCGGATTTAGTAAGGGATGGACGTCCTTCCTGCTCAAGAAGTCTGCTTTGATGTTTTCCGACCCCTTCAGGTGTACTGCGGAAATGAATAACAGGTGCTTCTCTGCCCAGAGGAAGATTCTTGTTGCTACTTTCTTTAGACTGGCATACTTTGTGCCCCCTTGGTGTCTGAGATATGCCACCGTGGTCACGTTGTCGGAGTATATCCGAACATGATGGTTCTTGACCAGGGCTGATGCGCCTTTCAGTGACTCTTCCACCGCCGTCAACTCTCTTAGGTTTGAAGATACGGATCTTATGTTCTGGGGCCACTGCCCCTGAAAGTACGAATCCTCGACCACAGCCCCCCAGCCCCTCAGGCTGGCATCGGTACATAGTACCTTTAGAGGAAGTTGATCCCAACTTACTCCTCGTCTCAGGTTTCGGTAACTCAGCCACCACCAAAGAGCCGCTTTTACATGTCCTGGAAGCAGAACCTTTTTTGATAGTTTGTTCGGATACTTCCTCGCGTTCATCTGGACATACTGTATGATTGGAGGACTCGTGTATGAGCTTGTGCCCAGGATACCGCCTGAATGCACGCCGTCAGGGAACCCAGGATGGACATGGCGTCCCTCAATGTTGGCGCCCTTTGGTCTCTGAACCTGATTATTTTTTGGCGAAGGTTTTTTTGCCGATCTTCGGGGAGAAAGGAGGTTCTTTTCGCCGAATCCAAGAGGATCCCCAGGAGTTTCCTCCTCGAGGAAGGATAGAGGGCCAATTTCTGGAGATTCGGTATCCACCCTAGGCCTTCGAGTATCTGTAGGGTTCTTGATACGTCCTGATTCAGCCGGGTTACCGATGGTGCGACGATCAGCAGATCGTCTAGATACGGCACAATACATATCCCCTGAATCCGGTTAGAGATGACTGCTTCCCTCATGATCTTTGTGAATACCCTTGGTGCTGGGGATACCCCAAACGGCAGGGCATTGAACTGGAGGTGGCTGATTCCTCGGTCGTGGGAGACCGCGAACCTCAGAAACTTCCGGTGATCTGGATGAATGGGCACGTGGTAATACACGTCCCTTAGATCTATCGTAGCCATTTGCCAGTTTTGTCCAATGAGCGGGATCGCTGACTTCACCGATTCCATCTTGAACCTTCGATACTTGATGAAGTGGTTCAGGGGCTTTAGGTTTATTATGAGCCCGTGTTTTCCTGAGGGTTTTTTTTATCAGGAACAGGCGAGAATAATGTCCCCTGCCCTCCTCTTGCGGAGGTACATATGAGACCACTTCTTCCCGTAGGAGTTCTTCTATCTGACGGAACAATATTTTCTGCAGACTTGGGGACTGTGCCGGGGTAATTCTTAGGGCGTTTGGGGGGGGGTGCTCGAACTCCAGCTTCAGCCCATATTGTATAGTGTGCAGGACCCACTGGTTCGAGGTCGTGGCCTGCCATTGGGCGAGAAACTGTGTGAGTCGACCCCCTACCCGGGAGTCACTGCTTTTCCGGGGGTTGCTGCTGTTGGGGCACAAGGATGTTTCTTCCTTTACCCCCTTTCGGGTAGCTCCATCGACCCGTCTTGCCCTTTCCCCTGAATGGCCTCTGGGATTTCTGTTGCGGCAGTGATTTATTCTTGTCTGAGGCCTTCTCCAGGATATCATCTAGGACCGGCCCAAACACATGGTGTCCCTGGAAGGGGATAGCACACAGTTTCGTCTTGGAGGTGATATCACCCCCCCATGACTTCAGCCACAAGGCTCTCCTGGCCGAGTTTGAAAGGACAAGGGACCTTGCTGCTACCCGTACCGTTTCTCCTGAGGCATCAGCCAAATACCCCGTTGCCTTCTGGAGGATTGATAGGGAGTCAAGGATTTCTTCTCTTGGAGTGCCCCCCGATAGGTGATCTTCCAGCGTGCGTAGCCAGAAAAACAGAGATCTGGCTACGCAGGTGGATGCAATATTTGCTTTCAGCAGGTTCGTAGAGGCCTCCCAGGACTTTTTAAGATGGCTCTCTATTTTGTGATCCATTGGATCCTTCAATTGGGAGGCATCCTCAAAGGGTAAGGATGTCTTCTTAGTGACCCTAGATACTTGGACGTCTATTTTAGGGATCTCCCAAACAGAACTATCACCCTCTAGGGGAAAACGGTTTTTCAGCTCAGAGAGCACAGTAAGCGCCTTCTCGGGGGAGGACCACTCCTGAGCTATTAAATCCTTTATAATCTCATGAAGTGGGAAACCCTTTCTACCTCTGGGTTTCAACCCTCCAAACATCTCATCCTGGACTGAGAGCTTGATCTCCTCCTCCTCTAATCCCATGGTATTTCTCACCATGGATACTAACTTCTCCATATCCTCCGAGGAGAAATAATATTTATTCGCATCATGACTGGAGGTGGACGTGGAGCCCTCATTTTCCCAAACATCCTCTGATCCGGGGGAACGGACCTCTCCCGAGTCTGAGTCAGCCTCCACGGGTGCCCTTTTCCTCTTTTCTGAGGCCGGGCCCTGGTCCTCGGGGGTCTGGGCTGCTATGGAGGCCTGAACCTCCTGCCTAATGAGAGTCTTTATGCCGACAAACAAGGAGGGTTGTTCGGTACGCAGGATATTTTGCGTACAGGGTTGGCATAACTTCTTTCTGTAGTCAGAAGCAAACCTGGCACCACAAATACCACACTTGCGGGGGTTTTTAGGGGTAGAGGCCTTGTCTTCCTGCAAGAAGAAGAGAAGGCTTACTCAGACCTGTGCCACCGTATTTTGACAGCCAAGGGACCTGGCCCTGCTCCCTGCAGGGACCTGTAGGAGGGGGAACGCTGGGCTCCGCAGATGCTGCAGCTGAGGGCTTCTCACCATCCATGTCCGTACACACCACAGACACACTGTGCTTACCTGGAGCTGCTGCACCCTTTTTAAGGGTGTTGCTGGTGTTTGTGCTCTGGTGCTCCTCCCTCCTCCTCTGTCCCTGGGGAGGACGTTGGTCGACCCCCGCCACTGTTGGAGCCATTCCCCGGGTCCCCCGGGAGCCGGCGCGCGTTTCCCCCTTGCAGGACGCCGGAGGCCGCAAACCGGAAGTGTGCGTCATCGCCACTTCCGGTCTACTGCCCGCCCCCTCTGGCGCTCGCGCCGGCTTCCCCATGCAGCGCTGAAAGGAGGAAGGGCGCCGGGGAGCTGTGCAGGACCCCGGCAGGCACCATACTGCCCCGCTTTACCCTGGAGGGCGCGGGAGGGGCGGTTATGTCCCAAGTCACACCGGTGATGGAGACGGGAGCAGCACATGGAGGAGAGGAGAACCCCCCGACCTCGGCTGCCCAGCTTCTGGTAAGCATCTAGGGCTCCGCTCTCTGGCCACGGCAGCCCCTTGTGACCTCTTCATGCCCCGATAGGGGACAGGAAAAACACTGAGGTAGCAGGAAAGGGAGGGTTATTTAACCTCTTTGTGTTCCTGTCCCCTATTAGGGCGGGGAGACAACCTCCAAGGTGGCTGTCGTGGAAGGTGACTAGAGAAAGTTCCATTTTTGTCTCATTTGTCCATAGGACATTTTCTCAGAAGCTTTGTGGCTTGTCAATATGTAGTTTGGCAAATTCCAGTCTGGCTTTTTGTGATTTTTTTTCAATAATGGTGTCCTCCTTGGTCATTTCCCATGAAGTCCACTTTGGCTCATACAACGACGGATGGTGCGATCTGACAATGATGTTCCTTGAGCTTGAAGTTCACCTTCTATCTGTTTAGAAGTTTTTCTGGTCTCTTTTGTTACCATTTGTATGATCTGTCTTTTTGATTTGTCATCAATTTTCCTCCTGCGGCCACGTCCAGGGAGGTTGGCTACAGTCCCATGGAGCTTAAATTTCTGAATAATATGTGCAACTGTAGTCTCAGAAACATCAAGCTGCTTGGAGATGGTCTTATAACTTTTACCTTTAACGTGTTTGTCTATAATTTTGTTTCTAATCTCCTGATACAACTCTCTCCTTCGCTTCTTCTGGTCCATGTTGAGAGTGATACACACCATGTCACCAAACAGCACAGTGAGTATCTGTAGCCCTCTATACAGGCCCACTCACTGATTTCATGCTTGTAGACACCTGTGATGCTAATTAGTAGACACACCGCGAGTCAGGGCCGCCATCAGGTCATTGCTGCCCTGACTGGCATATGGGGCCCGGTGGGCAGAGGGGGCCCGCATCGGGCCCGGTCTCCTCTGCTCACCGGGCCCCTACCGGCAGGTAAACTGGGACTTAGTGCGGCGCTGCGGGCGGCAGCTAAACGCTATTGACATGCGGGCCCGCCAGCCCGCACGTCAATAGTTAACAGCCGCCAGCCAATCGGAGGCTGGCAGCTGACGTCAGCCACAGCGCGCACCTCGCCGGTGTCTGACGTCACTTTCAGTCGCCGGATAGAGCGCGCCGCAGCGAGGAGGGACGGAGCCTCGCCCGCCGCTGGAGCGCGGCCAGGTAAGGAGAACTTGTTTTTTTGACAGTGGCGATCCGGGGGGCCCGGGGGCAGAATGTTGGACTGGAGCAGAATACTGGAGACTGGGGCAGAATGCTGAACATGGGGCAGAATGCTGGACTGGGGAAGAATGCTGAACATGGGGCAGAATGCTGGACTGGGGCAGAATGCTGAACATGGGGCAGAATGCTGAACATGGGGCAGAATGCTGAACATGGGGCAGAATGCTGGACTGGGGCAGAATGCTGGACTGGGGCAGAATGCTGATCATGGGGCAGAATCCTGGACTGGGGCAGAATGCTGAACATGGAGCAGAATGCTGGACTGGGGCAGAATGCTGAACATGGGGCAGAATGCTGGACTGGGGCAAAATGCTGAACATGGGGCAGAATGCTGGACTGGGGCAGAATGCTGAACATGGGGCAGAATCCTGGACTGGGGCAGAATGCTGAACATGGGGCAGAATGCTGGACTGGGGCAGAATGCTGAACATGGGGCAGAATGCTGGACTGGGGCAGAATGCTGAACATGGGGCAGAATGCTGGACTGGGGCAGAATGCTGAACATGGGGCAGAATGCTGGACTGGGGCAGAATGCTGGACTGGGGCAGAATGCTGAATATGGGGCAGAATGCTGGACTGGGGCAGAATGCTGAACATGGGGCAGTGTTATGAATGAGTCACCGGAGGAGGAGAAAACAAAAATACAAGCTAAGTCCAGAAAACCGGAGAGGTTGGTAGCTATCGGATTGCAGACCCCTGATCCTATTCACCACAACTAACAGTAGCCGTGGGGGGTTCCTACGGTGCCCTAGACCCCTCGTCACAGCCGGAGAACTACATAAGCCTAAAGAAGGAAAGGGGAAATCTAAACTGCCCCAGAGCAGACCCTAAAGCAATAGACAGCCCCCAACATGTATTGTCGGTGAAAAACAGATGAAAACACAAACACAGACAGAAAGACAGGCTGAGCAAACGATGGGGCCCAACTAACTAGATAGGACAGGACAGAAAAGATGCTGGCTGCAATCCGCAAAAAACCCTACAAAAATGTCCCAACCGTCTGATAGGAAAAAAGGCCCTGAAGTCACTAGACTTCAAAATCACTATATCAGCACTCAGGTATATTCTGAAAACAGAGCAAAGATATCAACTGATCAGAGACAAAAATGGAATTCAGCCAGTCCCAACCAGGACTGGCTGAATACAAACACTAAGGAAACCAGACAAAATCTCATGGAATAATAGCAGGGCAAAACTTAGCTTTTAGTAGACAGGAACTAAAACTGGATGCCAGAGCTCAGAGCAGAAAGGATCACCAGCAAACCCTGCAGGGCGTCGGCTGCCTTATATCCACTCAGAAATTCCAGATGTCCAATCACACTCCGCCTGTTCAGATAACAGGTTCTTCCCATCCCAATCAATTTCACTACCTCTTTTCACCAGCAGAGGGAGTTCATCAGACATCAAAGGTGAAGGGGAAAATGAACTCACAGCAGGGCAGAATGCTAGACTGGGGCAGAATGCTGAACATGGAGCTGAATGCTGGACTGGGGCAGAATGCTGAACATGGGGAAGAATGCTGGACTGGGGCAGAATGCTGAACATGGGGCAGAATGCTGGACTGGGGCAGAATGCTGAACATGGGGCAGAATGCTGGACTGGGGCAGAATGCTGAGCATGGGGCAGAATGCTGGACTGGGGCAGAATGCTTAACATGGGGCAGAATGCTGGATTGGGGCAGAATGCTGAACATGGAGCAGAATGCTGAACATGGGGCAGAATGCTGGGCTGGGGCAGAATGCTGAACATGTGGCAGAATGCTGGACATGGGGCAGAATGCTGGACATGGGGCAGAATGCTGTAGACTGGGGCAGAATGCTGTAGACTGGGGCAGAATGCTGGACATGGGGACAGAATGCTGGACATGGGGACAGAATGCTGGCCAGGGGGCAGACTGCTGGACATGGGGAATAATGCTGGACATGGGGCAGAATGCTAGACATGGGGCAGAATGCTGAAAATGGGGCAGAATTCTGGACATGGGCAGAATGCTGGACATGGGGCTGAATGCTGGACTGGGGCAGAATGCTGGACTGGGGCAGAATGCTGTAGACTGGGGCAGAATGCTGGACTTGGGGGCAGAATACTGGACATGGAGGCAGAATGCTGGACATGGGGGCAGAATTCTGGACATGGGGCAGAATTCTGGACAGGGGGCAGAATTCTGGATATGGGGGCAGAATTCTGGACATGGGGGCAGAATTCTGGACATGGGGGCAGAATTCTGGACATGGGGGCAGAATTCTGGACATGGGGGCAGAATTCTGGACATGGGGCAGAATGCTGGACTGGGCCAGAATGCTGTAGACTGGGGCAGAATGCTGGACATGGGGGCAGAATGCTGGACATGGGGGCAGAATGCTGGACATGGGGGCAGAATGCTGAACATGGGGCAGAATGCTGGACATGGGGCAGAATGCTGTAGACTGGGGCAGAATGCTGTAGACTGGGGTAGAATGCTGGACATGGGGGCAGAATGCTGGACATGGGGGCAGAATGGAGATACAGGGCATGATTGGAGACAGATCGCACAGGATCATGGGGCAGGATGGATACAATGTAGATCATATGGGGCAGAATGGATACTCATGATGGCGGGATGGGAGAACATGGCTAAAGCCAGGAATGAGACACACTGGGGTCAGGATGGGGGATATTATTAGCATAGGGGCTAAGTAAAGGATATTATTACTGCAGTGATGTATTTAATTTTTTGAGGATACTGTTTTAAATGGGGGGGGCGTTCCTGTTACTGTGCAGAGCAACACTATGACGCCTTTTTTTCTTCATGTGGTGTAATGTAGAAGTTGGGAAAAAATAGGTAATGTGTTCTGCAAACGGAGCTCTAGATAACCGTGTTATTTCCTGCAGAGACGAGTCCTGGCTGGAAGACGTGATGGCGATCTGTGCTGGATGAATGGAAAGCAAGGATGAAGGACTTCACCTAGAGATGTCACTGGTGAGTTAGTGTGTTACTTGTACACTGACACTATACATTGTATACTATATACAGAGGTCCTGTGTATAATGTCACCAGTGATCACTGTGTTACCTGTACATTATATACAGAGCTCCTGTGTATAATGTCATTGATCAATATATTACCTGTACACAGACACTGCATACTAAATACAGATCTCCTGTGTATAATGCCACTTATGGTGATAGTATTATGTTTTTTTATTAATGATCAGTATTGTAGTATTCAGTCACCATGTGGTGGTAATATGTGGTCAGGGCATGGTGCGGTGTTATTTGTCCCTTGTATGTGCTATTATTTGGTCACTTTGTGGTGGTAATACTGTATGTGGTCTGGTCATGGTGCAGTGGTATTTGTTCCTTGTATGTGATATTATTCGGTCACTGTGGTGGTAATATGTGGTCTGGACATGGTGTAGCGGTATTTGTTCCTTGTATGTGATATTATTGGTCATTTTAAAAATTGAAAAATAAATAAAAATATACCTAAAGTGAATTGCATATTTTAACAAATATTTAATAGGTTACAGTAGAGTAGAGCCCGGCCAAAAGTGTCTACCCTGTTATGGTGGCAGCGTAAAAAAAAATATTTTTTCCAAAGCAAAAGCTGCCGGCTATATTTGTGATCTGGTGATGGGAACTGTTAATGTGTGATAGGTGAGAAGTGGAGTTTTTCCAAGAGAGCGGTGGGACTGTGGACAGTTTGAGGAGTGGAGGCGGGGCTGGGTGGAGCCTGGGCGGAGTCTCAAGGGGGCCCTAAAAATTTTGCCAGTATGGGGCCCCGAAATTCCTAGTGGCAGCCCTGATGTGTGGTGAGCACTTTGAACTCTCAAGTGCTTCACAGAAGTTTATAACGCAGAGCCGTGAAAATAAAAAAACATTTTTTTCCTCAAAAATTTTACCCCCACAAGTGACCCCATTTTGGAAACTCGACCCCCCAAGGAGCTTATCTAGATGTGTGGTGAGCACTTTGAACCCCCAAGTGCTTCACAGAAGTTTATAACGCAGAGCCGTGAAAATAAAAAAATCATAAAAACAATTTTTTTTCCTCAAAAATCATTTTTTTTAGCCCGCTATTTTTTATTTTCACAATGCTAACAGGAGAAATTGGACCACAAAAGTTGTGCAATTTGTCCTGAGTACGCTGATACCCCATATGTGGGGGAACCACTGTTTGGGCGCATGGGGGAGCTCGGAAGGGACGGAGCGCCATTTTGGAATGCAGATTTGATGGAATGTTCTACGGGCGTCATGTTGCGTTTGCAAAGCCTCAGATATGCCTAAACAGTAGAAACCCCCCACAATTGACCCCATTTTGGAAACTAGACCCCCAAAGGAGGCTATCTAGATGTGTGGTGAGCACTTTGAACCCCCAAGTGCTTCACAGAAGTTTATAATGCAGAGCCGTGAAAATAAAAAATCATTTTTTTTCCACAAAAGTGATTTTTTTAGCCCCAATTTTTTATTTTCCCAAGGGTAACAAGAGAAATTAGACCCCCAAAGTTGTTTTGCAATTTGTCCTGAGTACACTGATGCCCCATATGTTGGGATAAACCACTGTTTGGGCACACGTCGCATTTGGAGACCCCCTGATGTGCCTAAATAGTGGAAACCCCTCAAATCTAGCTCCAACCCTAACCTCAACACACCCCCACCCCTCATTCCAACCCTAACCCTAATTCAACCCTAACTCTAATTCCAACCCTATCCCTAATTCTAACCCTAACCCTAATGGAAAAATGAAAATAAATATATTTTCTTTATTTCATTATATTTCCCTAACTAAAGGGGTGATAAAGGGGGGGGGTTATTTACTATTTTTTTATTTTGATCACTGTGATAGAGTTTATGACAGTGATCAAAATGTACGTTCAATGAATGAATGGAATCTGCCGGCCGGCAGATTCGGCGAGCGCACTGCGCATGAGCCCGCCATTTTCTTCCAGGAAGAAGATGGCGGCGCCCACAGGAGGAGGCAGGAGGGCCCGAGGACCACCCGGAGGTATCATGGAGGGCTCTGGGACCCTATTTCTCTCTCCTCTGATGTGCGATCACATCAGAGGGGAAAGTTAATGAAAAATAGCAGGTTTTTTTTTTTGCGATCACCGTTATACACTTAATAATGGCGATCGCAAAAGCGGGGTCAGTAAAAACTGACCTAAATCATGTTCTCTGGGGTCTCGGCTACCCCCAGCAGCCGAGACCTGTAAAAAAATCAGATTCTGGAGGGTGCTATACACTTTTTCCACAGCGCTGTGAATTCACGGCGCTGTGGTTTAAGAACCTTTAACTACCGCCGTTGAAAGGCGTATCAGCAGTCATTAAGGGGTTAAGGCACCCTCCCCTGTAGAGAGTGTAAAAGGGCGATCAGGGTGGGTAGTTGTGGCGAGTTATTTAAAGGCACAGTATGTAGACAGAGTCCACTGAGCAAATCAAATTATCAGTGAGCACACCCGGGCCCTTGCACATAGATAGATGGGACCAACACAGCTTTTCCCCACAGGTTACCTTCTCCTCCTCTGGTCACAGCAGTCCAGGCATATAAGGGTCCGAAAGGCAGTTGTACTCCAACAGGGAAAAAGTAACTTTTATTGAACAAACGATGAAGGATGGACAAAAAGACAATTTCAACACTGGCTTCTTGCTCTCTCCCTGTCACGTGCTGAAGCCGTACCCACAACGTCCACAGTGGCCGAGATTCTTAGTCGTCCAATCGCTGGCATCTGGGCGCCTGAGACCCCTTCAGCGAAGGTCCTTCCCAAGTCCTGGGGGCCTGTCTTGTAGTTCTTCAGTCCATATAACTCCTTGATCCGGGGCAACAGATCTATCCAATCCGGTAGTCTGGCAATGCCCCTTCTGTTGCACACATCTGCCCTGGCCAACATACCCGGGCTTTCTGACCGGGAAGCAGCAGCTTCCTATTCCCTGGAGGCTACAAGTCCAGCCCACAACATTAACTCTTTCCCTACTTCTAACTATACACTTGAAGCAAGTACACATAGATGATTTAAAGGGGAACGTCGAAGCATAAAACACATGACATTATACACTACATAACAGACACAGCACATACAATAAGAACATGTTTATACAAGGTGCACGGGGGGGGTCACACGAAAGGAGAGGTGTCATCACCCTGGACAGGATGGTTCCGCTTCCATCCTGGTCAGGTCAGGGTTAACTTTAGTTTGCCTCTCTTTGGTTCTGGGGTGGCTATTTAATGCTGGCAGTTTCTGGGTCTGGTGTCGGTGATACTTCCGTATACTCGGCTAGTGATTGCTGACCCAGGTTACTTCCGTAATTGTTCTGCATCTGTGCTTGTGTGCTTTGCTGTGTATGACCCGGTTCGTCCTCTGATTCCCGCCTCTGTATCCTTCTTTGTATTGCCCTGTCTCTCCTGGTTATCTGACCCCCTTGGCTTGCCTTCGTTTAAGGTACTGTCACACTTAGCGATGCACCAGCGATCCAGACCAGCGATATGACGATTTTGCTAGCGATATCGCTTAGTGTGACAGGCCCTTTACTCTTTGTCTTATCCCTAGGTACTACACTCTCATCTGGCTTGACCCTCGTCTTTGCTTGACCACGTGTACTATCTTTGCCTTGCACTCTGTGCATTCAGTTGCCTTCCTTGCAATCACGCGCAGTGGCTCTGCCCCCTGGTCACGTGACTGCTCAGTGTCAGGTCCTGTGCACTGCTCATTGCTTAGTCTGAGGTCCTTGTGCACGGCGTGCCTTGTTCCTGCACTCCCTGCGCTTGTTCACGTGACCCCCTGTTAACGCCCACTAGGCAGTGCCAGTGACACCACCGGTGTTATCACAAGAGGAGGGTGCAACTGAGGGCACCTGCCACCCCCTTACAGGAGGTGCCTGAGCAATTTCAGGACCGTGTGTGTCTCTAAGCTTCTAGTTTACTGTCAGGTCCCTGTTCCAGAAACCATCTTGCGATCCTGTACTAGTGCCTGTCCAGTGATCCTGAGCTCAGCCTGTCCTGTCTGAACCGGCCATTCTGTCCTACCCTAAATCTGTTCTGTTTGAACCAGCACCAGTATCCATAGTGCCAGTGATCCTGTCCTGCCCAACACTCTGAGTCCATACCTGCGTCCCTGACCACTGGGGTCAGCTATTGCAGTGCCATGGACTGCATGGAGTGGTACCTGGCAGCTACGTGCAGCACAAGCCTAATCTCACCATCAGAGGTTCTAGTGAAGAACCAGATAGTCGCTTAGTTATGCCACTCCAGGGTAAGCCCAGCACAAAATGTATTTCTGTCTTTGAAACATGAATATATTTGAAAACTTGAGTGCCAGCTGTATATCAATGTAGGGCCACACAAAGGTGACAAGGACATGGTGGAGAACGGTAAGAACTTCATGGAGGAGCAGAAAATTACAAATCATGACTATTACTGGGAGAGGAGAGAATGGTGTATGGGACAGGGTGTTTCTGTGAGGGAACACTATGGAGCCATAGGGAGAAAATTGTGAAAGGGGGCACAGTATAGCAAGAGGCAGTGTGTATGTATGTGAAGGGATATTGTGGAGAGGGGCAGTGTTTGTGGAGGGATATTATGAAGGAAACTGTGAGGGGATATTATGGAGTAGAGCAGTGTGTAGGGATATTATGGAGAGGGGCAGCAATGATCACTGGTAACCCCCAGCATTTCCTTACCATTGTTAAGGACATACTGGGAGTTGCAGGTTCATAATGTACAAGTGTATATGGGTGTGACCTGATACTTGCAATTGATAGCTTTACTAAACTTCATGCTTTATTTGTGTACTGATGGTGGTCCTGGTGCTGTATTCATGTACTTATGGGGGTTTTGGTGCTGCATTCATGTACTGACAATGGTTCTGATCTTGTGAGGGCTATTTGTCACTGTCGTGCACTGATGGCCCCTGTCATATCTGAGTATAGGGTCTCTTAGGTTATGTGCGCACGTTGCAGATTTGCTTGCGGAAATTTCTGCATGGTTTCTGCATCTCTTGGCAGAAAACGCAGTGGAAATTCCATTCATTATTTGTGCGAATTTCATGCGTTTTTGATGCGGGGTTAGATGCGGATTTGTATGTGGATTTGTTAGCTAAATAAAGATATATGATTTTAAAAAAAATGATGAAATTTTCAAATCCAACCTCCATTGTTGATGTGCGTCAACCAAGATAGATTCTCCACCCACACACTCTTCCTCCTTCTGACGTCATTTCCTTTTACAAATCTGCTGCGTTTTTGGCACCAAATCTGCAGCAAATCCGCAAACCTTTTTACACCTGTGTTTTTGCTGCAGATTTGAGTGACTCAATGGAAGTCAATGGGTGAAAAACACTGCAGATCCGCAGAAAGAACTGACATGCTGCGGAAAATAAAACACTGCGAATAAGGACGGAATTTTCCGCATCATGTGCACAACAATTCTGGATTCTCATTGATTAACCTTGCTTTAGTAATCCTTTGCGTTTTTGGTGCATTTCCGAGCAGAAAAAAACCACTGCGGAAACGTAACAAATCCGCATCGTGTGCACATAGCCTTACTGTTGTAGAATTACAGTTCTGTATTTTGGACTTGCCCAAACAGCACCTCATAAGGGTCAATTAATTTGCCTATTGGGGTTGGTTTATATCAAAAACAGAGCCAAAAAATGGCAATAATGCCAATGATACTTTATTTCCTGTACACCATTTTGGAGTTTTAACTTTATTGGCTTACTGAGCCTTTATACCTTTGCAATATTGTGTGAGTGGTATGGCATTTGAAAACCATGACTAATGCCTAATGCTGCCAAGATTTCCTATAAAACCTCTCCAGTGAAGTGCGTGCCTCTATGGGTTTCAATCACCTGGGGTATGCTATACCTGCATATCGCTTCACTCAATAGTTTGTTGCTGTATTCTTACTCTTGCATTAGAATATGGGTCAAGCTTTTGACCATGATTGTATGAGAACAATGCAAACTAGAAAATTTTCATATTTACCCAACTTTGTCAACTGTATGTAGTCAGTCTGCAGTCTCTGAAATGGGCAATTTGGCCAGGGTATATAGCAAGAAGGCCCCTTCACTGTTTTAACTAGGTTATTGCAAACACACAGGGCACAAACCTTGGTGCTGCATTGCTGAACCTTGGTGCCAATCGATGAGAAGACACAATGCTTTGCATGGACGCTTTAGCTGCATGAGTGGCACAGTGAGCTAACTGGACTATTATCAGTAACAAAGTCCTTGGCCAACATGTTTTCTTACCATAATTCCTGATGCCACCATTACCCTTCTAGACACTATTTGCAAACCATTCTGTCTGTTCACAGATAGGTGATTGCTTATGTAAGAAACCTAAAAAAGAAAAATTTATCTCCTCACCATACCCTTGTGTAAGATACACTGGGAGGGTCATGAAAAGTAGCCTTGGCCGCCTTGTTAGCTATTCTGTTCCTTTTTACCCACTTGCTAGGTAAATTTCTGCAGACTAGCTATGTGACCGTGTTGCAGAAACGCTGCGAAATTGTCCGCAGCATTTCCGCAACTCCCCGCCACGGGTAAAATGCATGCGGAATTCACATGCGTTTTCCCGCAGAACACAAGCATTTTGTAAGCGTTTTTAGCTTGCAGAATGCTAGCGCTTTTCCAAGCGATTTGAAGCATCGCTTGGAAAAGTGATTGACAGGTTGCAGCATCAATAGTACAGTCATATGTAAAAGTTTGGGCACCCCTATTAATGTTAACCTTTTTTCTTTATAACAATTTTGGTTTTTGCAACAGGTATTTCAGTTTCATATATCTAATAACTGATGGACTCAGTTATATTTCTGGATTCAAATGAGGTTTATTGTACTAACAGAAAATGTGCAATCTGCATTTAAACAAAATTTGACCGGTGCAAAAGTATGGGCACCCTTATCATTTTCTTGATTTGAACACTCCTAACTACTTTTTACTGACTTTCTGAAGCACTAAATTGGTTTTGTAACCTCATTGAGCTTTGAACTTCAGAGCCAGGTGTATCAAATCATGAGAAAAGGTATTTAAAGTGGCCACTTGCAAGTAGTTCTCCTATTTGATTCTCCTATGAAGAGTGGCATCATGGGCTCCTCAAAACAACTCTCAAATGATCTGAAAACCAAGATTATTCAACATAGCTTTTCAGGGGGAAGGATACAAAAAGTTGTCTCAGAGATTTAACCTGTCAGTTTCCACTGTGAGGAACATAGTAAGGAAATGGAAGAACACAGGTACAGTTCTTGTTAAGCCCAGAAGTGGCAGGCCAAGAAAAATATCAGAAAGGCAGAGAAGAAGAATGGTGAGAACAGTCAAGGACAATCCACAGACCACCTCCAAAGACCTGCAGCATCATCTTGCTGCAGATGGTGCCACTGTGCATCGGTCAACAATACAGCGCACTTTGCACAAGGAGAAGCTGTATCGGAGAGTGATGCGAAAGAAGCCGTTTCTGCAAGCACGCCACAAACAGAGTCGCCTGAGGTATGAAAAAGCACATTTGGACAAGCCAGTTACATTTTGGAAGAAGGTCCTGTGGACTGATGAAACAAAGATTGAGTTGTTTGGTCATACAAAAAGGCGTTATGCATGCGCTGTATTGTTGACCGATGCACAGTGACACCATCTGCAGCAAGATGATGCTGCAGGTCTTTGGAGGTGGTCTGTGGATTGTCCTTGACTGTTCTCACCATTCTTCTTCTCTGCCTTGCTGATATTTTTTTTGGCCTGCCACTTCTGGGCTTAACAAGAACTGTACCTGTGTTCTTCCATTTCCTTACTATGTTCCTCACAGTGGAAACTGACTGGTTAAATCTCTGAGACAACTTTTTGTATCCTTCCCCTGAAAAGCTATGTTGAATAATCTTTGTTTTCAGATCATTTGAGAGTTGTTTTGAGGAGCCCATGATGCCGCTCTTCATAGGAGAATCAAATAGGAGAACTACTTGCAAGTGGCCACTTTAAATACCTTTTCTCATGATTTGATACACCTGGCTATGAAGTTCAAAGCTCAATGAGGTTACAAAACCAATTTAGTGCTTCAGGAAGTCAGTAAAAAGTAGTTAGGAGTGTTCAAATCAAGAAAATGATAAGGGTGCCCATACTTTTGCACCGGTCAAATTTTGTTTAAATGCAGATTGCACATTTTCTGTACAATAAACCTCATTTGAATCCAGAAATATAACTGAGTCCATCAGTTATTAGACATATGAAACTGAAATACCTGTTGCAAAAAACAAAATTGTTATAAAGAAAAAAGGTTAACATTAATAGGGGTGCCCAAACTTTTACATATGACTGTAAAAGATAGAATGTTAAAAATAATAAAAAAAATAAAAAATATGGATATACTCACCTCCTGGCGGCCCCCGATCTCCTCAGCGGCGATCCCGGTCCTCAGCGGCGCTGCCGGCAAGTTCCGTTCCCAGGCGTGTTTTGCAAGAATGACCTTTGTGACGTAGTGGTAGCGTGACCACTACGTCATCAGAGGTCATTCTCGCAAAGCACGCCTGGGAACGGAACTTGCCGGCAGCACCGTTGAGGACTCCGGAGGCCGACAGAGGGTAAGTATATCCCTATTTTTTATTTTAATTCTATTTCTTACAGGAATATGGTACCCAGGGCATGGAGGAGAGTCTCCTCTCCTCCAGACCCTGGGTAGCGTCCGCACATGAAGCACTCACTTTACGCATAGTGGGCATAGCCACATGCATAAAGTGAGCGTTTCAATGCAATCCTACGGCGGCGGAATCGCAGCGATTCTGCAAAATTAATGGACATGCTGCGGATTTTTCCGCTATGCGATTCCGCAGCGGAAAAATCTGCAGCATTGGCACAGCAATTGCGGAATCCCATAGGATTGCATGAAATGTGTTTTAAATAGCGTTTTTTAAGCTTTTCCGCGGCGGCACAAATGCGGCGGAAACGCTTAAATGCAACGTGGGCACACAGCCTTACAGTGCTGAATCTGCACCACATATCTCTGTGAACTTGGCTTAAAGCATCGAATAGTTTGTCCACCAGGTCAGTCTTGATTGGTATGCCCGAGGAACCAGCAAAATCCTGAGTTTTCCAAATTAACACATAATCGTTGGCAATACCAAAGGCATCTATTCTGTATCACATGAGCCTTCTTGACTATACCTACGAAAAACTCAAATGATCCTATTCCTTATTGCATTATCGCCTGTTTTCTGTTGACATTTTGTGCCTTTTTTTGCACCAAATTCATCTTTGCATTTGCTTCTTTTTGGAAGTCTATTTGATGTGTGTTTGTCTATGGTTTTATTTTTTAGTTTTCCACTGTGAGCATAGTTTAGGGTTACCAAAGGTTTTCTCTTGATTCGTGACATTTCAAGGTCTCAAAATTTGTCAAAAATGTACTCCAATCCCCCCCCCCCCCGGAAGTGATTTTATGTATAACATAAATTTTTAACATTTGGAAAAAGATGCAAAGTTTGGTTGTCAGGACTAGCCGGCCTCTCCACACCCCCTATCAGTGACTGACAGATCTCTGCCTATAGGCGCAGGTAAGCAGAGACCTGTCAATCCTTGGCAGCAGGCAGGGAGAAGCTGACAGGGACCCGTCTATCTGACTAGTCCCGATGGCTGTTTTTCTCTGAAATGCCACTGTTTTTCAGAATCAAAACCTACATGGCTTAGATAATACAGACAGAGCCTGATAAGTGCGAGGATTGGGCAGCATGCATCAGCGTACAGGTTTACTTTAAAAGACCACTTCTGCTGTTTGTTTTTTTTATTTCAACACCGGAGTGGTGCCACTAATAATCCCCTCAGATTATACTTACCTGCCCCCATCTCCAGATATTCCCGGTGCCACTTCAGTCCCGTACCGTTATCTTGTCACCGCAAGTAAGAGGTAATGGATGGTCTCAGTGTAAGTCTATGAGACCCTCTTTCTGACTTACATTGAGAAATGGCCTCCGGCTCACCCAACAAACACGGGAGCGATCTGGCTAGTTACAATCTGCTGGAGATGACCGTAGCAGCGCCGATAAAAGATGAAGATGGCGGCTGGTAAGTATGAGAGTAGGTGCAGGGGACGTAGATTAGTAGCACCACTCCAGCACTACAATGTCAAAAACGCTGGAGTGGTGCTTTATGCAGTTTCTGATCTTAATAAATGTAACCACACTATAAAGCCTAATCAGTTTACTATATCACTTCCAACCTACACTGTGATGTCTGAGAAAAATTAACTCTCGATATACTAGAACCCACAATCTATCTATAAGGAAGTATATAGAATTCTAAAACGCAGTTGTGAAATAGGGAGAGGGTCCCAAGTGAAGCAATATGGGTGTAGTGGCCAAGCCACAGTACTAATCTATCCACTTTGACCTCTTGGGTCTAAATGGAGTTTTCACTAAAAATTCAATTTCGGCATGGAAATAGCTCAACAAATGAAACAAGCGACATTACAACAAACGAATGAAAGGGAAATCCAGAATCATGCAATTCAGCACTTGAAATGACTCATGTACATTTGAACATCACTTTAGTAACACAACACAGATCTATGAATCATAAGTGTCACAATGCCTGGAATACAAGTGTACTTTCATTGTACAGAGTGATTTATTTTTTGTGTTTTAGTCAACATGTTGTAAAATTTCGTTAATCAGTCTGAAACAGGGCATTACTGTTATGCCAGCCACACACTGTGTACTCAGCTTTTCCCCGGCCATCCGGTCATCTTGTAGAAAATAAATGTACTGGTGGTTGAACTTGTACATGCTTCATTCAAATGGGAGTATAAGTTCTCCGTTATGATTTGTGGGTGTTCCCATGATCAGATTTCCACCGGTAAGAAGTTACTACTAGAGAATAAGGGGATCTGTCAAAATTAAAATTCAACAGATTTGCTCAAAATTGTCTGGGAAATTTGTTTGATAAAGATTGAATGAGCCCTGATTGCTGTTAAAAAAACCCCATAATCAATGGATCAATGGATGTTCTGGGAAGTGGATAAAAAACTAAGACTCAGCTAGATCTTCAACGGTTCCTGTTGCCACAGCTCCCAGTGGGTCATCAGCTGACTTTGTTGACCTCTGCTCTGGTCACCTCTTCAATTTTTGCTGTCTCTATCTTGACGTCTGTTCTGATGTCATGACATATGCCATCCCCTGTGATTGAGTTGTGCTAAGCACATCATGATGTCAGAAAACACATTGAGGCCTAGTTGACAAATTGTAAAGAGGAGAAATGCGTCTCACTTCACACCATGCTCCTCTTCAACTTTTGTTGCTTCTAGCTAGGTCTCAAAGCACACTCTTACATCAAGACAAGCGTTGTCTCATGATTTCACATGGGTCAGTGCATGGCATGATGGTATCATGTCAGATGATGACATGATGTCAAAATGTGAGTTGAGACTTAGCTGGTTTTGGAAGAACAGGAGTGAAGAGGAGATTGGCACCTTAGGAGCCAGCAGAGGAATAGTGGTGATCTATGCGGCCAAAGGCATGGCTGTGGCTTTTTTTTGTCCCATTCATAGGTCATATGAATTCTGTAAAACGGTAGCTGTTTCTGTGGCGCCCCTGAGGGTTCAGTCACCACAGAGGTACTGCACCTCCTCCTGAGGTGTGGTACCCCACCATCCAGGTAAGGTGGAGACACCTGACCACACTCCAACACCTGCATCCCACACAACATAGTAGTGTAGCAAAGCACCTTTGGTGGCTCCCTGCTTGGAACACGAAGAGTGATGGGAGGTGGGTGGAGCTTAGCTGCACAAGAGAGCGCGAGATTATTAGGACTAGGGCAGTCTGTGGGAGGAGATCCCCTGAGTGGGATGGATGGAAAGAGGTGCTGCAGCAGTCTCCTGTGACCTGGAGCTGCTGACACGGGAAAGAGATATAGAAAGTCTGATTCTCCATAAGAAAGATTGATTTGTACGGAACGTAAGGAGAAGAAGAGAACTAAGGACTAGGGTCGAAGTGGAACCCTTCCCCAAGTTCTAAGCGCATGGCCGGGGTCCTGTCCCCGAGGTTGCATGAATACTAATGGTCCTGCAGCAGACACGGGAGGAATAGAAGTTGTAACCATTTTATTCCCACACAATACTTGGGGGCACAACAGCAATATAAGTGAGCCGGGACTTGGTCGCATGGAGTCCCCGAAACAGGCTACAGCTGTCTGCCGTACAAGTAGAGTTCAAAAGAACATCTTAAAGGAGGAACTTGGGTTTAACACACAACCACAAGTACTTCATTAGAAGTGCTAGAAAGGAGACGTTCAGGAAACGCATATGTTGGTGGAGTGTTGGAACGGAGTACTTCATCTTGCCTGGAGGTTGGCTGAGCCCCTGACCTGGAGGACACAGCACCGAGGCGGGCACCTGTATGCACAACAGACTGTGAGTAAAGCTTTGGAACTACATGCCCTGGTGTCCTCCGCTTATTCCTGCGCCAACCCACTCGGCACTGCTACATCTCTGTGCTTAACACCGCACCATTACGCTCTCCTCACTAGCTCTCCATCTACACTGCCCTGGGACTACAGCCCTACCTGTGGAGGGCCACAACATCATTGCTGCACCACACCATCTGTCCCAGAGGATCTGTCTGCAGCGTCGGCTTAACATCTTCATTGCCGAACACCAAAGGTGGCGTCACGTATCATCCACTTATAAACTTTAATCAGCCACGCTTAACACCATTCCTTTTTCATGGGCGCCCAGGGCCACGGACCGGGTCACCGCCGCTGTGACAACTCCCATTGAACTCAACGGGCCCGGTACCGAGTACCCCACGGCCCTGGCGGGCGATCCATTTCCCCACCATCTTGCTGGATTCATACAAATCAAACTTCTAAATATTTTAATTTGCCGTAATCCACGAATTTTTAGAAATCCTAAAAGAATCTGATAAGCTTACAATTTGATCATCTACTGTATAGTTACCACCTATCCTGTGGATGGGTGGTAATTTGTAGCATTCAGAATATGCTTTATTAAATTAAATTTATTACATTAGTGCTGTAGCCATTTCCATAGGTCAGAGGAGTGCCTTACACCACTCCAGCTAACTCTTGGCATCGTGTATGGTAATCTTAGGCTTGTGTGCAGCTGCTCTATCATAAAATCACTTCCTGGCCTTTTGGCTAAGATCAAGTGTAGTATGGGCTTGTACGCTGGATGGCTTATATAGCCATATACTTGGAAACTCTGGCACCCCAGGATGAAAGCCAAGAGCTGAGTAGTTTGAGAGCCCCAGGTGCAAAGTGTCCAAGGAATGGTGATCCTAGGGTGCCCTAACTCACTGGGCGTGGGAAACCCACTTGAGTTTTGGCACATTTTTGCTGAACTTCACTTTCATTCTTTTAAGCACACACCCTTTCCCGGAAGTTCTGGCTATGATGGGGAATTTATAAACTTGAGGTCAAAGGTCCGGTCAGTATTACACTGTAAAAACGTAACTATTTATCTTTGTTTGTCCTGATGAAGAAGTTGTAAAACTTTGAAATGTGTTGACGATTAAACCGTCTAAACTTGGATCTGTCTCCCTTATTCTTTCTCCACTCCAGCACAGATTAACCATTACTTCCAGATTTGCTTCTTTCACTATTTATTTTGACTGTTTTTGACTTGTGTGTCACCCTGTCACTTTGTGTTCACGTCAACGTCATTAGGACTTGTTTGGGGTTTGGTTCTTTTTATGGGTTTCCTCCTGAACTGTTTAGGGGGAGGGATGTGTGGCCATCATGTTCCACCTCCTACTGCAAAACCAGGGTCTCCTCACTATGGAGGGTTGCCGAGATAGACTGGCTCCTATTTCAGCTTTGGTGGTTGCCCACGGTAGGTGCTGGAAGTAAGTTTTTGGATCTCTGTAAGCTTTGGTTTGGCTATAGGAGGTCAAAGTTCCCTGACCTATGGCCTTCTGGCTCTGAGGGTCAGTGATAGTTTATTGGGGGCCCTTCTCCTGTCAAAAAGGACCAAGATAATAGTGCACTCTTTTTGTTGCACTTTTTCAAGATCATAATTGTAGAGCATGGTAATTGAGCTCCTTTAAAAAAAAGGAAGACAATTTCATGGAGCTCCTTCAGGCACAGTCATTGTTTTGGTGTTTCTCTCAGAGCCAGTTTAGAACTCTATGCAATAGACTATATGAGATGAGTGACTTACTGCTTCATCGGTGAGCTGTTGTGACTTACTCTTCACAATAATAACACTAAAATGTTGATCAAGGCAGATTAAAAATGTCATAGATAAGATAGTCTTGATGTAAGCTGAATAAAGGGGACAATGTGCATATAGAATAGTAAAGGTGAGACAGGAAGAATAGATGGTTAGCGTGTGCTCACCTTTTATAGGTTGTGACCGGCACAACTCCCTCAAAAGTGTGTATGTATTAGCGGCTGCTCTGTATGTAAAGGATGGTCTTCCCTCCTCAGCAATATATCGTATAAAAATGAGAAATCCACGGATTAACTGCTGTTCTGCTTGGTATAGGAAAATCTTCACACTAAGTTGAAAAAGGAGATGAGTAGTTTATTTGGTCAACGCATTTCGGAGATGTACTACCTCCTTTTTCAAGGCAAAACTATACACTTGTACAGGTTTGCAGTTTTGTCTTGAAAAAGAATTTTTGCAGAAGTGCAGCAGTTTATCTGTGGATCTCCCATCCAATAAACTAGCTAGTCGTGAAGATTGCATCCTATGAGCGTCATCTTGAAAATCACTGAAGTCTAGCATAACCCAAACTACTAGTAAGGTTTGGCTATGGAGATTGCATGCATGTGTGCTTGATTTTATGCAGATCTCATGCCCACACAGTTGCCATAGTCCACCCAGATGGACTGCCACTGTTTTTAGGAGGCCACCCAACCTCAGGTCCCAAGAAGCTGAGATCTCGTCAACTGCAAGGTCCTCACTCTGGAGAGCAATATAAGCTATGTTATGTATTAGAAGAGTAGTGAAGGGGCACAGGTTGTGGACAATAATATTCTTTTCCTTCACAAAATTGTGGCTCACTAACTTTAAAAAATCAATTGTCTACTCATTAGCCTTGTAAAGCCATCACTACAGAGACTTGAAGAAACTCTCTGATGAAAACCTTTTTTTTCTTAACTCTTTTTATATTTATTACTGGAAAGTAAATCTCGTTTTCACTGTCAGAATCTTGTATATAATAGAATTAATTTGTGTTTTCTCGATCAGTTTGGCTTTAGCATATGCTATTTGTGAGGAAAGTATATAATTGTAAGTATAATATCAGTAGATCAACTGGGCTAGCTGGGGCTGCATGCACATGTTGTCTCTACCCAAGGGAGATGACATCTGCCTACTCTTATTGCAGGAACTCCGAACCACAAGGGGGTCTCATGGGAGAATGTTAGAGGTGTCCTTTATTGTAAGCACTGTATATTTTTATATTAAAGCTTAAAATCTTTAATATGTTTTACCCCTTGTACGTTCTAGTAGAAACCATAGCCTTTGAGAAAGTGTGTGCCCTTTTGATTGCCTGACAACAACATATCTTGGGGAATTATAGCTCCGTGTGTTTGATGAGTGATGGCAGCGTGTTAAGAAATCGGGGTCTGCTGAATATATCGGGGTTTGATTTATGCTAACTTTATAACCTAAAACAGAGGTTCAGAGCTGGATTGAGTGAGAGGAGGTAAATTGACCCTTGCAGGCGCACTCCCCATCACGTGCTGAGAAGTGTGTACGTGACACTATTGACCTTAGTTTTAGTTAAACCTTAAATTTTAGTTAATAGTGTAAGTGTTCTTAAATCCTTGGTAGGAGCACCAACTCTCCGACTATTCTACAGCACTACTTACTACATGCATGTTATACAGCAAGGCTTATGAATTTTTTTTGCACATGCAAACCAAAAATATAACTAGTGTACACAGTAAATGAGGAAGTCATTACTGTAAAGGAGGAAGCAATTGGGGTTTGTGCAAGATCAGCTATCAACAAATCGGAAATAAAAAGGAGAATTAAAGATGTGAGAAGGGAAGCTAGTTATGGTGGGAGGTAGATTAAAATAGAATTAGTTTTACCGGTAATTCGGTTTTTGGGAACCTTCCACGACAGCACCATCGGAGGATATCTCCCCGCCCTAATGAGGGACAGGAAACACAAAGAAGTTAAATACCTCTCCCCTTCCTGCAACCACCAGTGTTTTTCCGGACACACTAGCAAAAAGTTACCACTAAAGTGCAGCAATAATCCAATAAGAACATCAGATAGGGAGGGAATTTAGTGCTGTTGTGGAAGGTTCCAAGAAACCAAATTACCGGTATGACTAATTCTATTTTCTCTAGTCACCTTCCACGACAGCAGCATCGGTGTAATACCAACAACTAATTTCTTAGGGATGGACAACCGCCTGCAGAACTCATCTGCCGAATGTTAAATCCTTATTAAAATCTAGTCTGTAGTGTCTGGTAAACATATGGACAGAAGACCAGGTGGCGGCTCTGCATATCTGCTCAGTAGATGCGTCCCCTTTCTCTGCCCACGATGCTGATACTGAACGTGTAGAATGAGCCTTCAGTGTTGCAGGAGTAGATAGATTCTGTGATGAGCATGCGAGACAGATAGGTTGCTTGATCCAATTGGCCATCATATTCTTAGCCGCCTTCTTGCCCTTATTCCATCCTGAGGGCTGAATGAATTAAATTTCAGTCAATCCTCCAACCTTCGGTTTGTTGGAGATAGTAGAGGACCACCCTACGAACATCGAGGGTGTGAAAGGGCTCTTCTTTTGTGTTGGAAGGAAATGGGCAGAATGAGGGTAGCACAATATCCTAACCTCTATGAAAGTCTGAGACTACATAAGGCATAAAGGAGGGCTCTAAGTGGAGGATAATGCCATCTTTAGTAACTGTTAAGAAGGGCTCTTGCATTGATAGGGCCTAAAGCTCTCCTACATGTCTAGTGGAAGTAATTGCTACCAGAAAGACAGTTTTAAGGGTAAGGTTTTTTAAACTCATAGACAATAAAGGTTCAAATGGATCTCTGGTTAAGCTGTTAAGCACCAGATTTAAATCTCAAGGGGGAATCCGGCTGCTAAGTCTAGGCCAGATTCTAGCTGCTGAGGTCATGAAATGCTTTAGCCAATTTGTAGAAGTCTCCAAAATCTTCTGAGCATTTGCATTGTGGACAGCCAAAATCCAAATGAAACTAATGGGGCAATTTTTCCTCCCATTGTGACCGACGGATATGTATACGATGTGCCATCTTCCTTGACAAAGAATTAACAGAGAATACACCAAAGTTGTATGTATGTCAGATTTTTATTTATGCAATCCTTAACAGGAAATATATTGGAACAGATTTTTTCCTTCTAGATCTACTTTTGACATTAGCTTAATAAACTGCATCAAAAACTGCTATGGAATTTTTTTCTTAAAGCCTTTACCTCTCTAGTCAAGCTATTGGAAAGGTCTTTCAAAAACAAGTAACTTTAATTTACTTATTCTGTTCTTAAAAACACAGATTTTTTAAATTTTGTTTACTGCTCATTGCCCAATATTTCCGACCCCCAATCTATTAGATGTGGCCAGTATCCTAGATAAGGTGCACAGTGCTTACAAGCTCTTTCCAACAGAGCTTGTAAACACTGATCTGAAGCTGATCAGGTTGCCAGATCCAGCCAGCTTCACTCCCATTGCTTTCAGCATTGGAGAGCCTACAGATCGTGCCAACAGTACAACGGTGTGGCTAGTCCAAACTGTCAATCATTTAGGAGCTCCAAGCAAGCAGGGGGATCTGAATTGGTGAGATTCTGCAAACATTTGAGATTACTCCCTTTGGTGGAATAAGGGGCACATAGTACCATAGTGGATGTTATAGGCAGCATGGTGGCTCAGTGGTTAGCATTGTTACGTTGCACCGCTGAGGTCCTGGGTTTAGATCCCCAAAATAATATCTGTAATGCAGCTGAAGTCACCTTCTCAATGAAAGACTATGGGAAACTTACATTAAGGAAGGAAGTGACAGTCTGTGTGAGCTGGGAAGAAAGAGTGGTGGTCCCATTATGGAAGACAGGACCAGAGCAGCGCTGGAAATAGCAGAAGATGGCGAGTGGTATTTTATTACTGATGGCTAAATGATGGGCTCATGAAAAAACCACAAGTGCTACTTTAGGTATTGCAATCAGTTTACCTTTTAGACCCCCAAGGACTCATTCAGATGTACGTGTTGTGTTCTATCTGTGGTTTTCATGAATAGAACAGGCATCCATTGTAGTCTACGGAGCTGCTTACATGTCCGTGTGCATGAATCACAGAGACATCTCTGATTTTCACCAGCATCTTGGATCAAAAGTGCCAAAGCAAGTCTATGGGTCAGTGAAAATCACTCACAGCACAAGGATGGCATCAGTCTGAGGTCCATGATTACCACTATGATGGATCGGAGAAAGTTTGTCATTTATATATTTAGAAGTGAACTTCACTGATGAAACTCTGATGGGAAAACTGACACTGACCATACACTGATGGTAGAAACCGACACTGACCAAACACTGATGGTAGAAACCGACACTGACCAAACACTGATGGTAGAAACCGACACTGACCAAACACTGATGGTAGAAACCGACACTGACCATACACTAATGGTAGAAACCGACACTGACCATACACTAATGGTAGAAACCGACACTGACCATACACTGATGGTAGAAACCGACACTGACCATACACTGATGGTAGAAACCGACACTGACCATACACTAATGGTAGAAACCGACACTGACCATACACTGATGGTAGAAACCGACACTGACCATACACTGATGGTAGAAACCGACACTGACCATACACTGATGGTAGAAACCGACACTGACCATACACTGATGGTAGAAACCGACACTGACCATACACTGATGGTAGAAACCGACACTGACCATACACTGATGGTAGAAACCGACACTGACCATACACTGATGGTAGAAACCGACACTGACCATACACTGATGGTAGAAACCGACACTGACCATACACTGATGGTAGAAACCGACACTGGCCATACACTGATGGTAGAAACCGACACTGGCCATACACTGATGGTAGAAACCGACACTGACCATACACTGAAGGTGGAAACCGACACTGACCATACACTGATGGTAGAAACCGACACTGACCATACACTGATGGTAGAAACCGACACTGACCATACACTGATGGTAGAAACCGACACTGACCATACACTGATGGTAGAAACCGACACTGACCATACACTGATGGTGGAAACCGACACTGACCATACACTGATGGTGGAAACCGACACTGACCATACACTGATGGTGGAAACCGACACTGACCATACACTGATGGTAGAAACCGACACTGACCATAAACTGATGGTAGAAACCGACACTGACCATAAACTGATGGTAGAAACCGACACTGACCATACACTGATGGTGGAAACCGACACTGACCATAAACTGATGGTGGAAACCGACACTGACGATACACTGATGGTGGAAACCGACACTGACCATACACTGATGGAGGAAACCGACACTGACCATACACTGATGGTGGAAACCGACACTGACCATACACTGATGGTGGAAACCGACACTGACCATACACTGATGGTGGAAACCGACACTGACCATACACTGATGGAGGAAACCGACACTGACCATACACTGATGGAGGAAACCGACACTGACCATACACTGATGGAGGAAACCGACACTGACCATACACTGATGGTGGAAACCGACACTGACCATACACTGATGGAGGAAACCGACACTGACCATACACTGATGGTGGAAACCGACACTGACCATACACTGATGGAGGAAACCGACACTGACCATACACTGATGGAGGAAACCGACACTGACCATACACTGATGGTAGAAACCGACACTGACCATACACTGATGGTAGAAACCGACACTGACCATACACTGATGGTGGAAACCGACACTGACCATACACTGATGGAGGAAACCGACACTGACCATACACTGATGGTAGAAACCGACACTGACCATACACTGATGGTAGAAACCGACACTGACCAAACACTGATGGTAGAAACCGACACTGACCATACACTGATGGTAGAAACCGACACTGACCAAACACTGATGGTGGAAACCGACACTGACCATACACTGATGGTGGAAACCGACACTGACCATACACTGATGGAGGAAACCGACACTGACCATACACTGATGGAGGAAACCGACACTGACCAAACACTGATGGTGGAAACCGACACTGACCATACACTGATGGTGGAAACCGACACTGACCATACACTGATGGTGGAAACCGACACGGACCATACACTGATGGTGGAAACCGACACTGACCATAAACTGATGGTGGAAACCGACACTGACCATACACTGATGGTGGAAACCGACACTGACCATACACTGATGGTGGAAACCGACACTGACCATACACTGATGGAGGAAACCGACACTGACCATACACTGATGGTGGAAACCGACACTGACCATACACTGATGGTGGAAACCGACACTGACCATACACTGATGGTGGAAACCGACACTGACCATACACTGATGGAGGAAACCGACACTGACCATACACTGATGGAGGAAACCGACACTGACCATACACTGATGGTGGAAACCGACACTGACCATACACTGATGGAGGAAACCGACACTGACCATACACTGATGGAGGAAACCGACACTGACCATACACTGATGGCGGAAACCGACACTGACCATACACGGATGGAGGAAACCGACACTGACCATACACGGATGGTGGAAACCGACACTGACCATACACTGATGGTGGAAACCGACACTGACCATACACTGATGGTGGAAACCGACACTGACCATACACTGATGGTGGAAACCGACACTGACCATACACTGATGGAGGAAACCGACACTGACCATACACTGATGGAGGAAACCGACACTGACCATACACTGATGGTGGAAACCGACACTGGCCATACACTGATGGTGGAAACCGACACTGACCATACACTGATGGTGGAAACCGACACTGACCATACACTGATGGAGGAAACCGACACTGACCATACACTGATGGAGGAAACCGACACTGACCATACACTGATGGTGGAAACCGACACTGACCATACACTGATGGTGGAAACCGACACTGACCATACACTGATGGTGGAAACCGACACTGACCAAACACTGATGGTGGAAACCGACACTGACCAAACACTGATGGTGGAAACCGACACTGACCATACACTGATGGTGGAAACCGACACTGACCATACACTGATGGTAGAAACCGACACTGACCATACACTGATGGTAGAAACCGACACTGACCAAACACTGATGGTGGAAACCGACACTGACCATACACTGATGGTGGAAACCGACACTGACCATACACTGATGGTGGAAACCGACACTGACCATACACTGATGGTGGAAACCGACACTGACCATACACTGATGGTGGAAACCGACACTGACCATACACTGATGGTGGAAACCGACACTGACCACTGATGGTGGAAACCGACACTGACCATACACTGATGGTAGAAACCGACACTGACCAAACACTGATGGTGGAAACCGACACTGACCATACACTGATGGTGGAAACCGACACTGACCATACACTGATGGTGGAAACCGACACTGACCATACACTGATGGTAGAAACCGACACTGACCATACACTGATGGTGGAATCCGACACTGACCATACACTGATGGTAGAAACCGACACTGACCATACACTGATGGTAGAAACCGACACTGACCATACACTGATGGTAGAAACCGACACTGACCATACACTGATGGTAGAAACCGACACTGACCATACACTGATGGTAGAAACCGACACTGACCATACACTGATGGTAGAAACCGACACTGACCATACACTGATGGTGGAAACCGACACTGACCATACACTGATGGTGGAAACCGACACTGACCATACACTGATGGTGGAAACCGACACTGACCATACACTGATGGTGGAAACCGACACTGACCATACACTGATGGTGGAAACCGACACTGACCATACACTGATGGCACTTGGGTCCTAAACTCTGAAGACACTCATCTAGTGTTTTGTGTATGTGAACAGATGTGGACATTTGAATGAAGCCAAAAAGGAAACTAACTACAGTAAAAAGTAATAAAAAAGGTTGTAAAATAGCAATAAATAACACCCTTTCCTCCCAAAATTATTTTTTTAAATAAACATATCCTGCATCCCTGCATACGGAAGAGTTCAATCTACCACAATATCAGACTGAGAAATGTGGCAGGATCTAGGCAGGCCTTACACCGTGTGGTCCTCCTCTTCCATGTCTGAGCAAACCACACTTCTACCTGGGTCCATTATCATCTATCAAAATAAACTATTTAAGCCAAGCAGTAAATGCTGTAAGGAAAAGGAGAATCAGAATGCCAGAATTGCTGTTTTTGGGTTGCCACAAACAATGCAAAACAAAGTGATCCAGAAGTCTTATGTAACCAGAATGGTACGAATAAAAACTGCAGATCAGTTCGCAAAATATGAGCCCCCATATAGCGCCATCAGAAACAGAATAGAGTGTGGGACTCAGAAAATAGCGTCAGAAACAACAGGGTTTTTATAAATGTCTTTTTTTTACACCTCTGAAATAATAATAAAAAGGAGTTTGGCTTCGCGGTCATCGTACTGAGCGGGAGACATTTCTACAGCACAAATGGCAGAATTACGGTTTTACTTTCCAGCATTTTCGCACTCCTTCTTTCCCCGGTTTTCAGTATATTGTACAGGAATTGAATGGTGGCCTTCAAAACTAGAACTTGTCCCACAAAAAAAAAAAGACACCCTCAAATGGCTAGATCAATGGTAAAAGGCCAGGGTAAGTTCTGGGAAGAAGAAAAGGAAAAAAAGACAAAGCGAAACAATTAAACATGGTGGAAAGAGTTGATAGAAAGAGGGGAGAATGATTATGTCAACTCCAAAACGCTGAAAGATGTGTTCATATCTGAGGCCATTCTGAAGCCTGCAGGGGGCAGCACCGTACTCCATCTGCACGGGGCAGCACCGTACTCCATCTGCAGGCGGCAGCACCGTTCCCCATTTGCAGGAGGCAGCACCGCACTCCATCTGCAGGCGGCAGCACCGTTCCCCATCTGCAGGGGGCAGCACCGTACTCCATCTGCAGGGGGCAGCACCGTACTCCATCTGCAGGGGGCAGCACCGTACTCCATCTGCAGGGGGCAGCACCGTTCCCCATCTGCAGGGGGCAGCACCCATCCCCATCTGCAGGGGGCAGCACCGTACTCCATCTGCAGGGGGCAGCACCGTACTCCATCTGCAGGGGGCAGCACCGTTCCCCATCTGCAGGGGGCAGCACCCATCCCCATCTGCAGGGGGCAGCACCGTTCCCCATCTGCAGGGGGCAGCACCGTACTCCATCTGCAGGGGGCAGCACCGCACTCCATCTGCAGGGGGCAGCACCCATCCCCATCTGCAGGGGGCAGCACCGTTCCCCATCTGCAGGGGGCAGCACCCATCCCCATCTGCAGGGGCAGCACCGTTCCCCATCTGCAGGGGGCAGCACCCATCCCCATCTGCAGGGGGCAGCACCGTACTCCATCTGCAGGGGGCAGCACCGTACTCCATCTGCAGGGGGCAGCACCCATCCCCATCTGCAGGGGGCAGCACCGTTCCCCATCTGCAGGGGGCAGCACCCATCCTCATCTGCAGGGGCAGCACCGTTCCCCATCTGCAGGGGGCAGCACCCATCCCCATCTGCAGGGGGCAGCACCGTACTCCATCTGCAGGGGGCAGCACCGCACTCCATCTGCAGGGGGCAGCACCCATCCCCATCTGCAGGGGGCAGCACCGTTTCCCATCTGCAGGGGGCAGCACCCATCCCCATCTGCAGGGGGCAGCACCGTTCCCCATCTGCAGGGGGCAGCACCGTTCCCCATCTGCAGGGGGCAGCACCCATCCCCATCTGCAGGGGGCAGCACCCATCCCCATCTGCAGGGGGCAGCACCGTACTCCATCTGCAGGGGGCAGCACCGTACTCCATCTGCAGGGGGCAGCACCGCACTCCATCTGCAGGGGGCAGCACCCATCCCCATCTGCAGGGGGCAGCACCGTTCCCCATCTGCAGGGGGCAGCACCCATCCCCATCTGAAGGGGGCAGCACCGTTCCCCATCTGCAGGGGGCAGCACCCATCCCCATCTGCAGGGGGCAGCACCGTACTCCATCTGCAGGGGGCAGCACCGTACTCCATCTGCAGGGGGCAACACCGCACTCCATCTGCAGGGGGCAGCACCCATCCCCATCTGCAGGGGGCAGCACCGTTCCCCATCTGCAGGGGGCAGCACCCATCCCCATCTGCAGGGGGCAGCACCCATCCCCATCTGCAGGGGGCAGCACCCATCCCCATCTGCAGGGGGCAGCACCGTTCCCCATCTGCAGGGGGCAGCACCCATCCCCATCTGAAGGGGGCAGCACCGTTCCCCATCTGCAGGGGGCAGCACCCATCCCCATCTGCAGGGGGCAGCACCGTACTCCATCTGCAGGGGGCAGCACCGTACTCCATCTGCAGGGGGCAACACCGCACTCCATCTGCAGGGGGCAGCACCCATCCCCATCTGCAGGGGGCAGCACCGTTCCCCATCTGCAGGGGGCAGCACCCATCCCCATCTGCAGGGGGCAGCACCCATCCCCATCTGCAGGGGGCAGCACCGTTCCCCATCTGCAGGGGGCATCACCGTCCCCAGTCTCCAGGGGGCAGCACCGTTCTCCATCTCCAGGGGGCAGCACATCTGGCTAGGGCTGATAATTTGCCAGTCTTGAGCTTTTCTTTCCCGTCAGACATCTGAGGGCTAATAATAATAGACTGTGGACCGGTCCAACCTTCTCTCCGTGCAGAGGAGCGGACTCCGCAGAATGTCTCACTATGCATATTATCTTCTGTTTTGCGCTAATGCCTGCAAAACTACATTTCCCACAGTACTTTGTGCTAGGATAAGTGGGCGGGGCGAAGAACGATGGGCGGAGCCGTAAATGGGATGGAGCGGGAGTGTTGTTCACGTAAAATGTGAAGGGGCGTGTCCAGGAAGGAAGAGGGGCGGGGCCTGACGTGAAGGGCGATCCGTTCCCGGTGATGACGTTACTGCTGTGGATGACGTCAGCTAGCTGGAGGATTCTCAGGGAATGCGCGCACACAGGTCCGCGTTCGCGACGCTTCCATCGGGCCTGGGGAAGGGGGGGTGTCGCTACGCCGCCATTACTGGAGAGAGCCGGAGCGGCGCGGAGGGATCGGCGGCTGCAGGGGCAGAGCAGCGCGGCCCGGGATAGCGGAGGAGCAGTGCTGGGGACACGACGGGACATGAGACCGCTGCACAGGTGAGGAGAGGCGGCACGGCGGAGGCAGGCCGGGGCTGTCAGGAGCTGCCGGGGCGGACATCACCGAGCTGTGGCTGCCGCTAGGCGTCCTGTCTGCACCCGGAGGATGCGTAGAAGTTCTCGCTGGCACAGTGCGGGGCCGGTGTGTGAGCTGTGGATCAGCCGGTGTGATGCGGGAGACAGCTGTGAGATGCTGAGGCCAGAGGTGACCCGGGGGGCCGGGGTGAGGCCCCCACTCTGCCATCCCAGCCAGCCTGTGGGGGGTATGCTGCCTCTCTGTGCGGCCCAGGGGTGCACCCCCCTCTCCCCGGTAGGGTGCCGTGCAACCCACCCCGATACAGTACTCTGCACCCACCACTACGGAGCGGTGCAACACCTCCTCCTCCCGCTACGGTACTGTGCACCCCCCCCAAACGGTACGGTGCACCCCACACACACACTATGGTACTGTGCACGCCTCCCCAACGGTACGGTACTGTGCACCCCCCCCAAACGGTACGGTGCACCCCACACACACACTATGGTACTGTGCACGCCTCCCCAACGGTACGGTACTGTGCACCCCCCCCAAACGGTACGGTGCACCCCACACACACACTATGGTACTGTGCACGCCTCCCCAACGGTACGGTACTGTGCACCCCCCCCAAACGGTACGGTGCACCCCACACACACACTATGGTACTGTGCACGCCTCCTCAACGGTACGGTACTGTGCACCCCCCCCAAACGGTACGGTGCACCCCACACACACACTATGGTACTGTGCATGCCTCCTCAACGGTACGGTACTGTGCACCCCCCCAAACGGTACGGTGCACCCCACACACACACTATGGTACTGTGCACGCCTCCCCAACGGTACGGTACTGTGCACCCCCCCAAACGGTACGGTGCACCCCACACACACACTATGGTACTGTGCACGCCTCCCCAACGGTACGGTACTGTGCACCCCCCCAAACGGTACGGTGCACCCCACACACACACTATGGTACTGTGCACGCCTCCCCAACGGTACTGTGCTGTGCACCCACACACACTGATATTGTGCACCTATCCCACCACCCCAACTATGGTACTGTCAACCACCACTACGGTACGGTGCAACACCCCCTACTCCCGCTACGGTACTGTGCACCCCCCACTACGGTCCGTTTTGGTACTGTGCAGCCCCCACTACGTTACAGTACTGTGCACCCTCCACTACGGTCCGTTTTGGTACTGTGCAGCCCCCACTACGTTACAATACTGTGCACCCCCCACTACGGTCCGTTTTGGTACTGTGCAGCCCCCACTACGTTACAGTACTGTGCACCCCCCACTGAGGTCCGTTTTGGTACTGTGCAGCCCCCACTACGTTACAGTACTGTGCACCCCCCACTGAGGTCCGTTTTGGTACTGTGCAGCCCCCACTACGTTACAGTACTGTGCACCCCCCACTACGGTCCGTTTTGGTACTGTGCACCCCCCACTACGATCCGTTTTGGTACTGTGTACCCCCCACCCCCACTGCGTTCTGTTGCCCGACAGCATATTGCCACTGTAATTCTCCAGCATCAGTAAGAGGACGTCAGCCCCCTGCACCGCCAGGGCACCAGGACCCCCCCCTCTAATCCCCGCTGCCAGATGGCTTTGTGCAGCCGGTGATTGTACGTGGAGGAATTAGGCGGAATCTGCGGACAGTAACCATTTCATGGCAGCGATAGTTGTGCTGCTGTGTGCCCTGCCTTATATACACCTGAACGCCGGGGTACAGTGCTGGGCCCGTGCACCGTTATACCCCTAGCTCAGATTTGTATGGAGGGGAAGGGGTGTCTACTGGCTGAAAACCTGCAGATTGGGGGGTACCGTTGATGGCGCAGTGGGTGACATGTCACCAAGAGTACAGTGTCCCAGCATCACACCCGGGTGGCATTGCCCCCAATACGTGGTCAGCAGCAGGGTCCGCGGCCGTCATCTGCACGGAGCTTGTATGTTCTCTTTCCAGGGGTGCTGGTGTCTCCTCCCACATTCCTAGAATGCACAGAGGCATCCTATGAAGCCCACCCTCCATCAGACATCACAGACTGGTGGGAATGGGGAGAATGTTTGTACCGTGCCGCGGAATATGTGAGCGCTATAGTGGGTCAGTAAGCTGTCAGCATGTGCCCTGCTCATTTCCTGATTGGGGTTCGTGGACAGGGTGGATATTTTATTTGCCCCCAATCAATATTTCACTCATCCATAGAGGCACTTTCTACTTGTTCCAGAAGGGCACCAGTCCGCTACCAACCCTGCGTGCCCCATACACATGGCTGGCCTGGGGGTCCCACCTTGGTCCATGTGCCAGGCTGTGACGTCTTCTTTCTCCACGGCTGGTGACTCACCGAAGGTTCTTGCTTTGGTTGCGGTCACTTCCTCTATTGCTGCTGCAGTGAAAGCTGCACTGAGGTTACGGATTACTATTTGCTTTATGATTTCCCACATCGCTGCCACGGCCAGCACTCTCGGGGTTAACCCCAATGGCCCGCTTGTGGCCATATATTTAATCTTGGTGCAGAAGGAAAGTGTCAAAGTCCAGAGCAGATCAGATACTGAATACTGGACCTGTGCGCCAGGAATCCCCCTTCCCAATCGCTCATCACCCCTTAGTGGCAGAGCACACTGTGGATTTTGCCTATGGAGTTGGACGCAGATAATCCGCAGCAAAATGGATGAGATTTTACCTAATCTTATCCACCCACTGAGTAAAGCAAAGTTTTCATTGGAGAATAACGTCCAGTGTGGCCGGAAATCTGCAGGTTGCGGATCAGATGGCCGTGAAGTGCGGTAGATCCGGGTGTGTGAACGCACCTCTAAACGTCCTGGCGGCTGCATATTTTTCTGCTAGCGATCTGTGATGTCCGGAGCGTGCCCATCTGGCCAGCGCTGTCATTAGGAGCTTTTTGTGGTTGTTCGTTTTCTGCTCCACAAATCCGCCATGTGTAGAACATCTGATAATCGGCAGCATGCCCTAAATTCCCGGCGGGTGCCCTCTACAGCGTGCCCTAAATTCCCGGCAGGTGCCCTCTGCAGCGTGCCCTAAATTCCCGGCAGGTACACTCTGCAGCGTGCCCTAAATTCCCGGCAGGTACCCTCTGCAGCGTGCCCTATATTCCCGGCGGGTACCCCCTGCAGCGTGCCCTAAATTCCCGGCGGGTACCCCCTGCAGCGTGCCCTAAATTCCCGGCGGGTGCCCTCTGCAGCGTGCCCTAAATTCCCGGCAGGTGCCCTCTGCAGCGTGCCCTAAATTCCCGGCAGGTACCCTCTGCAGCGTGCCCTAAATTCCCGGCAGGTACCCTCTGCAGCGTGCCCTAAATTCCCGGCAGGTACCCTCTGCAGCGTGCCCTAAATTCCCGGCAGGTACCCTCTGCAGCGTGCCCTAAATTCCCGGCAGGTACCCTCTGCAGCGTGCCCTAAATTCCCGACAGGTGCCCTCTGCAGCGTGCCCTAAATTCCCAACAGGTGCCCTCTGCAGCGTGCCCTAAATTCCCGACAGGTGCCCTAAATTCCCGGCAGGGTACCCTCTGCAGCGTGCCCTAAATTCCCGACAGGTGCCCTCTGCAGCGTGCCCTAAATTCCCGACAGGTGCCCTGAATTCCCGGCAGGTGCCCTCTGCAGCGGGGGTTTGTCCCATCATATGTGACCTTGGTGAGAGTCTAAGTTTCTGCTCAGAACAAAGCCTGACCAGTTACTAACAAGAAACACCTATTTATTTCATATTTGACTGCAAGAACGCTGCTGTGCCCAAACTATATTGTATTGGAGGTGATGGCGATGGAACCTTTCCCATTTGTTTATTTTCTTTTGACATCACTTTTTTTTTACCACTAGTTAATGGGTAAAATTGCAAAGTGTCTAAAAACCATCAACTTTGCAATTTACCCCTTATATATCTTCTGAAAGCGGAGTGATTTTTAATCCTATTGTTTACTGCCCGTTGCCAAGGTTACCTCAATAGTCTTGATGGCAGTGGCCCATCTCCTAGGTAAGGAGCACAGCATTTGCAAGCTGTTTTTTGACGTCGGCCGGATCCCTGCTACAGCGGCTCAGCGCGCGTCACTCAGACCAGCGGTGCAAACACTCTGCAGGTCCAAACTGTCGAGAGGGCATTTCGTCTCCCGTTAAGTGGAAGGTCGGTGACTCCTGAAATTACATTTTGAGAGTGACTTAAGAATTATAAAGTAGGCTGTTTTTTTTTTTTGTTTTTTTTATTAAATGAATGCAGCTGCTTAATGATGCATTATTTCATTGATAACGCCAATGCTTTTTTGAGTATTTTTATAAAAAAAAAATTCCTATGTCAGTATAGCATCACGTATATTTTGCTCACTTGTAGAGACTGGCCTGTTGCTAGGCAACGCTAACGGTTGCCATAGGTAGAGGGCAGGTATGGCGCATGGTGTGTAAACTTCTGTGATTCCTCAAGTCTTTACACTAAGGATCTGTGATCAATAGATATAATATAGATTTCTCTCTTTTTGACCCAAAGTATACGTCTGTGCCCCGATTGTGCGACAGCAGTGCAGTGAAATAGCCTCTACATTGCCAGAGGCAAGGGCGACCACACTGTTGGTGCAAGCTGTGCAACCACGTAGGGACCCAAGAGGTCGGGGGCTGCTAACACCTCCAAAGCAGGTGGGATCTTTGCAATTGGGCAGAGAAAGAGGACCAAGTCAGTTGGCCATGACGCGGGCGGGTTACGCACAGCTCCGTATTCTGACCACTGCTACATCTACAGGACAGTAAACGAGGATTGTATCAAAACTACAGCAAGCAGCCCAGTAAGTGATACATTGCTGGAATTGGACTCTTCTCTTCCCCTACGTCGTGCTGCTCTCAGATTTTATAGCAAACACCTGCTGACAGATTCTCTACAAAAAGCAAATCAGATCCTTACTTACAGGACTCCACCATTCCCTGCTACTGCTACTCGTGTTCCCCCGCGGGTCTCTTCTCTTCCTCCTGTAGGGGTAGTCACATGATTTGTGTTGACCGTCAGCAGCAACTGATGGGCTGCAGTTGTCAAGTGCCTTCCAAGCCCAAGATCCCATAATGTAATGGCCCATACTGTAAAGTTGTGGTCGTTATTACTGTGGAATCTTAGATGATCCCCGGAACTGTATTGACTAATGTCCCGATAAGATGCAGGCTTGTACTGCCTGGACGCCATCTTTGTCCAGCCCTGATGGATGCTGTAGGGTGAAATGCATGAGTCCCGGTAACCTTGGTATCCCTTGCATAGCTCCTAGGTGTGGGGAGGGCGCTTGGCACCGGTCTGATATTGACACTCTGCAGATCTTGCACACGCCGCTTCGGTCAGTCTATGCTGCAGATAGATTTTGCAGCGTTTGCAGGAGATTTTCTGCTGGTGAATACACAATGTACAGTCCCCTGTGGTTTCTGACTATAGGAACTTTTCTTATGCGCCCGAGTGTGATACAACACAAACGTGATCGGTGTGGAGTCACCCTGAGAGCGTCCCTATAGACTAGAGACACATGTACAGTGAGTATGGAAAGTATTCAGACCCCTTTAAACTTTTCACTCTTTGTTTCATTGCAGCCATTTGGTAAATTCAAAAAAGTTCATTTTTCCTCATTAATGTACACTCTGCACCCCATCTTGACTGAAAAAAAAAAACAGAAATGTAGAAATGTTTGCTAATTTATTAAAAAAGAAAAAACTAAATATCACATGGTCACAGGGTGGATTTGATTTAAATCTAACTGATTTAAATCACGATTTAAATCACTAGTCAGTAAGGCTTGATTTAAATCAGTGACTTAAATCAAAGTTTCTACCTAAACTAGTTCTTGCTACTTTAACATGCAAGTAGATGAAGATTTTTAGAATCTCTTTTTATATTACTTTTTTCTCCCCAGTTTAATGGGTTAATCATTCATATTTGGACACCACTGTTCTGTTGTACTTAGGAAGGAGAAAAATAATCCTGACCTTAATAACAATTTAAATAGATTTATTCAACTGAAGCAATAACAACATTACAGCATAAGTTATTTGCTTAAACAAACATCCATGTTTGTTAACTACTTTGGCTAAACAAAATATATATATATTTTAAGAAACTTAGACTGTCAGCCCAGCCGACACATGAAAAACTTAAATACTACTGTCCCTGCTGTCCTCTGTAGCTCACTTGTCGTCATCATCATCATCATCTTCTTCTTTGTTCCTATTCATAATCTGGAAAAGAAAAACAAGCTTTCCTGCTTTATTGGGTCCCAACCGATTTCTCAATTTAGAATGAATGAGTCCAAAGGAAGAGAATATTCTTTCAACGCCTGCAGAAGAAGCTACTGCTGTTAAAAGTGAAATCATTACTTGAACAGTCTCTAAATCCAAGCGCTTAAGTGACTTCCACCAGTTTACTGGTGTGACCATACTTAAAATATCTTCAGCAAACATATATTTCTTGAGTGGTTCCCCCTTAGCTCTGAAGTTTATTATAGTTGGCATTAAAGATGGATGATTGCTGGATACCCATGTCATAGCTAACTCCTCTTCCTCAGCACTTAGGTTTTGACCCTGATATTGGATATTGACAATATTTGCCAAAAACTGAGCTGGAGTCAGTGCTTGTCCCATTCGTTTGTTTACTGCTTGTAATTTAATTCTGTCCATGTGTAGTTCTGTTTTTAAGTGTTCACTCAGTTCCTTCCAAATTTCAACAGCATCCGCAATAAAACAGCTATTTTTCTGTATTTTGTTTAAAGCTTGAGAGATGGGTTTCAGGAAGCTCAGCATATGTTCAACATTTCTCTTAAGCCCAATGTTGAGGATTTTGGCCGTGACAGTGCCATCTATTTTATCTCGATTTTCTTCACAAAGTGTCATCAGAATAGGCCAGTTTTTGATATACTGCTCAAAACAGTCCACCACAGAGTTCCATCTAACATCTTGTGGGAGCGTTAGCTTGGTTCCACCCATCCTTTTCAGAGCTGCTGCAGCAAAATGATTATTACGGAAGTATTTAGCAATTTCAACAACATTAGCCTTTATTTCTGGAACACTTAAGTCTTTGGCTAAGAGGTGCAGCAAATGAGCACTGCAACCATATGTTATTAGCAGCTTTGTATTCCCTCCCTGCTCTTCTAAATCTCTTCTCATCTTGGATACGTTTGCAGCATTGTCAGTGACCAAACTGCGTACTAGACATTTGAATTTTTGTTCACATGTCGTTATAGCTTTTACTGCCACTTCTTGTAAGTATTCTGCTGTGTGTGCATTTCCTGACGTATCAGTTGTTTGTGCAAGGAAGACTTTACCTTCTTCTGTTGTTATACAAGCACATACAATAGGATCATTGTGGACATTACTCCACCCATCAATACTTAGGTTAACAATTTTACCCTCCAGAGCTGTTGCACATTGCTCCATTTTTCTGTCATACACTTGATCCAGCAGTTTCCCTGCAACATCAGCTCTGCTGGGGGGACTGTATCCTGGTCTCAGTGACTGAACCATATTAATGAAATGTGGGTTCTCAGTCAGACGGAAAGAAGAGTTTGTTGCATAAATAAACTGGGCAATTTTTTCATCAATCAACTCTTTTTCTAATCTGCTAGTTCTTATCACAAACCTATCTATGGTGGTTCCAGGAGGTAAAGGTTTTTTCTTCCTTTTGGGTGATGGTGATATGTGGCTGTGGGTGTCTGATGATGATGCTGCTGCTGCTGCTAATGAAGCACTATACTGGATGGATAACTCTGAAACTGTAGAACAGGATGATGGTGATCTTGGAGGTGGATAGTTTCCAGAATCCATGAATTCCCCTAAACAAAAAAAAGTCAATGCTGTTATTTTATTGTTTATACAATTTCTGCTTATTGTACACAACACATCACTGCCCCTGCCCCAAAAGGAATATTTGTTTTTCTTCATAACTGTACCAAATGACAGTAACATGCAGTAATAATAAGAAATATAATTTTTCTCACACATGACAGTTCAGTCTTTAGAAATAGGATGCAATAAAAATGTTTACCAACCTGAAGATCCTGCCTGTTCAGAAGTGTTTCTTTGGTCATCTTCATCACTGCACTTCTCATGATGTTGCCTCATTCGCGCCACCAGGCCTTGCATCTCTTTGTTGCATCGTTTGCATTTTGCACGCATGCCTGCCTTACCGATAGGCGAAGGAGCTTCATTAAAATATTCCCAAACTGGGTCTCTTTTACGGCCTGCTGCCATTATAAGGAAAGAATGTAATAAACCTCAGATCGTACACACAAACAGATCCAGACTTGTCTGTCTGTGGCTATGCTGCAGTATTGTGCTCAAAGTTTCACTTTCATTTTCTTGTCTGCTTGCCCTTCCTCCTCCTCACACTTAAGGCCCTTTTACATTTAGCGATGCACCAGCGATCCGACCAGCGATCCGACCCGGTCAGGATCGCTGGTGCATCGCTAAATGATCGCTAGTGAGCTTTCACACAAAGATCTCACAGCGATGCAGCAGCGACGCAGCGCACGATACTTACCATTCACACACAGCGATCCTGCGTCCTCCCGCCCGCCTCCACGCGTCTCTCGTCGTCACAGCAGGAAGTCTCAGCAGGAAGCGCCCGACGAGAAATGGAGCCGGACATTCTCGCGCGATCAGCGATGGACAGCGGGGGGAGCCGGTCGCTGGTAAGTATCACACATAGCGATATCGCTAGCAATATCGCTATAACGTCACAAAACCAGTGACGTTTTAGCGATATTGCTAGCGATATCGCTTAGTGTAAAACCCCCTTTAGATTCACATTCTTCTTGTGTTGTGCAGATCTTTTCCACTCCAAACAATCAAACATATTGTCTAACTTCTTGGACTTGGCACTGAAGGGGTTGATTCTGTATTCATAGGTTTGTAGAACAATAGGATTAAGGTCTTTTTCTCAACTCTGTTCATGTTGTAACATTTTTGCCGTGAAGAAGAGGCTGGGACCTCTGCGGAGTCAAATTCAGTTTTGAGAACTGCGTAAGTAAAGCGAGCGTCTGTGATAATATAGGAGAGAAACTGCCCACTAATCCTACAGAAACCTCTGGAAGAGCATGGCATTGTGAATGTTACACATATACAGCCTTTATTCTACTGAGTTAAACAACTCAGCTTTATCTCATGATGGAAGAACCTTTGGATGGTAAAATATTTTCCTCAAAAAGCAGTTTATTGAAAAAAATCCGATTTAAATAAAAAAATCCGATTTTTTTTTTTTTTTAAAAAAACATTGATTTTTATCCACCCTGCATGGTCATAAGTATTCAGACCCTTTGTTCTGTATTGAGTAGAAGCACCCTTTTGAGCTACTACAGCCATGAGTCTTCTTGGGAATGATGTAACAAGTTTTTCACACCTGGATTTGGGGATCCTTCGCCATTCTTCCTTGCAGATCCTCTCCAGTTCCATCAGGTTGGATGGTGAATGTTGCACATATTTTCAGGCACCCTTTGTATCGCAGATTTATTTCAAGGATCTTGCTCCGGTTTAGGGTATGTGCACACGGTGCGGATTCTGCTGCGTTGTACAGTACCTTTATTTCCTATGGAAATAATAAAAACGCTGTGCACATGCTGCAGATTTTCCGCGGGTTACAATCCGCAGCATGTCAATTCTTTGTGCGGAATCCGCTGCGGTTTCCTACCTTCACCATTGTGAGGTGAGAAACCGCAGGGCAAAACCGCAGGCTAATCCGCAGGTCTTTTGACCTGCGGTTTTACCTGCGGATTTTACAAAATCCACAAGGAGAAATCCGCAGCACTAAAAACTACATGGGCACATAGCCTTAGTGAATGAAGGAAGCAACAAATACCTAGAGCTGCAAAAAAATCCCCATCAATTGCATATAAAATGAATGAATATGCGCATCATTATGCCATGTGTAACTTGTGCCTTCCCATTCAATATTCTTCAGCTCTCTTAATCTTTTTAAAGGGATTCTGTCACCATGTCTTTGCCATATAAATGGAGAGCATCACAATGTAGAGCTATAGACCCTGATTCCAGTGATGTGTCACTCACTGGGCTACTTCCTGTAGTTTTGATGAAATCACTGTTTTATCAGCAGAATTTATCATAGAGGATTAGTAAACCTGTTGCCCTGTAGTCCTCCATATAACTCCACACACACCACTGATTGGCAGCTTTGGTACACAAAAAGTGGCCAATCAGTGGTGTGGGCAGGGTTATACAGAGCTCAGCATTCAGAGAACTGCTAGATCTGCAGCAGATAAAGCAGGGATTTTATCAAAACTACAGAAGGGAGCCCAGTAAGTGACACATCACTGGAATCGGGGTCTAAACCCCTACATCATCTGGCTCTCAGATTGAGTAGCACCACCCTGGTGACAGATTCCCTTTAAAACCCTGAAAGTGCAAGGTTCTCTCATACAGGGAAGATGTGTATCTTTGTACTATGAGGTTCTCTCATAGTAATACTTCTCCTGGGCTTATTCTGTTTGGAAGTATCTAATTGAGCTGAAAGCGAATGCATGAATGATCTGGCTTCACAGATCAAATAACATTTTCATTATGCTCCTAGTCGTGTATTGGATTTGTTTTCTGCCTTGATAATTTTGGTTATTGTTTAACAGGTTGCTTGTAGCAGAAAGTTTTTTGCTTGAAAGGAAGGTTATGATTTACACTCAAATGTATTTTTTTTTTTTTTTGAATGGTATTGAAAAGGGCCATGTTCACACTTGGAGTATTTTGTCTCCGTATTTGTAAGCCAAAATCAGGAGTGGAACAATCAGAGGAAAAGTATAATAGAAACACGTCACCACTTCTGTATTTATCACCCACTCCTGGTTTCACACTTCAAATACAGGCTCTGAATCGTGGCCCAAACTCACATATGCTGAAGACACTGTTGAGTTCGGGTTAGAAAATGGTGGTCTGTTCCAGAAATATCAAACTTGGACCTTCGAAGCTGGCCCTAGAGGAATGCAATAGAAAAGCCTGGTGTATGTTCTGTCTTAGTGACGCGTGTCTAGACACCCATTGTCACCACAGCGAATTTTATGCTGACAGATCTCGCACATCTCCTGTTGCATACAGTTGTGCTCAAAAGTTTACATACCTGGGCAGAATTTTTGCTTTCTTGGCCTTTTTTCAGAGAATATGAATGTTAACACCAAAACTTTTTCTCCACTCATGGTTAGTGGTTGGGTGAAGCCATTTATTGTTAAACTACTGTGTTTTCTCTTTTTAAATCATAATGACAACCCAAAACATCCAAATGACGCTGATTAAAAGTTTACATACCCCATTTCTTAATACCGTGTATTGCCCCCTCTAACATCAATGACAGCTTGAAGTCTTTTGTGGTAGCTGTGGATGAGGTTCTTTATTTTCTCAGATGGTAAAGCTTCCCACTTTCTGGCAAAAAGCCTCCAGTTCCTGTAAATTCTTGGACTGTCTAGCATGAACTGCGTGCTTGAGATCTCCCCAGAGTGGCTCAATGATGCTGAGGTCAGGAGACTGAGATGGCCACTCCCGAACCTTCACTTTGTTCTGCTGTAGCCAATGACAGGTCAACTTGGCCTTGTGTTTTGGATCGATGTCATGTTGGAGCATCCAAGTACGTCCCATGCACAGCTTCCGGGCTGATGATTGCAAATTTGCCTCCAGTATTTGCTGATAATGTGCTGCATTCATCTTTCCTTCAACTTTGACCAAGTTTTCTGTGCCTTTGTAGCTCACACATCCCCAAAACATCAATGATCCACCTCTGTGCTTCACAGTAGGAATGGTGTTCCTTTCATCATAGGCCTTGTTGACCTCTCTCCAATTGTAACGTTTATGGTTGTGGCCAAAAAGTTAAATTTTGTTCTCATCAGTCCAAATTACCTTGTTCCAGAAGTTTTGAGACTTGTCTCTGTGCTGTTTTGCGTATTGTAGGTGAGATATTTTGTGGATTTGCACAGTAATGGCTTTCTTCTGGCGACTAGACCATGCAGCCCATTTTTTTTCAAAGTGCCTCCTTTATATGCATCTTGAAACAGACTGCTGATGTTATTTGTGGGTTTTTCTTTTCATCCCGAACAATTTTCCTGGCAGTTGTGGATGAAATTTTTGATGGTCTACCTAATTAACCTAACTGTTGTTTTGTTTTTAGAGTCCCTGATTTTCCATTTGTTAATCACAGTTTGAACACTGCTGACTGGCATTATGAATTCCTTGGATAACTTTTTGTATCCCTTTCCTGTTTTATACAGTTCAACTACCTTTTCCCATAGATCCATTGACAGTTCTTTTGCTTTCTGCATGACTCACAATCCAGAAACGTCAGTGGCTGCTTTAGTATCCATTCAAACCCATTTGTGTCAACTTATGTGCATATTATCAGGCCAAAATCACCAGGGTATGTGAACTTTTGATCAGGGTCATTTGAATGTTTTGGGTTGTCATTATGATTTAAAAAGAGAAAACACAGTAGTTTGACAATAAATGGCTTCACCCAACCACTAACCATAAGTGGAGAAAGTTTTGGTGTTGTCATTCATATTCTCTGAAAAAAGGCAAAGAAAGCAAAAATTCTGCTGGGGTATGTAAACTTGAGTACAACTCTGTGTTCTGTCTCCCCATTGGCAAGAAAAGTCTGTAGGCCGCCGAGCCTAAAGGTGCCCATACCCATTTCACATAGTCGTGGGCACAAACATGTATATCTCCCGACTTCCCCTAAGGCTAAGTGCCCACGTTGCAGAAAATTTCTGCACAAAAACCTGAATCCCTTCCCAGAAACCGCACCTATTTTTCCCGCGGAGGTTTTTGCGCATTTTTTGCGCGGTTTTGATGCGTTTTTTACCGCAGCGGTTTCTAAACGCATGGGAGAAGCCAAAACCGCGGAAAAATCCGCAAAATTAATGAGCATGCTGCGTTTTTTACCACAATGCGTTTTTTTCGCGGTAAAAAACGCATCAATGTGCACAAAAAGTGCAAAATGCATAGAAATGACTGTGCAGCTTATTTTTAGCGGTTTTATAGTGAAAACCGCGGTAAAAACCGCTAAAAAAATGCTGTGTGTGAACACAGCCTTACACATGAATGTTTGGCACATCTTACTCCCGCAGACTCTTCAGTACTGGTGCATAAAAGGTCCATCTTGATTAATCAACCCCTTTAGTTTTAGTGATCTCAGTGGGGAAAAATCCCTGTAGCACATGGTGCAGTTTATTTCCCATGGGTGAAAAAGAAGCAACATGTAATCTCCAAGCATTTCTGCTTCTAAAAATTCTCCAAATTGCACTGCCAGGTAAATTCACGCGGAAGAAACACCCCGTACATAACAAAGCATTAAAAAATATACAAAAAAGTTTTTTGTGTTTTTTTTAATTTTTTTTTTTTTTTAAGAAATGATTTTTTTTCTACCCCAAAGATCCATGTCAGAGTTTGAGTGAATGAAAAGCTAGTTGTTCTCTAAGGCCTGTTTCACACTTCCGTTTTTTCAAATCCGTCAAAATCCGTTGGTGTCCGTAAAAAAACGGATCCGCCATTTTTTTGCAGGATCCGTTTTTTTGTCCCATAGACTTCCATTAGTGGTTACCGCGGATCCGTCAAAAAAACGGATCCGTTTTTTTAAAACGGATCCGTTTGCATCAGTTTCCGTCAAAAAAACGGAAACGGATCCGTTTGGCGGACACAAAAACGGAAGTGTGAAACAGGCCTAAGGAAGCGTTTTACTTGGTAGTATTTTGGGAAGTGTTTTACATCCCGTAAGTATTTGTAAAGCAAAACTAGAAGTGCAGTACCAAAACATAATGAACCGATTTGTCTCTTCCTTATTTGTAGCCACTTCTAGAATTCCTTCAGTGCACATGCATAGTCATTTTACAAGGTTCTTTAAGGCTAAATGCTTGGATTTGCGTGCAGAAGATACAGTATCTTGGGAGGTTAGTATAGTGTGGTGCTTGAAAGTTTGTGAACCCTTCAGAATTTTCCAGATGTCTGTGTAAGTTTGACCCAGAAAGAAATCAGATTTTCTCACAAGTTCTAAAAGTATAGAAAGGGAACCAAAGAATATGAAGATCGGCCATTCCAAAACATTGTTCTTGCTTCACCTTTCTTTTGTAGACCGACTTGTGCATGTTGGGGCTTTTTCTTTCTGCATGACGACCCCCATTGTGATGAGATTTAGCTCTTGGACAAATGTCCTGACATTTTCTTCTGGAATTTGCAAATGAAATTCAAAATTAATTGTTCCGTTGATGATGGCATTTGTTCTGGTCCAGAATTTTTTTTTACAAACATAAAGCTTTTCATGTAAGCCAAAATATCTCTATTTTAGTTTCTTCTGTCCACAAAACATTGTTCTAGTAGCCTCCTAACATATGTGTGAACTCAAACAAACTGCAGCTAGGCAGCAATGTGCTGCTGTTCAGTGTCCTACTGATGGTGGTGTCACAAATTTAACATTAGCTAATATGAGTGAGGCCTTTAGTTTCTTAGAGTTTACCTTGAGTTCCTTTGTGACCTTGCAAAATAGTACACACCTTAAGCCCCCGATGTCCCAGAGATCCCACCAACGATCCGACATGATGGGATCTTTGGGACATCATTAGGCTGATCGCTGGTGAGCTGTCACATAGACAGCCCCAGCGATCAGGATCAGCGACGCTGGTTTCTAATGTAAACATCGGGTATCTAAGAGCCGCGCGACTTCTGGATACCCGCTGTTTACCTTGGAAACCAGTGTCCAGCGTCGCTGATTGCTGGTCTCTCGCTGCCACATGCAGCAATGCACGCTGGCCAGCAGAACAGCGATCGAAAAACGGCCCTGGCCGATGGCTGCATGATCAGCGATAACCAGCAGGGGGGCCGGTCTCTGATCCCTGTCACACACAGCGATCTCGCTGGCGCAAATATTGGTTGTCGAGATCAGACTTTGATATGTCACTGTTCTTTCTATAAAATAGGTCACCTACTCACACCTGATTGTCATCACATTGATTGAAAACATCAAATTTTAATTTCACCTTCAAATTATCTGCTAATTATGCTAATCCTAAAGGGTCACATACTTTTGCCACTGACAGACATGTGATACTGGATAATTTTCCTCATTTAATCAAGGAGTCGAATATTTTTTACTGTATTTTTCGGATTATAAGACGCACTTTTTCCCCAAAAATTTGGGGGGAAAATGGGGGGGTGCGTCTAATAATTGGAATATACCTTACCGGCCGCGGTGGAGCAGGTTCCCAGGGTCGCTGCGAGAGGAGGCAAGAGTGGAGCGTTGCTGCAGGCCACAGGCTGGGACGAGGGGGTGTTCCGATGTGTGACGCTGCGGGTGTTCAGTGGTGCAGGGGCTCTGCTGACATTTTGTGAAAGCCTGAAGCCCCAGCACTTCCATGGTTTACTATGCGGTGGACTCTGGGAAAATGGCTGCCAGGGGTGGCGCATGCCAGATGGAGATCTCAGCGCCAAGATCTCTGGTGGCCATTTTTCCAGAGTCCACCACATAGTAAACCATGGAAGAATCGGGGCATGGATTGTAAGAAGCACCACCATTTTAAGTGTTTTTTTTTCCCCTATTTTTCTCCTCAAAATTTGGGGTGCATCTTATAAACTGCGAAATACGGTACTTGTTTTTACTTTTTTTCTTTATTTACTTTTAAGACTTAGTGAAAATCTGATGTAGTTTTAGGTCACATTTATTCAGAGGTATATGGAAAATTCTAATCTGTTGGCAAACTTCTAAACACCATTGTACATTGTTTTTTTGTTTCTGCAAGGAACTTGATTCATTTAGCAGTTGTTGTCCAATAGTGGACAATCCCTATTAACTTGTAGGGTAGCTACCTCTAATAGGAGGTGCTAGAGAGCCAGTTTTCTTCCTCCAGGTTGTAGTTAAATTTGTGTAAGGATGCTGATAATAGAAAATTAGGATATGATGTCACTTTTTTAAGTTTAGTGCTCTAAATAATAGAGAACCGTGAAAATTTAACAAGTCCCGTGTTATGGAGAACCATTTAAAAGAAAAAGGGTATGTGCACGCAATGTATTTTAGACACTGATATACCCGCCGGGTTTCGTCAAAATAAAATGCTTCAGGAAAATGAAGTCAGTGTTTTTTCTTCAAGTTTTTTCTTTTTGGCTTCTTTTGCGCCGGGCTGTCTGTTTATTTATTTTTTTTTAAATATGTATGCATTGGTCAGTGGCTGAGAGATTGATTGTGGTTATGGCATAGTGAGGGATTGAGGGGGACAGCAACTTGAGTGAGTGGGGGGGCGGCTTCTTGTGGGGGCGGCTTCTCGGGGGGGGGCGGCTTCTTGTGGGGGCGGCTTCTCGAGGGTGTGAGGGGGGGTGGAATCTCGAGGGTGTGAGGGGGGACGGCTTCTCGAGGGTGTGAGGGGGGACGGCTTCTCGAGGGTGTGAGGGGGGACGGCTTCTCGAGGGTGTGAGGGGGGACGGCTTCTCGAGGGTGTGAGGGGGACGGCATCTCGAGGGATTGAGGGAGGCGGTATCTTGAGGTAGTGAGCGGAGACTGCATCTTGAAGGGGGTCGGCATCTTGAGGGATTGAGGGGGGCGGCATCATGCATGCTTTAGGTTAGTGTATGATGACGCAGCAGAGCTGTTTTGTGGAAGTAGAGAGCAGTGTTATTGCTGTGTGTGTGTTGGGGGGGGGGGGGGAGCCTGTACAGAGATGGAGGACGGGAGGGAGACACTGATAGAGCAGGGGATCCTCTACTGTAAAGCTCAATCTGCTCTTCATACAGCAGCTCACAGCTGGCAGAGGCTAAGCTCCGCCCCTGCTTCCTGTGATTGGTCTCTGCTCCTCTGTTACTTCATCTGACAACCTTCAGTGGACAGCACTGTACAGAAAAGGGCGACACCTAGTGGCTGACATGTCAGGGCATTGTTATATTTCCAGTAAATAGTGATTTACACATTTTCTATCTTAGGGTACCGTTTCACTTAGCGACGCTCCAGCGATCCCGACAATGATGCGACCTGGTAAGGATTGCTGGTGCATCGCTACATGGTCGCTAGTAAGCTGTCAAACAGACAGATCTATTCAGCGACGCAGCAACGATCCGGCGATCCGTATAACGACCTAGGTAGTCGTTGGGACCTTGTCACGCAGCAGCTTTTCTGACGACTCCCGCCTGCGTCCCTGAGTTCTGCGTCGCCAACGAGGTCGCTCTTCGGCATCAAACACAGCGATGCATGCTGGCCAGTGGGACACCAGCGATCAAAAAATGGCCCAGGACATTCAAGCACGATCAGCGATATCCAGCAGGGGGGCCGGTCACCGCTATGTGTCACATGTAGTGAGATCGCTGGCGAGGTCACAAAATCTGTGACGTTTCAGCGATCTCGCTAACGATTTCGATATGTGAGACGGGGCCTTTACACACTCCGCTCAGTGGCGATAAGGTTAGTGACATGATAATGGTCTTTTTCACAGCCGGTGGTATAGGTGCCTTTCTACAGGGAAAGACTGTGAAGAGGAATCTGCATTGTGGCCCTTCATTCTTAGGAATGGCGAGGGTCCTAGAGATTGGACATTGTGACATCCCATTACTGTGTGGCAGAGAGATATCTCCCTTTAACTAACTTGTTGTAAATAATAGAATTAGTGATGGTAATTGTTACTTTTAAAAGGAATCTGTCACCATGTTTTTACTATTCATTTTGGAGCAGCATAATTTAGGTACAAAGACCCTGATTCCAGCGATGTGTCCCTTACTGGGCTGTTTGCTTGTCATTTTGATAAAATCCCTGTTTTCTCTGCTGCATGTCTAGCTGCTCTCTGAATACTGAGCTGTGTCTAACCCCGCCCACACCACTGATTGGCAGCTTCCTGCCCATTAACAGTGCACACTGAAAGCTGCCAATCAGTGTTTGGGGTGGAATTGGACTACATGGCAGCAGGTTTACTAGACCTCTAGTGATCTGCAGATAAATCCAGTGATTTTATCACAATTACAGCAAGTAGTCCAGTAAGTGACACATTGTTGGAATCAGGGTCTCTGTCTCTACATTATGCTGCTCTCAGATTAGGTGGCAAAACCTGTAAGTAACTTGATACTGATAAATCCAATAGATATGTTTCTGTAGTAAGAAGAGGCTGTTGTTGGGCTCAGTTCACACCTGCTGTTTTTGCTTACTATAAACACTCCCAACTATTGCTTTGATAGAGAATAGGGCAGACACTGGCAGGATTCCGGAAAGGATACAGATCCTGAGCTCGTTAACCCTCCGTGTGCTGCTGCTGATCGTGACCATTATCCTGCTTAATATGCCAGGCAGTCCTCGGCGTTCATCAGCAGCCAGACTGCACGGGCATAATGTTAGCCTTGTTCCTGGGTTTCGGATTCCAGACATGCGTGGTGCTGTTGTAGGGCAGACTGTCAGCATTTTAATTGATGGTCCAACCTAAGATGCGAGGCAGAGGAAATCATGAAGACTGCTGTAGCTGAGAGGTTTTATCTATAGAAGGCTGATATATACTGACATCTATGAATGCCGTCACAATCGGGCATGAGCCTTTTAGATCCAAATCTGAATTGCCAAGAAGTAATGTCATTCCTTATACCCAATGACAGATTTCTTTATAATGGTATTTATCTTTATTTTTATAGCTCCAACATATTTTTCTGCACACAACAAATCGGAGGGTACATTTAATAAACAAATCTTTGTAGCCAAGGACTTAAAGGGATGGTCCTAAACGAATATTGATTTAAGCCCAATTTTTTTTTTTATATTGCAATAATCTAATAGCTTTTCCAATACTTCAATTAAAAAGTCCCTGCTGTTCCCTCTCTCTGCTTTATTTTTTTACCATCTGCCACTTTGGTGACACTTCATTTCAGAACACCCAGTGCACACCGGGATACTGGAATAGTCACACGAATCGTCATCAGGGGGCAGAGGCAGCAGTCACTGCTGCAGCCTCTGCCGCCACCCTGAAACGAAGTGTTATCTGTGACGTTCATTTCAAGGGCAGGGCTAGTCCAGGCTCTGTTGAACATGTGTCAGTTCAGTATAATCTCTCTAATCATTGTGCAGTTGTTTTTTTTTACAATTCAGTGACAGTTTGCTCCATCCCAGGTTATAATGAGAAGTGATGTAAGAGAGCGCACTGTCAGTGCGCATTGTAAGGCGAGAAAGTGGGAAGCAAAGAGCAGAAACCTGCCCGCAAACGGATGTCTGTTTTAGGACCGTGCGCTCTAAAGTGTAAAGCTATATAATGTGTGTGTATATATTATATTTTTATACAGTATATGCTGTCCTTAAATATCCTGCATATTGGTGGGAGTCCCATTCCGGAGACCCTCATCAAGTGATCCAAACACTGTCCTGTTATGCACACTTAATAATGTAGAAATGCTCAGCGCAATATATGGGCTCAGTAGAAAGGCTATAAGGCAGTACACCGCTCTGTGTGTGCACTCATGCAGGAGCTGGTCAGTTTGTGGCACAAAATGTATACATACACACACAAAAATGGAGTGAGGGCTCTGCACACAATGGCTTGCATTCTCTATGGAACTAAGGCGACCCTAAGGTTTGAGTGCTGGTATTGTACTTCTATGGTTCATCCTTCTTTTATAGAACAACTTAGTCTTTGTAAAGCTGCAAAAGATGGCCACCAGATAGCGTGTGTGCGCGCACAGGTATGAAGTGACTGAGCGCATAAAGTATACTGTTACATGAAGGTATTGGGTAATTAAATGTGGAAGTTTGGTTAGTGTAAAGATCTGTTTAGGCCATGAGTAATGGGGTTCAAGAGTAGAGTTGAGCGAATTTGTTCTGATTCGGTCGCTGAATCTGAATTTGCCTTATTCGAACTCTATTCGTGCCGAATGTATGTTGGCTGATCAGTTCCGACCATATTTGGTAATTTCTACTTCCTTTGACTGTAATGACGTTCAGCTATTTTCAACGAACATTGCAAAAACAATATTCGCTGATGATCGTATTCGATACCGAATCCGAACACATTCGCTCAACTCTATTTAAGAGGTAACGTTTCTCCTTGTAGAGCATGACAAGCCAAGCCTGGCATGTCAGTGAGGAGACTTATAGGCCATGCATGCTCCTCTGGGAAATGAAATGTGCAAATTGTGTCTCCAGAGAGGAAGAGGACTAGAACTCTAGTGCCAACTATTGGAAGCAGCGAACCCAAAAGTCAGTTTCGACCTTTTAACAAGCCTGGGAGAATGACTTGGGATAAAAACCAAACCATAATCTCAATTTCCAGACACGTTGTTGCCGCTCATCAATGCAAAGTATGATATCTGATTTGGCTAGGTGAGAGGCAGTGGACTGGGGTCTAAGGGATAACGTTTCTTGTGGAGAGTGCAAGCCAAGCCTGTCATGTCAGAGTGAGGAGACTTATAGGCCATGAGTAAAACACTCCTTGCAAATTATTCTGATTTAAAATAGATTCTAGAATGAATGGGCAACTAATGCAGTGACTGGCACAGTGTAGGGGGATCGGTGTATGAGCTGGACAGAGATATGAGTTTGGCTGCTGGATGGACAGATTGGAAATGAGCAGAGTTAGAGGAGGACAGATTAGTAATGAATTGCGACAGTCAAAACAAAAATGAAAAGTAATTTTTTGCTCTTTAAACAGTAAGAAAAGGGTGGATTCTAGAGATGCTTTGAGGTGCAGGTGGCATGAGTGTGATTGAGTATGGGGAGTGAAGGAAGAATCAAGATCAACATATATTTAGTGCATTGTATAGATGTTATAACTTCATAGAGGGCGGACATGATATTTGAGGCAGCAGTGGTGATTTGTTGAGATTGTTTTACTTTTTTTGTTAATACATCTCATTTTGTGGCTTGGGCTTAATAGATCCAAGGAAATAGAAAAATGTGTTCCTGGAGCGTAACTTAGGTGCCTGTGTCAATCTGTCACTAAGTTCAACCCACCCCAAACTGCATATATAGGCATGCAGGTCTTTGAAATGTAAATCTATTGACACTTTTGCATGTTTTATAGTTTTCTGAATTCCAAAGATATTAGCGGCTTAATTTATGGCCAAATGTGGTGGGAAGTGCTCTCGGCCCAACAAAGCACTTAAAAATCCTTTGCTTGTTTCTTTACCGAGCACGAGCTTCTTCACCCTGATGGATCACTCTGTGTATGTGTGATATCAGGGGCCATTTTGGAAGACCCCCTTGTAAATTGATTAATTTTTACACTGGTTGCAATAAATGACGTAATCAAAGCATTTATAGGAGGCAGGTATATTTGTCACTGGCATTAATTATGATAACCATCTAAATATTTATTAAACATTAAGTGAGAATTTATGTTGTGGAGCCCTGCCAATATTGACTTAAAATTGTGTGTTTTCTTAAATGGTTATGCATAAATTATACATTTTGTGTATAATAAAAAAAAAAAACTAAGAGTTCCTGGAGAGCAGATGTCTACTGGATCTATTTTTTTAATAAAATTTTGGATGATAAATTAGTAAAATGTAATTCTTGGTGAGAAGCAAAATTTGTGTAATTGTGTAATCTTCTGGCCATGACTGCACAGTGGTGAATGTACAAGGGTGTAGTGTTTCAGTGTCATGTATGGGAAAGGGTCAGATTGCAGGGACCCTTCTTGTATGGGAAAGGGTCAGATTGCAGGGACCCTTCTTGTATGGGAAAGGGTCAGATTGCAGGGACCCTTCTTGTATGGGAAAGGGTCAGATTGCAGGGACCCTTCTTGTATGGGAAAGGGTCAGATTGCAGGGACCCTTCTTGTATGGGAAAGGGTCAGATTGCAGGGACCCTTCTTGTATGGGAAAGGGTCAGATTGCAGGGACCCTTCTTGTATGGGAAAGGGTCAGATTGCAGGGAGCCTTTTTGTATGGGAAAGGGTCAGATTGCAGGGAGCCTTTTTGTATGGGAGAGGGTCAGATTGCAGGGAGCCTTTTTGTATGGGAGAGGGTCAGATTGCAGGGAGCCTTTTTGTATGGGAGATCGGGGTCAGATTGCAGGGAGCCTTTTTGTATGGGAGATCGGGGTCAGATTGCAGGGAGCCTTTTTGTATGGGAGATCGGGGTCAGATTGCAGGGAACCTTTTTGTATGGGAGATCGGGGTCAGATTGCAGGGAGCCTTTTTGTATGGGAGATCGGGGTCAGATTGCAGGGAACCTTTTTGTATGGGAGATCGGGGTCAGATTGCAGGGAGCCTTTTTGTATGGGAGATCGGGGTCAGATTGCAGGGAGCCTTTTTGTATGGGAGATCGGGGTCAGATTGCAGGGAGCCTTTTTGTATGGGAGATCGGGGTCAGATTGCAGGGAGCCTTTTTGTATGGGAGATCGGGGTCAGATTGCAGGGAGCCTTTTTGCATGGGAGATCGGGGTCAGATTGCAGGGAGCCTTTTTGCATGGGAGATCGGGGTCAGATTGCAGGGAGCCTTTTTGCATGGGAGATCGGGGTCAGATTGCAGGGAGCCTTTTTGCATGGGAGATCGGGGTCAGATTGCAGGGAGCCTTTTTGCATGGGAGATCGGGGTCAGATTGCAGGGAGCCTTTTTGCATGGGAGATCGGGGTCAGATTGCAGGGAGCCTTTTTGCATGGGAGATCGGGGTCAGATTGCAGGGAGCCTTTTTGCATGGGAGATCGGGGTCAGATTGCAGGGAGCCTTTTTGCATGGGAGATCGGGGTCAGATTGCAGGGAGCCTTTTTGTATGGGAGATCGGGGTCAGATTGCAGGGAGCCTTTTTGTATGGGAGATCGGGGTCAGATTGCAGGGAGCCTTTTTGTATGGGAGATCGGGGTCAGATTGCAGGGAGCCTTTTTGTATGGGAGATCGGGGTCAGATTGCAGGGAGCCTTTTTGTATGGGAGATCGGGGTCAGATTGCAGGGAGCCTTTTTGTATGGGAGATCGGGGTCAGATTGCAGGGAGCCTTTTTGTATGGGAGATCGGGGTCAGATTGCAGGGAGCCTTTTTGTATGGGAGATCGGGGTCAGATTGCAGGGAGCCTTTTTGTATGGGAGATCGGGGTCAGATTGCAGGGAGCCTTTTTGTATGGGAGATCGGGGTCAGATTGCAGGGAGCCTTTTTGTATGGGAGATCGGGGTCAGATTGCAGGGAGCCTTTTTGTATGGGAGATCGGGGTCAGATTGCAGGGAGCCTTTTTGTATGGGAGATCGGGGTCAGATTGCAGGGAGCCTTTTTGTATGGGATCCTAGGAGTGATTGCATTATTTGCCTTCTTCCTAAAGGTTTAGGTAATAAATTTTGAGTTCAGCAGCTTTAATTTTTATCTTCCCATAACGTTATTCTGAGTTGACATCTTTCATGTAACCTTTAGATTTCCTGATGACTGCTCCTCTATGGTTTTCTGTTACAGCTTTAGATGGCCGTTAAAGATAATTTATCATCTCCATGAAAAGAACTCGCCAAACATTGACACACACAGATCTCTGGATTAATTGATATAGAAAATAAATTTTCTAGTATTCAGACTTTTTCCAGGAAGAGTAGTAGTAGATAATGGGCAGATACTTTGCCATTATGTGACTGTGTTCAATTCTTACACCATAAGGCAAAAGATTATTACAGTATTATTGTTAGATTGGCTGATAGTTGGGAATGGGTGTTTGTAGGAATGGCGATGAATGAGCAAAATGCAGGTGAAATGCTTTTTACGCTTGCAGAAAAATTATTATTCTCGGCAGCATTTCATCCTATGTAAAGAGTTGATGTGCTGCCAAGAGCAGTGATATTCTATGCCCACAGAATGATTGTACTGTGGTTGGCCTGTCTAAACAGGCTATTAAATGACTACCAATTTACCTGTATGAAGTTGACCTGCAGTTATTTAAAGGGGTTGTCCACTACTCTGATAACCCCTTCTAAACCCCCATTTTTCGCCTCAGTAAAATAACACTTGTGTTCCCTTCCAGCATTGTAGGCACTGGCTCTCCCGGTGACTGTGTGACATTGTCACTCAATCCCTGCAGCCAATCCACTCCTGGCTTTTCTCTCCTCTTCTATGGATGTATGAGATTCGTTTGAAGACGCGGGGGCATGAAATGGCCACTGATTGTCCACATTGATCACTTGACTTAATGTCTTGCGATCCCCAGGAGAGCCAGTGCCGACACCACTTAATCAGCACTGGATTATTTTACGGGGGGGGGGGGGGGGGGGGGTGTGGAAACATATGGATTCAGAAGGGTTTGTCAGAGAAGTGGACAACCCTTTTAACAGCTGCAATCTGCCAGTGTAAGTGCACCCTTAGGATACCGTTACACTTATCGATGCACCAGTGATCCCGACAACGATATGGATCGCTGGTGCATCGTAAGTGGTCGCTAGTGAGCTGCCACACAGGCAGATCTCACCAGCGACATAGCAGCGGTCGGGGGTTGCTACTTACCTGTCAGACGCGGCGATCCTGACGTCCTCCCGCCCGCGTCCACGCGTCGCTCGTTGGCGCCACAGGAAGCGCCGGACGAGAAATGATCCAGGACTTTCTCGCGTGATCAGCGATAATCAGAGGGGGAGCCGGTCGGAGGTAAGTATCAGACATAGCGATATCACTAGTAATATCACTGCTACGTCACAAAATCGGTGACTTTACAGCGATATTGCTAGCGATATCGCTATGTGTAACGGGGGCTTAACTCCCGGCATGATTTGCATATATGATTGACCGATTGTTGATATGTGTTCAGTTTTTGTTTTTTATTTATTTTTTTTGGTGATATTTAATTCTGAAATTTATTTTTGGCATTGTTCACATCTGCATCAGCTGCTATTATAAAGCTAGTAGAATATTGACATGTTTCACTTTTTATTGTCCCACAGTTTCATTCATCGGATTCTGCATCGGGACATGGATAAACTTCATGCAGAACTGCAGCTGAGGCCTTATTCACACATCCGTATTTCATCTATGTATGCGAAAATCCAGGAGAGGAACTTAAAGGGAAAAGGTATAATTGAAAGATTGACGCCTTTTCTGGGTTTTGGCATACTATTACTGATGAAATACAGATGTGTCAATGAGGTCTTGGCAGTATAAACCGCAAAGTGCGCTGTCTGCTGCCATGGTCTGCTCGCGTTAGCCCCACATACAACACATAGCCATAATATTGGTATATAGGGAGGTTGTATGTTTTCGGCTAAACATAGGATCGCATCATGTCTTGTAGGATCACCTTTGGCCTCCTAAAAGGAACACTGAGCCGTATATTCCCAGTACTAGGGGTGCTATGAAAAACACTTAAGTGGTCGAACTCTTCATACCTTATTAAAAAAAATAAAAAGTAAGAACTACTTGGCGTTTGTATTAGAAACTGAAGGTGAGAAAAGATTACCCATCGTGTTTATAAAATGTTAGCGCACCATTAGCTTCCTATATCAGTGCTGAATATTAGACTAGGGTCACACCGGCGGTTTTTCTCTCGTTCGAGAAAATTGGTTCCATTTAAGCTAATCGAACTCTGATCAGGGTCTCATCAGCGGGTGATCAGTGTGATGGGATTTTCTCAGTTGTGGAGGAAGAGAGTTTCCCCATCTTTTACATGCATCAGACCACGCTTGGTTGTCATTCGAGAGCTGTCCCATGTTTTCCATGGACTCGTAGATATGAATGGCTGAGTGTCATCTGATTATCGGAGGCAACTCATGCACTCTGTGACTATTTTTTTTTTTCTTCCCTTGGATCGGACTGGTCCAAGAAAAAAATTGGCCATGTGCATGTCCCCTTAGAATAACATGAGGATGAGTGCTATCTGTCAAAACGATGGCTAGCACTTGTCCTGTTATTACGGTCGTGAGCACGAGCCCTTACAGGCAGTTTGTGCGCCCAGAGCAGGACCATGAGAAACAAAAATTAATTCACCTAGAGAAAGCAACTTACCCCAAAAAATGCCCCTGGTTGTGAAAGATTAAAAAACAAAAAAAGTGAAAAGCAGGATTCTGATACAACGATGGCTACAGTGCTGATGCACCGGCTTGTATGTAGTCATCAAGAGTCATAGAAGAATGGGCGCCACTAATGAATAAGAAGCCATTACAGCTGGGGAATACGGTGCTGATGAGATCTCTATTTTTGAGAAAGCGAAGTAAGCAGCTAAAATAATCTGACACCTGCATTACATGAATTCTGGGCTTTTCTTGGAAAATATTCTTGGTCTCTGGTGACAGATGCTGAATGTATGATCTGACGGGTCTCGAGTACAGGAGCGATCTCCTATAACAAGTCCTCGTCTATCGTGACCAAATCTGACTCCATGATGTCATGTATGTTGCTACAGAAGGGGACAGCCGAGCTCTTGTGATGACCCGTTTTAGGCAAGAGATGGTCACATGAGGCTCATGTTGAAGTAGGAATCGGCCTGGTGTGACCAGGGCTGTGGAGTCTGTAAGCTTAACCTCAGACTCCTCAATTTCCATGACTCAGACTCCACCAAGATTGGCTCCGACTCCACAGCCCTGCCAGGGTTGTGGAGTTGGTAAGCCAAACCTCCGACTTCTCAATTTCCATGACTCCAACTCCACCAAAATGGGCATCGGCTCCGACTCTACAGCCCTGGGTCTGACGACGCCAGCCTCACCCTGAAGGTCTGTTTTATCCAGTGTGACTGCCCGCCTGCACAACTGACTACTACATTACTGCTGCCAAACAGATGGTTTATACTTTTAAGGGTCGCAAAGCTGTTTCCCTTAAAGTTTTTAAGTGTATATCTGAATTAACATTTTCTGCCATTCTTAAGATATTAAATTAAGCCTGTCATGTCCCCAAATACTATTAACCTGCAGATATAGGGTTAACCTTAGGTTACTAGTGCTACAATGCTACTGTGGACAAACTTTGTTGCTCCCGGATGCCGCCGGCTTTCAGTCATAAGCATGCCCCTCAGCGGCCACTGTCACTTCTCATAGCAATGTGATTGGTGGCTGTAAGCACCTCCAGCAGTTTGATTGACAGCTGGCTCTGCACAGATGTACTTCAGAGACCGTTGTCTTTCAAAGTGCTGGGGTTGCTTAATTGTATACTGAGAGGTGATTTACGACTGAAAGCCGGCTACTTCCAGGAGGAATAAAGATCATTTTCTCCCAGTAGCCACACTTTCAGTAAGGCGGTCGGATGGTATTGTAATGCTATTTGCCTGCCGATTATCTCTTATATCTGCAGTTCAATAGCATTTGCAGACATGAACCGTTCCCTTAACGCTTATCTTTAGTTTACAGCTCATTGTCTTGGAGACCGACCACTGCTCCTTGACAGCAGAACATGCTCTTTTCTGTTGAGTATGACTCTGGCCAGGATAGCTTAAGTTCACTGCTATCGTCCAATTCTTACCATCTTCAGCGTAGACCACAGTAGTGGTCGGTCTCCTAGGCAAAAAGCTGTAAGCAAATAAAATGTTACTATCTCAAGAGCAAGTGCAAATTGTAACAAGTAGTAAATTGCAGAAGGGCTTGTTTTTACCGACCATATCCATCTGGGAAGATGGGAGAAACCCAAAACAAACGAAATCTGAGCTCTGAATGGTATGTATTGCAGTATTCAGACGGAACAGTCACCTCTAACATACAGATCACCCATGTCTTAGCTCCTGACTGATATTCTAAGGTACCGTAAGTTATGACCACGGAAAAGTCAATCTCTTATGGAACATGCGATTTTTCATTTTTACCCTTCTGTTTTTACTCTTTCTTTCCATAGCAGTAACATTAGGAAAAACTTATATATTTTTTTTTTTTTAAGACAGGAGTGCCGACTGCAGTTTTCAAATCTTTTACGTGCCACAGTGACACCTAATGGCAACATTTAAGTAATTAAAGATGGTTTTATACTTACCGTATGTACTCGAATATAAGCCGAGATTTTCAGCCCTTTTTTTGGGCTGAAAGTCCCCCTCTTGGCTTATATTCGAGTCATATACCTGGGGGTCGGCGGGGGAGCGGGGGTGTCATAGATCATACTTACCCCGTCCTGGCTCAGTCTCTGCAGCCCCCTGCTTCTCCACTGTCTCCCTTCCTTCCTTCAGCGGTCACATGGTACTGCTCATTAAACTCATGCATATGCGCATATTTATGAGCTTAATGAGCAGTACCACGTGACCGCTGAAGGTAGGAAGGGAGACCGTGGGAGAACGGGACTGCAGAGACAGAGCCAGGACGGGGTGTGTATAGACTATATTCACCTGTCCCCGGTCCATCGGTGCTTGCTGCTGTCTGATGTGTCCTCTTGTCAGTTGTCAGTGACATTCAGACAGCAGAGGGCGCGGTGACGTGGTTAGTGCGCGCCCTGCCCTCTGCTGCCTGGACGTCACTGACAGACGACGTGGCAGACAGCGGCGGACAGCGAGCAGCGGTGGACCCAGGACAGGTGAATGTCTCAGGTGCCGGGTCCTGAGGCAGCAGCGACACCGGCACCTGGCACCCAGCGACGGAGAGGTGAGTATGTCATTTTTGTATTTGCAGCAGCAGCGACAGCATATGGGGACGTAATGTATGGGGCAGCATATGGGGGCATGATATATGGAGCAGCATATGGGGGCATAATATATGGAGCAGCATATGGGGGAGTATTCTATGGGGCATAATCCATGGAGCAGCATATGGGGTCATAATCTATGGAGCATCTTATGGGGTAGCATATTCTATGGAGCATCTTATGGGGCAGCATATGGGGCATAATCTATGGAGCATCTTATGGGGCCATAACCTTTATGGAGCAGCATATTATTCTAGGGAGCATCTTATGGGGCCATTATTAACCTTTGAGCAGCATTATATGGGGTGTATTTTGTATGGAGCTTCTTATGGGGCCATCATGAACTGTATGGAGCATTATATGGGGCTCCTGATTCACTATGGCTATTCAAAAACATCCTACTGATGTCTCAATTAATTTTACATTTATTGGTATCCCATTTTTATTTTTGAAATTTACCAGTAGCTGCATTTTCCACCCTAGGCTTATACTCAAGTCAATAAGTTTTCCCAGTTTTTTGTGGCAAAATTAGGGGGGTACGCTTATACTCGAGTATATACGGTAAGTATTCCCCAAGTATAGCAATCATGAACAACATCAGAAATACCCCCCCATCTGTGGTCCTCTGCTACCTCCCTCTGATTTTTTTCTTTCCTAAGGGCTTGTTCTGATGGCTGTATTATCAGTCCGAATCTGTTCCAACAAAACATAAGATTGCATACGGACCAATGTTATTCTATGGGGCAGTGCACACGTCTGATTTTTATTCCTTGGACAGGGCCTGTCCAAGGAAAAAAATCTGTGCATGTCTGAATTTGATCAGATATTCAGTTCGCACTTTGCCATGTAAGACAATGAGTGCGTGGAAACAATCAGACTGCACCTGGATGACATCGTAGTGCAGTCAAATTTCTGTGCACTGACACAATGGAGAAGATGGAGACTTATTTCTCCATCATCTTCTGCCAGGTTCACGCCCTGATCCCGTATTCTGTAACATTGTATATGATTGAGCATTGCACCTTTTTTTTACCTTAATCGATTTACACATGCACATTTCAGTTTTTGTGTTCTTGAATTTCTCGGAACATTCAGCTCACTGGCTCTGATGTAAACAGCACAAGCTGCTGAGCTCAGTGACCTGCTGCAGCGGTGAGGTGTCAGTGTGAGGTCGCCGCTGCAAAGACTGGAACAGCACCGAGAGTTGGTGCTGGATCTGGGAGGGTGTGTGCTATCTGATTTTGTTATTTTACATGAGCGCCATTGAAGGGATCACTTTTTTTTTTTTTTTTTTGTTATAAAAGGGAAAACCCATTTAATCAGTAACCCTTGGGTGCGAGCTATGTATCATGAGGACACATGACTTCTGTACATTAAGTGGCTATTAGAGGGGTAATTTGGATTTCTATGTACTGTGTCTAAGTTGCCTCCTATGTACTTTGATGCATAGAGGCTGTAGAAGCAAAACTGTCCAAAATGTTTAATAAAAAAAAAATCTATTGCGTAAATGATTTCTCACCAAAAATACTTTCAATAAATTAAAAAAGAATTCCCCCCTGAAGGAATCCATATCCCTTAGCCTGCCATTACATATTAGGTTAATGTTGTGGATCTGGCCAGAAAGGGTCTCCGACCTAGGGGGAACAAGGATTCGGTGATGTAATGGATGGCTGGCGATTGGGTAACTTCTGCATTGTTGCCCAGCACATAGCAGGCTCTTATATTGCCAGACTTCTGGATGAGGAATTACATCACATTGCACCAATTATACCAGCACAAAGCTGGTGAATTGCCATCTGTAAGGTCATTTGAGTGGTCGGTGTGAACCGCCAAGGAGAAAGAATGACCGCTTTTGTGGCTACGCTGCAGTTTTTTTTTTCTCTGGCTTGCTAAAACAAGACGCTTCAATTGCATTGTTTTAGCCCAAAAAATCAAATAAGAAGCCTTACAGGCACCTAGCAGACTTGCTCGAAGGAATCCACCAAAGATACCTTAGGCATCTTAAGGAGTGCGGTGGGAGTGAAAGGGTTAAACACTTGGCACCACAGTCCGCTGTCCTAATAATCTCTATAAAGCGCCAACATATTCTGCAGCACTGTATAATCCAGAGTCTCATGAGTCATTATTGGGAAAAGTCGGCATGTTCAAAAAGGAATAGATCTGTCAGGGCGTGTTCACACAACTCATGGAAATGCACCTTGAACAATGAACGAAAATCCTCAGGCCGAGAGGAAAGTGCTTAAAATACTGAGACGTGTGAGTTGCTTAATACATGCGCCACCATGACCTGTGCTCCCTGCCGGTCTGTGTTGTCTCGATGTCCCTTAGTAGCCACTTAGATGGCTGCCGTAGTCACATGAGTAGTCCTAACTGCAGCACATTACATGGTACACCGCTAAGGCCAGTGATTTGATGCAGTGAGTGTGGTCACAGGGCGCCATCACTGCGAGACCACCAAAGGGGCTGGGCTATGAAGCAATGTTGTGACACGTGACCCTGGCGCCCAATCAGCGCTGGCGTCACTGGCCCCTTCTGCAGCTGATCCCTGACTTCCTCTTCATGTTCAATTCATACAAAGGTGGAGACAGTGATGCCAGCGCTGATTGCGCACCGGGCACCATGTGTCATAACCGCACGGGAGCCCTTGGAATGAATGCCGACACTGCTGGAAAAACACTGACACTGGAGGGGAGGAGTAATAAGCTTTATTATTTTATCAGGGCCAAACGTGAGGTTGTCCAATCTCTTGTGGGTATTCTGAGTTTTATGTGTAGCTTTTCCCCATAGATTTGCATTATATGTAGAAAATCTGCAGGTAATAAATGCATGTACGTTTTTAGTACATTTCTGCTGTTTGTAATACACACAACTGTGTCAAGTTTTATCAACGCTAAATACCAGGAAGTATCAAAAACTAGGCCGCTTTATTTAAAACATGAAACACCAAAAAGAGACACAAACACCACCATAAGCACATGTTAAAAAACACAAGTAACCAAATTCACATAATAGGTGCAGAAAATGTGCAACATCAAAAGTTCACATAAAGCTCATCGTGACGTGAGAACATTGCCTTATCCCACTTTTGGTGTAAGTGGATGTTTACACTTACCTAAGCGATCCTTTAATCTGGCCTTGAATGTAAACATATACAGTACTTTTTAAAAACTTTGGGCAAAACTATTTTTGGTTTGTGTGAAATGGACTTAATGCAAACTGACTATTGTTCGCCAATATGCTACTATATTAATGCCTTTATTGGCAGGCAGCTTCTGCACCCGTCTGAGCGCTATTGTTCCATGGCCGACAGAAGCCCACCTTAGGATGAATCCAGCCTGGCGATGGGGGAAGCTTCTCATTACCCCAGAATGATTGAGGGGCCCTGATATACAGTACTTCTTTGGGTTGACTGTTAGCACACTGGATAGAGGTTTGTCTAAAATGTCAGACCCCCCATCTGATGTCCATAAGCTCTAATAACTGACATCAATAAGGGTCCTCTTGGTGTGTGTCCTTTAGATAATCTCTTTTTTTTGGAGGACCCTAGTGATGTCTGGGGCACTCTGCCCGATCACATACAACGATGGAGCTCTGGTAACGTCCCCATCTCCAGAGGTGCTGCCAGGCTTATAGGTGGACTTTTTAATATCTCTGGTTGAGGCCTCCACATTATCAAGATAGACCCAGGCTCATTGTGTGAGGGGAAAAAAATGAAGCAACAGGTGATATTTCTATATTTGGACTCTTAATCGTCTTTGTCTGTTGGGATTAGGGCGTTAATTAATTTAGTCATTAGAATCTTAGATGATTAGTAACGCATGGCGTTCTTTGTCTGGACCACTCAGGATTATTTCATCTATTTGTATAATTCCTCGCTGTTTGATGGATACATTCTGGATGATCCTTGAGCACTTCAGAAAAGGCCTTTTACTTTATGGCAGCTCTTAGTCAGTACACCCTACAGTCCTGCCAGCTGCCATTTTTTTCTGTGCACGTCATGTAAGGGGAGCACAAGCTGACCAAGGACAACATCTGCAAGTAGTTTGTATGTTCTCCCCGGGTTTGCGTGGGTTTCCTCCGGGTTCTCCAGTTTCCTCCCACACTCCAAAGACATACTGATAGGGAATGCCCCAATGGGGTCCAGTGATGATGATGTCTGTAAAGTGTGGTGCTATGATGGAGCTATATAAGTGAGTATACTAAGTCAAATAAATCTGTTCCTGTTCACTTGGCGTCTCTTCTTTAAAGAAGTCTTGTCACCTGGTTGAAAAGTAGGTAGTTTTTTCTCTTACTTTATTCTTGCAGCTCCACTTACTATTGTTTTTTTTCTGTTATGGCCTTTTATAAAGGAGTAATGCAGAGCAGCCTAAAGACATACCCTAGAGCAGGGGTACCCAACCTGTAGCTCGAGAGCCAGTTGTGGCTCGTGGCTGCCAGCTTGGTGCATTAGCACCAGGTGTAGCAAACAGCTATTAAGAGTAGATCTGTAGATGGAGACTTTTGTGTGTAGACCTGCACAGAAGAGCAGATCTGAATGGGGGTAAGATAGGAGACCCTGGAGCTGCCTTGGTGTGATTTCAGTGGAAAAGTTTTGTCTGTCGTTACACTGGTAATGGGGGCTATGGGTGTCACTACTGTGAATGGTGCAAGAGCTGGATGTGGTTCGCGACCCTCCCTCAGAGCTGAGTGTGGCTCTCAAGGTCAGAAAAGTTGGGGACATCCGCCCTAGAGAATCCTGCGAGTCACACCCCCTGGTAAGGACTGTGAAAATTAGCGCTAACTAATTAAAAAAAAATATATAGTGAATAATAAAGACAAAAACAAAACAATACTCAGGGGAGTAGCAGGAATAAAATACGTTAAGAGCAAAAACTGGTCACTGGTGACCCCTCTAAGTTCTGTTTACGCCTAACCACAGGTGGCACAACTTTACTGCTGATCGTTGGTCATTTTTCATCAACAGACCCAGCTCCCCGATGTGCTCTGAAGGATCTGTAATGGACCATTTTGTGCACTTAGGCTGCTGTTTCTCTTGTCTTGTCGAGAACGATGATTGTTTGTGCAGCACAAAAGATGATTTTTAGCCAATGAAGGAGCGTTTTGCTTGTTGAGATGATCGTTAGCCTGTTAAGACTACAAGATTATAGTGAACCCGAGCGGTCTTGGGAACTTTTGTTCATAATAATATTGCAGTGTAAATGCAGAGGCTAAGTGCACACGTTGCAGAAAATTTCTGCTCAAAAACCTGAATCCCTTCCCAGAAACCGCACCTATTTTCCCGCGGCGGTTTTTGCGCGGTTTTGATGCGTTTTTTTCCACAGCGGTTTCAAACCGCATGGAAGAAGCCAAAACTGCGGAAAAATCCGCAAAATTAATGATCATGCTGTGTTTTTTACTGCAATGCGTTTTTTTTTCGCGGGAAAAAATGCATCAATGTGCACAAAAAGTGCAAAATGCATAGAAATGACTGGGAAGCTTATTTTTAGCGGTTTTATAGTGAAAACCGCGGTAAAAACCGCTAAAAAAAGCTGTGTGTGAACACAGCCTTACACCAGAGGCTTCCTATGAACATGGGAATAACTTGGATATAAATATCTTGAATATATAAAATATAAAGTTTTTATGCGATCTTTGAAAATTACTTAAAATTGCCGAGTTTCTGGTTCCCGCTATGCGACCCCACCAGCTAGTTTTCTGTCCCTATCTCAGATGATGTGCCCGTCATTGCCTTGCCCACACGATCAGTGCCTCTGCTTTATTATTCCCACAGTGTCGACATTATTTCCATCCCTTTCATTGCTCGTCTCTTACTGTTTTTCACAACAGCACATATGCGGTATTACTTTATACATGAGCTAAACATGTTGATGGAGGGAATGACCAAGCAAACACAAATCACATGTACAATGTAAGTGAGGCTGTGAGTTCATGTGACAGATTCAGAATTTCGGCAGTGTTAAGCTATTTTGATGTTGTGAATTGCAAAGTTTCTTAGCATTGTGTTGAGGTACTTTTTTTAAAATTAGTTATTCCCAGTAACACCCCCTTTTAAGGCATTTATTTTGCTACTTTTTGTAAGTAGTTTATTAGGCCCAATTGTGATATTTTTATTAATAAGTATTTATGTGTAATTATATGTATATAGAATTTATATATATATATATATATATATATATATATATGTGTGTGTGACCTACAAGTAGACCTGACTTGTAATATTTCTCTACTTTGCTTCTACAGAAACGCCATGCACCATCAGGTTTGAGAATATATCATGTTGATGGAGAACAAGAGAAGGAGTTGAGCATCTTGCCTGGTTTCTTGAGAAAATCTGAAGACCTCACGTGGGAATTAAGAATGAAAAGTATGCCTTGCTATCTAGATGTGCTGAAAAGGATGAGAGGGGAGTGATGATGGCAAAGAATAAGGAGCCGCGACCCCCGTCATATACCATTAGCGTGGTAGGATTGTCCGGAACCGAAAAGGATAAAGGCAACTGTGGTGTTGGAAAATCGTGTTTATGTAATCGATATGTCCGCCCAAAAGCTGACGAATATTATCATGAACACACCTCTGTCCTTAGCACAATTGACTTTGGTGGCCGTGTTGTCAACAATGACCACTTTCTGTATTGGGGTGATGTAACGCAGGTAGGAGAGGATGGGGTTGATTGCAAGCATCACATTATTGAACAGACAGAGTTCATAGATGATCAGACTTTCCTTCCGCATCGTAGTACAAACCTACAGCCCTACATTAAGAGAGCAGCAGCTTCAAAGATTCAATCTGCGGAGAAATTAATGTACATTTGCACAGACCAGCTTGGCCTGGAGCAGGACTTTGAGCAAAAGCAAATGCCCGAAGGAAAGCTGACTATAGATGGTTTTGTTCTATGCATTGACGTTAGCCAAGGATGCAATCGAAAGTTCGATGATCAGTTAAAATTTGTTAATAACCTCTATGCGCAAGTAGTAAAAGCAAAGAAGCCCATTATCATTGCCGCTACAAAGTGTGATGAGTGTGTTGACCACTATTTAAGAGAAGTCCAAGGATTTGCCTCGAATAAGAAAAATTTACTTGTTGTAGAAACCTCAGCCAGAAACAATATAAATGTTGATACTTGTTTCACAGCACTAGTGCAAATGTTGGACAAAACAAGAGGAAAACCCAAGATTATCCCTTACCTGGAGGCATTCAAAACACATAGACAAATTGTTGCATCTGCTACTGATAAGTTCGAAAAGCTTATTGTACAAACTGTGCGTGACTATCACGCAACTTGGAAAACTATCAGTAATAAATTAAAAAACCATTCGGATTATGAAAATTACATAAATTTAGAGGGAACACTGAAGGCTAAAAACACATTTTCTAAACACATAGATCAGCTCAAACAGGAGCACATTCGAAAAAGAAAGGAGGAATATCTTAGAACGCTACCAAGAGCACTCAATACATTACTGCCAAAGCTTGAGGAGGTAGAAAACCTAAGTTGGACAGATGCTCTTCAGGTGCTAGAGAACAAGCCTGAATTTAGCCTATGGTTTGTAATGCTAGATAAAACCCCTTGGGATCAGTCAGATCATATTGACAAAGTAACTGACCGACGGGTTCCTTTTGATCTTCTCTGCACATTAGACTCTGAGAAAGTTTATCAAAGCCATGTTCAACACTTGGTTTCTGAGAGGAGGAGACTGGAAATGAAAGCCAAGTTCAAAAAAACCCTTGAAAAAATACAATTCATTTCGCCTGGTCAACCTTGGGAAGAAGTGATGTGTTTCGTTTTGGAGGATGAGGCATATAAATTTATCATTGAGACTGACCGATTTGAGGTATATCGTAAACACCAGCAAGAGATCATTGAAAAAGCCAAAGAAGAATTTCAAGAGATGCTTTTTGAGCACTCTGAGCTATTCTATGACCTAGATCTTAATGCTACCCCAAGCACTGATAAAATGACTGAAATAAATGCCGTTCTTGGAGAAGAACCAAGATACAAAGCTTTACAGAAGCTCGCGACTGACAGAGAATCTCTTCTTCTGAAGCACATAGGGTTTGTTTATCATCCAACTAAGGAAACCTGTCTTAGTGTCCAAAGTTGTATGGACATAAAAGTGGAACAAATACTTGCCAACAGTCTCTTACAATCGAATCTTAGCCGCTTGAATTTGTATCAGGATGGAACCAATCTCGACAAGGTCAACCTTCTCATTCTTGGCAAGGACAACCTTCCTCAAGAGATGGCCAATGAAATTAGGACCCAGTCAACAGATGATGAATTTGCCTTGGATGGAAAAATCTATGAGTTAGAACTAAGAGTAGTGGATGCCAATTCCCCATATCTTTTCAGCCAATTATGGACTCCTGGGTTTAAACCACATGGCTGTTTTTGTGTGTTTAGCTCAATAGAGTCACTTAATTTTATAGGTGACTGCATTGGGAAAATTAGATGTGAAGCTCAGGCAAGAAGAGATAAGGATATTGCTAACCTTCCATTTACATTAATTTTGGCTAACCAGAGAGAGAGCGTCAGTAAAAACATGCCAATATTAAGGCACCAAGGGCAGCAATTGGCCAATAAGCTCCAGTGTCCCTTTGTGGATGTGCCAACTGGCACATATCCTCGTAAATTTAATGAGACCCAAATCAAACAAGCGCTTAGAGGAGTACTAGAGTCTGTCAAGCACAATTCTGATATTGCCAGTCCTGTTCCTGCAATTAAAGACCTTTCAGAAGCAGATTTAAGAATTGTAATGTGTGCCATGTGTGGGGATCCTTTCAGTGTTGATCTTATTCTTTCCCCCTTTCTGGAGTCCCGCACTTGTAGTGCTGCTCAGCCAGGCCAAAATAACTCTTTAATGCTGGATAAAATAATTGGCGAAAAGCGGAGAAGGATTCAGATAACCATTTTGTCATACCACTCCTCAATTGGAGTTAGAAAAGATGAACTAGTGCATGGGTACATTCTCATTTATTCAGCCAAGCGCAAAGCATCTATGGGAATGCTGCGTGCTTTTTTGTCTGAAATTCAGGACACCATTCCTGTTCAGTTAGTGGCGGTAACGGACAGCCAAGCAGACTTCTTTGAGAATGAAGCCATCAAAGAACTAATGACTGAAGGAGAGCACATTGCAACAGAAATTTCAGCAAAATTCACAGCTTTATATTCTCTGTCTCAATATCACCGCCAGACGGAGGTCTTTACGCCATTTTTCAGTGATGTTCTGGAAAAGAAAACTTCTATTGAGAATTCTTATTTGGCAGAGAGTCGTAGAGAGGCAAGTCAACCATGTGAAGATGTTTTTCCATATTCACCACGTGGAAACTCACCAGCCTACAGCTGCTACCCAGATTCAGAGGATGATACAGAAGCACCACCTCCTTATAGCCCTATCGGGGATGACGTGCAACTATTGCCAAAGTGTAATTTGGACAATGAAGGGAACGAGTATCCTTCACACAGTACACCATTAAATTGCCACGATCATGAACGCAACCATAAAGTGCCTCCACCAATAAGACCTAAACCAGGTGGACCTAAGTCTAAGGTCAATAGGCTAGACCCAAATCTCGTCAGAGCTATTGAAGCCGGCATTAGCAAAAACCCAAGGAAGCAATCGCCTCGATACCCATTGGTACACCCTGAAGATGCCGATTCGTCCGATAACTACGCAGAACCAGTTGACACAATACCAAGGTCCAAAGATTTCATTAATGACCTGTATGCAGATCCAGATGATGGCCAGAACCACATTCATAAGTTGCATCATTTGTTTCCTAATGCACAAGGAGACGAAGAGAATGGAATCACTGACAGAAATTCAAGACAAGGAGAGAGAAGGCCATCAAAGTACAAGTACAAATCAAAAACGCTGTTCAGCAAGCCGAAATCGTACACATATAGGCGAACCCATTCCGATGCCAGTGATGAAGAGGCACTTACCACCACCACCACTGGAAAGGACAGAAAACGGAAACCAAAACACAGGCCAAGTGAAGAAGACCCGCTTCTTTCTCCAGTTGACCCTTGGAATGGCGGCATAGATAACCCAGCTATCACCTCAGACCAGGAACAGGAGGAAAGGAAGACCAAGAAGAAACCACCAAAAGTAAAGGAAGAGAAGAAGGTAGGTTTGTTGGATTTCTTTAGTTGGTGTGATTTTGATGGATGTCTGTATAGACTAATAGGTTTTATTAATAACTAAAGTATTATTGTGTTTTGCTCCAAAAGACTAGATTATTGTTTCCTAGAAGTGGCATCAGTTCATGTTTGGATAAAAATCATCTTGGCAATTCTGTCTTTAGAATATTGAATAATTTACTGTCTTTCCAATCTTGTGTCCCAATGAATATTAATTTCAAACCATCCTACAGTGAATGGATAGGATTAGTCCCCGTCGGTCAGTATAGGTAGGGTCTGTGTCAGAGCAGTAAACTGTTAGGGAAGCTGTTGGTTCATATTCTAAGGATAGAGACTGAGATGAGAGAATCATAATGAAAGTCTAAAAAAAAAAAAAAATAGATACCAATAAAAGTAAAATTAATTGAGACATCAGTAGGTTTAATGTTTTTGAATATCCATATTGAATAAGGAGCCCCACATAATGTTCCATACAGTGCATGATAGCCCCATAAGATGCTCCATACAAAATACACCCCATGTAATGCTGCACAAAGGTTAATAATGGCCCCATAAGATGCTCCATAGAATAATATGCCCCATATGCTGCTCCATAAAGGTTATGGCCCCATAAGATGCTCCATAGATTATGCCCCATAAGATGCTCCATAGATTATTCCCCCATATGCTGACCTCATAAGATGCTCCATAGATTATTCCCCCATATGCTGCCCCCATAAAATGCTCCATAGATTATGCCTCTATATGCTGCCCCCATAAGATGCTCCGTAGATTATTCCCCCATATGCTGCCCCCATAAGATGCTCCATAGATTATTCCCCCATATGCTGCCCCCATAAGATGCTCCATAGATTATGCCCCCATATGCTACCGCCATAAGATGCTCCATAGATTATGCCCCCATATGCTGCCCCATAAGATGCTCCATAGATTATTCCCCTATGTTTCCCTCATAAGATGCTCCATAGATTATGCCCCTATATGCTGCCCCCATAAGATGCTCCATAGATTATGCCCCCATATGCTGCCCCATAAGATGCTCCATAGATTATTCCCCTATATGTTTCCCTCATAAGATGCTCCATAGATTATGCCCCTATATGCTGCCCCCATAAGATGCTCCATAGATTATGCCCCCATGTGCTGCCCCATAAGATGCTCCATAGATTATTCCCCCATATGCTGCCCCCATAAGATGCTCCATAGATTATTCCCCCATATGCTGCCCCCATAAGATGCTCCATAGATTATTCCCCCATATGTTGCCCCCATAAGATGCTCCATAGATTATGCCCCCATATGCTGCCCCATAAGATGCTCCATAGATTATTCCCACATATGCTGCCCCCATAAGATGCTCCATAGATTATTCCCACATATGCTGCCCCCATAAGATGCTCCATAGTTTATTCCCCCATATGTTGCCCCCATAAGATGCTCCATAGATTATTCCCCCATATGCTGCCCCCATAAGATGCTCCATAGATTATTCCCCCATATGCTGCCCCCATAAGATGCTCCATAGATTATTCCCCCATATGTTGCCCCCATAAGATGCTCCATAGATTATGCCCCCATATGCTGCCCCATAAGATGCTCCATAGATTATTCCCACATATGCTGCCCCCATAAGATGCTCCATAGATTATTCCCACATATGCTGCCCCCATAAGATGCTCCATAGATTATTCCCACATATGCTGCCCCCATAAGATGCTCCATAGATTATTCCCCCATATGCTGCCCCCATAAGATGCTCCATAGATTATTCCCCCATATGTTGCCCCCATAAGATGCTCCATAGATTATTCCCCCATATGCTGCCCCCATAAGATGCTCCATAGATTATTCCCCCATATGCTGCCCCCATAAGATGCTCCATAGATTATGCCCCTATATGCTGCCCCCATAAGATGCTCCATAGATTATGCCCCTATATGCTGCCCCCATAAGATGCTCCATAGATTATGCCCCTATATGCTGCCCCCATAAGATGCTCCATAGATTATTCCCCATATGCTGCCCCCATAAGATGCTCCATAGATTATGCCCCCATGTGCTGCCGCTGCTGCTGCATTTAAAAATAAAAAAAATGACATACTCACCTCTCCGTCGCTGGGGCCAGGTGCCGGTGTCACTGCTGGCACCTGAGATATTTACCTGTCCTGTGTCCATGGCTACTTGCTGCTGTCTGGCACGTCATCTGTCAGTGACGTTCAGACTGCAGGGGGGGCGGCGCGCACTAACTACGTCACCGTTCCCTCTGCTGTCTGAACGTCACTGACAGATGACGTGCCAGACAGTAGCAAGCAGCCATGTGCGCAGGACAGGTGAGTATTGCTATACTTACCCGTCCTGGCGCTGTCTCTTCAGCCCCCAGCTGCTCCACGATCTCCCTTCCTGCCTTCAGCGGTCACGTGGTACCGCTCATTAAAACTCATGAATATGCGCATAATCATGAGTTTAATGAGCGGTACCATGTGACCGCTGAAGGAAGGAAGGGAGATCGCGGAGAAGCTGGGGGCTGAAGAGACAGCGCCAGGACAGATAAGTATGACCTGACACCCCCTCCCCCTCCGACCCCCCCCCCCGGTGTATATGACTCGAATATAAGCCGAGAGGGGGTACTTTCAGCCCCCAAAAAATGGGCTGAAAATCTCGGCTTATATTCGAGTATATACGGTAAATGTATATTTATGAAATCATTAAGTTGTAAATGAACCTTTTTAGTGATATTTTAAAATTTCAAGGCCCTTAAGAAAATCGCTAAGGCCTAGGTCTTTAGATTTCCCACCCATCGCTCCAAAAAACCCTCTTTTAGAGGTGCGCGGCTTAGGCCTTTTTCACATTTTCGTTTTTTGATGTCAGTGTAAATCCGCCAGAATGTGAAAAAACGGATCGGTTTCCGTTGTGGCACAAACGGAGGCCACCGGATCCGTTTTTTTGACGGATCCACATTATCAGCTAGTGGTGGAAATTTAAAGGACCACGAGCCTGGAAAAGAGAGAGAGAGCGCTATCTTCCGGGCATGTTCAGTGTCAAAAAGCGGATCCGTTGCCGGATTCTGTCAAAAACCGGTTGGCAACGGATCCACCGACCATTATAATGAATGGCGGATCCGTTGCTATCCGCTATTTTGACGCTATTTTGACGTTTCATTGTCCGTCAACTAAAGTCAGCGGACACCAAAATTTTGGCGGATCCATCGGATGACCATCCGTCAAAATCCGCCGCTAATGCAAGTCAATGGGAAAAAAACGGATCCGCCAAAAAAATGGCGGATCGGTTTTTTTTGCAAAACGACGGATTTTGAATGATGACAACAAATGGAAATGTGAAACAGGCCTAAGGAGATCAGATAACATACCTGAATGAGCACACTGCCTGGGATATGGATTCTATAGAAATTGAAGGCTATGCTTTCTTTCAGATTCATACCCTACTCAGTGTTTGGACTCAGCGAGGTGCTGTACCCTTCTGTCTCCTAAGGCTATGTGCACATGGAGTTTTTTGGCTCTGCGGATTTTGTAGTAATAACCGCAGATAATCGGCAGGACTAAAGTCCTGCGATTTATCTGCGGTTTTGCCCTGCGGTTTTACACCTCATAATGGATGAGGTGTGAAACCGCAGCGTTTCTGCACTAAAGAATTGACATGCTGCGGATTGTAAACCGCAGCAAAACCACGCGGAAAAATCCGCAGCATGTGCACAGTGTTTTCCAGTTTACAATTGAAAACAAAGGTACTGTACAACGCAGCTATATCTGCTGCGGACCTGCAGCTGCAGAAACGCTGCGGATCCGCAGCAGAATCCGGACTATGTGCACATGGCCTTAGCTGTGCACCTCTTTAGTGGAGAAATAGTTTGAGGACCTGCAGACTTGTGAATCCTCACAAGCACGCACAGTGCACGGTCAGGATTCTTTGGGATCGGCTAGTCATGTTACCGCGAGTATGTGATTTACATACTTCAGCCACATTCCGACTTGACTTGTCCGCCCTCACTCAATACATTTGTATTGAGAGACTGTGCACATCTAGTCGGCATGTAACAGCATTTGCGCAAATGGCATACTTGTGGTCAGGCTTCCGGCATCGGTGATTCTTGACAGCATGCACTTTGTTTTTAAAATAAAAGCTTCCTAAATTTAAATGGAAATTAAATGCAAACACTTTTGGCGGACGGCTTTACCTTGTGTAGGTTAATCGTATGTTTTGTAGCCCTGCTTTTGTCTGGTGTACTAGCACCAGTAGACATTTGGTTACAGCGTTCAGCCTGTTCACACAAATATTCTACTTTTGAAACATTTTTGGATACATTGACTACTTGACATTTGCTGATTCTTGCAGCCTTACAAATGGAGGCTAAAATCACCATTTTAATTGTAACATGAAACGGAATGAGTCCTAAGAGGATGAGTGTAAGGTGAAAAGTATTTTGTATTTTTTTTAATGCTTTTTATTTAAGCGCTGATGCTACGTTGAATACAGTTTACTCTCTCAACTGCAATTTTTTACATTGAGCAGAACATAAAACTAATAAAATAATATAAAACTAATCCAAATCCCGGTCGTTGTTCATCGCTCCAGTTCATTGGTGATATATATTGTACGAGGAGTCCCATGTGTTCAAGTAGGGTAGATAACTCATCCTATTGTTGTGTTAGGGGGTGGTGGGCCTCTGTTATATTCCTTCCATTGTCTCCGGGGCGTAGATCGGGCATCAATACTGTCTGATCACAGCCACGCTTCTTTTTGTGAGATTTGTGACACGGAACTATTCTTGATTTGTTTGGCAATTTGCCTCTGGTGTATTAGATGTGCTATATATGGCACATTTTATTTCTGGAGTGAAATTACTATGAGTATCTCTCATCTCCATGGAAATATTTTCTAGGTAGCTAGCAGTACATAAAAATGGTTTAAATGTGTGAGCGCAGAACTGTCGACTTCCCAGCGGTGACTGCATGTAAATGTCATTATGTTGCAGATCTATTGTTAATAGGGATTCTAGGTTGTTACTTTATATAGGATCAGAATTTCTATGATGTTACAAAATGCCTTTAAAGTCTTGTTTCTATGATGACTTGTAGACATAATTGGTGGATCACTGCATTTTTATGTAATGTCTCATGTATATAATTTTAGGATCTTTAAAGAAGCAGTTCAGCAAAAATAGTTTTTTTTCCACCCAACCCACCTGTCTGTCTATCAAACTCCACACGGCATACTTATTTCCATAAAGTTCATCCACCTCTGTGCTTTTCTTCAGCCTCCATCTTGATTCCCATCTTGTATTTTATTCCTCTGCTCTCAGTATCGAAATGCATCAGTACCGAATCACTTAAGAAAACAGAGCAAGTACCAGATCTGCCTGTTGTTGCAACACTAATTCTCCTCTCTATAGTCTACTGTATGAGCTATGGGATTACAAATACTGAGTCAAGGAGGCCGAACCGTGACCACCTTCATTATAAGTGTGTGACAGGTGCTGACTAGTAATCATCAGTAATTGCGATAGGAGTTTGTTTTCCCTCCTGTGAAGAACCTCATTGCCACAGTCCATTCAGTTTCAACATAGTCAGCTCTGGAGACTGGTATGGCAACCACCTTCAGAGAACACGAAGCCATATTATTCCCAGGTGTTCGCAATGCGATCACATAACACAACTGAAGAGAAATACAACATGACATTTCAGATATAAAGGACAGTTAATTTATTATGGCAGAATTATAAATATTGTGGGGCAATTGGCAAGATAAATGAGTATAGAAATCTCTGGACTTAGGCTATTTTGTAATATATCTCATAAGAAAATTCAGCTTCTGACTCCACTCATCATCTACTTCTTAGTGTTCCCTCAGTCTCCTGAACTTGTCATCTATTCTGAAAAAAAAAATCAAACTGCTGAACTCTATCTTAATCAAAACAAATTGCACGGCCAACACAGTGAGATGTCAGTTTACACATCCTAGATTTTATGGCGAGAGGAAGAGAAGTGAGGAACAGAGGGAGACACAATAATATCGTTCTTGGCTTTCTAACATCACTCCAAAGCTGGAATCTCATCTACAGTGCTCAGTACTACTGTATAACATCCTCCTTGCTGCTTTTTTTTCTGTGTGCTAAGGAATGAACGGCAGAAATCTTTGTGGGCTGTATATTGGAGACCTCAACATCATGCCCTCTAGTCATTTCCCACAAGACTCTAATTCAGTGTCAGTTGCAGGTTAAGAGATGGAGCCTGCAGAGGGGAATAACCGGTAAAAATTCAGGACGCAAGTCATGTAACGACCAACAATAGCATTATTCATCGTGTGCACAAATGACACATCTTTCCAGTATTGTCTGTATAGACAGTGAGCCAGTGTATTTGGTATGTGTTAGAGGCTATCAAATGTCCTATAGCCATAATATAGTCTGTTTTCCAGTAAATGTTGTGATATTTGCCATACTTGATTTGATAATTCAGCTTCTTCAAAACTTCCAGATTGTTTTGACATTTCTGTCTTGTAGACGTTAACATAGTCAGGAGTGCATCTGGTGTCCTAGTCTTATGCTGGTTTCCGAAACAACAACAACGTTTTTCTAGGTTTTTCTACAAAAGACATCACTTCCAGAAAATTGGTGATAAATGTTCATTTGGTGCTACTGCATTGGGACCATTCTTTGCGATTCTCTGCACTACAGAACTGTGAGTGGAGTAGTGGTCAATCACACATGGTGCTTCTCCATCCAACGTCTCTAGTACAGAGAGGCAGCCGAGTATCGCACCTAGCTATGTCCCTCAGCCCCATACACACTGAATGGAGGAGTGGTGGATCATACATGATACTTCTCCATCCAAGGTCTGTAGTACAGAGAAGCAGCCGAGTATAGTGCCTAGCTGTGTCCGTCAGCCGCATACACACTGAATGGAGGGGTGGTGGATCATACATGATGCTTCTCCATCCAAGGTCTATAGTACAGAGAAGCAGCCGAGTATAGTGCCTAGCTGTGTCCGTCAGCCGCATACACACTGACTGGAGGGGTGGTGGATCATACATGGTGCTTTTCTATCCAAGGTCTGTAGTACAGAGAAGCAGCCGAGTATAGCGCCAGCTATGTCCATCAGCCACATACACACTGAATGGAGGGGTGGTGGATCATACATGATGCTTCTCCATCCAAGGTCTGTAGTACAGAGAAGCAGCCGAGTATAGTGCCTAGCTGTGTCCGTCAGCCGCATACACACTGAATGGAGGGGTGGTGGATCATACATGGTGCTTCTCCATCCAAGGTCTATAGTACAGAGAAGCAGCCGAGTATAGTGCCTAGCTGTGTCCATCAGCCGCATACACACTGACTGGAGGGGTGGTGGATCATACATGGTGCTTCTCCATTCAAGGTCTGTAGTACAGAGAAGCAGCCGAGTATAGTGCCTAGCTGTGTCCGTCAGCTGCATACACACTGACTGGAGGGGTGGTGGATCATACATGGTGCTTTTCTATCCAAGGTCTGTAGTACAGAGAAGCAGCCGAGTATAGCGCCAGCTATGTCCATCAGCCACATACACACTGAATGGAGGGGTGGTGGATCATACATGATGCTTCTCCATCCAAGGTCTGTAGTACAGAGAAGCAGCCGAGTATAGTGCCTAGCTGTGTCCGTCAGCTGCATACACACTGAATGGAGGGGTGGTGGATCATACATGGTGCTTTTCTATCCAAGGTCTGTAGTACAGAGAAGCAGCCGAGTATAGCGCCAGCTATGTCCATCAGCCACATACACACTGAATGGAGGGGTGGTGGATCATACATGATGCTTCTCCATCCAAGGTCTGTAGTACAGAGAAGCAGCCGAGTATAGTGCCTAGCTGTGTCCGTCAGCCGCATACACACTGAATGGAGGGGTGGTGGATCATACATGATGCTTCTCCATCCAAGGTCTATAGTACAGAGAAGCAGCCGAGTATAGTGCCTAGCTGTGTCCGTCAGCCGCATACACACTGACTGGAGGGGTGGTGGATCATACATGGTACTTCTCCATCCAAGGTCTCTAGTACAGAGAAGCAGCCGAGTATAGTGCCTAGCTGTGTCCGTCAGCCGCATACACACTGAATGGAGTGGTGGTCGATCATACATGGTACTTCTCCATCCAAGGTCTCTAGTACAGAGAGGCAGCAGAGTATAGCGCTTAGCTGTGTCTGTCAGCCGCATACACACTGACTTGAGGGGTGGTTGAGCATTTGTGACTGTTCAATTCATTGTTCTCACTGTGGATGCACAGTGAAAAGGGAAGGGGGCTTAGGACCCCTCTTCAAAAGATCTGTGGACTCCTATGATCGGACATTTGTCACCAATCTTGTAAATGGGTGATGGCTTGTGTAGAAAAATCTTTTCTTCTTGAATATTCATTGCATATCTAGCGACTGAGCCATTAATTCCTGATTGATGCGGGTCCCATCTCTGTAACGAGGAGTGCATTGTTTGGGGTACACAGCTTCATGTGACATCTGCAGTATGCAATTCCTTACGAACCAATGAAGACTTGGTCACATAAAAGAATAAAGGCTGTGAGGCATGTGCATGGTTCCTATCTGATGTCTGGATTCCGAGGTTTACAGCCCTAAGTGGCATGTCAATCGCGGGCAGTGTTGATTTGTGCTGATCTATATAATGCAGATTATAGTAAGTGATGGGGCAAAGATTTAGGCTATGTGCACACTTTGCGGATTCTGCTGCGTTTCCGCAGCGGTTTTGGCCCTGCGGAAACGCAGCAGTTCGGCTGACATGGTACAGTACAATGAAACCCTATGGGGTTTCAAAAACGCTGTGCTCACGCTGCGTTTTTTTCCGCGTGGTTTTGCTGCGGTTTACAAACCGCAGCATGTCAATTGTTTGTGCGGTTTCCGCAGCGGTTTCACACCTTTAACATAGTAGAGGTGTGAAACCGCAGGGCAAAACCGCAGACCAAACCGCAGCAAAACCGCAGGTCACTTTACCTGCGGTTTTACCTGCGTTTCCGCGTGGAATCCGCAACGTGTGCACATAGCCTTAGGGTGTGTGCACACGCTGCGGATCCGCAGCAGTTTCTGCTGCGGTGTACAGTAGCATAATACCCTATGGATATTAAAAACAGCAGTGCAGACGGCGCGGTTTTCCTGCGGTTTCTAAACTGCAGAAAGAATTGACATGTCAATTCTTTCTGTGGATTCCGCTGTGGTTTACCATCTCCATTGTAGAGATGATAAACCGCAGGGCAAAACCGCAGGATAATCCGCAGATAAACCGCAGGTCTTTTGACCTGTAGATTTAAGGCCCTTTTACATTTAGCGATGCACCAGCGATCCGACCAGCGATCCGACCCGGTCAGGATCACTGGTGCATCGCTAAATGATCGCTAGTGAGCTTTCATACAGAAAGACCTCACAGCGATGCAGCAGCGACGCAGCGCACGATACTTACCATTCACACACAGCGATCCTGACGTCCTCCCGCCCGCCTCCAGCGTCGCTCGCCGTCACAGCAGGAAGTCTCAGCAGGAAGCGCCCGACGAGAAATGGAGCCGGACATTCTCGCGCGATCAGCGATGGACAGCGGGGGAGCCGGTCGCTGGTAAGTATCACACATAGCGATATCGCTAGCAATATCGCTATAACGTCACAAAACCAGTGACGTTTTAGCGATATTGCTAGCGATATCGCTTAGTGTAAAACCCCCTTTACCTGCAAATTTTTCAAAATCCGCAGAGCATTCCGCAGCGTGTGCACACAGCCTAACATGCAACTTATCCCGAATAGCTCTTGTCATGGTTATATGTGCTTGAACATACTGGGGGCAGACATAGGGTCTTGTGGTCAGTAGAAAGCTTGTGTGGGCCGTTAACATTATCATACCGGGGCGTGTGCCCACATTTGAAGCTTTACTGGGCCCTGCGTGCCCATCATGTCGGTGGGTTTTTAGGCTTTTCTGATACAAGCATGTACTGATTCTTGTCCCAACAGAGTACAGTAGGTAGTAGCCATATCCAGGAACAAGTGACACACAGGATGGCAAAAAATATAATTTTGCATTACGTAACTTATTAGTCAGTAGAGGTAGTGATGAAGTAGTAGTGCGATAACCCGTAGAGCAGGGATCAGCAACTTTCGCCACTTGGGAGGAGTAGGACCACAACAGCCATCATTTCCTGTTGGCTACAGGCAATGAGGTGGCTGTGAGGGCATGTTGGGTGTTATAGCTTCTCAACAACTGGAGTGTGAAAGGTTGCTAATCCCTAGCATCAAGGTGATAATGAGCAGACTGATGGCACAGGGCGGGTGTAATGCACACAAGATGAGCATAGTGATGGCACATGATGGGCATAATGCGCACAGCATGAGCAGAGTAATGGCACAGGATGAGCATAGTTATGGCACGGGATGGGCATAATGCGCACAGCATGAGCAGAGTAATGGCACAGGATGAGCATAGTTATGGCACGGGATGGGCATAATGCGCACAGGATGAGCATAGTTATGGCATGGGATGGGCATAATGCGCACAGCATGAGCAGAGTAATGGCACAGGATGAGCATAGTTATGGCACGGGATGGGCATAATGCGCACAGCATGAGCAGAGTAATGGCACAGGATGAGCATAGTTATGGCACGGGATGGGCATAATGCGCACAGCATGAGCAGAGTAATTGCACAGGATGAGCATAGTTATGGCACGGGATGGGCATAATGTGCACAGCATGAGCAGAGTAATGGCACAGGATGAGCATAGTTATGGCACGGGATGGGCATAATGCTCACAGCATGAGCAGAGTAATGGCACAGGATGAGCATAGTTATGGCACGGGATGGGCATAATGCGCACAGCATGAGCAGAGTAATGGCACAGGATGAGCATAGTTATGGCACGGGATGGGCATAATGCGCACAGCATGAGCAGAGTAATGGCACAGGATGAGCATAGTTATGGCACGGGATGGGCATAATGCGCACAGCATGAGCAGAGTAATGGCACATGATGAGCATAGTTATGGCACGGGATGGGCATAATGCGCACAGCATGAGCAGAGTAGTGGCACAGGATGAGCATAGTTATGGCACGGGATGGGCATAATGCGCCCAGTCATGTCACATAGGGATTTAGTAATAGTGGGTTACCGGGTAGTGGCAAAACTTAGCTTGTGGCCCCAATGCATCTTTGGTCTTTAATATGAGCCAAAGTGACATTTTTAGACTAGTCCAAAACATCAGGGCCATGGTGTGACTCTGCAATCCCTTGCCCCAATATAATTACACCCTTAAATGTAGTAATAATGCATCCACTTATTTCGCTGCTTGCCCATCAAGCCTTGATGATGAACACACTTGTTGTTAAAGGGGTTTTCCAGTTTTAGAAAATCCATCCTTGGCTGAGATTTTTTATTTTTTTTTAAAAAGAGAAAATCCCTGCATTACTCATCCTCCCCTCCCCCGGTCCAGTGCTTAGTTTATGCTCCGAGTGACTGTTCTTGTCTGCACATTGACCGCAGCACTGTCTGCATGATGTTGGCACTGTAGACAAGAACAGACACCGCCAGCAGCAGCGTCTATATTCGCACAGGAGACTTTCTGAAAATGGAAAACCCTTTTAATTTTGCTTTCCCTTATAACCTGGAAAAGAAATAAAAGCAGCTGAGAATATTAATTTGTTGGTCCGCGCGCATCTTCCCAGCTTCCTGTAATAGTCTGTGTTGTGTAGCTCTAGTGGAAGAGAGAGTAAGTTAGTCTGTGGTCTGTGACTGTTTGGTCAGGTACAATGTGTACTTCCTGACTCCCTAGTGAATATACTATATATACATCTGTACCTCTGTATAGAGCCACATGGCGCCTGCTATCAGAATAACAAAAGTGAAATGATCAGAACAGCAAGAATGCACTGCTTAAACACAAGCTCTCCTCTTCTCCTCTCAAAATAACGTTTTAATTTTTTTTATTTCATCAGGTTTTCGTGTAAAATGTTTATATTTTTGGTAGTTTTTCCCCTGTCGCAATCTGTTTTAAAAATAAAAAATACAAATCTTGCAGTTTTCACACCGGCCACTTGGGCATATTTAGACTCTTACTTTCTGTTGTTTCAGGAAACAACACATGTACATAGCTACAATAGCGCTAGTCCCTGACCCTATCTTTTGTATTGAAGTATCCAATGAGCATGTGCAATAGTCATTGTGAAGGGAGAAGAGTAGGTGAGCTGTGACATCTATTGTAAATGGTGTACAGAGATGTTACCTTTCATTGTAATTCTGCCTCTGATGATAAGGAGCCAGCTGAAAACTCTTCATGAAAGGACATGAAGTACGAGTCTAAAAAAAAGCCCAGTGGCCCGTGTGTAAAATTCAAAGATTACTAATTTAGTTTCTTTATATAAAGATCAAGATATGGAAAGAAAAACCCAAAATATTGCCAAATTTGTTTTAAAAAAAAGCTGAGGTCTGCACACGTTGCGCTCTCTCTCTCATATATATATATATATATATATAGATAGATAGATAGATAGATAGATATAGATATATTTTACACACACATATACAGTTTGGTCAGAGAACCCTGAAGCCTTTCCTAGTCCCAGCAAAGTGAATGGGATACCTCAGATCTCATGTACACGTTACATATTTTTTCCTGGCAGGGTTATATCTGCAGCTTGTCAGTTCTGTCCATGGGCACTAAACCTTTGTGATACCGGTGGCCCCTGATGGGGAAGTTCATTTACACAGTTTCTCTCTGTTCATGAGTGTGGTCCCTGTCTGTCAAATATGCTCATTTGCTCTCTGGTAGCAGGCAGAGACTAATTGCATTGCCCAGCTTGTAGCTTCTCCAGCAGGAGCAGTGTCCTAAAAGTTTTAACCTCTTCCAGGCTTTTGGTCCAAGGAAGGAGCAGGCGCAAATATTTTCCCAAATTTGTGAACAAATTGGCTATATTGTGGGGTAGGGAGTTGTCCTGTTCACAGGATCATCCACAAGAAAGGTCTTCAATATCAGATCAATGGGGTCCGACACCTGTAGCCCCAGGGATCAGCTGTTATTTGATTTGGCGTCCTCCAGAGGTAAACTTTACACAGGGCTGCACAGTGCATCTCCATTCAGTGTGTAGTGGCTGCTGCCAGGTGCTGCAGAATAGCTTGTATTCCTTTGAATAACTGCAGAGCGGTGTTGGTGCTCTGGGTCAGATCACTACTGATCTTAGATCGAAGGCTTGTACTACAGATAGTTGATCAGTATGTTGTGCCTTCTGCTCCCTGTGACCCGCTGTTGTGGGAACATATTGTCAGGCGCACAATTAACATGGCCTCTAGTCCAAGGCAAGGACCAGGCATCAGTCTGATACTGTCTGTAAAGCACTGTGGAATTAATGGTGCTATATAAGTGAGTTTAAATAAATATTAGCAAAAACTGCCCAAGGGTCGGGTAATAGTTGCATGTTTTAAATTGCTTGTTTTAAATACATCAGTTAGGGACTGCTCTTAGATGGGTATACCTTGACATTGGTGAGTGGCTTAGTATACATTTTTTGCAAAAAACGTATCAACTAAATACCCTTTTTTTTTTTTATCATTCTTTTACTAGCACTTGCTGTTTACTGTTATATTTTTTACAACAGAGTATTTTTGCACGTTTGTTATACTGCGTTTTTTCTGTGTTTCAGTCTTTGGGTGGTGTGAACACTGTCCTGCTGACTTGTTCACTTTTGTGCATGGCTCATGTGTGTTTTTAATCTATTAGATTCTTGCTTTTGCAAGTTTTGGGAGATCCCTGCCCCCCTCCCTTGTGAGCCATGCACATAAAAAGCCATCTTGCACAGCGTACCCACATCAGGCATTGCCTTTCTTAATCCTGCTCATATAGGTACTGTTCACATGATCAGGTTTCAAATACATCATTTAGGGATTGCTCTTAGATGGGTATACCTTGACGTTGGTGGAGTGGCTTAGTATACATTTTTTGCAAAAAAATTATCAACTAAATACCCTGTTTTTGTTATCTCTTACTAGCACTTGCTGTTTACTATTACATATTTTTTACAACAGAGTATTTTTACACGTTTGTTATGCTGCGTTTTTTCTGTGTATCTGTCTGATATTGTCTGTAAAGCACTGTGGAATTAATGGCGCTGTATAAGTGAGTTTAAATAAATATTAGCAAAAACTGCCCAAGGGTCGGGTAATAGTTGCATGTATCTGAAGCATAGGCACCCCAGTCCAACACATAGTGAGTGTGTAGAGCAAAATACAGTTCCTGTACTGTTCCCTGGATTCCCATGTTTGGTACTAACAATTATTTCCAAAGTTAAATATTTGCTGTTTGTGCCACCTGAAATCTTTTTGCTAGGACCACCAGCAATCCGCTTTAATCTCCGAAGGACCAGACAACCAGTGTTCATTTCCTTGCAGCACCCCCCCCAGGCAAAATGAATCATTTCATGGTGCCCAGTGCAGTGATGGAAGGAAGGGTACTGTCTGACTTTTGGAGGGTTGATTTTCCTGAAATAGTTTCCAGAGCCCCTAAGTGCCAGAATAGCAGAAATCCCCCAGAAGTGGCTCTAAAAATTGCACCTCTCTGGGAATTCACCTATGGGTGTAGTGACTAATATGACACCACAGGTGTTTTCCAGAAATGAGCACATAGCTGGTTTTGCAGAGTGAGAATTGCAAATAGACCAACTTAGTGCTCATGCTTCTGGGGACACGCACGCCATTCATTGTACTACAGGCTTTCCTAGCTACAGTAAAGCAAGTGGACATTGACTGTGGTTTGGGTACATTGTGGGGCTCAGGGATGGAGGGGGGACAGCCATTTGGAAATGTAGTAATCACTGGATTTTTATGGGATCAGCCGTGTCGCTTTTCCAATACCTTTGTCTTCAGTTACATGGAATCAACTTGTATTTCCAGTAACCAATACCGGACCAGGGAGGGGTTTGTTTTGTTTTAATGGGTTAAGTTGAAGTATTTATTTGGACCATTCTGGGGTACCTAACACTTTGGATCACTTGTTATAGGGCTTTATATTATATGCAGAGTTAGATATTAATAAAAATTAAACCATACCTACCCACCCTGAGTCCAGCACTTGCTCTGCTCTCCACTGTTGCACTGGCATGCCTAACTATGCATACGATATAAAGTTTGTAAAATGGGACAACCCGCTTTTACGGCTGTGTTCACATTTATTTTGGAGTTTTTATGCTGAGGTCGTATCTCAATGTTTCTCTCTAAATGTTTGAGGAACATGTTTCAGACAAAACCCCTTGAATCTCCAGATTTCCGGTTTCTCTTCTGCCTAAGCAAACTGTACCACTTCATGGTGTGGTCTCACGAGTTACTGGTCGTGGCAATAATACCTTGTCCTTTTACCTTTTTTACGCACTCTCAATTTTTGTTTTCTGTTGGGTTAATTTCTGTCGTTCTGAGCTGGCGGGACGCCTAAGAATGTTCCCACCAGTAATGTAACTTTATAAAAATGCTCAACATTTGGAAGGAAAGATTCACGGTTTTTCCATCCTGGTGATCATCTGAAGTAACATCGTCCTCCCTTGCATCAGTGCCGACAGCTTTTCATCTAACGTTTCTGCTTATAACAATGTGCCTCTGATTGAAATTGTTCCTGACATCATTGCTGTGTTTTTCTCCTGTTACAGAGAAGAGTTTAATTTGACCTAAATTTTCTATTCAGCTTTTTTTGGGAAAAGGAAACTGTCAGTGATAAGATTCTGAAGAACATTGTGATAGCTATAGATGGCTTGAAGCCTGAAAAGCCTTTTTTTATAGGCTACTTAGAATATATTTGTCACTATGTGCTTTGTTTTCTAGAAGTAATGAAGGTCTCTCATTTAAGGGTTGCTTCAGTCCCTAAAATGTCCATTCTAAAGATCTATCTTTATACCCTAAGCACTTCCTGTAAGGTTTCTTTTGCTAGGAGTCACATCCTTGCAGCATCCATCACCCCTCCTTGAACAGGACGTCATCAGAAGGCAGCACTGCAGCTATGTATTAGTTTCTTGTATTGCCGCCCTCTGAAGACGTCCTGCTTCTCGGGCGACAGTATCTGTGGGAGAGGCGAGTGCTGTGTCGGCTTTCTGCTTCTATCTCCACTGCATTGTGTAACTGAAACAAGATGTCATCAGGGGACAGAGATCAAAGAAGAGTGACACCAACGCTGCCTCACAGACTTCAACACTGTCCTCAAGCGAATAATCATCATAAGGTGGCGACACTGGTGTTACTACTTGCTTCTAGCACCACCCCCTGCTGTCTTCGTTTGAGGGCGGTGCTAGAAACTGAGGGGCGGTATTGGTGTCACTTACTTCTTCTGACTCCATTCCCTGAAGACGTCTTGTTTCACTGTTAAAGGGAATCTGTCACCTATTTTTAGCCCTATCAGCTGCCGGCACTGCCATCAGGGGCTTATCTACAGCATCTTCATATGATGATGTCCTCCTCCTTGCTTCTCCCTCGACTCCTGCGCAGGCGTACTTTATCTGTCCTGTTGAGGGCAGAGCAGAGTACTGCAGTGCGCAGGCGCCGGACCTCTCTGACCTTTCCCGGTGCCTGTGCACTGCAGTACGTTAATATAATATTCGGAATAGGCATTTTAGGCACTGGACCAACCCTTTGAGTCCTGTCTAGCCCTATTGGTAATGCATACACATAAGCTTACATGGCGACAATGAGATTGCAAGGTGATTTTACCAGTATTGGATATGGATGTGCTTTTTTGGACCCTCGACATAACATCGATGTGATGGTTAGAAGTGCAAACCGACTATATTTTGATTCCTTGTGACTCACTCGAACCATTTCTGCACTTATATTTTCCAAATGTGTAACTTGCTATTAAAAATTATAAAATCTCCTGCTACTCGCCAAAACTCCTTGTAGTGTGCCCACGTTTTTTGGTTACGTGACTTGTGTACGACTTGCTGATGGGTCGCTGTGTAACCCCTATCCTTTTATGCTTTTTCATGGTCAAAACCCACAATCTGAAATATGCAAATTCTAACCCATAGAATTTTTGGTAAACTTTTCTACTTCTTCTCTTCTGATTATAATTGTGGTGGAGGAGAAAACTAGAGATACTACACCACATGCTCCAATTTATTGTGCCACTGCTAGTCCTTCATTTTACGACTGATAATCCATCGGTTTGACCATGGTAATGGCAAAGAACCTTTTTGGCTGTTCTGCGTAAAACTGTAAATGTTTAACATTTTTTACTATTTTCTTCTTGTAGAAGAAAAAAAACAAGCCGTTTAACCCACCAACCAGACGGAACTGGGAAAGCAACTACTTTGGCAAACCCTTGCATGACCTTGTGAGCCCCGAGAAGCCCATTCCCGTGTTCGTGAAGAAATGTGTGGACTTCATTGAAGAGTCAGGTAAGCAGTTGTTATGGTTAGCCTTTCTGAATTGGCGTCTATAATCTGGGGAGTTGCTGTGTAAAGGCAGCATGGATGGCAATCATTATTTCCAGAACTGTGAAAATGTATCTTTGTCAGTAAGAAGATGTCTGTCTGGGTAGTTGGCAGACGTGCGTCTAACTTCTTCCAAGATCTCCACAGAAATGGGAATTAAATCAGACCCTTATATAGCAAGGAACATACTGTATATACCTGTGTATAAGCAGAGTTTTTCAGCATAGTTTTTTGTGCTGAAAACTCCCCCCGGCTTGTACACGAGACAGTTGTCCCAGAAAGCCTGCGGGGAGCTGCGCAGCAGCGGGTCACAAAGGCTGGAGTCTGTGGCTAAAGCCTGTGCAGTGGCTAAAGCCTGTGCAGCTGCTAAAGAGAAATGAATATTCATTTCTCTTATGGCGCGCACAGTTACAGCTGCTGCCGCTGGCTTCCAGCACAATGGCACACATCCTGCTCCCCTTCCTGCGCGCCCTCGCTGCATCTTGTACGTTCCGGCGCCAACAGCATTTCCGGCCGAGCGATCATGTGGCCCCGCTCATTAAGGTAATGAATATGCACGCCTCTCCACTCCCATAGGCGTGGAGTGAATATTCATTACCTTAACCCCTTTCCTACATTGGACGTAATATTCCGTCCATGTGACCTGGGCCCTAAATCCCATGGACGGAATATTACGTCATAGCGATCAGCGGCGCCCACGTGGTGAGCGCTGCTTATCGCGGCCGGGTGTCAGCTGATTATCACAGCTGACACCCGGCACAATGTGTTAGGGGCGGTCACGGACCGTCCCCGACACGTTAACCCCTTGCACACCGCGATCAAACACGATCGCGGTGTACCGGGGGTTAAAGGGAAGCATCGGCAGGGAGGGGGCTCCCTCCGTGCTTCCCTGAGCCCCCCACAGCAGCGCAATGTGCAGCGCTGCTGCGGGGGGCTCTTTCCGTGCAGGTCTCCGGATCCAAAATGGCGACGGGGGCCTGCAGGGAGCTGACTTCCTCAGTGCCTGCAAAGCGCAGGCATGAGGAAGTCTGCGTCTATGCCTGTGACAGATTGCTGATCTGTCACAGTGATCTGTGATGTGACAGATCAGCGATCTGTCACAGGACAGTGATGTCCCCCCTGGGACAATGTAATAAAGTTAAAAAAAAAGTGTAAAAATAATTTTAAAAAATCGCTAAATAAATTCAAAGAAAAAAAAAATCCCTAATTCATTTTTTGGAAATAAAGAAAAAAACCCCAATAAAAGTACACATATTTGGTATCGCCGCGTCCGTAACAACCTGCCCTATAAAACTGTCCCATTAGTTAACACCTTTAGCGAACCCCTAAAAAATAAAAATAAAAAACGAAGCAAAAAATGATTTATCATACCGCCGAACAAAAAGTGAAATAACGCGCGATCAAAAAGAAGCATATAAATATCCATGGTACCGCTGAAAACATCATCTTGTCCCGCAAAAAAACGAGCCGCCATACAGCATCATCAGCAAAAAAATAAAATTAATAGCTCGCAGAATAAAGCAATGCAAAAATAATGATTTTTTATATAAAATAGTTTTCATTGCATAAAAGCGCCAAAACATAAAAAACGACCTAAATGAGGCATCGCTGTAACCGTACTGACCCGAAGAATAAAACCGCTTTATCAATTTTACCGCACGCGGAACAGTGTAAACGCACCCCCCCCAAAAGAAATTCATGAAACTCTGGTTTTTGCTCATTCTGCGTCCCAATAAACGGAATAAAAAGCGATCAAAAGATGTCACGTGCCCGAAAATGATACCAATTAAAACGTCAACTCGTCCCGCAAAAAATAAGACCTCACATGACTCGGTGGGTCAAAATATGGAAAAATTATAGCTCTCAATATGTGGTGATGCAAAAACTATTTTTACAATAAAAAGCGTCTTTTAACGTGTGACAGCTGCCAAATATAAATACCGCCATAAATAGTAAATCAAACCCCCCCCCGTTATCACCCCCTTAGGCTAGTTTCACACTTGCTTTTTTTTGCAGCGCGTTTTTCCCGCAAAAAAACGCATTGAAAAAACGCATACATAAGCATACAACTGCTGCGTTTTTTTCAAGCATTTTTATGAGCATGCATGAAAAAAACGCAGCGTTTTTATGCGTTTGTATGCGTTTTTAGCGCGTTTTTACCGCGTTTGCGTTTTTTTCCAACATTTTTAGGTGGCCCCTCACACTACCCAAACCATGACTTTACTAACCCTAACCCTAACCCTAACCCTGACCCTAACCCTTAACCAAATCATACTTAACCCTAACCCAAACCCTAAACCCTAACTAACCCTAACCCTGACCCTAACCCTAACCCTGACCCTAACCCTAACCCTGACCCTAACCCTTAACAAAACCATACTTAACCCTAACCCTGACCCTAACCCTGACCCTAACCCTTAACCAAACCATACTTAACCCTAATCCTGACCCTAACCCTAACCCTGACCCTAACCCTTAATAAAACCATACTTAACCCTAATCCTGACCCTAACCCTGACCCTAATCCTTAACAAAACCATACTTAACCCTAACCCTGACCCTGACCCTAACCCTTAACAAAACCATACTTAACCCTAATCCTGACCCTAACCCTGACCCTAATCCTTAACAAAACCATACTTAACCCTAATCCTGACCCTAACCCTAAGCCTAACCCTAACCCTGACCCTAACCCTAACCCTAACCCTGACCCTAACCCTTAACAAAACCATACTTAACCCTAATCCTGACCCTAACCCTGACCCTAATCCTTAACAAAACCATACTTAACCCTAATCCTGACCCTAACCCTGACCCTAAGCCTAACCCTAACCCTGACCCTAACCCTGACCCTAACCCTTAACAAAACCATACTTAACCCTAATCCTGACCCTAACCATGACCCTAATCCTTAACAAAACCATACTTAACCCTGACCCAAACCCCAACCCTGACCCTGACCATAACCCTAACCCTAAACCCCCTTAACTAACCCTAACTCTAACCCAAACCCCTAAATTCCATGGTTTAAAAAAAAAAACGCATATGCAAAAAAACGCATACATGAGCATGCCAGTGCGCACATATGCGCATCCATAGGCTATAATGGCCATTTTTAGCGCAAAACGTGCGCATATGTGCGCATGCGCTTTTTTGCAGGGCCAAAAAATGCAACATGCTGCGTCTGGAAAATCCTAACGCACACCCCAAAAAAACGCAGCGCATGAAAATCGCATACATGCGCTGACCAGTGCGCAGGTATGCGCACCCATGTTAAATATAGGGGAAAAAACGCATGCGCAGGTGTGCGTTTTTTTCCAGCGCTAAAAAACGCAAATGTGAAACCAGCCTGAGTTAGGGAAAAATAATAAAATTAAAAGAAAATGTATTTATTTCCATTTTCCCATTAGGGCTAGGGCTAGAGTTAGGGCTGAGATTAGGGTTAGGGGTGTGTTGGGGTTAGGGTTGGAGTTATAATTGGGGGGGTTTCCACTGTTTGGGCACATCAGGTGCCTCTCGAAATGCAACATGGCGTCTGATCTCAATTCCAGCCAATTCTGCGTTGAAATAGTCAAATTGCGCTCCTTCCAAGCTCTGTCATGCGCCCAAACAGTGGTTTACCCCCACATATGGGGTATCAGCCTACTCAGGACAAATTGCAAAACAACTTTTGGGGTCCAATTTCTCCTGTTACCTTTAGGAAAGTAAAAAAATGGGGGCAAAAATATCATTTTTGTGGAAAAAAATGATTTTTTTATTTTCACGCCCGGGCGTTATAAACTTCTGTGAAGCATTTGGGGGGTTCAAAGTGCTCACCACACATCTAGATAAGTTCCTTAGGGGGTCTAGTTTCCAAAATGGGTTCTTTTGTTGGGGGTTTCCACTGTTTAGGTACATCAGGGGCTCTTCAAAGGCAACATGACACCCGCAGACCTTTCCATCAAAGTCTGCATTCCAAAACGTCACTACTTCCCTTCCGAGCCCTGACATGTGCCCATACAGTAGTTTTCTCCCACATATGGGGTATCAGCGTACTCAGGACAAATTGGACAAGAACTTTTGGGGTCCAATTTCTCCTGGTACCCTTGGGAAAATAAAAAAAATTGGTGACTAAAAGATCATGTTTGTGGAAAAAATACAATTTTTTTATTTTCACGGCCGGGCGTTATAAATGTCTGTGAAGCACTGGGGGGTTCAAAGTGCTCACCACACATCTTGATAAGTTCCTTGGGGGGTCTAGTTTCCAAATTGGTGTCATTTGTGGGGGGTTTTCACTGTTTTGGTACATCAGGGGCTTTCCAAACGCGACATGGTGTCCAATCTCCATTCCAGCCAAAAACGTCAAATGGTGCTGCTTCCCTTCCGAGCGCTGCCATGCGCCCAAATAGTGGTTTACCCCCACATCTGGGGTATCAGCGTACTCAGGACAGATTGCACAATAACTTTTAGGGTCCTGTTACCCTTGGGAATATAAAAATTGAGGGTGAAAAGATCATTTTTGTGGAAAAAATGATTTTTTAATTGTACCGCTGTACTTTATAAACTTCTGTGAAGCCCTTGTGGGTTCAAAGTTCTCACCACATATCTAGATAAGTTCCTTGGGGGGGTCTAGTTTTCAAAATGGGGTCACTTGTGGGGGGTTTCCACTGTTTAGATACATCAGGCGCTCTCCAAACGTGACATGGCGTCCGATCTGAATTCCAGCCAATTTTGCATTGAAAGTCAAACGGCGCTCCTTCCATTCTGAGCTCTGCCATGCGCCAAAACAGTGGTTCCCCTCCACATATCATATCAGCGTACTCAGGACAGATTGCACAAAAACTTTTCTAGTCCAATTTCTCCTGTTACCCTTGGTAAAATAAAAAAATTGAACCTGAAGTATTTTTTTTGTGAAAAAAGTTAAATGTTCATTTTTTTTAAATAATCAAAAAAATTCCTGTGACGTACCTGAAGGGTTAATAAACTTCTTGAATGTGGTTTTGAGCACCTTAAGGGGTGCAGTTTTTAGAATGGTGTCACTTTTGGGTATTTTCTATCATATAGACCCTTCAAAGTTACTTCAAATGTGATGTGGTCTGTAAAAATAAAATGGTGTTGCAAAAATGAGAAATCGCTGGTCAACTTTTAACCCTTATAACTTCCTAACAAAAAAAAAATTTTGGTTCCAAAATTGTGCTGATGTAAAGTTAACATGTGGGAAATGTTATTTATTAAGTTTTTTGTGTGCCGTATCTCTGTGATTTAAGGGCATAAAAATTCAAATTTGGAAAATTGCAAAATTTTAAAAAATTTTCGCCAAATTTCCATTTTTTTCACAAACGCAAGTTATTTGAATGAAATTTTACCACTAACATGATGTACAATATGTCACGAGAAAACAATGTCAGAATCACCGGGATCCATGAAACGTTTCAGAGTTATTGCCTCATAAAGGGACAGTGGTCAGAATTGTAAAAATTGGCCCGGGAGTTAACGTGCAAACCACCCCTGGTAGTGAAGGGGTTAATGAGCAGGGCCACGTGATCGCTCGACCACAGGAGCTGCTGAGAGGGCATGCAGGAAGGTGAGTAGGATCATGTTTTTTCTAATTGGAACCATGCATACAAGGATAGGGGGGATAAGGATCCATGCTTACAAGGATAGGAGATAAGGAGACATGCATACAAGAATGAGAGGGGGGAGCCATACATACAAGGACAGGGACTGGGGAGCCATGCATACAAGGACAGGGACTGGGGAGCCATGCATACAAGGATAGGGGATAAGGAGCCTTGTATACCACGATGGGGATGAAGGGACAATGTATACTCGAGTCAATAAGTTTACCCAGTATTTCGTGGCAAAATTTGGTGCCTTGACTTGTACTCGGGTCGGCCTATACTCAAGTATATACGGTATAACACAGTATTGTGTTCAGTTTCGGGTTGCCTGCACCACTGTATCAAAAGGGGGGCATGCTTAGAAGACCCATTTTATTGTCATTGAAAATTCAAGTTGCTGCTCGAATATATAAGAGCGGTCTCCTTTATAGCGGCATATGATCAGGTCAGTTTATCTTCTGAAGAAGCCAAATGTACGTATTCCCTGAGGGCAAGCAGAAGTATGCAATTAAATCTATTTGGAATGCGCACCCATAAAATAACACTGCTCCAAATGTTGAAATTGCCATCCCTGTACTCGGGATCAGTGAGGGTCCCAGTTGTCAGATGCCCAGAGACATGATATGATGACTGAACTTGGTTGCCTTTCCAATACTTTACACAACCAATGTGTATCTCATCTTACACTTCTTTTAGGTCTTATTCAGACGTCTGCTGTGTTTATCAGTGGGAGAACATGTACTCATTGCAGTCTATGGGGCTGTTTATATGTCCGTGGGTTTTTTGCGCATTCGCAAAAAAAAAATAAAAAAAATGACGAAATGTCCATTTTTAACCTGAGTCACAAATCAAAATTGTCCATACAAGTCTTCGAATGTATGAAAATTACAGACAACACAATGATGCCATCTGTTTGCTGTCAGCTTTCAGCATTGTTATGGGTAGAAGAAAATCACTGATGAAACTCGGATGCAAAACTCTGAAAATTGTACCATTCTTTGCAGATAAAAATCCAAATCCTTGATGTCTGAATGAGTGCTTATGCTCCTCTTTTTTCAGTATTTTCATCTATTTTGGACAAGGTTATGTCGGTAAAGGACCGTAATTACTGTAATGGAGAGCATTTACACTGCTCAAAAAAATAAAGGGAACACTTAAACAAGAGAATATAATTCTAAGTAAATCAAACTACTGTGAAATCAAACTGTCCCACTTAGGAAGCAACACTGACAATCAATTTCACATGCTGTTGTGCAAATGGAATAGACAACAGATGGAAATTATTGGCAATTATCAAGACACCCTCAATAAAGGAGTGGTTCTGCAGGTGGGGACCACAAACCACATCTCAGTACCAATGCTTTCTGGCTGACATTTTGGTCACTTTTGAATGTTGGTTGTGCTTTTACACTCGTGGTAGTATAAGACGGACTCTACAACCCACACAAGTGGCTCAGGTAGTGCAGCTCATCCAGGATGGCACATCAATGCGAGCTGTGGCAAGAAGGTTTGCTGTGTCTGTCAGCGTAGTGTCCAGAGGCTGGAGGCGCTACCAGGAGACAGGCCAGTACACCAGGAGACGTGGAGGTGGCCGTAGGAGGGCAACAACCCAGCAGCAGGATCTCTACCTCAGCCTTGGTGCAAGGAGGAACAGGAGGAGCACTGCCAGAGCCCTGCAAAATGACCTCCAGCAGGCCATAAATGTGCATGTGTCTGCAAAAAAAGGTTAGAATTCGACTTCATGAGGATGCGGAGCGGTGTTGCCGGTGTCTTTCTTCTTATTTTTGGACTGTTGTATCGGGCACGTTGCAATTTATATCCGCCTAATCCCCCTCCACACTTGGTGATATATCACCTGTTTTGACTCCTTGTCATGGAGTCTGATGCTTTGCCCTTTTCCAATGGACTATTGGGAGGTCGGGAGATTGTGGACACTTATTTTTTTTTTTAGAGTGTGAACAGCATGATAATATACATTCTTTAAGTACAAAGACTTTGGCGTACAAGTTATCCACTATTGCTGAAAGAGAAGTTAACCTTTTTTGGACTAATAACTCTTTGAAGTCGTATGTGGACTGTGGCAGAGTCCCACGAGGCCTCATAGTATACAAGGAAATGTCCCATTTTAAGGATAATCAAGTGTTCATCGCGGAATGGGAAACAATTTGTTGAAATTCTCCCAGGAGCTGTTAAGTTTGGTGCTGCATCGCGATGTGATTAACTATGAGGCAGTTAAGTCTGAATTAAGTGAAACCAAAGAAGAATTAAAATCAAGATAATCAGTGGGTACAGTTCAATAAAAAGTTTGGCAGTAAGTTTATTATTGTGCAGACAGAAATAAAACAAAGGAAGAGGGACAAATTCATCCCAGATAAAGATGACTTTGATTTGGGACAAATGTCCTCTAGCCACACACACTGCTCTCCTGCTGAAGATTTTAACTATGAAATAAAGGTGGATTTTATGAACGGTGAGTGCCATCCTTATTTTTTCTATGTTTGGATTTCGGTATTGTGTTTTTCAAGGAGAGAGCACCCGTTCTTAGTGCGTTTAATCGTCTTGATGTGTTAATAATTGTGGGATATATATTGGTGGGGCAGCGGTGTCGTGCTTTTTTTTTTTTTTTTTTTTTTTTTTTTTTTTTTTTTTTGGACTCAATCCTTAAAAAAAAAACTAGTCCAATCTTTTGTATATGCGTTACATATTGTACAGTTTGCAGAATAACACTAATGGTGTATTTTGAAGGGCAGATCTCCGTCCGTTAATGAGCACCAACCGACTATATAAAAGTTGATCCAAGCTTGTTTACTGGCCAGCTTACACGGGATAATGGAAAGTGACAAAACAGAATACTAAAGTTGTGTCCCCTGTAGGGTAGCAGGAGGTAAAGTTCCGGAAGGCAGGTATGTGTTACTGAAGTGACTGAAGTCCCAGAAGAAAGTATATGAGGAACAACAGGTTACTGAGAGGATTTTGTAGTGGACTGGATTTTTGGTCTGGGATTTAGAAGCGACCAGAAGAGCCTGGGTGGGAAAGGTCGCTCCCATACTCTCAATGCCGGGGTTTGCTTGTCTAATAATGCCGAGCTCACTTACCTTCCTTTTATCTTGTGGTGTTTGGTGAGGGAAAAGACAGTTAATGGTGGACATTTTCTGAAAGAGCCTGAGAGGTGGCTACAGAACTGAATTGGGGTGGGGGGGGCTTTTTTTTTTTCTTCTATTCAGTGAATGGATTGTTTTGTTAATTTGTGCTGGAAATAGGCTTTTGTTTCTTTGCATTTGAGTCTTGTGGAAGTTCATGAAATATAATAAATCTTACACTGTTTGACACGAAAACCTGTGTAGCTGAGCTGCTGCCAGAGAGCTTCAATCCCTACACCCCATACTGCATCAGTGTTGGGGACAACTCATTCTTTGTTTTCCCAGGGTGTTGTGCTGTCGATTATTTTTTTTTTTTTTTTTCCAGCATAATGGATCGAATCACCTGACAAACAAGCATTTTGCAAGTTCATTGTGTGATCGCCGGCATGTTTACATTACATGGGAAGGAAGTGTTCTTATGGACGCTCATTCACCAGGTCTAAGTGCACCTTTACTCATCAGATTAGAAGTATGTATGTCTATGAACTAAATTCTGCCTCCATTCTTCAGTCCACCACAGCAACACCAGCCCACCACACTTTACGTCAGACTCCCACCTTCTTTCTGTTAACAAATCTGATCTGTCACTATACGGTCTGTGCGTCGGCGACTGCTGGAGTGAAGTCTGCCTTTACCTGAGCACTTGTGAGATTACTGTATGCCGTCTGCTTTACTGCTTCTCCCCTAGTGAGGAAGGCGTTAAGAAGTTGTTGGTTCTATCTGAAGAGTCTGGTAGGCAACACAAGCTGTGAGATTTCTGGCCAGCCACACGCCAGGATGAGGAGCAGATGCTGTCACCATCACCCACTTCCAGTAACAGAAGGATTAATTGTAGCACACACTCCCGGGCTATGCTCTGGCCCGCTGCTTGGTGGATGGCGCTAAATGCCTTTTAATGTAATGAATTTTGCACGTTTATCCTGCTCTTACGTTATATACAGCAGGATGGTGATTTGGTCTATTATTTTTAAGAAAATCTTTTATGGTACAATTACAACGTTGGTTATTACTGTACTGACCTGTAATATGCAAAACTAGAGGCTTTTCTGTGGCTTGCCTTAAAGAAACTCTGAACCTAAAAAACTTCCAAACTCGCCAAAACTCTCCCATAGTAATTGTCATACTGTGTGATTGTAGAGCACATATAGTATTACACCGGTTGTCACCTTTTCCCACTCCCGTCACCCCTTTTCTACCACTCCAGTGTACTCTGCTGTGGCTATCACACTTTCGGTTGATGTCTCGAGTCCTACTGGTTATCAAAACTGTGAGTGTTCTTTGGTGATGGTGCCCATACACCTCCTGGCGTAAACGCCTTAATGAGTCCCCCTCAAAGTGTATACCTATATATGTCATTATTTCACCGTATTGTATCTATATCTGCATATAGCAAAAGGTATGTAAATATATTTAATGGATTTCTAAAACTATTGTATGCACATCTATGGTATACAGTGGAATGTGAAAGTTTGTGCACCCCTGGTCAAAATTACTGTTATTGTGAAGATGAAACGAACTCTAAAAGGCTTAAAGATGACACATTTCTTTTGTATTTTAGGCGCAAAAAGATATATTTTCATCTTTTACATTGTAAAAATTACAAAAAGGAAAATGGGACAATGCAAAAGTTTGCGCACCCAGCATGGTTCGTAGCACCCACTTTTGCAAGTATCACAGTTTGAAAACTCTCTTTGTAGCCACACAAGTAGCCACACAAGTGTTTTTCAATCCTTGTTTAAGGGATTTTCTTCCATTCTTCCCTGGAAAATTTTTCCAGTTCTGTGACCTTCCTGAGCCATCTTGCATGCACTGCTATTTTGAGGTTTAGCCACAGATTTTCAATAATGTTCAGATCAGGGGACTGTGAGGGCCATAGTAAAACCTTCAGCTTGCGCCTTTTGAGGTAGTCTATTGTGGATTGTGACATGTGTTTAGGATCATTATCCATTTGTAGAAGCCATCCGCAGTAGAAACCGCACCGTGTGCACAGACCCTTAATGACTTCTAGTCATCCAGAAGTTGTAGTCACAAGATTACGGCTTTGGAATGGAGCGGCGTGGTGAACACCTGAAGATGGCAGCTGGTGTGACGTGTTTTGCATTGGCTGGATTACCGTTCCGGGTCTCTCCCGATGTGGAGAGAGGCATGTCGGCTTGGCCCCCTGGCTGGAGTGGCATTACTGGCGAGGCACACGCTAGTCATGAGATGTGCCACGTTCATTGAGTGGTGTGCGCATCTTATTCCTGCGCTGCCCTCGTTAAGATTGGTCTTAATGACTCCAGTCTTAATGAGTCAGGACCTTATAGTTTCATCTGTTATCATTTTTTATCTTTTTCACTTAACCTTTAGGTCTTCTTAAAAATGACTTCTGTTTTTCTTGAGAAGAAGGGACACTTGTCTTGTTTGTTTCCTGATAATCCTGAAGCGCACTGTGTAATTGATGGGCTTAGAGGCACATGCAGATTGTGGCAGAGGATAATTGGCCCCATGCCTCTTACTCGACACGTGCCATCGTAGCTCTAAAGCGGAATCTTTTTTAGATCCGGTGTGCACACAGTCTATAGGAGGGTAGCTCAGTCACTCTCATGTGCCCCCAATAGTGGGCCAGCCTCAAAATTGTCATCACTCATGACTGCTAATTCTAGGATAAGTCCATCTTGATGGCAGAGGTTTTTTTTAGACTTGTGTTGGGCGTGTATCTGAAATCATTGTATTATGAACCCCTTATACACGCAGCTAACTTTTTTTTTTTTTCTGTGTCCCATGAACCATAATGGTTTAATTTTTCTGTCTTTTTGTGAGACAAGTTGTCTGTTTTAAGGGGGTACAAATAGTGTGTTGAAAATCTTATTTTTTTTATTGGGTAGTGGGGGTTGATTTTGGAAGCAAAAATAGCAATTTTGAGGGTTTGAGTGTTTTTTTTTTTTTTTCCTGTTTACAGCTGGCCACGCAAAAATTCCATTACTAAAATAATAAAAAAAATTAAAAAAAATAGTAAGAGGAGAGTTGATACATTTTGGTGGAATGGGGTACTAATGGCTACATAAAAGTCTTATATAAGGATGACCATGAGGTCCTTCAGCCTCCCAGTATTTGGGGTTGTGCTCTTTTTGTGCCTTACAGCCATACTTCTTGTGAGATTGTGGCTTCCTCGTTTCCTTCTCATTTATTTTATTTTTATTTTTTTGCTATTGTAAACTGTAATTCTACAGTCGGAGGGAGGGTGAGGGAAGGAGATCTTAAATGTTCCATTAACGTTTATGGGACATCTCGGCTCTGTAGCTCGGGGTGAACATTTTCGGCAGAGGAGATTTTAAAGATGGCTGGTTTAATATAACCTGCTTCCATTGTCTCACTGCCCCAGGAACCAAATTCAAGTTGTGTCTTGCTTTCGTAAAGCATGTAGAAAATGTATGTCCTTTCATCAAACATTTCGCCTGCAACTTAACAAGTTGCATTTGTATTGATAGGTTTTCGAGAAACTGCAGATTCAAGTACTTTTTTGTATATAGAAATTGCACTTTGACTAATACAGACTAAGTTATAATGCAGTAATTCTAAATGGGTATTCCCAACACTGAGAGTTAGGGTCGGTACCCTAACTCTCAGTTTTGGGAATACCCATTTAGAATTACTTACACTTAGCGAGGCACCAGCGACTCCATATTCATAGGGTGGGAGATAATGTACTGATATCTGTGGGTCTGAGAGAATATGCAAACTATTAGGGATATTGGGAAATTAAGTGGTCACTGTTCTTTTTTTGCTTGATCAGATTTGATCGCTAATTGTGACTCAAAATTGCAAATTTTAACCCCTTGGAAAAATTATCCCAGAGTGTAAGCCACTCGGTTGTGGTGTTTATTTTGTCGTCAACCATCTGTCTCTTGTACTCCCTCTCTCGGACTATGTACCGGTATAACGGAGAGGCTAGCAATTGAGAGGAAGTTCCAGCACCTATAGTGCCGATAAAGGCAAGCTGACCTCTCAAAATGAGTGGCAATTTTTTTTTACAGAGCCTGAGAATCGGGACATTGAAATCTGTTTAATATCTTTGGGTCCATGGAGAAAAAGATTTTGAAAACCTCATTCACGTGTTGTATAGAATCCGGTTGCAGATGCTGAATGCAGCAACATTTTTCAGTATTTTCTTTGCAGCTGTTTTTTTGCTACGATCACAAGAAAACTTAAAGCGCAATAAAAAAAAAAAAAATTGTTTATGAAAAACCTTGAAAAGCTCTTAAATAAAATGACTTTGAATACGGTACATTACTGCAAATGATATAGTTGGGAAGGAATGGCTCGTTGAAGTTTTAGTAGCCACGTGGTCTCCCGGCATAATACCCTAAATATCAGCAATTCCCACTGCTGTAGGTGACAAAGGGAAGTACTACCGGTAATTGCTTTATTAGCGCGGCTCATTATCTCTGCATGCTCATTAACGGCTTGGGGCAGCGACGTTGACAAGTGGGGTTACGGGTTGGTTGTCGTTGTGTATTGCCTCACTGTATTAGTGTGTGTGGTCTCTACGTACATGGCGGCTGCAGGACAAGGATTAATGCCCCCACATGGCATCTGAATATTATTTGGGGCATCTTTGAAGGATGAGCTGACACGCCGTCTGTTACTGTAGGTGGAAGAAGCCAAGTGAGCAATGTTTATAAGCAAGGCAACTTGCTCAGCGCCGTCATCCCGTATTTTGAGATTGATCCCCAGGGTCCAATTAGTTCAGTACACTTGTCCAACAGAAAAAAAAAAAGTTTCCTCTTCTAAGTACATGTGCGATGGCGGCCTCTGCCTCCCAGCAATGTACATCATTAAATAACAGTCTGCATTGTTTGGACATTTTATTTCTAGTCATAGCCAGAAGATGGCTGCACTTGCCAAGTAATAAAATCTTCTTTATTGATCCATTAGCAGCAAATTAAACACGAGCGGGGAGAGTACGGGCAAATCACATAGCAGGCAATGGCCGTTTCACAGCTACTGATACTTACGCGGTCTCAACGGGCCATCGTCTGTGACTTGCGTGACCGTGGTGAGTGCCGCCATCTTCAAGCCGAGTAGTTTGAATTTTCGATCATTCGGCTAAGCACTTATAACGATCTGTGTGGGCTACACACTCATTTTGAGTGGACTGTTCCTTTTCATAAATATTCTGCCAGCACTATAGGTGTTGAAACTTCCTTAATTCTACCATTTTTCCATCATATTTTTTCCTATTATCAGTGTGTCGATTCAAAATCTTTCCCTTTGTTTCTACAGCCCCCTTGCAGGTCTACGCAACCCCATGGTAAAGGACTACAGACTCTGCGCATACTCTCTTTAATATACTTTTTCTTTCTAGGGAGTAAGAACGGACCATACAGAATTTTTTATTTGTCTGCGACCAGTTAGGCAGATGGACATTTTTATTCTGGACACAAGATCTAATAGTTGCTTTGTTTTTCGTCGTCCTTTTATTTGAGAGATAAAACATTGTTTGCCACGGTGTGGTCAGCAGAGATAAGCCCCCGTTACACATAGCGATATCGCTGTAACGTCACCGATTTTGTGACATAGCAGCGATATCGCTATGTCTGATACTTACCGCCGACCTGCTGCCCCGCTGGTTATCGCTGGTCGCGCAAGAACGTCTTGGACCGTTTCTCGTCGTCAGCCTCCTGCGGCGCTTCCTGTGGCGCCGACGAGTGGACGCGGGCGGGAGGACGTCAGGATCGCCGCGTCTGACAGGTAAGTAGCGACCCCCGACCCCTGCTATGTCGCTGGTGAGATCTGCCTGTGTGGCAGCTCACTAGCGACCACTTAGCGATGCACCAGCGATCCTTATCGTTGTCGGGATCGCTGGTGCATCGCTAAGTGTAACGGTACCCTTACTGAAATGACAAGCTCGATGCCATTCCCCTCTGTTAGCTCGTGTGCCTTCAGACTGGTGGTACACTTTAAGATCACTAGAAGGATAGAATAATTCAGTGGAATTTTTAATCTTTTAATTAGCATTACTGATCGCGCCCATTAACGCGCTTTTTCAGATCCGCTAATCATATAGTTTAGATTCTACGGAGGTGGGTGAATGTCGGACCCCCGTAGAGCCACTTATCTTGTTGCACCAATGCATTCATGCTCTGTGGAAAGAAGCGAAGTATCCACCTACCTGACAGCTACCATCATGAGATTGTCAGCAGCCGCTGCAGCTTCAGTGCAAGCAGTAAAAAGCCAAATAGAATTGTTCTCCCTCTTTTCTAGTTTGTGTGGTTTCTCATTACTGCTTAGTTGAGTAGTTTTTGCTACTTTTTTCGTAAGATTTTATGTCGGTTATACAAACTTTTTGGAAACCGTGTGGAGCGTTACCTGAGGGGGGTAAAACTGAGAGCGGTCAAAACTTGGCACAAATTAGGGATAGAAATGGAATTTATTCTGCTACCGAAGTACATTTTTCATGGTGCTACACGGCCACTGAAATATGCGCAAAATTTCTCAGAAATTGAGCCTTACTCCGACGCACCTTCTCTAATTGGTGGCTAATGAAGTGGTATGGACAGATGTGAAGTGGCAACACTGTTAATATGGTAGAATTACAACATATCCATTGTTTCAGTTCCTCTTGTTCATTTATAAAACATGAGTGCTCCGGCTCCACAAGTACAAACCTCTGCGACCAAACTAGCACCAAAAACAAATGCCATAAGGGAGCGAAACCATTTGCTTTATCATGAGCTTTTCTTGGTTCCTCTTCACGCTTTTTCTGGTGTTTCCAGTTCCTTAAATGAAGTAGTCCATGTTTAGACCAGAATGTATCGTAATCGTGCAGACCACATTCTAACGTGACCGTATGGGACAGTGTCTCACAAATCTATGAACTGGATAAGAATCTGTTCCTTTTTTGACCGCACGCCGCACAAATCTTCAAGCAGCAGTAGCATTATGGTGTATCTGCTGTTACGTGCTTCATGTGAAGGTTTGCTAAAGACGAGCACAAATCTGTGTTCACTTAACTGGCCATCTGCTCTGAAAAGGAAGTTCTGGAAGTGATCCCCAGCGGATCAGTCCAACGCCAACTAGTAAAAGTAAAATGCAGCTTGTGTCATGCAGTCCCATGCCGGAAATAACTGCGTGATGATATATAATAACCCAGCAATGTGTACAGCCTGGCTCTATCACAAAACTGGATAAACTATGCATTTTGAAAGGGGTTCTCCAAGCAGACCTTCCCTGATCCATGGGACCTATGCACGATGCTTGGTGGACATAGACAACCACTTTACACGGCACATTTAAGAATAATACGGCACCTGTCATGTAGAAAAATGTTTATTGAGCCCAATATGTCTCTGGTACCATGGCTATATTAGGCTGACATTAAATATTCATAAACCCCAATGGAAAAGTTGGAAAGGAATACGTTTCTGTGCTCATTGGGATCTACCCCTACGCCATGATTGGTGGCCAATAAGTAGTGATAACGGGGCTCAGACCACTGTGCTTCTTCTCGGGGTTTGTTACACTCTGTTAGGTGAGTCCTCTCCAAAAATCCACCTGCTAAAGTGAACATTGTATCTATATGTAAAAATGACTTGCTGGTCATATGTTCAGTCCTTTGAGTAACTTTTAACCACTTCAGGTTTCCAAATAAATCAAGTGGTTAAAATAAGTGACTTGATCATTCTTTGCTGATACTTTGTACTTTACTATACTTGTCAATGGATGAACATGGTTGGAGACCATGATTTTTTTTTTCTCAACACAGCAGTCAGACATCTGCAGTTTAAAGTCCCATAAGAGGGCTCCAAAATACAGTAGAAAGTGAAAAAATACACTCTTTTTTTTCATATATTTAAAGTTTATCTATCTCGCTACCACTCCCTCCCATTAAAGTAACAAAAAAAATTAAGTCTATTTAAACATAAAAGTATCGAAAAATCATCGGCGTGGGGAGGGGTAAAAAGGTTCTTTGACTATAAATGTCTTTTTCTATGCTATGGTACCAAAGTCTGCTTTTACGGTTTGCTTGAGCCCTTTACACATTAGGAAGCATCTAAAGAAATAACCTTTTGTAATTATGTGCTTTCTGTTTAATTTCAGGACTTGGCACTGAAGGTCTATATCGTGTGAGCGGATACAAAACAGACCAAGATAATATTCAGAAGCTGTTTGACGCGGGTGAGTAGTCGCTGTTATTTGGTAATTGTTGAACACTTTCCAGACTATTATTGCTGTGTACTGATGATCCATTCATTTAGTAACGTTTCACTTTTACTTTAAGGACCAGATTATAAACCTCTATATAGTAAAATTATTCCTGGCAAGTTAGCATTGAATGTGCTACAAATTGCTGGAGCGTTCTAGTAATAGTGTGCACCCCTCGACTCCGTTACATCAGTTAACATCAGTAAGCCTTACAATATGGGCAGCTGTGCCATGTGGTTGACTGCCAGTCCAGTGCCTGCTCTCCTGTGGTCAGTCTCTGACTCTCTGTGAATGACATAATGAAATGGTCACCTATGGAATGAATTGTAGATGCTCTCAGAACCCACTCAGTCCTCCCTTGTTCCTGTGTGTGCCCCCACTGCAGATGAAGATATTATTTCTGCATTACATCTGTAAATAGTGATATAGTAAATGAGTCCAAGTCCACTTACCCACTGATTTCATATATTATTTGAGAGTGCAGTGAGGAAAATCTCCATTGTTTATATATGGGATGCACCTTCAGCTCGTTTTCTATGCCTCTTGCATGTAAAAGTTTGACAGGGAGGAGCCTGCCACAAGCAGAAGCCAGGGGAGAATGTCTGAAGAATAGAATGTAAAGGGTCAGTGATTTAAGTTAGGGGACAACAGCCCTGTTAATGGTCAATAACTGATGGCAACAGATACGACCCATATCACAGCAAGTGCAATGTGCTGGAGCTTTGCCCCCCTGGGTAAAATAGTAATCATCATTATTAGATCATTAAAGGGAGCCAGCCATGTCTCCTTATGCCATTATCTTGCAAATATTGATGTTATCTGCAGATTAATAACATTGCAGTGATATCCAGTCGTCTTCCTGAAAGTTTGGCTACTGGAAGAAAATAAACTTTACTCCTCGCCGGAGCTTCGAGCTTTCAATCATAGAGGCTCAGAATGGTTACAATATATAGTAAGCATGTATTGACACTTTGACAGCCCGCTCTGTGATGCAATCTAAGTGCCGGACTGTACTTGCAGCTGATATTCACAGTGCTGTGAGCAATGCCTGTAGCCTCTCCTAAATATAGGTAGTCAGTGATAAATTGTTAGACCACCTCCTTAAATATAGTGGACCTGGCACACAGTTATTGCTGAGATGAGCTGCTGGACCCTCCCATAATAACATACATACACTTATTGGCATGCCATGGTGAATGTAGCTGCTGGACCCTCTCGTAATAATGTACAGATACCTATTGGCATGCCATAGTAAATGTAGCTGCTGGATCTCCCCATAATAATGTGCAGACACCTATTCGCATGCCATGGTAAATGTAGCTGCTGGACCCTCCCGTAATAATGTACAGACACCTATTGGCATGCCAGTATGGCATTTATTTGTCAGGATGTTTTCAGAATTACTTGCCTTATAAGACGACTTTATAATGAACAACTGCTGCTATGCCTCAGGGTTTATTACCATAAAGGGGTTGTCAGTAGTGATAAGTGCAAGTGCTCGTTACTCGAGTTTGCCTAGGGTGCTCAGGTATGCACCGAGTATTGCGGGTGGACGAGTGACAAATTTGATTCCTTACGCTTGCATGGTTCACAACTATTAGACAGCCACAAAAAATGTGCGGATTCCCTGACGTACGCGGGCCATCCCCGCTGATTGCCTGACATACACGGGCCATCCCTGCTGATTGCCTGACATACACGGGCTATCCCCAAAGATAACCTGACATACACGGGCTATTCCTGCATGTTTTGTGGCTGTCTAACAGCTGTGAAACACGTGGGTTCTGGGAATCGAACATGTCATTCGTGCACCAAGGATACTTGGTGCAACCTCGAGTAACAAGCACTTGCGCTCTTCACTAGTGATCAAGGCAAAACAAAACTCTGCCCATGAAATTAGAGATGTAAAATAAAAGAAACTTCACCTACCGGCACCCACCTGCATCCAACGTAGGCCGATCAGTAAGCGGTGAAGTCACTGTTTCACCAGACCACTGCAGCCAATCTGGTGGAATGGAGACAATTCTTCCAGTCTCTGCTGAAGCTCTATCCGGAAGCGTGCTGGTAGATAAATGCGACTCGGTTTTATGTTTTACATAGCCCGGACAGTCCCTTTGTTTTTTTTTGTGCAGACTCCATCTGCATTTGTGAGAAGATATGTTCTGTTTGCACTTCCTGTTATTCCCTGCCCGTTATTAGTATAGTGTATCTCTTGTGGGTGAGAACACAATTCAGGTTACAACAGCCTTTTTGTACTTTGGTGATAAGTCCTTGGTGTTGCCTTCTTTCCATCCTTGGAGATGTCTCGTGCCTGTTCTTATACTCATGTACGGTCTCATTTGTGTTGCAGATAACAGTCTGAACCTGGCGTCCATGGAGGTTAATGTAAATGCGGTGGCTGGTGCTCTCAAGGCGTTTTTTGCTGATCTGCCAGCCCCTCTAATACCATATATTCATCACCCTGAACTTCTGGAAGCTTCTAGTAAGTAGAAGTCATTTATGTCTACCTGGGTGCTAGCAGGTCACTGCTATGAGAGAATATGTGGAACAAAAATAGCCATGGCCATCCCATAATATTCCGCTAATCGGGAACCAGACTCCTGATGTGGCGGTCCTCAGATATTTTTCAATAATTAGTCATAAAATAGTCAAAGTATCGGGAAAGCTAATATAAAACGTTAGGGTTAAAGGGAATGTCATCAAAGTAAGGTTTAATTTTTAAATGCAATTCTTAAAAATGATTAAGAATCCTTTCACTCAGGTCCTATTAATACACAATTTATAAGTTGACCGAACCCAGCAGTCTGTTATGTACAGCCATGAATCAATCTGCTGCATGATCAGACGGCGGCTCTGTAATAAGAGCACACGGGATTGCCAGCCGAGCAGAGAGCTGCTAGGTGTGGGGGAGTAGGGAGAGATGATGGCTCGGTCAACAGCTATCCAATGTGTATGGCTAGCACTAGCCAGTAGTCATGCCATTACCTTCACAGGCCGGGATTAGGAAAACCTCTGTCTGTGGATGGTCACTGCTCAATCAGTCAGTGAGCGTTTCCAGTCTGTTGTAGCCTATGTCCATATATCTGCTGTGAAGCACCACAGCAAAGATGGCCGCTCCAATATCCATGTACCACCAATGGAATTAAAAAAGCCAAATGTTTACATCCTACTAAATATAATTCTGTGCAGGCTCGATTATTCAGGTACTGACCTCTCTTTTACATTACTGCGATTTAGAGACGGTCCAGCACCTTGCAATGTCCATGTCAGAAAGACGTCCTCTTATAAGCCTTACCAGAAATGTTATATCTACTATATTGTTCAAAAAAAATTCCTTCCAACTCCTAACCGAGAATAGACACGTAGCCCACATCTAGTGACGTGTAAACCTTTGTTGTCAGGAAGCTTCCCCATCTAATGAAAAGGAATCTGTCAGCAGATATTTGCTATGTAATCTGGGAAAAGCGTAATGTAAGGCTTGAGACCGGGATTCCAGCGATGTCACTTACTGAGGTGCTCAGTGCAGTTTTAGTAGAATCACTGTTTTCTCTGCTGCAGATCTAGCAGTTCTCTGTATACTGAGCTGTGTATGACCCCGCCCACATCACTGATTGGCAGCTTCGTGTTTCCACTGTAAGCAAGCTACCAATCAGTGGTGGGGGCAGGGTTACCCAGATTATCCTGACTGCTGTGCACATGAGACTTGGTCCAGCAGTGTTTCAATCCATGTTTTATCAGCAGGAGTTATTGAAACTACAGCACACAGCCTAGTAAGTGACACATGGCTGGAATCAGGCTATTTTGGTCTATTATGCTGCTCAGATTAAATAGTTTAAACTTGTTGACAGATTCCTTTTAAAATGAGTGACTGGTGTAAATGGTGGTGATCTCTGTCCAGAGCTATGGAGTGCATTAGCTCTATGTTCAACAGATAATAAACAAAAGCTAGAATGTAAATGTCCAGGATCACCTTTAACCAAAGAATGAGTGAATACAATTTTTTCAATAATTTTACAAAAGAAAAGTAGAGTGTAATATCTTGTAAGACGTGACTGTGAAGTGTACACTTGGTCTGAGAAAACTGTTTTCTTCACCTCCAGAAATCCAGGACAGGATAGAGAGGCTTCATGCTTTGAAGACCATTTTACGAAATTTTCCTTCTGTCAATTATGAAGTCTTAAAATATATCATATCCCATTTGAACAGGTAAGTGAGTTTGCAAGCAGTAACGAATAGCACTGGAATCCTCCGACTTTCAGCTCAGTTCCTTAGTTACTTAAAGAGAACCTGTCAGCAGGATTGTGCTCAGTAACCACAGGCACTGTCAGGTCAGCGCCGTTATACTGATTACATTGATATCTGGTGATGGAATCCGTCTTGTGGTTGTTCTTCAATCTTTATTTTCAGTTTTGAGTTAATGATATGCCTGTGCTCCGGGCGGCCTGTGGGGGGTCTTCATGTGGTGCTCTGATTAGGAATTCATAATGCAGACTGCTGACAGATTACTGATCCCTCACTGATGTGCTCCATAGTTTACATAATGAAAATCTGTACATACTTCAAAAAGAAAAAAAAAAAAAACCTTCTGCAGGTAGGTGCCAGCCATGGTACCTGCGCTGCCACATAAAGCACATTTATTAACTGTACATTATACATGCGATTGTTTTCCTGAGGGGAGTATAAAAGGAAAAAAAAAATTTTAAATGGCGCCTGCATAGTAGCAGCTATCAGTGTATGTGTGTGTGTATGTATGTATGTATGTATATATATATATATATGTGTATATATATATATATATATATATATATATATATATATATATATATATATATATATATATATATATATTATATAGAGGTGATTCGATAGTTGCTACTGACCATGCGCCGGCATCGCCTTCTTGGTAGGGAAAAAAAAAAGTCCTTCCATCCAAAAATGGCGCAGTAGCAGCTATCGGCGACCGCCGCCATATTGGAGGACATTTTTTTCTTCTCTAACAAGATGGAGGCGCATGTGCAGTAGCAGCTATCTAATCACCTCTATAGACACAGCTGCTACTGCGCAGGCGCCATTTTAAAGTGGATTTTTTTTATACTCAGGAAAACATCAAGCACATTTATTAACTGGACACTAAACATGCGATTATGCTTCAGCACAGAAGTCATGACTGACACCTGCCTGGAGAAGGGTTTTTTATTTTCCATTCTTTATGTGCTGGTATTCGTTATGCAAACTAGGGGGCAGGTCAGTGATCTGTCAGCAGTCTGCATATCTAATCAGAGCACCACATACACCAACCCCGCCCATGAAGACTCAGCCACAGGCCGCGCCAGAGCATGATCGTATCATAAACTGGAAATAAAGATTAAACAACAACCACAAGACGGATTTCATCACCCAGGTATCACTGTAATCAGTATAACGGTGCCGACCTGACCCTGTCTATATGTTACTATGCACAATCCTGCTGACGGGCACTTTAAATTCAGAGTGCAGGTACACTCATAAGAAAAACGAAGTACACCGCTTTTTTGAATTACGTATTTTGACATAATAAAGAAACTTACCTGCAGTGTTGGAAGTGAACAGCAACACGTGACAAATTACAGTGTTATTATTTTACAAAGGCCTACCTGATCAAAATACAGAAGAAGTTTGTGAAAAATACACTCCATGAATCACCAGCTTGTAAAACAACCTTTAGAAGCAATATTTGATCAGTGTCTCACATCGTTCTGCAGGGGTTTTGGCCACTCTTTTTTTACAACGTTGCTTAAGTTTATTGCAGTTTGTGGGCATTTGTTTATGCAGAGGTCTCTTAAAAGGGACTTTTCACCAAATTTTTCATGTTGAATTGCTGCGCACATGATATAAAAGTGACTGCATAGAGGAGTAAAAGTGGTTTTTTTTTTGTTTGTTTTTTTTTGTTTTTTTTTTTTTTTTGGTTTGTGATTTTTCTTTTTTACAATCCAACTACATGTTATTAGAGACTGTTTTTACTGGGGGCGTGTACAGGGAGAAGTACACACCTCCAGTGAAAACCGTCTGTTAACACCCACTTGGATTTAAAAAAAAAAAAAAAAACAAGACCAAACAAAGTTTTATTCCACTATGCAGCCAGTTTTATGTCCAGAGTCCAATTTCAAGATGAAGAATTTGGTGAAAGGTTCTCTTTAAGCTGCCATCACAGCAATTTAACTTTTTATTTTTTATTTTTGTTTTTTTCAGCACTCGGATGTAGATCATTCACCTGGTGCATAAACCTGTTTCAGCCAAGCTTTAGCTTTTAGATAGGTGGCCTTATTTTTGACTCTAGAATACTATGGTATAGTATACAGAGGAATGCATAGTGCACTGTTGTTTGTGGCATCTTGTGCAAACGTCTTAATTTTTTTTTTTTTTTTTTTTTTTTTTTTTAAATTAAAAACTTTAAACATTTTTAAAAGACAACATAAACCACTACCATTCCCCATAAAAAAAAGAAAATTCCATACATGCAGAACATATCTTTTAAACAGTACCAGTACAGTAGGAATAGTACAGCACATAGTAGAAAAAAAGGTTTGCGTAACATATAAAGGCAATAGGGCAATAAAACAATAAATAGGTAGCTAAACCACCACAACCTCCTTCTTTTATCTCCAGAATACGTAAAATATTTAATAAACCCCTAAAATGCAGAGGACCACAATACTGCCTTACATCTTCCTCCCCCGAAGTGAGAAGACTACATGTGCTATTTACACACCATCTATCCCTTTCCATCTGCTACAATATATCCAGACATAATCTAATTACCTCTCTGGAAGCCATTCCCCTTGTATCATTTCATAACATCCACAATTTTTCCAATTTTGCAATGACTCTCCATTCTCCAGCGTTAATTTGATAAACCAGCTATTATCATATGGTCGGCATACTTGCCATTTCAGTCTCTCGGCTCATCAGTCTCTAAGAGGTCCTCCACATGCCACAGAATACACTCGAAGGGCATGAAGGAAAAGAGAATTATATGCTGTAACACCTTTTAGATCCTTACATTTCACTTTCCACCAAACCTTATGGATCATTGTAAATGTGGGTGCTCAGTATGGCATTTTTCTAAATTTATGGGCCTTCAAAGATTCAAAAAGATTAGAAATTGTTTGGTGCGGTTACAGCAGCAAGCTACTTTACAAACATTAGCTGTGCTGCCATGTTCTTTTTAGAAAGAATATGCTTCCTCCTGGCAAACCCTTACAAACAAGTCATACTTGTGGAGTCTCTTTATAAGGGCGCAGTCAGACGGCTGTGTAACACGTACGACGATCGTGTCATAGTGCACGGACTGGCCGGCGCCTCTCCTGAGCCGAGCGTGACAGCTACATAGAAATACAGGCTGTCACGCTCAGAGTCAGAACAGCCAAACGCCAATCCAAGCATCGCAATTAGAAATGAGCGAATTTGTTCGGATTTTGGCCCTGAATCTGATTTTTTACATATTTGGGCCATATTCTAACACTATTCGAGCCAAATGTATGTCTTATGATTGGTTCCGAACATATTCGGTAATTTTTAGTGATGAGCGAGTATACTCGTTGCTCGGGTGGTCTCCGAGTATTTGGAAGTGCTCGGAGACTTATTTTCTGTCGCCGCAGCTGCATGATTTGTGGCTACTAGACAGCCTTGAATACATGTGAGGAATACCTGTTTGTTAGGGAATACCCACATGTATTCATGCTGTCAAGTAGCAGCAAATCATGTAGCTTAGGTAACAGAAAGTAAATCTCCAAATACTCGGGGATAATCCGAGCAACAAGCATACTCGCTCATTACTAGTAATTTCTACTCCCATTGACTCTAATGACGTTCGGCTGTGTTCGACGAATATTGCAAAAACAATATTCGAATCCTATCGTATTTGGAACCGAATCCGAACAAATTCGCTCATCTCTAATTGCAATGCGATTGCTGTCTAAGTCCTGAACTTTTAACATGCTAAGGCCGGTTTCACATTTGCGTTAAAGGCCGCAGCGTCGGCCTGGGCACGGCCGCCGCTAAGCCCCGCCCCCTGCCGTGCCTCCACTGATAGCTCCGCCTCCGGTCGCATGACGCTGCATGCGTCCCCTATCTTTATCACTGAGGACGCAGGCCGTGTGCAGTATGCGTTTTGGCGGCGCCTGCGTCCTTTTGGCGGTGCGCCGACCAGCGCCAAATGCAACCTGTTGCAATTTGGTTGCGCTCGGCACACCGTCAAAACGCATACTGCGTTTGGCCTGTGTCCTCAGTGATAAAGATAGGGGACGCATGCAGCGTCATGCATCCGGAGGCGGGGCTTAGCGGCGGCCGTGCGCAGGCCGACGCTGCGGCCTTTAACGCAAATGTGAAACCGGCCTAAGGCCTTTAGAGTCTGAACTGTAGCTCTTAGGGTTTTTAACATTTCTATGAGGGTTGCATGGTCTGACCTTGGTCAATTTACTGGAACATCCGCTCCTGGGAAGATTGTCAGTAGTCTGGAATGTTTTTCACTTGTGAATAATTGTTCTCAGGGTCTATGATGGACTCCAAATTATTCACACTTACTAATTTGCAAATAAATTAAAGCATTTGATTAGCAGAACCTGACCACAGTTTACCCATGTAACTTTTTTAGAAGTGGAAAGGGCGTACTTAATTTTTCATGCACTGTTTCTGAATTTTGGCATACATTTTGCAGAAACAATAGAATTCAAACAGGGTGTACTTAGTTTTTGTTACTGCTATAACTGTTGAAGGGGTTTTCAGAGTTTTTAGAAAAGTTACCCAGAAGAAGGCAATGCTATGAAATAAAGAAATGACCACTACTCCCCTCTCGCCCAAGTGCTGCCAGTCTTGTGGTCCAGCAGTGATATCGCGTCCATCCGTTGTGACCATTTCCTATAGTATATTGGCACTGACACCTACGTGTATAGCATATGACTGTTGAGGTCAGTGATTGCCTGCAGCAGTAATGTAAATGAGTGACGGGACGCCTTTGGCAGAGGCTTTCAGAGTTAGAGGGGTTGGGCATCCATCGGCTGAGTGATGGTTATTTTCTACTTTTTAACAACCCTTTTCTAAGATCCAGCTAAACTGCATCAATATCCCCTACCATAAGAGATCACTTCACCTGGTGTCGCTCCGTTCTGTAGGATGTGAAATGCCTGCACGGGACGTGACTATGCTCCCTGCACAATTCATGGAGTACAAACAGGTTTTCAGATAACTACTAAAATATCATTTGTGACACACCCAGGTAAACCCGATGACACCACTATTCTGAATGGTAAATCACATTCATGACTAGTAAAGCTTGCTACACATTGCCCAGTCATAGAATCATGCAAAGTGGAGAGGAACGATTCCAGACACTTAGTCATGTGATAACGTATTGGAAATTGCAAAAGCCTCTGTGAACATAGCTAAAAAATGTGATCCAACTTGAGGGGGTGTTTTCCAGGAAAAATTTAGCTTTTTTTTTTATTATTTTTTTTTAAAAATGTTTAACGGCCTTCGTCTCTATCCCGAGCCATGGTGACTTGATGGATGAACACTCTGTAGGATTATTGATCTTGTGCAATCCTAGATAGATCCACCAGGGTCATCTCCGCCATTATCTTGATTGTATCTAGCCATCGGGTTGCTGGTCTTCCTCTTCACCTTGTTCCTTCTATTCTTCTGACAATGATGTCCTTCTCTAGTGATCACTCTCTTCTTATGTGTCCAAAGTAGACAAGTCGTAGCTCGGTGATCCTTGTTTTGAGTGACATGCCTGGCTTGATTTGTTCGTTCCAAAAATTGATTGATTTTGCTCTTCTGGCCATCCATAGTATTGATAACATCCTTCTCCAGCACCACATTTTGAAGGCGTACATTCTTCTTGTTTTGCATCCCCGGAGCCTCTTTATCTTTAGGTACCATGCCACCACAGTATCTAAGGGGTTAACCATCCAGGATTGGTCCTTGCTCTGATCCCAGCCACCACAACGGAAGCCTTGCTGTATAATATAACTTGCTCTCACTGCCAACTGTGCACAATCCTCTGCGCAATATCAGTGTGCAGTCAACATGTGTCAGTTTCCTCAAATATGTACTTCACTGAGCGGGAGCGTGTCAATAATTATATATTTTTTAAAAAATAATTATTTAATGATGTCTCTTTTCATAATTTTTAGGGTTAGCCAACACAGCAAGACAAACCTGATGACTGCAGATAACCTTTCCATTTGCTTCTGGCCAACACTGATGCGCCCGGATTTTGAGAACAAGGAATTTTTCTCCACCACTAAGAACCACCAATCCGTCATAGAAAACTTCATTCAGCAGTGCCAGTTTTTCTTCTACGAGGGTGAAATTGTCGACTCTCCAAGCGTCACCAGCTCTCCTTCAGCGCAGCACTCCAGTCCGGGTCCGCTCGCAACTCCTTTAGTCCCTCTGCAGTTACCTCCTCCTCTTCAGCCGCAGCTGCTACAGCCCGCACTGCAAGCCGATCCCCTGGGGATCATATAACAGGGCGCACCGCACAGCTTTGTACTGATTTATTTAATATCCCCAGGTCCTTACTGGAAAACAGTGATACAGGAAAAAGACTAACTTCACCTGTAGTAAAACCCTAATGACTCAGACGCATCTGACTACTTTTAGTTCTCAACCTTTTTGTTTGTATTTTTTTAAACCCTTTGGAACGTGTAGAAAGAGATGGCTCTGTGGCAGGCCTTGTTTGTGAATTTTGCTGCTGCATGGAACTTCTATATAAATACTATACACTTCTTCAGGTGTCGCAGAGATACTTGTAGAAGAGAAGATTAAACACAGAATAAACAAAACAGTCCTTTTCTATAGAAAAATCTAATTAAATTTACAGAAATAAATCATTTATGAAGCATTAGTGCTTTCACAGCCTGTCTGAAGGCTGAGATTTATTTTGGTGTCAAAGCATCCGTGGTGTGCAGACGTGGGCATGTGTGGGTGCGTGTTGGGAGCCTGGCAGTGGGGTGGGTTATGGATTCTTTGTTGGCGGTGCTTGGAATGGAGCTTATCTTGTAAATGATACAAAGTAATAATTGTATGTACATATATAAATGTTTACATATTTGAGGAATAAACATCCATCCATTGAAGCAATGTTTTGGTCTACGTCAGGGAGTGCGGCTGCATGGACGCTTGCGTTCCTTAGTTGGACGCCGTTGATATTTTAATGTGCAGTTTTCATTAGAAATTTTTTTTCCACAAGCAAGGTTCGAGCCAAACTAAAAAAAAAAATAAATTAAATTGCACCAGGATCCATATGTGCAATAAGGCCGGATTCACATGTCTGACATTCATGGTCTGAATATGAAATGCATTGTCCAGAGGCGACGTGTCTTCCGACTTGAACTCAGAAACCTCATGTACATTGGGTATGGAAAGTATTCAGACCCTTTAAAAGGAATCTCACTTCATTTTTGCCCTATGAGATGCTGTAATGTTGTAGATAAGCCCCCGATGTAACCTGAAAGATAAGAAAAATAAGTTAGATTATACTCACCTGGGGTCCCGGTCCGATGGGTGTCATGGTCCGGTCCGACGCCTCCCATCTTCTAGCAATGACGTCATCCTTCTTACTTCTGCTGCGGCTCCTGCGCAGGTGTACTTTATGTGCAGAGTAAAGTACTGCAGTGCTTGGGCGCCGGGAAAGGTCAGAGAGGTCTGGCGCCTGCGCACTGCAGTACTTTACTCTGCCCTCAATAGGGCAGATAAAGTACACCTGCACAGGAACAGCAGCAGAAGTAAGAAGGAGGGCATCATCACTAGAAGATGGGAGGCACTGGACCGTGTATAATCTAACTCATTTTTCTTATCTTTCAGGTTACATCGGGGGCTTATCTACAAATGCTGTAGATCCAGGGTTCCCCAACTCCAGTCCTCAAGGCCCACCAACAGGTCATGTTTTCAGGTTTTCCCTTGTAATGTACAGGTGATGCAATTATCACCTGGGCAATACTAAGGAAATCCTGAAAACATGACCTGTTGGTGGGCCTTGAGGACTGAAGTTTGGGAACCCTGCTGAAGATAAGCTCCTGATGGCGGTGGCCGCATCTCATAGGACAAAAATGGGGTGACAGATTCCCTTTAAATCTTTGACTCTGTTTCTTTGCAGCCATTTAGTATATTCAAAAAGTTCATTTTTTTCTCAATGCACACTCTGCACCCCATCTTGACTAAAAAAAACAAATGTGCAAATTTATTAAAGAAAATCTGAAATATCACATGGTCCTAAGTATTCAGACCCTTTGCTCAATATTGAGTAGAAGCACCCTTTTGAACTAGTACAGCCATGAGTCGTCTTGGGAATGATGCAACATGTTTTTCACACCTGGATTTGGGGATCCTTTGCCATTATTCCTTGCAGATCCTCTCCAGTTCCATTAGGTTGGATGGTGAACATTGGTTGACAGCCATTTTCAGGTCTCTCCAGCGATGCTCAATTGGGTTTAGGTTAGGGCTCTGGCTGGGCCAGTCAAGAATGGTCAACAGAGTTGTTCTGTAGCCACTCCTTTGTTATTTTATCTGTGTGCTTATTAGGGTCATTGTCTTGTCAGAAGGTGAACCTTCAGCCAAGTCTGAGGTCAGAGCACTCTGGAAGAGATTTTCATCCAGGATACCTTTGTACTTGGCCGCATTCATGTTTTCTTCAATTGCAACCAGTCGTCCTGTCCCTGGAAGTGGAAAAACACCCCCATAGCATGATGCTGCCACCACCATGTTTCACTGTTGGGATTGTATTGGGCAAGTGATGAGCAGTGCCTGGTTTTCTCCACATATACCGCTTAGAATTATCACCAAAAAGTTCTATCTTTGTCTCATCAGACCAGAGAATCTTATTTCTCATAGTCTGGGAGTCCATGTGTTCTTTAGCAAACTATGGGGGTTTTCTTATGTCTTACACTGAGGAGAGGCTTCTGTCGGGCTACCCTGCCATACAGGCCTGACTGGTGGAGGGCTGCAGTGATAGTTGACTTTGTGGAACTTTCTCCCATCTCACTACTGCATCTGTGGAGCTCAGCCACAGTGATCTTGGGGTTCTTCATTACCTCTGTCACCAAGGCTCTTCTCCCACAAGTGCTCAGTTTGGATGGACGGCCAGGTCTAGGAAGACTTCTGGTGATCCAAAACTTCTTCCATTTAAGGATGATGGAGGCCACTGTGCTCTTAGGAACCTTGAGTACTGCGGAAATTCTTTTGTAACCTTGGCCAGATGTGTGCATTGCCACAATTCTGTCTCTGAGCTCCTTGGTCAGTTCCTTTTGACCTCATGATTTTCATTTGGTCTGACACAAGGAAATGGACAGCATGTGACTTAAATATGATTTTCTTAGCAAAGGGTCTGAATTCTTAAGACCATGTGATATTTCGGTTTTTCATTTTTAATAAATTTGCAAAAATTTCTACATTTGTTTTTTTTTCCCATCAAGATGGGGTGCAGAGTGTACATTAATAAGAAATCCGGAAGTGGGGAGAACGTACGACCAGGCAGTGTCAGTGTGCACACATCCATATACCAGCTCTTGCCAACAAGCTCCTTAATTTGAAATGAGCAAAGACCCCCAACATGCAAAATGAGGTGGGCGTGATAGCACTCCAAACTTTTGACCATACCGAGGCTGCACTGAAACCCCATATTTAGATAAGATTTAAAGTAATTTTTTCAGGCAACTACCTGCCTATTTTGCCTGGTGCCAGCTCAGAGCTGTTAATGGCCGCTCCTGCCGGCGATTCAGCTGCTCCATGTAAACAGAGCAACTTTTCTTCAGGCTGCTCTGTCAACAGGTTGTGACTGCAGACATGCCGATTCCTAGCCAGCTCCCCGCAGTTATGCAGCGGAGAGACAGCTATCCATCAGCATGAACTTGGCAGTCCTGCCTGTTGTGAACTCACTTTCTGGTCTACCTCTGGTTGCTGGTGAGAGTGGTGGAGCTGGTTGTATTGATAGAGGAGTCGTGAGTTCTCTTTCCGGGCTCCCTCTGGTGGTAGCATTAGGTAATGTTGCTGATCTAATGAACAGAGACCTGCCACCTGATAATGAGGACGACGATTGGACATCTAGAGTCTCTGACTGGATTTAAGACAGCCGACTCCCTCTATCCCTGCTGGTGATTTTTCCTGCCTCCTGAGGTCTTAGTTTCCAGTTCAGTCCCTGCATGCTCAAGCTAAGTGTTCTTTGCTATTGTTCACATTTGATTTGGCTTTGTGTATTCAGTTGTGTGTGCTCAGCCAGCCCCGGCTGGAGCTGTGCTGAATTTCCATCCTTATGTTACTGTTTGTGCCAGTTTGTTTTTTGTCCCTTATTAGGTTGGCCTCTTTTTGATCTGTTTTCAGAATATGCCAGAGTGCTGATATAGTGGGTGAAGTCTAGTGACTTCAGGGCTTTTTTTGCTATCTGAAGTGTTGGACATTTTTGCAGGGTTTTTTGGTGTGATTGCAGACAGTGTCTTTCCTTTCCTGTCCTTTCTAGTTAGTGTGGGCCCCATCGTTTGCTCAGTCTATTTTTCTACCTGTGTTTGTGTTTTCATCTTGTCTCACCGACAATATATGTTTGGGGGCTATCTATTCCTTTGGGGTCTGCTCTGGGGCAGTTTAGATTTCCCCTTTTCTTGCTTGAGGCTTATTTAGTCCTCCGGCTGTGTCGAGGCGTCTAGAATCATCGTAGGTACGCTCCATGGCTACTGCTAGTTGTTTGGATAGGATCAGGGGTCTGCATCTGCTTCGTTACCAACTTCTCTGGTTTTCTGTGGCTTAGCTTGGTCTTGTTTTCCTCCTCGGTGACCCAATCATAACACCCGCCCCATCAACAGAGTAGAGCGGAAGAGAAGACACTGCTCTGTGATGTCTGCAGAAGCCACAGAATCTCCGGTAGGATTGGTCCGTGACCAATCTGTGCTGGGCAGAACAGACTGTAATTAGCAAGTTATTTGCCTGTTATTTTACTTAAAAACAATACTAAAATATAGTCATGGATCAATCCTTAAAGGTTGAAAGATGGAGGTTGAGCCCTCGACTATTTATTGTCTTCCTGTTTAACTTCTAAGCCGGGATAAAAACATTAAGCAGAGCCACTTAGGCTAGTTTCACACTAGCATTTGGAGGCACAGCGGACAGTCGCCGTGAAGCTCCGCTTCCTCCGGCCAGCTCCGCCTATGGGCGCATGACGCTGCATGCGACCTGCGTACCCTATCTTTAGCATTGGGTACGCAGGCCGTGCTCAGGTATGCTTTTGCCAGTGCATGCGTCCTTTTGACGGTGCGGCGACCTGCGCCAAACGCAACGTATTGCATTTTGGTGCGGCAGCCGCACCGTCAAGAGGACGCATGTGCCGGCAAAAGCATGCCTGCGTACCAATGCTAAAGATAGGGTGCGTATGTTGCATGCATTGTCATGCGCCCATAGGTGGAGCTGACCGGAGGCGCGGCAGGGATCAGAGATTCACGACGACCGTCCACTACGCCTCCAAACGCTAGTGTGAAACTAGCCTTACAAATTCGTGTCGGTCGAGTTATGCTGCAGATCATTTTTTTTTTTCTGCAACGTGAACTATATTTAGTTTTATCTTACACTGCTGCTACTGTAATACACAAAGGATTTTCGGTATGCAATTCTGCTGCATAGCTGTCCCATTTGAATGTGTCCTAAATCCCAGCTGGGAAGAGCTGACCATAAACCCCAACCCAATAGCGGACCATAAACCAGTAGTCAGGAAGAACTGAAGGAACTAATTATATCTATGTAAGTAGGGGAAATAAAGGAGATTAAAACCTAATATATTGGGAGATCAATGTTGCCATAGGATTATTGTTACCTCTATTGGGAGTCTAATGCCTCCCAATAGAGGCCGTGAGAATTAGAATTGTCGGAGAATCTTATGATGGACAGCGCTACTTTTCAGTAAGTAAATCTAGTCACTATGATTAAGGTCAGACCCTAAATAAATATGCTGAGTTTTTAAACCTTTTATACTCTGCTCAGCAATTTGTGACTACAAACATGCCAGAACATCTTAAGGATATGTTCAGGATCTTATAGGATTTTTTTTACATGGATTTTGAACTGGATCCGCATCAAAATTGCTACAAATACTCTTTGAATGTTCTTCAAAGGGGAATCCATGTTAGGGTTCATACAGTAAATTTGCATTCAACGAAGTGTTGAATACCTCACCATGGACAGAAAAAAAGTTAATTACTTCTTGGATGTGAATTGCACGTGGAATATGGTCCAAACTGGACTTTATCAAGTCAAAGGGCTACTGAAACTGCATAGAAAATCTTAGATCTGGAAAAAAAAAATTGCTTTAGGTCTGAAAATCTTGTCAAAAATTTAGATATCTCTTAAAGGGAATCTGTCACCCTTTTATTGCCCTATGAGTTGCCGTCATTGACATCAGGGGCTTATCTACAGCATTCTGTAATACTGTAGATAAGCCCCCAATGTAACCTGAAAGAGAAGAAAAACACGTTAGATTATACTCACCTGAGGGGGCGGTCCGGTCCGACGCCTCCCATCTTCATACGATGCCGTCCTCTTCTTCCCTTCCGCCAGACCTCCCCCGACACCTGCGCACTGCAGGACTCTGCTCTGCCCCCCCACGGTGAGTATAATCTAACGTGTTTTTCTTATCTTTCTGGTTACACGGGGGGGGGGGGCTTATCTACAGCATTGCAGAATGCTGTAGATAATCCCCTGATGGTGGTACCAGCAGCTGATAGTCAAAAAAAGTGACAGATTCCCTTTAAACTATGTTTGATTAATCCACCTCAGAAAGAAAGCTCTCTACGGCTTGTTCACATGTAGAGGTTTTGCTGTTATTTTTTTAATGTAGAAAAAATAGTGTTTTACAGTAGCTGCAAAATAAATTACGATAGATTTCAAAAATCTCATTCACACAATGCTGCTTCCTTGCATTTTTGAGCTGCAGTGTGCTTTGCAAATTCTTTCAGTGATTTTGCTGCACGTTTTCTAATCATTCAATTAAAAGCATAAAAACACAAGAAAATCGCATGTAATGTATGCCGTTTTTTCCTGCCGACACTTTTTCATTCAGGAAAGAAACGCATAAAAAGCACTGTGTGAACTTACTCGAAGGCTGGATTTCCACATGGCAGGTAGAGGTGAAAAGTATCATTATTTGTTTTCTCCATAATTTGCTATATTTGCTGCCAATGGGTAGCAAATTGCAGGGAATGCTGGAGTCACACAAAATACCACCCACAAACGCCATGTGAAAACCCAGCCTATGTAAAGCTTCACTCTAATCATTTGCTTACTATGTTAGGCCTCCTTCACACTTCCATGAAAAAACAGTGTCAATGTCATCAGTTATTTCTCAGTGTGTCCGTCTTTACCATCAGTGTGTCATCCGTGTGTCCATCTTTACCATCAGCGTGTCATCCATGTCTCCGTCATTATCGTCAGTGTGTCATCCGTGTGTCCGTCATTATCGTCATTGTGTCATCCGTGTGTCCGCCATTACCATCAGTGTGTCATCTGTGTGTCCATCTTTACCGTCAGTGTGTCATCCGTGTCTCAGTCATTATCGTCAGTGTGTCATCCATGTCTCCGTCATTATCGTCAGTGTGTCATCCGTGTGTCCGCCATTACCATCAGTGTGTCATCCATGTGTCCGTCTTTACCGTCAGTGTCATATGTTTCCGCATTTACCATCTGTCATCCGTGTCCCATTTATACCCTCAGTGTCATCCGTGTTTCCGTTTTTACCATTTGTGTCATGTGTTTACCATCAGTGTGTCATCCGTATATCTGTTTTACCATCAGTTTATTTGTGTGTCCGTCTTTACCATCAGTGTGTCATCCGTGTGTCCGTCTTTACTATCAGTGTGTCATCTGTGTCTTGTTTTTACAGTTGGTGTGCATTTTTACCATCAGCGTGTTCCCTTTTTTTACAGTCAGTGTCATCTGTGTGTCTGTTTTTACCGTCAGTGTGTCATCCGTGTGTCCTGTTTTTATCGTCCATGTCAGCCGTGTGTCCCTTTTTTACCATCCGTGTGTCATTTGGGTGTCCGCCTTTACCATCAGTGTCATCTGGTTGCCTGTTTTTACCATCAGTGTGTCATCCATGTGTCCATTTTTACCATCAGTGTGTCATCCATGTGTCCATTTTTACCATCAGGGTGTCATCCGTGTGTCCCGTTTTTATCGTCAGTGTGTCATCTGTGTCCCGTTTTTATCGACAGTGTGTCATCCGTGTGTCTGTTTTTATCGTCTGTGTCATCAGTGTCCTGTTTTTATCGTCCGTGTCATCAGTGTCCTGTTTTTATCGTCAGTGTCATGTGTCCCGTTTTTATCAGTGTGTCATCTGTGTCCTGTTTTTATCGACAGTGTCATCCCTGTGTCTGTTTTTATCGTCCGTGTCATCAGTGTCCTGTTTTTATCGTCAGTGTGTCATCTGTGTCCCGTTTTTATCAGTGTGTCATCTGTGTCCTGTTTTTATTGACAGTGTCATCCATGTGTCCCGTTTTTAACAGTGTCATCCATGTGTCTGTCATCGTCAGTGTATCATCCGTGTGTCCGTCGTTATCAGTGTGTCATCCGTGTTTCCCGTTTTTACCGTCAGTGTCATACATATTTCTGTCTTTACCAACAGTGTCATCTGTGTGTCCCATTTATACCCTCAGTGTTTCATCCGTATTTCCGTTTTTACCATTTCTGTGTCCTGTTTACCATCAGTGTGTCATCCATATATGTTTTACCATCAGTATGTTATCTGTGTCCTGTTTTTACAGTGTGTTATCCGTGTTTGTTTTTACAGTCAGTGGGTCATTCATGTGTCTGTTTTTACCATCAGTGTCATCCGTGTGTCCCATTTATACCCTCAGTGTTTCATCCGTGTTTCCGTTTTTACCATTTCTGTGTCCTGTGTTTACCATCAGTGTGTCATCCATATATGTTTTACCATCAGTATGTTATCTGTGTCCTGTTTTTACAGTCAGTGTGTTATCCGTGTTTCTGTTTTTACAGTCAGTGGGTCATTCATGTGTCTGTTTTTACCATCAGTGTCATCCGTGTGCCCTTCTTTACAGTCATTTTGTCACCAGAGACTGATGGGGTGGAGTGACCAGTCAGAGATTGGAAGTGACAGTTAGTCTTTTGATATTTGTATACATAGGCTGTCTGACTGAGTACTCCACCCATCAGCCTCTGGTGTTGTTAATTACAGCAGGATCCTACCGTCCCATATAAATAGGCCCACGATAGGAGTCCGAATAGGATCGGTCCCAGCAACGAGAATCGCCTTATCGTGCCTGCTCGGTACACATGAATTGGCCAATTCATGCGATAAGTTTTCTCGAGCAGTAATGCAAGATAAATTTCTACATTTCATGTTTTCATGCTATAGCACTACAGCGTGTAACTATTAGTTCTAATTTGCAGGAGCTGTCATCGCCACTAATTCAAGTCTCACGCACACTTGCCACACATTTCTGCAGCGTCACTCTAACTCTGCAGCCGGGTGTACGCTTCCCAGCTTCAGAGGCGCAGTGCAGATGACTGGAAATCATCTTCTGAACTTCCGGTCATGGGCAACACGTACGTTTGAAACTGAGAAGCGTACACCCGCCTGCAGAGGTGCACTCTATACAGTAGTGTTCAAAATACTATCAGTCTAATCTGACGTATCAGATTAATCAGTGTTTTTAGTATAAATTATATTACCACGTCAAACAATTTACCAGTTGGTGCAGTAGATTTTAAGAAAACCACCAGACTTAGCATTCATGATCTGCAGGTTTTTGAGTCTGTGTATTAGAACAATTAGGCTACGTTCACACGTAGCGGAACTCTCGCGGAAGTTACCTCGAGAATTACGGATTCCATTCCGCGGCAAAATCGCGTGTTTAAAACCGCCATGAAAACGCAAAAAAAACGCCACGTGTGAACTCCTCCTTAATTGAAAGGAGGATGTTCAAAATAATAGCAGTGTGGAGTTCAATTTTAGTGAGGTCAATCATTCTGTGATGAAACGGGTGTGAATCAGGTGGCCCTTATTTAAGGGTGAAGCCAGGACATGTTGTACATGCATTTCTCCTTGAAAACCAGAGAAATATGGGTCATTCAAGACATTGTTCAGAAGAACAGCGTTCTTTGATTAAAAACTTGATAAAGAAGTGCAGACAATGATAGGCTGTTCATCTAAAATGATCTCCAGTGCTTTAAAATGGAAAGCCAAACCAGAGAGACGTGGAAGAAAACGGAAGACTACCATTCTAATGGATGGAAGAATAGCCAGAATGGCAAATGATCAGCTAATGATCAGCTCCAGGATGATCAAAGACAATCTCAAGTTACCTGTGAGGACTGTGACAGGTAGAAGACACCTGTGTGAAGCTAATCTCTTAGCCAGAAGTCCCCGCAAAGTCCCCCACTGTTAAAAAAAAGATGTATTGAAGCAGGTACAATTTGCCAATGAACACATGAACTGACCTAAAGAGAAATGGAGAAACATTTTGTGGACTGATGAAAGTAAAATTGTTCTTTTTGGGTCCAAGGACCCCAGACAGTTCGTCAGATGACGCTAAAACTTGGCATTAAAGCTACAGTACACTCTGAAGACAGTGAAGCATGGTGGTGCAAGCATCATAATATGGGCATGTTTCTCTTACTATGGTGCTGGACCTATTTAGCAAGTAGCAGGGATCATGGACCAGTTTGCATATATTAAAATACTTGAAGAGGTCACGTTGCCTTAAGCTGAAGAGGAAATGCCCTTGAACTGGATGTTTCAACCAGACCACGACCCTAAAAACACCAGTAAGCAAGCAAAATCTTGGTTCCAATCCAACAAAATTGAGGTTATGGAGTGGCCAGCCCAATCCCCAGACCTTATTCAGATAGAACACTTGTGGGGTGACATTAAAAATTACATTTCTGAGGCAAAGCCAACAAATGTCAGAAAATTGTGGGATTTAGGCCAAGCATCCAGTGCAAGAATAACAGGTGACAGGTGCCAGAAGTTGGGTGACTCTATGCCACATACATGTGAAGCAGTTCTAAAAAACTGTGAGTAATAACTAACTATTAAGTTAATGATTCACAGGAATGCCAAATCCACAAAAAATACCACATATTGTGAGTTTGTAAAGATAAATGCAGACACTGCTAATTTTTTTAGAACAGCCCAATGTTGATTGTTTATTTTCTGTAAAGTAGTTAAAAATTATATACATTTCTCTTCATGTTATGAATTAGAAAACAGTGTGCAATATTCCCAATGCATGGAAATAAAAACTAGTATAACGATTGTGATTAGCATGTTTTTGAACACACTGCTATTATTTTGAACACTACTGTACATTTCTCCTCCATACATTAACCCCTTTCTGACATCTGATGTACAAACATGATTGCAGTGTACCGGGGGTTCAGAGAAGCATCGGCAGAGAGGGGGCTCCCTCCGTGCTTCCCCAAGACTCCCGGAGCAGCGCGAAGTGCTGCGCTGCTCTGGGGGCCTCCTTCCCTGCAGGTCCCCGGATCCAATGTGGCAACGGGGGCCTGTGAGGAGGAGGCTTCCTCAGTGCCTGCAGAGCGCAGTCATGAGGAAGCCTTGTGAAGCGCCTGTCAGATTGCTAATCTGACACAGCTCTGTGTGATGTGTCAGATCAGCGATGCCCCCCCGGGACAATAAAATAAAGAAGAAAAAAAAAAAGTGTAAAAATAATTTATAAAAAATTGCTAAATAAATTTAAAAAAATAATTTCCTAATTCATTTTTTGGAAATAAAAACAATAAAAGTAGTACACATTTAGTATCGCCGCATCCGTAACGACCCGCCCTATAAAACTGTCCCATTAGTTAACCCCTTAAAAAATAAAAATAAGAAACAAAGGAAAAAACTGCTTTATTATCACACCGCCGAACAAAAAGTGCAATAATCATCTTGTCTCACAAAAAACGAGCCGCCACACAGCATCATCAGTGAAAAAATAAAAATAGTTATAGCTCGCAGAATAAAGTGATGTAAAAATAATTATTTTTTATATAAAATTGTTTTCATTGCATAAAACCGACAAAACATAAAAAAAGACATAAATGAGGTATCGCTGTAACCGTACCGACCCGAAGAATAAAACCGCTTTACACGCGGAACGGTGTAAACGCACCCCCCAAAAGAAATTATTGAAATGCTGTTTTTTTTGTTCATTCTGCGTCCCAAAAATCGGAATAAAAAGTGACCAAAAAATGTCACGTGCCCGAAAATGGTACCAATAAAAACGTCAACTCGTCCCACAAAAGATAAGACCTCACATGACTCAATGGGTCAAAATATGGAAAAATTATAGCTCTCAATATGTGGTGATGCAAAAACTATTTTTACAATAAAAAGCGTCTTTTAGCGTGTGACAGCTGCCAAACATAAAAACCGCCATAAATAGTAAATCAAACCCCCCGTTATCACCCCCTTAGTTAGAGAAAAAATAATTAAAGTAAAAATGTATTTATTTCCATTTTCCCATTAGGGTTAGGGCTGAGATTGGGGTTAGAGGTGTGTTGGGGTTAGGGTTGGAGTTAGAATTGGGGGGGGTTCCACTGTTTAGGCACATCAGGTGCTCTCCAAACGCAACATGGCGTCTGATCTCAATTCCAGTCAATTCTGCATTGAAAAAGTCAAACGGTGCTCCTTCCCTTCCAAGCTCTGCCATGCGCTCAAACAGTGGTTTACCCCAACATATTGGGTGTCAGCCTACTCAGGACAAATTGCACAACAACTTTTGGGGTCCAATTTCTCCTGTTACCCTTGGGAAAATAAAAAATTGGGGGCAAAAATATCATTTTTGTGGAAAAAAAATGATTTTTTTTATTTTCACGCCCGGGCGTTATAAACTTCTGTGAAGCACTTGGGGGTTGAAAGTGCTCACCACACATCTAGATAAGTTCCTTGGGGGGTCTAGTTTCCAGAATGGGGTCACTTGGGGGGGTTTCCACAGTTTAGGTACATCAGGGGCTCTCCAAAGGCAGCATGACACCCGCAGAACATTCCATCAAAGTCTGCATTCCAAAACGTCACTACTTCCCTTCCGAGCCCCGACGTGTGCCCATACAGTAGTTTTCTCCCACATATGGGGTATCAGCGTACTCAGGACAAATTGGACAACAACTTTTGGGGTCCAATTTCTCCTGTTACCTTTGGCAAAATAAAAAAATTGGGGACTAAGAGATCATGATTGTGGAAAAAATATGATTTTTTTTTATTTTCACGCCCGGGCGTTATAAACTTCTGTGAAGCCCCTGGGTGTTCAAAGTGCTCACCACACATCTAGATAAGTTCCTTGGGGGTCTAGTTTCCAAAATGGTGTCATTTGTTGGGGGTTTCCACTGTTTAGGCACATCAGGGGCTTTCCAAACGCGGCATGGCGTCCGATCCCAATTCCAGCCAAAAAAGTCAAATGGCGCTGCTTCCCTTCCGAGCTCTGCCATGCACCCAAATAGTGGTTTACCCCAACATTTGGGGTATCAGTGTACTCAGGACAAATTGCTCAACAACTTTTGGGGTCATGTTCACCTTGGGAAAATAAAAATTGGCGGTGAAAAGATCATTTTTGTTGAAAAAATATGATTTTTTAATTGTACGGCTGTATGTTATAAACTTCTGTGAAGCCCTTGGTGGTTCGGCACGGTGGTTTGGCACGGGGACTCTAACATATTATTCGAGCACGCCAAAGATACCCTCTTAGCGCTCGAGCATGCTCGCTCATCACAAGAGCTCACTGAATTTTAACGTGGTATCTTACAGGATGTCACTGGTAGAACAAGTCAGTTGCTTGTTGAAATTTTTCAATATTCCATGATGAACTGTAAATTGTATTAAAACATTTTGGAATCATACAACTCAGTGATGAAGTGGAGACCACAAAGTTACAGAGCAGGCTCATCAAGTGTAGAGGTGCATAGACATTGCCAGTGCCTTGCCAATTACACAACTGTAGAGTTCCTTATCTCTGATGTAAATGGGAATCTGTCATCCCATGGGACGTATATGTGACCTATTAATATGAGCATACAGGTGATAGAAATGTTACACTAGTCCTATCTGTATGCCTCATATTAATGGTCAGGGGTGTAACTAGAACTTATTGGGCCCCATAGCAAACTTTTAAATGGGGCCCCCTCAAAGACACACACCCTCAAAGACACACCCCCTTCAAGACATTCTCAGAGGTCCATACGGCAGGCAGCTCTGCAGACAGCTAATAGACAGCGAGGGCTCAGGGAAGGGGCGGGACTGAACTAGTCTGAAGCAATACACTCTGTGACTGGCTGCAGGCAGGGAGGCAGGCCCAATATGTGCTTCGCTCCACACAGCAGGCACAGAAATGAAGCATAGGCTGCGAAATCATAGTGTACATTTTTTCCCGCCGGGGCCCCGGATCCCCTACACTACACGCACCAGGCCGGCGGGCCCCCAAGACAGCGTTGGCCACCCACAGCACCCGCCGGAGCGCCGCAGCAATGTACTTAATTAAATTGCACTACCGGGTAGCGCAGGGGCGGACACTGACAGCTTGGGGCCCCTGTGCAAGAAATGTGTCTGGGCCCCCCTCCTTTTATGGCGTCAAAGCTATATATATCTATATATATATATATATATATATATATATATATATATATATATTATATAGCCACACATACATACATATATATATATATATATATATATATATACAGTATATAGTACATAGTCTCCTTTATTATGTATATTGCTGTCCCTTACACAGTGCCCTCTCATGTACAGTACCGTCCCTTACATATTGAATTATATAGAGCCCTGTTTTTTATGACATACCGTCCTGTCTTGTTAGCTGTGCATGGGAACGCTTCCTTTCTAATGGAGGAGCTGATGGACTGGTAGTTTGGTCACCGGCTGCTCCATCAGCAGTCATTTTATATCTAACAAGAGAGGGGACTATGTAATAAAAGAGGGCACTGTAAATAACAAAATTAACAAGAATACACTATGTAAGAGCCAGCACTATACATAACAGCACAGGAAGCTATATAATAAGGGACGGCACCAAATGTCACTAGAGAGGATGGTACGTAATAAGGGACGTGTTATGCATAATAAAAGAGGAAACTATGTAACTAAGGGTGGTGCTATACAGAATTAGTGAGTCCACTATATACTTAGGGACTGTGTTAGACATAGTGAGTACACTATATACTAAGGGACTGTGATAGACATAATAAGCCATAACGTCTTCCTCCACCTCCCCCTGTTCCTAAGGCCACTATAAGTCCCCCTTCCTAACATCCCAAACCCCACACCCCTCATTGTCCTCCCCTCGCAGCCCATTATTGTCATCTCCCCCACCCCATCATTGCCCTCTTCACCACCTCCATCATTTTCTTCTCCCCCCCCACTCCCATCATTGCCCATTCCACCACCTCCATCATTTCCTCCTCCTCCACCACCCCCATTATTGCCCTTTCCACCACCACCAGTACATTCTCCCCCACCACCCCATCATCATTTTTTTCCCCCCACCACCCCATCATTGCCTTCTCTCCATCACCCTCATCATTGCCTTCTCTCCATCTCCCTCATCATTGCCTTCTCTCCATCACCCTCATCATTGCCTTCTCTCCATCACCCTCATCATTGCCTTCTCCCCATCACTCCCATCATTGCCTTCTCCATCATCCCATCACTGCCTTCTCCATCATCCCATCACTGCCTTCTCCCCATCACTCAGATCATTGCCTTCTCCCCATCACTCCCATCATTGCCTGCTCCATCACCCCATCACTGCCTTCTCCCCATCACTCCCATCATTGCCTACTCCCATCATTGCCTGCTCCATCACTCCTATCATTGCCTGCTCCCCATCACTTCCATCATTGCCTGCTCCATCACCCCCATCATTGCCTGCTCCATCACCCCATCACTCCCATCATTGCCTTCTCCCCATCACTCCCATCTCCCCATCACTCCCTTCTCCCCATCACTCCCTTCTCTCCATCACTCCCTTCTCTCCATCACTACCATCATTGCCTTCGCCCCCTCAATCCCTTCTTTCCATCACCCCCCATGGCCTTCTCCCATCACCCCAGACATCATGGCCTTCTCTCCTCATCACAGTCTTCTCATGTCCGTATCTCCTCCAGGGCCTGGCTAACCTACACACACACACACACACACACACATACATACATACACACACACACACACACACACACACACACACACACACATATATACATATACACACAGACAGACACATACACACACAGACATTCCCACATTCATACACACACAGACATACATACATACACACAGACAGACACACACACAGACATACATACACAGACATACAAACATACAGACATACACACATACATACACACAGACATACACATACATACACACAGACACATACATACATACACACATAGACATACACAGATACACACATACATACATACATACATACATACACACATAGACATACACAGATACACACATACAGACATACACACGTACATACACACATACAGACATACACACGTACATACACATGTACATACACACATACAGACATACACACGTACATACACACGTACATACACACAGACAGACATACACAGACATACAAACATACACACACACATACAAAAATACACTCATACACAAACATACACACACAGACATACATACACACACAGAGACATACACACATACACAAACAGACATACACACATACATACACACACAAGTGACTGACCTGCGGCTGCAGCCACCGTCCGGCCGACGCCACAGGCACAGTGAGTGAAACAGTCTGTCTCCTGCTCTCCTCCCCCACAGCAGTAGCACAGCACAGCGTGAATGACGCTGATATCATCTCACCTCAGGCTCAGGGCTGGCTCCTCTCCTCCTTGCGCTCCACATGGCTAATTTGAGTAAATAGCCATGCGGTGCTGGAGGGGCCCCCTCTCCCCTGGGGCCCCGTGCAATGCACAGGCTGCACCAGCAGTAGGTCCGCCCCTGGGGTAGCGCCGATCGGAGCCGGGGACCCGGGCCCCAAAGCAACAACTTCGGCTGCTACCCCGGTAGTTACGCCAGTGTTAGTGGTCTTGTTGCTGAGAAATGTTATATTCTTTCTTTATGTTAATGACTTCTTCCATGCTCCGGGGCATGCGGTGCTGTATGAAATCCCTGACTCCTGTCTTCATTGTAATACTACCCCCCCTCCCATGTCAGTTATGGCCCCGAAGTCCAACGCCTGCGCTCCCTCATGAATACATACCTCATCTTCCCTACACAGTCATCACCATGTACCCATGGTTCCTAGTGATAACTATGCAGGGAGGAAGTGAGGAGAGCATATTATCGGTGCACACATTGGAGATCGCAGTGACTTGCCTGTGTAGAAGATCCCCTGAATGCAGTGCCCATAGAAGAGAGGATGAGGTATGGATTTCTGAGGGAGTGCAGGGCACAGGCACAGATACCTTACACTAATGGGAGGGGGGAATGGACATGGAATGGACAAGGCAACTGTTAGGTGGATTCATAACTGGCTTAGTGATCGGACCCAAAGAGTGGTCGTAAATGGCTGCACATCCAGTTGGAAGAATGTCTCAAGTGGGGTACCACAGGGCTCTGTCCTGGGCCCTGTATTGTTCAACATCTTTATCAACGATTTAGATGAAGGAATTGAGGGTAAACTGATTAAATTTGTTGATGACACAAAGCTAGGAGGGATAGCTAATACTAGAGAAGAGAGAGAGAGGATTCAAAACGATATAAATAAACTGGAGAAGTGAGCAGCAACTAACAGAATGGTTTTTAACAGGGAAAAATGCAAAGTACTACATCTGGGCAATAAAAATGAAAAAAGCATATACAGAATGGGAGGAATAGGCCTAAGCAACAGCACATGTGAAAAAGACTTGGGTATACTAATAGATCACAGACTGAATATGAGTCAACAGTGTGATGCAGCAGCAAAAAAGGCAAATGCAATTCTAGGATGTATTAACAGAAGCATACAGTCTAGATCACGTGAAGTCATTATTTCCCTCTACTCCTCTCTGGTCAGACCTCATCTGGAATATTGTGTCCAGTTTTGGGCACCACATTTTAAAAAAGACATCAGCAAACTGGAGCAAGTTCAGAAAAGAGCAACCAGAATGGTGACCGATCTGCAAACCCTGTCTTATGAGGAAAGGTTGCAGGATTTGGGATTGTTTAGTTTGCAAAAGAGAAGACTGAGAGGAGACTTAATAGCTGTCTACAAATATCTAAAGGGCTGTCACATTGTAGAAGGATCAACTTTATTCTCATTTGCACAAGGAAAGACTAGAAGCAATGGGATGAAACTGAATGGGAGGAGACACAGATTAGATATTAGAAAAAACTTTTTGACAGTTAGAGTGATCAATGAGTGGAACAAGCTTCCACGAGAAGTGGTGAGTTCTCCTTCAATGGAAGTCTTCAAACAGAGGCTGGACAGACATCTGACTGGGATGATTTAGCGAATCCTGCTTTGAGCAGGGGGTTGGACCAGATGGCCCAGGAGGTCCCTTCCAACTCTACGATTCTATGATTCTATGGGTAGAATTATAATGGAGACAGGAGGCATGGATTTCTTCCAGGCACCGCACACCCCGGAGCCTGTAAGACATGATTAACAAAGACAGAATATAAAATTTCACAGTAACAAAACTGCTAACATGAGGCATACAGGTAGGACTAGTGTAACATTTCTATCACCTGCATGCCCATATTAATAGGTCACATAAGTCCCAGGGGGGTGACAGATTCCCTTTAACATTTGGACAAAAACTGTTCCACTGCTGGGAGCTTCTTGGCATGGGCTTCCACAGCTGAGCAGCTGCATGCAACCTTACATCACCAAGCACAATGCCAAGTATTGGAGTGGTGTAAAGCCGCCACTGGACTCTGGAGCCGTGGAAAAGTGTCCTAGACTAATGAATTACGACTCTGTCTGGCTTTGATGGAATGATGGAAAAGGCGAGATTTGGTGAATGCTAGAAGGACATTATCCGAAGACATTTTGACAGCTGTACAGTTTTTGTGGAGGAAGGATACTATGGGGATATTTTTCTCGGGTCAGCCAAAGCCCCTTAGTTTCCATAGAGGGAAATCTGAATGCTTCAGTAAAATAAGACATTTTGGACAGTTGTATACTTGCAACTTTGTGGGAACGATTTGGGGAAGGCCCTTTTCTGTTTTTCATAACTGCGCCCAATGCACAAAGAATGGTCCATAAAGGCATGAAGGAGAAATTTTTGTGTGGAAGAATTTAACCAGCCACACACAACCCTGACCACAACCCCCAGAGACCCCTCCAAATTCTCGTAGAAAGTCTTCCCATAAAAATGGTGGCTGCTATAGCTGTAAAGTGAGGTCCAACTCCATACTAATGCCTATGGATTTAAATGGGTATCCCCCCCATCCAGCTCATGAACGCTTCATGCCGTGTAAAAAATCAGCTTAAAGTGATTCTGCCATCAGGATGTCATCCCCCAAATAATTTCATGAATGTAAAGATGCTTTAAAGCAACTAAGTTACATCCTTACCTTACTTGTAGAAATCCATTTTGTAGCTTTAGATACAGTTAGGTCCATATATATTTGGACAGAGACAACATTTTTCTAATTTTGGTTCTAGACATTACCACAATGAATTTTAAATAAAACAATTCAGATGCAGTTGAAGTTCAGACTTTCAGCTTTCATTTGAGGGTATCCACATTAAAATTGGATGAAGGGTTTTGGAGTTTCAACTCTTTAATATGTGCCACCTTGTTTTTAAAGGGACCAATTGACTCCAAGGCTATGTCATGGACAGGTGTGGGCAATCCCTTCGTTATGTCATTCACAAGCAGATAAAAGGCCTGGAGTTGATTTGAGGTGTGGTGCTTGCACTTGGAAGGTTTTGCTGTGAAGGAAACATTCGGTCAAAGGAGCTCTCCATGCAGGTGAAACAAGTCATCCTTAAGCTGCAAAAACAGAAAAAACCCATCCGAGAAATTGCCACAACATTAGGAGTGGCAAAATCTACAGTTTGGTACATCCTGAGAAAGAAAGAAAGCACTGGTGAACTCATCAATGCAAAAAGACCTGGGCGCCCAAGGAAGACAACAGTGGTGGATGATCGCAGAATAATCTCCATGGTGAAGAGAAACCCCTAAACAACAGCCAACCAAGTGAACAACACTCTCCAGGAGGTAGGCGTATCAATATCCACATCTACCATGAAGAGAAAACTGCATGAAAGTAAATACAGAGGGTTCACTGCACGGTGCAAGCCACTCATAAGCATCAAGAGTGAAGGTACTGTCACACTTAGCAATGCACCAGCGATCCCGACCAGCGATATGACGCGGTCAGGATCGCTGGTGCATCGCTAAGTGGTCGCTAGTGAGCTGCCACACAGGCAGATCTCACCAGCGACATAGCAGGGGTCGGGGGTCGTTACTTACCTGTCAGACGCGGTGATCCTGACGTCCTCCCGCCCGCGTCCAAGCGCCGCTCGTCGGCGCCACAGGATGCCCAGCAGGAAGCTGACGACGAGAAACGGTCCAGGACGTTCTCGCGCGATCAGCGATAGCCAGCGGGGGAGCGGGTCGGAGGTAAGTATCAGACATAGTGATATCGCTAGCAATATCGCTGCTGCGTCACAAAACCAGTGATGTTATAGCGATATTGCTTGCGATATCGCTTAGTGTGACAGGCCCTTAAAAAGGCTAGACTGGACTTTGCTAAGAAACATCTAAAAAAGCCAGCACAGTTCTGGAAGAACATTCTTTGGACAGATGAAGCCAAGATCAACCTCTACCAGAATGATGGAAAGAGAAAAGTATGGTGAAGGCGTGGTACAGCTCATGATCCAAAGCATACCACATCATCTGTAAAACACGGCGGAGGCAGTGTGATGGCTTGGGCATGCATGGCTGCCAGTGGCACTGGGTCACTAGTGTTTATTGATGATGTGACGCAGGACAGAAGCAGCCGAATGAATCCTGAGGTATTCAGAGCCATACTGTGTGCTCAGATCCAGCCAAATGCAGCCAAACTGATTGGTCGTCGTTTCATACTACAGATGGACAATGACCCAGAACATAAAGCCAAAGCAACCCAGGAGTTTATTAAAGCAAAGAAGTGGAATATTCTTGAATGGCCAAGTCAGTCACCTGATCTCAACCCAATTGAGCATGCATTTCACTTGATAAAGATTAAACTTCAGACAGAAAGGCCCACAAACAAACAGCAACTGAAAACCACCGCAGTGAAGGCCTGGCAGAGCATCGAAAAGGAGGAAACACAGCGTCTGGTGATCTCCATGAGTTCAAGACTTCAGGCAGTCATTGCCAACAAAGGGTTTTCAACCAAGTACTAGAAATGAACATTTTATTTACAATTATTTAATCTGTCCAATTACTTTGGGTCCCTTTAAAAACAGGGTGGCACATGTTAAGGAGGTGCAACTCCTAAACCCGTCATCCAATTTTAATGTGGATACCCTCAAATGAAAGCTGAAAGTCTGAACTTCAACTGCATCTGAATTGTTTTATTTAAAATTCATTGTGGTAATGTCTAGAACCAAAATTAGAAAAATGTTGTCTCTGTCCAAATTTATATGGACAGTAAATTCTTAGTTGAAATTGTATGTTAATTAGCTGCAAGTGCAGTAGATGGGACTGCTTTCTCTGTCCCTATTCTCAGCCCACTGCCTCCCTGCTCTCTCTAGGTCACTCATGTGTCCATGAGTGGTTAGTCTGAGACAGGAAGCAGGCAGTGGACGTGGAATAGGGAGAGAGGCAGGAAAGCTGTAAATCTAGGGCCCACACACTGCACTTGCAGCTCATTAGCATACTATTCCAACTTCCCATTTCTCTAAAGCAGCATAACGGATTTTTACAGGAAAGGCAAAGCTTTATTCAGAATTGCAGTGCCTTTACATGCCTGCTATTAGTTTGGGGAATAAAATCCTGATGAAAGGTTCTCTTTAAGTCGGCCTTGTTCATAGGAAATAGACTGCAGGTGTCATGTGACATGGACCATAATAATCTAAGGGGAAGGGAGGAGGAGTGAGCAGCAGGGAAGAAAACAGGCAGACAGAAAACATGGTGTAGAGCTCTATAACAAGTGTTTTACCTCATATCAGAGCTTGATTCAGGTCAAGACAGATCAGCGCTGCTGTATAATGTCCTTCATACTGCTGCAGCTTGTCTGTGTGAGCTAGAAAGTGGATGAAGAGCAGGCATTCCCCTCTCCTGCAGAAACTAGTGGATTGCAAACTACAGATAGATCCTGCATTGTTGCCACTTTTCCCTTTTGCATGATCTGAATCACATAATGACCAGATATGATGTGATTCATATACAGTGGGGAAAACAAGTATTTAGTCTGCCACCAATTGTGCAAGTTCTACCACTTAAAAAGATGAGAGTGGCCTGTATTTGACATCATAGGTAGACCACAACTATGAGAGTCAAAATGAGAAAACAAATCCAGAAAATCACCTTGTCTGATTTGGCAAGATTTATTATGCAAATTATGGTGGAAAATAAGTATTTGGTCACTTAAATCATACAAGATTTCTTGCGCTCACAGACCTGTAACTTCTTCTTTAAGAGACTCCTCTGTCCTCAACTCATTACCTGTAGTAATGGCACCTGTTTGAACTTGTTATCCGTATAAAAGGCACCTGTCCACAACTTCAAACAGTCGCACTCCAAGCCCCACTATGGTGAAGACCAAAAAGCTGTCGAAGGACACCAGAAACAAAATTATACCCTGCACCAGGCTGGGAAGACAGAATCTGCAATAGGCAAGCAGCTTGGTGTGATGAAATCAACTGTGGGAACAATAATAAGAAAATGGAAAACATACAAGACCACTGATAATCTCCCTCGATCTGGGGCTCTACACAAGATCTCACCCCGTGGGGTCAAAATGATCACAAGAACAGTAAGCAAAAATCCCAGAACCACACGGGGGACCTAGTGAATGACCTGCATAGAGCTGGGACCACGGTATCAAAGGCTACCATCAGTAACACACTACGTCGCCAGGGACTGAGATCCTGCAGTGCCAGACGTGTCCCCCTGCTTAAGCCAGTACATGTTCGGGCCCATCTGAAGTTTGTTAGAGAGCATTTGGATTATCCAGAAGAGCATTGGGAGAATGTCATATGGTCTGATGAAACCAAAGTAGAATTGTTTAGTGGAAAAAAACTCATTGTGTTTGAAGGAGACAGAATGCTGAGTTGCATCCAATGAACACCATACCTACTGTGAAGCATGGGGGTGGCAACATCATGCTTTGGTGCTGTTTCTCTGCAAAGGGACCAGGACGACTGATCCGTGTACATGAAAGAATGAATTGGGCCAAATACTTATTTTCCACCATAATTTGCAAAATAAATCTTGCCAAATCAGACAAGGTTATTTTCTGGATTTGTTTTCTCATTTTGACTCTCATAGTTGTGGTCTACCTATGATGTAAATTACAGGTCTCTCTCATCTTTTTAAGTGGGAGAACTTGCACAATTGGTGGCTGACTAAATACTTTTTTCCCCCACTGTAGCGTTGCACACATAGGAACACGAATTCTATAAAAAAGTTACATGAAAGCACAGTTAGACTTTAAAGTAATGTTTGGTATAAAACAAAAAAAAGAAAAAGATAAGTGACAACAAGAATGTTCATTACTGAGGGCTCCTGTTTGCCCTGACAATGTGGCACGGCTCATGCTGCCCATGTGCCGTAATGTAACTCCATTTCTACGATGTGCAGTGGTGGAGGCGTTAGGGAACCTTGGCTGGGTACAGTTTAGATCTAGTTTTATACAGTCGGATACAATATGTATTTGGAAACATTTGGTGGCGGAGATTTCTCTATCTATCTATATATATCTATATTTATCTATATCTATCAGGGTTAAACAGATTTACTACCTTGTTGTGTAGTTGGAATAAATTAATCATGTGCCACAGCTTCATATTGACCTCTTATATATTTATACTTATTAATACGATTAACTATAAGGCGTCTTTTTTTCTAAGCTTAAGCTGAAATGTTTATGGAACTGTTGCCAAATATGTATATATGCTAAGAAGGACTGCAAAAACAAAAAATGGAGCAGAGTTTAATTGCAATCTACGATTTAAACACGTCATACACATTAACGTTCAAAAAAATCTAACGATTTTGCCGCTAGCGGATGACTCTTCTTCAAAATCATGGTGTGGGCATTATCCTTGGTACAACTTGTGCAGCCACACAGGGGCCCACTACCAACGCCAAAGCAGGTGGAATTGTAAAAAGGAGCTATTCGACCGCAAAGGGCCCATGTATTATTCTTGCACAGGGCCCTCTACTGACTGGGTCCGACAGTGCTCAACATATTATATTTGGTGCCAGAAGGGTTGTTTCTTTTGATTTTAAACCTCTGATCACTTTGGCGGCAGCTCTTTATCACCCTAGAGAAGAGAGACTTTTCTTATTTATTATGTATTGCTTATATAGCGCTATTATATTCCACAGCACTTTATATACATCATCATCACTGTCCACACTGGGGCTCACTGTATAAATTCCCTATCAGTATCTCTTGGAGTTTGCGAGAAAACTGGAGAACCCAGAGGAAACCCACGCAAACACAGGGGCAACATATAAATTCCTTGCAGATGTCGTCCTTTGAACCCGGGACCCCAGAGTTGCAGTGCTAACCACTGAGCCACTGTGCCCACTGAAAACCCATTACATTGTACTTATGAGGAATGTGAAACTGATGACAAATAAACTAAAAGCGGCACTTATATTAGCTGATTTTTGAGTGTTTAAGGACCACTATTCAGTAAGAATTTACCAAATCGGCGGTGATTTAATAGCCCAGTTATAATGAGTAATAAATCGTTTAGTGCTCATAGGCTGCCATTGTTCTCAGCGGCTCCGATCCTTTTCGCACCGGCTGGTGTGCCGCAGAGAACGATAATCTTTTGTGCAAACCAAAAGATTATTTCACACAACGAGCAAGCTTGTAATCGGCAGCCCGTCCAGCCTACATCGTTAACATGAAACAAGTGTTCCCAGGATTACAAGATAATGGTCCAGTATAAATGCACCTTACTACATGCCTCCATTCTTCATCAATCATTTAAACCCAACAACATTTACCATAATAAAATGTATAAATGTAGTACCTTGATGCAGAAACCTTGCAAATGTTTTGGTTCTCAAACTCCCTCGGGAAGTGTTTTGCCGATTCGGTGATTTGACACATGGAGCGAATCCCATCATTGAGGCTTAAGTGTTTGCAGTGTGTCGCATATACACGTGTAACAATATGGGAGTTTAATCAGTGAACATACACTCAGATAATTACTTTCTGAATCTTTTGTTACTATACCTTATGTATTATTTTATCCTACATTTGATGTCTTTGCACATACAGGGTAATCTCGTCTATTAAGGATTTCTGGGACATAATCGATTCTCATTAGTAATATTTGGAATCAACTTTGCTTGTTCCGTAACGTTAATGGAGCCCAGTGTAAATGGAGTTTATTTCTAAACATGTAAAATTAGTGCAATGGAAAATAATTTCTCACTATTCCATTTATCTTTCCACAGGAATTTAAAGGCAAAGAGAATATCTCCTTAAAGACTTCACTGAATTGTGTTTGTGGAAGATAAAGTCCAGATTATTCTAACAAACAGTTGAAGGCGGAAAACCAAACACTTCTTGCTTTGTGTGTTAAATGTCAGACAAAGGCAGATATCAGTTATCTCAAGCAGAAAATTCAGAATCTTACTATAGTGTTAAAAGAAAAAAAACAAAAGAACTTAAAATGCCTAAAAAAAAACCTGGAAGTGAAGTAGATGAAGTTGATGAACCATGCCTGGTACTTTTATTGTCCTTCATCGCAGATCAGAAAAGGTTTCCAGTACTTCCTGCCCGACTTTGAGATAGAGTCCAGTCCAAGTGAAGATGGCCACTTTGGTCCAGGATCCTCGGACAGCAATGATACTGTGTTATGGGAACTGTTTTACAATAGTTCTAATAGGATCTAATTTTGAAATAAGCAAGAAATTGTTAATAAAATAGTGCAGCATCACTGTCACTTTATATACGCAGGCAATCACTGTAAAGAAAAAGAAAAATATATATACTTTCAAACACGCTGCATTGCTCATCCTGTATACCATATTATAAAGAAATAAAAAATATATATATGTGTGTCTGTATATACACGTGTATATTATACATGTGTGTGTGTATGTATATACATATATATATATACACACACACACACACACACACACACACTGTATATACTCGTGTATAAGCCGACCCCCCGTAATTTTGCCACAAAAAGCTGGGAAAACTTAATAACTCGCGTATAAGGGTGGAAAATGCAGCAGCTACTGGTAAAGTTCAAAAATAAAAATAGATACCAATAAAAGTAAAATTAATTGAGACATCAGTAGGTTAAATGTTTTTTAATATCCATATTGAATCAGGAGCCCCATATAATGCTTTATACAGTTCATGATGGCCCCACAAGGTGCTCCATACAAAATACGCCCCATATAATGCTGCACAAAGGTTAATAATGGCCCTATAAGATGCTTCATAAAATAATATGCCCCATATGCTGCTCCATAAAGGTTATGGCCCCATAAGATGTTCCATAGATTATACCCCATATGCTGCTCCATAAAATGCTCCATAGATTATGCCCCCAAAAGATGCTCCATAGATTACCCCCCATAAGATTCTCCTTAGATTATGCCCCCATATGCTACCCCATAAGATGCTCCATAGATTGTCCCATATGCTGCTCCATAAAATGCTCCATAGATTATGCTCCCATAGATGCTCCATAGAATATGCCCCATAAGATGCTCCATAGATTATGCCCAATATGCTGCCGCTGCAAATAAAAAAGAAAAATGATATACTCACCTCTCGTCGCTGGGGGCCAGGTGCCAGTGTCCTGAGCAGGAGGGGACACCCGCGCGCTATGGGGGTCAGGTACCGGTGTCACCGCTGGCTCAGGACCCTGGCACCTGACATATTCAACTGTCCCCGGTCCACCGCTGGGCGCTGCTCTGTCTTCCGGGTCCTCTGGCTGTGATGTTCAGGTCAGAGGGCGTGATGACGTGGTTAGTGTGCGCCGTGCCCTCTGACCTGAACATCACAGCCAGAGGATGCGGAGGACAGAGCGGCGCGCAGCGGTGGACAGGGAACAGGTGAGTATCACATATACTTACCCCCTCCTGGCACGATCTCTGCAGCCCTGCTTCTCTCACAGTCTCTCTTCCTTCCTTCAGCGGTCATGTGGTACCGCTCATTAAAGTAATGAATATGCGCATATTCATGACTTTAATGAGCGGTGCCAAGTGACCGCTGAAGGAAGGCACCTGAGAGCATGGGAGAAGCAGGGAGCTGCAGAGATGTGCCAGGGGGGGTAAGTATGATCTGACATCCCTGCTCCCCCTCCCTCGCCGACCCCCTGGTGTATATGACTCGTGTATAAGCCGAGAGGGGGACTTTCAGCCCAAAAAATGGGCTGAAAATCTCGGCTTATACGCGAGTATATACAGTATATATATATATATATATCTATATCACGTGAAGAAAGAGAAAAACGCAGACGGCTCCACTGTTACCATATAACTTCTGGTGGTGTGCGGTATCCGGAGCACTGGATGCTGGCAGCTTCGGGTGCTGGTCTGGAAATCCACAATGCGAATGTATCCAAAAGGAAAGAGAGACCGCACTCCATGAGCTGGTGTTCACACCAGCTCATGGAGTGCGGTCTCTCTTTCCTTTTGGAGATATATATATATATATATATATATATATATATATATATATATATATACACACACACACACACACATATACAGTTGTGCTCAAAAGTTTATATAACCCGACAGAATTTTTGCTTCTTTGGCCTCTTTTCTACTAGTTATAAATGAAGTCTTGCTGCAGCATCACTACCACTGAAATAGTGAAGATAATTTTCCTGATTTCCAGTAACACTGTAGGGTTATGCCTATACTGTACATGGATTTAGCTGACAGCAAGAAAAAAATTCCTGTGATTATTTTTGTCTCTACTTGTAAAATACATCCATATTTACCACTGTCCTGTGATTGCTCTCCATGCTTGTGTCTTGCTTTTTCAGTAAATTGAGAAAAACTCAACATGCACTCAAGAACCACCTTATCCATTTTATTTGGTAAGAGGTTTAGAGATGTGTCGAAAATGTGGAGCCTGTTTACAATTGTGGCAAAAGTATTTTCCATTACTCTTCTAGACAGGAAAATCACTAATTGGATATTTTTGCTTGTTGGTTTGAGTACTTTGTGGAAATAGATTAATTAAATGTGAAAGAAGCGAGAAAGATTCATCTCTGAAAAAAACCAAAGTTCACGTTGTCATTAGTTTCCTCATTAGTTGGTAGGTCGAGTTATTTGTTATGTACAAGTTCCATAAAATTGGTGTGTCCCGGCACATCTCCGCAAGTCACGTGTCCGATTTAACAAATATCAACCATGAGAATCTAACATTTGGCATTATCCAATATCATCGTTACTATACTCAGCCTTTATAGTTATAATATTTACCGGAGGAACAATTTACACTTGTTACCCATCAAAGATTCCTCCACAGTTAGGGAAATTCCATTTACTTTTGAAATAAGAAATCTTTTTTTCCATTCTTATGAATTTTTGGGAGACTAAACAAATTAAAAAAAGCTAAAAAATACAATACAAAAGTCACTTTACAGCGTAAGGTGGCTGTAGGACTCCCCTTGGTGGTGGTTCACTTAGTAACATGAGGCCCGTTTGTCTCAAAGAGGTCTGTGTATATGTAGGTGTGCAGATCTCCTGCATTGAGTGCCTTTGCTAAAAGGACTAAGAAGCTGGACTCTAAGCCGTGGGCTAACCAGCACCATTGTAAGGACTTGTTACTTTATGTTTTACTTTGTGCTAAAGGCTGTATTTGAGTTTCCTGTGATGTGGTTTGAGGACTAAAATAAACCAGCCAGACTTTAAATAGAAACGGTTACTGTGATACCTCAGAACTCTCCCAAGTGAGTAGCATTGTTACAAAAGAGATGAAAAGAAATGAATGGCGCATTCTTTTGAATTATTGAGGGGTATGTTTTAGCTCTGTCTCTATTATTTGCTTCAATTGTTGAGCTAATTTGGTTTAATCTTCACTGCTTTGTGGCTTTTCAAAAAGTTGGTGCACGGACAAAATTTACCTATTTGCAGATGCCAATGTTATATTTTTCTGAAACAGAAAGGGAACTTCTGGTGACTCTAACTCTTGTGCTGAAATTTGGTCCATTCTCTGGTGTGGTGGATAACTAACGAAAAAGAAGTTTTTCTTCCTTTAGGGCCAATAGAGATGGAGGGACTCACCACAGTCAAAGTAAAAGCCCTTTTGTTACCTGAATATAATTGTCTCCTTGGAACTGAATTATAATTCTGTATTATTATGAAACCAGAGATTAAGTTATGTCAGAACAAAATCAGAATCTAAAATAAGCTTTCCTTGTCGGAAGCAGATAGGACAATAATTTTCTAAATTTGTTTTCCCACAGATCTTTTTTTTTATTCTCTTTTAAAATAACAAATAAACTCCCGAACCTTGTTAGATAACAAGATGTTGAGACCTTTAATTCACTATTAACTGAGTTAATTTGATAAAGTCAGAAATCAAGATTGAAATTGATAAATTTTACCACTCCTTAACCAACGTAAGATTTATGGTTCCCAAGCCTTTTTATTTTGTCGACATCTCAATTATAGCAATGGATAGACCCCGGCTTAACTTTTCATTAAGACATATGCCATATTTGAAATGTTAATTAAAGTATGAGAAGAATTTAATATGACTAGCATTTTTCTTTTTCTCTGTTTATGGAATAAACTCTACCAATTGAAGTTACTTTGTTATTCTAAATTCTTTTAAAAAAAAAGGTCTTATAAAGGTTTTGCAAGTTTTGGAGAACAATATTCTCTTATCAGTTTATGATTTAAAATTCAGTTTCATTTGAAAAACTACAACTTTTTTTTAGATACTCGCAATTAAGATATGCAGCTCAATCTCCTCCTCATCTTTTTGCTTTGGGGAAACTAACTTTTGACTAAAGGCCCCTTTACATTTAGCGATGCACCAGCGATCCGACCCGGTCAGGATCGCTGGTACATCGCTAAATGATCGCTAGTGAGCTGTCACACAGGCAGACCTCACAGCGATGCAGCAGCGACGCAGCGCACGATACTCACCTTTCACACACAGCGATCCTGACGTCCTCCCGCCCGCCTCCACGCGTCACTCGTCGGCGCCAGCAGGAAGCGATTGACGAGAAATGGAGCCGGACATTCTCGCGCGATCAGCGATGGACAGCGGGGGAGCCGGTCGGAGGTAAGTATCACACATAGCGGTATCGCTAGCGATATCGCTATAACGTCACAAAAACCAGTGACGTTATAGCGATATCGCTAGCGATATCGCTATGTGTAAAACCCCCTTAACAGATTCAGAGGGGAGGGATTACTGCTCTATATAAACAAATGAATGACTATTGTCACGAATTACCAGGGAGGATATATTCGTATATCCCACCACTGCCACCAATTTGTCAAGTACCTGCTTCTCAGCACGTGACTTTGGGTTTGCCTACAAAGGTTAATCTGTCTCCACTCACTGAGTCCAGCATTCAACCTGTGTTCTATGCTGCAGTTGGAGCATAAATCACACCCCGACACAGACCACACACCCCACTCATACACGCTACCACCACTTACCGAAGTCACGGACGATGAGTCCCGGAAGTTCTACTACTATATGCCAATCACCAGGAGCACCCACTCTAAGGCTATGGATTCTTTAGAGCAACAAGTTTCAGACTTATTAAAGTTTTAAGCTTTAATATAAAAGGTACAGTGCTTACAATAAAAAGAATATAAAAATGGAAATAAAAAGTGACATATAAATATGCAAAACAGTGATAAAATAAAAGGGAGAAAACTTACAGAAATATCGAACTTTGCATCCTGATTCTCTGTCCCCGAGGGAGGGGGGAATATGAAATGGATCACAACAGCTAGGCTGCCCCTCACTGTGAACCCTTTTCTTTGTGTGTAGGCCTAATTTTTAAATGTGACTTGGGGATCCAATTTCTAGACCAGCCTCTCATGTTAATATTCTAGTTGCTGGTTTGTGACTGGACCATGGCTATTTTATCAATGAATACATTATTTTTTCTCTGAAACACTTTGTGTAACCTTTCTCCTAGATAGGGTGTGAGGGTGTGAAATGTTTCCCCTTGTGGTTCTCAGTAAAGCCCCCTGGTGAGATTGGCGAGAGGAGACTGCCTTCTCAGGATAACATGAGGTCATGACCTGTGTGGAGAGCTGCCGTGTAAGGACAGATGTTAATTACTGCTGGTGATACAATATTACATATACATATTTCACTACAACTATATTTCAAAAGATACTGTAATTAAATCTAAAAAAAAACAAAAACAAATTGGAGAGCCCCAGATAGGTATTAAAGTTGGAAGTTAGTTTAGAATTCTGAGCTTTTTTTCAGAATTTTTTAACTAGCCAGCTCCAAAGAAAAGATGATCCAGTTTGTGATTATTCATATACTTCACTACTCTGTATGTACAAAATTTGTATGCACAGGGGCACCAAAGTCTGTGGGGGGAGCAAAATTTTGAATGCCGAATCCTGCGCAGCCCTTATTGCTAAATGAGCTGTGCCTGCAAGGGTTGCTTCATCTTTGGTAAATGCCTAACCAACTGTCACAGGGTTGCAGTGACAGAGAGGAGCCAGAAGATTGCACTGTCTTATTTCTCCTACTCATGCACTGACTAGAAGCATTTCACCTTCATATTAAATTGTGCAAGTTTCTTCTTACAGTTCAGGGGTTAATCTGCTCAGCTGAGATCTCCTGGAAGCTTTCCTGCATTATGGCTCAGCTGTTCACTGTTAGCCACTTCCATATCTTACATAAACTAGACTCTGGAAATCAGGACATACTAGAGTTAGTTCATTGCTCCGTGGTTCAGGAGTTGGTGGTGTGTTGTTTGAGAAGGCTTTTGGTGGATTTATCCAAGACTGTTGCTTTGTTTTCTCCCATCATTCACTCCCCAGTGTTTTCCTTTGTTTGTGTGTGCATATTTGTATGATTGGTATTTTCCTTTATCCCTGATCGTATTACCTCGTTAGTAGTGTTGAGCATTCCGATACCGCAAGTATCGGGTATCGGCCGATATTAGCGGTATCGGAATTCCGATACTGACTTCCGATACTTTTGTCATATCGTATTCCGGAATCGGAATCGGAAGTTCCCATCATGCTATGAGCCTGCTTGCTTTGATTAAGCCAATGGGAATCCTCCGAAGTGTGGGCACATCCTGTTAGGCATGTAGGCATGTTAACTATTGGCATGGCTGTGATTGGCTGCCGAAATGATGTCATGATGCACTATAAAAGCCACCGCAGCCGCCATTTCTGGTTCACTCTGCTGTGAATTCAGTTAGGGACAGGCTGCTGTAGAAGACTGTGAGGGACAGTTAGAAATAGCGATTCCACCAAACATCTAGTGCTTTACCCAGGTACATAAACCACTACTGTAGCCTTCTTTGCCCTAGCAGCAGTGTTCACAGCTGTCTGCAAGGGCTGTGTGAGTGCAGCTCACGCTGTGGAGTGGGTCCTGCAGCCACGTCAGGCTGTAGGCCACCCAGTGTAATCACTGCTGCCTCATACATCTTTTATTTTTTGAGCTGCATTTTTTACATAATTTCAATCTAGTGTGCTTCCATCCGTATCCATATACGTTGGTTGCAAACACTAGTAGTAGACAGCGGAGCCTTTCTGCAGCCTTTCAGTGCTAGTGTCCACTTTGCTGCACTGTTCACGGCTGTCTGAGAGGTCTCTGACTGTGTGTGAGTGCAGCTCACGCTGAGTAGTGTGTCCTGCAGCTACGTCTGGCTGTAGGACGCTCAGTGTGCGTCAGTGCCTCACACATATTTTTATTTGAGTACAGCTCATTTTTTCTTCTATTAGTGTGCATCCATCCGTCTCCATCTACGGTGGTTGCAAACACTATATAGGAGTACACAGCGGAGCCTTTCTGCAGCCTGTCAGTGCCAGTGCCCACTTAGCTGCACTGTTGACGGCTGTCTGAGAGGTCTCTGACTGTGTGTGAGTGCAGCTCACGCTGAGTAGAGTGTCCTGCAGCTACGTCTGGTTGTAGGACGCTCAACGTGCGTCACTGCCTCACACATATTTGTCTTTGAGTGCAGCTCATTTTTTCTTCTCCTATTAGTGTGCATCCATCCGTATCCATCAACATTGGTTGGTTGCAAACACTATATAGGAGTAGATAGAGGAGCCTTTTTTTCTGGCTTGTGCCCTGCCGGCGCAGCCAGATTAGTATTACCCAATTTTTTTGGAGCCTCATCTTTTGCATTGTAGGTTACCTGCCTGCATTGTAATAGCTCCAAAAAGTTGGTGATACTATCAGTTTCAATTCTTTGTTCACATACTTTGAGTTTGTTTCCAACAAAGAAACCACAAAAAAAGTTCACCAAACACTACATTTGGAACTTGTGTAGGCCACATCAGCTCCTATTAAAGTGTAGTCCACACACACACACACTTCATAAAATTAGTGTTTCTTGTACCTGTAACCAGCTGTTCAGGAATAAGCACACTAAGGCCCCCCGTTGTACTTTTCTGCCTATCTTAAGCAGTCTGGCAAGATGAAGAAGGCAGGGAGTAAGGCGCGTGGGCGTGGGCGTGGAGTTTCAGCAGGGAGAGGACGTGGGGATTCTGCAGGGAGAGGACGTGGGGATTCTGCAGGTAGAGGACGTGGGGATTCTGGGCCTGCTGCGGGCACCAGTGGATCAGCATCCCCCAGTTTTAGCAGGCAACAGTCCTTTATGCGCAGCTTTGTAGGACCTCAACGTACCCCACTGCTGCGGGAGGGACAAATTGAAGCCGTTGTCGGATGGATGGCAGCTAACGCATCGACTTCAATTACTTCCACAGCCTCTCAGGACCAGAGCACCGAAGAGCAACCATCTGTCTCTTCACCACCTGCCAAAGTGCCCAGGCAGTCAGAGAGACATGGACAGGAGCCATCACAGTCTCTACTTCTGTTCTCGGAATCTGTTGGCTTGGAAAGAGGGGGCCAGCCAAGCAGCATTCCTGAATGTGAAGAAGAGGGAGTATGCAGTGATGTGCAACTTCTTTGTCCCTCTGAATCTGAAGAGGCGAGTGGGCCAGTGCCTATGGTCAGCACACCTCAGTACGCATCAGATGATGACGAGACTCAGTTGCCACTTTCTGGTGCGTACGGTGCTGGCGAGACAACCCCGGAGAAGCAGCTGTTTGAAGAGGGGAGGGAAGATGATGAGGTCCTTGACCCATCATGGCGTGAGGAACAGGAAGGTGGTGGGAGAAGCTCGGAGGAAGAGATTCCCCTACCGGCCAAAACAGGAGGCAGAGGGAGGGGGAAGACTTGGTTGCCTGTACCCTCCACTTCGGCACCCGTTAGGAGCATTCCTCATTCCAAAGGCAAAACGGGCGCTCCCAAGAGTTGCAGTGCGTGGTCCTTTTTTGACACAGTTGCAGATGACATTTGCTTTGTCAAATGCAAGCTGTGTCATCAGATAGTCAAAAGAGGGAGAAATGTCAGCAACCTCAATACCACAAATATGTGGAAACATGTGCGCACCAAGCACGAGTTGGAGTTGCAGAGACACCCTGAAGACGTAGGCCAACGTACAGCACCACCTACCACCTCTTCAGTTCGTGTTGGGGCCTCTTCCTCCAGCTCACACACTGCTGGTTCGGCTTCCTCACAGGATCGCCAAGGAAGAACCTCTGCCACTGTTGTCCGGAGACCCTGTCAGATTCCACCCATAGCAGCACGTTCCCATCCATCACAGCCATCGGTAGCACAGGCATGGGATAAAAGGTGCCCTTACTCGGCAAACCATCCCCGAGCACAGTCTCTGAATGCTGGCATTGCCAAACTTCTGGCAGTTGAAATGCTGTCATTCAGGCTGGTGGACACTGACACCTTCCGGGACTTAATGGCATTGGCAGTCCCCCAATACAACGTGCCCAGCCGCTTTTATTTCAGCAGGCGAGCCGTCCCTGCCCTGCAGAAACATGTTGAGGGCAAAATAAAACATGCGCTACTAAACGCCGTTAGTAGCAAGGTCCACCTGACCACCGATGCGTGGACCGGAAACCATGGACAGGGACGATACCTTTCCCTCACTGCCCACTGGGTCAATGTTGTGGAGCCGGGTACAGATCTGGAGAGTGGCGCTGTACGTGTTCTTCCAACGCCACGGATTGCAGGACTCCAGTCTGTACACATAGACTCCTCCTCCTACTCAAGTTCCTCAGAAACAGCAGAGCAGGAGCCTGTTACGACCGATATGAGCACAGCCGTGACCAAACGTCAACAGGCTGTACTCAAATTAATTTCTTTGGGGAATCGAAGCCACACAGCGCAGGAGCTCTGGAATGCTATCAAGCTGGAGAGCGATGTGTGGTTTGCGCCAGCGAATCTCCATCCGGGCTTGGTAGTGTGTGACAATGGCCGAAATCTGGTGGCAGCTCTTGGCCTAGGCAACCTCACACACATCCCATGTCTGGCACATGTGCTTAACTTGGTCGTGCAGAGCTTTCTGAGGGACTATCCGGATCTTGATGCACTGTTGCACAAGGTCCGCATAGAGTGCGCTCACTTGCGGCGTTCCAGCACGGCAAGATCGCGCCTCACTGCTCTGCAGCGACGATTTGGCCTTCCGGAACATCGCATCATATGTGACCTACCCACCCGGTGGAATTCAACGTTACATATGTTGGAGCGGTTGTGTGAGCAGCAGGCAGCAGTCATGGAGTACCAGCTGCATCAGGCGCAAACAAGTCGCACTGTGCGCCGTTCACACTTCAGCACCATTGAGTGGGCCTCTATGAAGGACATCTGCCTCGTTTTGCGTGCCTTCGATGAATCCACGCGGATGGCGAGTGCAGATGATGCACTAGTCAGCATGACTGTCCCCCTTATCTGCCTGCTTCAACAAACACTGCAAGCACTAAGGGATGAGGTTTCGGAAGAGGTGGAGGATGAGGAGTCCCAAATGCCATCTGCTTCTGGACAGTCTGCGCTACGTGTTTCCTCACAAAGGCCTAGGCAGGGGACACTTTGTGAGGAGGATGAGGAGGAGTCGATGGAGGAGGAAGACATCTCTCCAGAGGAGGGAGGTACACAAACCTCTACTCAGTATGTACAGCGAGGGTGGGGTGATGCAGAGCAGGCCGAGGTCACGCCTCAAACAGGGGACAGCGGTTCTTTGGCAGTTGGGAGTCTGCAGCACATGGTTGATTTCATGCTGCAGTGCCTGAGAAACGACCGCCGCATCGCCCACATTCTCGTCTCGGCTGATTATTGGGTGTACACCCTCCTAGATCCTCGCTACCGGGACAGCGTACAAAGGCTCATACCAACGTTGAACCGGGAGCGTAAACTGCGGGAGTACGAAGAGTCACTGGTGCAGTCCATAATGTTTTCCATTCCACCCGACAGCATTGTTGCTACTGCTTTACAAAGCAGCTCTGTGCGTCGAGGCAGTGGAGGAAACTCTGCACAAAGAGGGAGCAGAGGCAGCGCCGCAGCACAAGGCAAGACCACTATGGCCCAAATGTGGCAAAGTTTTGTGTGTCCACCACAATTGTCTACACCATCAGCGACGCCTCGAGTCAGCAGGAGGCAACGCTTCCGTCAGATGGTGTCAGACTACATGTCTTGCCCTGTCACTGTACTCCCAGATGGCTCTTCCCCCTTCAAGTTTTGGGTCTCTAAGCTGGATACATGGCCAGAGCTTAGCCAGTATGCATTGGAGGTGCTGGCTTGCCCTGCTGCCAGTGTATTATCGGAACGTGTCTTTAGTGCCGCAGGTGGTGTACTAACAGACCGTCGCACGCGACTATCTTCCGATAATGTTGACCGGCTGACTTTTCTGAAAATGAACAAGGCCTGGATCTCCAAAGACTTTGCCATTCCTCTTACACACTAAATTAGTGGTTGGCAACTGTATCCAGGTCTGCTGGTGTGTTCATTTTTCTACCACCTGAACTATAATCCCTGTGCTTCAACACAGCCAGTTGTCGCTCAGATGTGTCGTCTGCACAGAGAAACACACTAGCTCCTGTGTTAGTGGGGTTCAGTAACGCCAGCTGATCCCCTGCTGTGTGGACGGCAAAGTCACCAGCTCCATCAACATTCAAACCACTACTGATTTTTAACCGTGCCCAACTTAGGTCTCTGGCTCCACTGTCTCTACTATTTCCCCTGACCTCCAACCCCGCCATCAAACATCAGGGGATCAACTGACGGGACTGAGCACCAGTAACACAGGAACAAGTGTAGATTGTGCTGACGCCACTTCAGAGATGTAGCTGGCTGGGTTGGAGGCCAGGGTAAATAGTAGAGACAGTGGAGCCAGAGGCCTAAGTGGAGCATGGTTAGAATCAGTAGTAGTCAACAACCTCCATAAAAACCGCTGCCCATTGGCCTCTGCATGCGGCATGCGTAATCCTGGGCTCCAACAGTGTCAGTTGGTGTTCAGAAGTGTCGTCTCCACAGAGCCAAACACATTCGTTCAAGTGTTAGTGGGGTTCAGCACTGCCAGCTGTTCCCCTGCTGTGGAGATGGCAAGTCTCCTGCTGCCTTCACCTGCCAAAATCCAGTAGGCCCCAGCCTGCTCCACGCCTAATCCTGGGCTCCAACAGCGTCAGTTGGTGTTCAGAAGTGTCGTCTCCACAGAGCCAAACACATTCGTTTGAGTGTTAGTGGGGTTCAGCACTGCCAGATGTTCGCCTGCTGTGGAGATGGCAAGTCTCCTGCTGCCTTCACCTGCCAAAATCCAGTAGGCCCCAGCCTGCTCCTCGCCTAATCCTGGGCTCCAACAGCGTCAGTTGGTGTTCAGAAGTGTCGTCTCCACAGAGCCAAACACATTCGTTCAAGTGTTAGTGGGGTTCAGCACTGCCAGCTGTTCCCCTGCTGTGGAGATGGCAAGTCTCCTGCTGCCTACACCTGCCAAAATCCAGTAGGCCCCAGCCTGCTCCACGCCTGATCCTGGGCTCCAACAGCGTCAGTTGGTGTTCAGAAGTGTCATCTCCACAGAGCCAAACACATTCGTTCGAGTGTTAGTGGGGTTCAGAAATGCCAGCTGTTCCCCTGCTGTGGAGATGGCAAGTCTCCTGCTGCCTTCACCTGCCAAAAGCAACAGGCCCCAGCCTGCTCCTCGCCTAATCCTGGGCTCCAACAGCGTCAGTTGGTGTTCAGAAGTGTCATCTCCACAGAGCCAAACACATTCGTTCAAGTGTTAGTGGGGTTCAGAACTGCCAGCTGTTCCCCTGCTGTGGAGATGGCAAGTCTCCTGCTGCCTTCACCTGCCAAAATCCAGTAGGCCCCAGCCTGCTCCTCGCCTAATCCTGGGCTCCAACAGCGTCAGTTGGTGTTCAGAAGTGTCGTCTCCACAGAGCCAAACACATTCGTTTGAGTGTTAGTGGGGTTCAGCACTGCCAGCTGTTCCCCTGCTGTGGAGATGGCAAGTCTCCTGCTGCCTACACCTGCCAAAATCCAGTAGGCCCCAGCCTGCTCCACGCCTGATCCTGGGCTCCAACAGCGTCAGTTGGTGTTCAGAAGTGTCGTCTCCACAGAGCCAAACACATTCGTTCGAGTGTTAGTGGGGTTCAGCACTGCCAGCTGTTCCCCTGCTGTGGAGATGGCAAGTCTCCTGCTGCCTACACCTGCCAAAATCCAGTAGGCCCCAGCCTGCTCCACGCCTGATCCTGGGCTCCAACAGCGTCAGTTGGTGTTCAGAAGTGTCATCTCCACAGAGCCAAACACATTCGTTCAAGTGTTAGTGGGGTTCAGCACTGCCAGCTGTTCCCCTGCTGTGGAGATGGCAGTCTCTCCTGCTGTCTCCGCATTCCAAAGACAGTAGGCCTCTGCCTACACCCTCCTATTTCCTGGGCTTCAACACAGCCAGTTGTAGCTCGGAAGTGCCGTCCACACGGAAAGAGATACTTGCTCCCGTGTCTCAGTGGGGTTCAGTAACGTCAGCTGATCCCCTGCTGTGTGGATGGCAGTCTCTCCTGCTGTCTCCACATTCCAAATACAGTAGGCCTCTGCCTACACCCTCCTATTTCCTGGGCTTCAACACAGCCAGTTGTAGCTCGGAAGTGCCGTCCACACGGAAAGAGACACTTGCTCCCGTGTCTCAGTGGGGTTCAGTAACGTCAGCTGATCCCCTGCTGTGTGGATGGCAGTCTCTCCTGCTGTCACCACATTCCAAATACAGTAGGCCTCTGCCTACACCCTCCTATTTCCTGGGCTTCAACACAGCCAGTTGTAGCTCGGAAGTGCCGTCCACACGGAAAGAGATACTTGCTCCCGTGTCTCAGTGGGGTTCAGTAACGTCAGCTGATCCCCTGCTGTGTGGATGGCAGTCTCTCCTGCTGTCTCCACATTCCAAATACAGTAGGCCTCTGCCTACACCCTCCTATTTCCTGGGCTTCAACACAGCCAGTTGTAGCTCGGAAGTGCCGTCCACACGGAAAGAGACACTTGCTCCCGTGTCTCAGTGGGGTTCAGTAACGTCAGCTGATCCCCTGCTGTGTGGATGGCAGTCTCTCCTGCTGTCACCACATTCCAAATACAGTAGGCCTCTGCCTACACCCTCCTATTTCCTGGGCTTCAACACAGCCAGTTGTAGCTCGGAAGTGCCATCCACACGGAAAGAGATACTTGCTCCCGTGTCTCAGTGGGGTTCAGTAACGTCAGCTGATCCCCTGCTGTGTGGATGGCAGTCTCTCCTGCTGTCTCCACAGTCTCCATAACAGTTATGGGAATGTGGACAGAGCAGGCGACATTGCCGGACACACATCAGGGGATTAACTGACCGGACTGAACACCTGTAACACAGGAACAAGTGTGGATTGTGCAGACGCCACTTCGGAGCTGTAACTGGCGGGGTTGGAGGACAGGGGAAATACGAAAATCAGTGAAGCCACAGGCCTAAGTGGAGCTTGGTTAAAATTAGTAGAAGTCTACAACCGATCTTAAAATTTCTTCAATGCAGCCTCAGCCTGCTCCGTGCTTGTCCCTGGGCTTCAACACAGCCAGTTGTTGCTCGGAAGTGCCATCTTCACAGAGTAAAACACTAGCTCCTGTGTTTGTGGGGTTCAGTAACGTCAGCTGTTCCCCTGCTGTTTTGATGGCAATCTGTCCTGCTGCCTCCCAATTGACAGCACATCAGGCCTCAGCCTGCTAAGTGCTTGTCCCTGGGCTCCAACATCGCCAGTTGCTGCTCATAACTGACTTTGGCACGGGTACTCCCTCCTGCCCAGCTTGGTTCCAGCCCTGCCTGCTGTTTCCGGGAAGTGTCAATGTCAGTTTGCCACCCCAAGTTGCCATGTCGTGTTGCGGTTGGGTTAGCCGAGGCTAGGGTGCCAGCAGTTTAGGTGCTTCCTATGTGGACTGCGGGTTCTGGTAAGAAAGGCTTGTTCCGTAGTGCCAGTAGGACAAGCACCCCCTGTAGGACTGTGTGATTCGGTAACTGCGGCTAGCTTGCGGCATGCCAACTTTGCTTTTCAGGGGTAACTTCTGCTACCCCTCCGGGTTCCAGCACCGTCAGCTGGTTCTCGTCAGAGCCTTTGGCCTAGGTGCCTCCATCTCAGTATCTGAGTTCCGGCAACGTCTGCTGGTCCTTGGTAGTGCTTTGTAGCACAGGTACCTCCTGCTTAGTAACCGGGTTCCAGCACCGTCAGCTGGTCCTCGGTTGTGCCATTGGCTCTTATTCCTTCTGCTGCCCCTCCGGGTGTCAGCACTGTCAGCTGGTCCTCGCTATTTCCATTTGCTCTTGCAGCTTATGCTACCCCTCCGGGTTCCAGCACCGTCAGCTGGTTCTCATCAGAGCCTTTGGCCTAGGTGCCTCCATCTCGGTATCCGAGTTCCGGCAACGTCTGCTGGTCCTTGGTAGTGCTTTGTAGCACAGGTACCTCCTGCCTAGTAACCGGGTTCCAGCACCGTCAGCTGGTCCTCGGTAGTGCCATTGGCTCTTGTTCCTTCTGCTGCCCCTACGGGTGCCAGTACCGTCAGCTGGTTCAAGAGGACAAAGAACAGGAAGACAACCACCAAGATGCAGAACAACAAGAGAGAGAAGACAAAGAAGCATAAAAAAACAAAGCAGAAGAACATTAAGCATAAGACTAATACTCTGAGCAAATGATATTATCTTATTTATAAGCAGAAGAAGACTAAGCAGTGTATGGGGGTGAGTCCGTTCCTCCTCGTGGTGCCCCTGGAAAAGGCCTGCTGCTGCAGGCCAAACTGAACGCGGACAAATCCTGTTGTAAATCTTTTGTGACAGGCAGAACGGAAGGTGTAAACTTCTAACTTTTCTAGATAACAACTACAGGAATGCCTGACACAAACAAGAATATGATGAAGAAGAATAGGAAGAAGATGAAGAAGTTGAATATGTAGAATAATAATTGTTGAATAAGAAGAATATGAAGAATGTAAGAAAAGGAAGAAGAAGAAGAATGTAAAAAAAGGAAGTAGAAGAATTTAAAAAAAGGAAGAAGAAGAATGTAAAAAAAGGAATAAGAAGAAGAATGTAAAAAAAGGAAGTAGAAGAATGTAAAAAAAGGAAGAAGAAGAAGAAGAATGTAAAAAAAGGAATAAGAAGAAGAAGAAGGTAAAAAAAGGAAGAAGAAGAAGAAAGAAGAAAGAAGAAGAAGACATACATGTCTGGCAAAATATAAATGAGGCTAACATAGTCAATATCTTTGTAACTCCTAACGTCTTTAAAAAAAAAGTTTAATTCCTGCTATTCCATTTGATTGGGCTAAACCTCTATGGCTTTAATGTCTACTCCACCTCCCACAATATATTCTACATTATTCTTAGTTGTTTTTCTTCATGTAGAATTAACCTACAAGGAAAAAAAGGTTTTTTTTAATTCCGATATTTTGGCCCCATTGACTTGCATTGGTTCCCGGTATCGGAATCGGCGATACCGATACTTTTTTTTAAGATCGGCCGATCCATTCCGATCCGATATTTTCAAGTATCGGCTGGTATCGCTCAACTCTACTCGTTAGTCTGATTGGCATATTATGGTATGCTACTACTCCCCTGTTACATAGGTGGGGGAAGGGAACAGACTGAGGGCAGATTCAGGAGCTCAACAAGGTACGTGACCTTTGCGTTTTCATCATTAGAAGTAGAGTTGAGCGACTTTAGTCGGATCGGGTTTCATGAAACAAAATTTGTTTCAGATGAAACTGGTCCGACTAGGACAAAAAAAGTCGGAGTTTCGTCCGAAACCCGAACCCAATGTAAGTCAATGGGGAATAAAAGTTGGCATTGAGTGGATGAATGTCATCAGCTCAATGCCGACTTCTATTTCCCATTGACTTGCATTGGGGTCAGGTTTCGGACGAAACTCCGACTTTTTTTGCCCTAGTCGGACCAGTTTCATCTGAAACAAATATTATTTCATGAAACCCGATCCGACTAAAGTCGCTCAACTCTAATTAGAAGAAATTCGGGGAGCAAGGATAGCTAGGGCGCCCCTAGCGTTAGGGACAGGGAAGGAGTCCATGGACCTTGAGATATCTGACAACAGTCGGCTGCCTGTGCAGAACACAACAGTTGAGATGAGTTTATCAAATTGCAATGCCCTCCATGTGCATCGACAATGATGACAGAGGATGAGGATTATATACACACATGGTGTGTGTATATAATATTTTTTAACCCCTTTCCGAAATCGGGCGTACATTTACACCAATGTCGGACTCTCTCCCGGTGAGCCCACATCTTTCCCGGGACATGTCAGCTGTTTTGAAAAGCTGACTTGCCCGCAATAGCTGGGGGTGAATTGCGATTCACCCGCGGCTATTAACCCGTTAAAATCCGCTGTCAAACGCTGACAGCGGCATTTAACAAGCGCTTCCAGCAATCGTGCCGGAAATCCACCCACCGGTGACCCACGTCAGGTGAGTGCGGGTCAGCGGTGTGTCAGCATGACAACCAGGGATCTCCTGGAGACCTCTATGGTTGTCAGTGCTGGCTTGCTGTGAGCGGCGCTCATAGCAAGTGAGCAGATTAGAATTGAGAGTCCTCAGTGGTTGATACCTTTTAATGGCTAACTGAAAAGATGGTAACACATTGCAAGCTTTCCAGACTACTCAGGTCTCTTCATCAGGCTGACTAATACAACATCTGAAGAATCACATATTTATACACAAGACAACACAGAAATAACGCAATAGATAAGACAAGTGATGTGAAGCAGAATTGTCATTTTGGGAGAGGGTTAAACATAATTATTGGAGCAGGTCATAGATAAAGAGCCTGAAGGTTTTATTGCCCTCTGATGGGGTCTAGTTCTGTGTTGTGATGACCGCCAGAAGGTCTGAAGAACAAATTCCTTAATTGATGTAAAAAGACATAAAACCATGCGACACATTCATTCCTGCACTGAATGTGTCGAAAGTTTTCATAAATTTGTACTCCGAGATTCTTCTCTCTCTCTGAGACTTGAAGTTACCTTTTACTACAAGTAATTTAATGTCCATCATGTTATGACCAGGGATACAAAAATGTTTTGCCACAGGTAGATCCATTCTTTTTTTTCTTACTGTGTGACGATGAGAATTCATCCTTGTTCTCAGTTTTTTGCCCTGTCTCCCCCACATACAGACCCCCAGTTGGACATTTAGTACAAATAATTAAGTACACCACATTAGATGTGATGCAGCTGAAAGTACCTGGGATCTTGTAGTCCTGATGTGAGTTGGGGATCTTTATCTTGTCCGTGGTCATTATAAATGGACAGGTTTTACATTTTTTTTGGTTGCAAGGAAAGGTTCCTGCAGCTGTTGGGGAGGATGGCTGGATATCCTTAAAGACAAAAATGTCCAGGAAGGATGGGAAATCTTGAAACATGAAATTCTCAAAGCACAGTTGTTAACAATTCCGAAAAGAGGGAAGAATAGGAAGCATTTAAGGAAACCAGGATGGATGAACAAAGAACTTAAGCACATGCTAAAAAGGAAGAAAAAAATGTTTATAAAATGGAAAGAGGGAGGCATATCTAAAGAAGAATATAATGCTGTCTGCAGAACCTGCAGGGCACAAATCAGATTAAAGCTGAAAATGAATTGAGGCTTGCAAGAGATGTCAAAAGCAATAATAAAGGATTTTGGGGATATGTCAAAAGTAAAAGAAAAGTCAAAGATGCTATAGGATTTTTCCCAGGATGAAAATGATGAAATGGTAAGACAGGATGTTGTGAAGGCTGAACTTTTAAATTCCTATTTTGCATCTGTTTTCTCTCAGAAAGGAAATGTAACATCAACTGTTCTTCACTGTCCTATTAAGAGAATAGAAGAATCCAGGATATCTATGAACAGAAAGATAGTGAGGAAACACTTAGCTAACCTAAATGAATTCAAGTCTCCAGGTCCAGATGAATTACACCCCAGAGTAATGAAGGAGATAGCAGAAGAAATTTTTGAACCCCTATCCATAATCTTTGAAAATTCTTGGAGAACAGGAGAAGTGCCAGAAGACTGGAGAAGAGCAAATGTTGTTCCTATCTTCAAAAAGGGGAAGAAGGTGGACCCAGGCAACTATAGGCCGGTGAGTCTGACTTCTATACCAGGAAAGATCTTTGAACAAATTATTAAACAACATGTATGTCTGTACCTGGATAAGAATGAAGTGATTAAACAGAGTCAGCATGGGTTTGTAACTAATAAGTCATGTCAGACTAACTTAATTTCCTTCTATGATGGAATCACTGATTGGGTGGATCAAGGAAATGCTGTAGATATAGTATATCTTGACTTCAGCAAAGCATTTGACAAAGTCTCTCATACAATCCTTATTGAAAAAATGACTAAGTATTGAATGGACAAGGCAACTGTTAGGTGGATTCATAACTGGCTTAGTGATCGGACCCAAAGAGTGGTCGTAAATGGCTGCACATCCAGTTGGAAGAATGTCTCAAGTGGGGTACCACAGGGCTCTGTCCTGGGCCCTGTATTGTTCAACATCTTTATCAACGATTTAGATGAAGGAATTGAGGGTATACTGATTAAATTTGCTGATGACACAAAGCTAGGAGGGATAGCTAATACTAGAGAAGAGAGAGAGAGGATTCAAAAAGATATAAATAAACTGGAGAAGTGGGCAGCAACTAACAGAATGGTTTTTAACAGGGAGAAATGCAAAGTACTACATCTGGGCAATACAAATGAAAAAAGCATATACAGAATGGGAGGAATAGGGCTAAGTGACAGCACATGTGAAAAAGACTTGGGTATACTAATAGATCACAGACTGAATATGAGTCAACAGTGTGATGCAGCAGCAAAAAAGGCAAATGCAAATTCTAGGATGTATTAACAGAAGCATACAGTCTAGATCACGTGAAGTCATTATTGCCCTCTACTCCTCTTTGGTCAGACCTCATCTGGAATATTGTGTCCAGTTTTGGGCACCACATTTAAAAAAAAACATCAACAAACTGGAGCAAGTTCAGTAAAGAGCGACCAGAATGGTGAACGGTCTGCAAACCCTGTCTTATGAGGAAAGGTTGCAGGATTTGGGATTGTTTAGTTTGCAAAAGAGAAGACTGAGAGGAGACTTAATAGCTGTCTACAAATATCTAAAGGGCTGTCACATTGTAGAAGGATCAACTTTATTCTCATTTGCACAAGGAAAGACTAGAAGCAATGGGATGAAACTGAATGGGAGGAGACACAGATTAGATATTAGAAAAAACTTTTTGACAGTTAGAGTGATCAATGAGTGGAACAGGCTGCCACGAGAAGTGGTGAGTTCTCCTTCAATGGAAGTCTTTAAACAGAGGCTGGACAGACATCTGACTGGGTTGATTTAGCGAATCCTGCTTTGAGCAGGGGGTTGGACCAGATGGCCCAGGAGATCCCTTCCAACTCTACGATTCTATGATTCTATGATAGGGAGCTTCTGACAATTATGCTTCTTAAATTTGGGGGCTGCCTAAAACACAGTAGTGGGGGGTCTGAAAAAATGGATTGTAATCGGGCATCTTTTTGCAGTAAAGGTTGTAATTTCTGTGCAGCTCCCCTTAGCACCTCCAGATTTGGATTGTAGGTGACCACTAGAGGCACCCGTTTATTTTCTTCTTTAGCTTTGTAATGTAGCAGGTGATTCCTTGATATTCTGGTGGCTCTTGTAATTTGGTTTTCAATTGTTCTTGGATGGTAGCCCTGATTCAAAAAGGTCTTTCTGAGGCGACCAAGGTGTTTGTCTATATCCATGGGGTTGGAACATATACGATTGTATCTGATGGCTTGGCTGTAGACAATAGAGTTTTTTTATGTGTTTTGGATGGAAACTGTCCCATTTAAGGTATGTTGGATGGTTGATTGGCTTCTGATACAGGGATGTCTCTATTTCATTGTTCTTTAGCTTAATGATGGTGTCTAAAAAGTTAATTTCAGTGCTGGAATAGTTGAGTGTTAAGTTGATGGTGGAATGAAATTGATTAAACTGTTCGTGGAACGTCTTTAGCTGTTGCTCAGACTCCGTCCAGATGATTAAAATATCATCAATGAAGCGGTAGTAAGCCAGATGCCTGATGGGACATGAGGACAAAACGTCGCTTTCAAGCTTGGCCATGAAAAGATTTGCATACTATGGAGCCATTTTACTTCCCATAGCTGTGCCAGTCTTCTGTAAATAGATCTTATTGTCAAATTCAAAGTAATTGTGGGTGAGGATAAATTTTGTGAGTTTCACCACAGAATCCGCATCATTCCCTGTGTTTTCCATTAAGAATTTGCAGGCATTTAATCCATCCTGGTGTAGGCTATTAGAGTACAAAGATTACACCTCCACATCTATTGCGTTATTTCTGTGCTGTCTTGTGTATAAATAGTTAGCCTGATGAAGAGACCTGAGTAGTCTCGAAAGCTTGCAATGTGTTACCATCTTTTCAGTTAGCCATTAAAAGGTATCAACCACTGAGGACTCTCAATTCTAATATTCTTCTATCTACCGGCTAACACGGTACAAAGATATATATCTTTCCTGTATCATATCAAGTGAGTAATTCATCTACATACTGATCATTGCCTCTATGTAGCAGAGCTGATCGGATTATGGCAGCTTCTAGTCTCCCATGGAGACTATTGAAGCACGCTAAAAGTAAAAAAAAAAGGTTTTTAAAAATACAAAAAAATATAAACGGTCAAATCACTCCCCTTTCGCCCCATTCAAAATTAAACAATAAAAAAATCTAGCCTACACATATTTGGTATTGCCGGGTTCAGAATTGCACGTACAATAAAAAAAAGGATTAACCTGCTCGCTAAACAGTGTAGCAAGAAAAAAAGGCAAAACGGCAGAATTACTTTTCTTGGTCGCCACAACATTGCATTAAAATGCAATAACGGGCAATCAAAAGATTGTATCTGCACCAAAATGATATCATTAAAAATTTCAGGTTGGCAAGCAAAAAATAAACCCTCACCCAACCCGAGATAAATGGAGACAATACGGGTATCAGAAAATGGCACAATTTTTTAACAACGTTTGGGATTTTTTTTTCACCATCTTAGATAAAAAAGAACCTAGACATGTTTGGTGTCTATGAACTCATAATGACCTGGAGAATCATAATGGCAGGTCAGTTTTAGCATTTAGTGAACCTAGTAAAAAAGCCAAGCAAAAAACTAGTGTGGGATTGAACTTTTTTACAATTTCACCGCACTTAGAATTTTTTTCCCATTTTCTAGCACATGACATGATAAAACCAATAGTGTCGTTCAAAAGTACAACTCGTCCCGCAAAAAACAAGCCCTCATATAACCATATTGATGGAAAAATAAAAAAGTTATGGCTCTGGGAAGGAGGGGAGCGAAAAACGAAAACGCAAAAACAAAAATACCTGTGGGTTAAGGGGTTAAATCATTTTTCAAGCTGGTGTTATAAAGTATTCTAGTTTACGGAGATAATGGCGTTTGAGATTTCATTGGCTGTAAGCCATAATCATCAACATTAATAGAAATAAACACTTAAAATAGATCACTGTTTGTAATGACTCTATATAATATATGAGATTCACCTTTTGTATTGAAGAACTGAAATAAATTATCTGTTTGACGATGGTCTAATTTAGTGAGAAGTACTTGCACATACACACACATATATATATATATATATATATATATATATATATATAGTCTTAGTTACTCACCGGTTAACGGTATTTTTCGGAGTCCATGACAGCACCACCTGAGAGATGGGATCCGCCTCTTCAGGAACAGGAAACCTACAGATACAAAAGGGCGGCACCTCTCCCACGCATCAGTTGGATTACAGAGCACAAGAGGACCTCCAAGGTTAATGCATGATTTATGTACAGTACTATTGTTATCTAATTATTTATCACCAGTGGACATATACAAGAGGAAGAAGTGCGCACCCAAATTAAATTAAAGGGAGGGAATATACGGGTGCTGTCATGGACTCCGAAAAATACCGTTAACCGGTGAGTAACTAAGACTTTATTCGGTCGTCCATGACAGAACCACCTGAGAGAATTACAGAGAGTAATAACTACTTTAGGGAGGGCCTGCAGTACCCTTATACCAAAGGAGAGGTCTGCAGAAACATCCAGGTCTAGCCTATAATGACTATAAAAGGTGCTCGGAGAGGACCAAGTAGCCGCCTTACATATCTGGTCAATGGAGACTTCCGACCTCTCAGCCCACGAGGTCGCCATGGCTCTGGTGGAATGCGCCCTCAGCTTCCCAGGTGCCGACCTGCCTTTTGAGGTGTATGCTATTGAAATCGCCTCTCTAATCCACCTGGCTAGTTTTTTTTTTTGACGCTCTAAATCCTTTCCTAGGGCCTTGATGGGAGACAAACAGGGCATTATCTTTCTTCCAGGAATAGGTAACTGCCAGATATTCTATGAGGCATCTCCTAACATCCAGGGTGTGTAGTTTCTCTTCCTTCTCGTTAGCTGGATTAGGGAGGAAGGATGGAAGGGCTATTTCCTGTGTGCTATGAAAGCTAGAAACTACCTTAGGTAAGTACGCTGGATCAGGCCTAAGTATTACCCTATCATCTTTAAACTGTATATAAGGAGGACGCCTAGATAATGCCTGGATGTCGCTTACTCTACGAGCTGACGTCAGAGCTACCAGGAAGGCTACTTTGAGGGACAGGTTTTTTATGGAAGCTGATGATATGGAAGCTCCATTTGAACCTGTCATAGCAGTGAGGACTAGGGTCAAGTCCCACGGCATGAATCTATCCTTCACTATTGGCCTGGATCTACCCGCCGCCTTAATGAATCTACTGACCCAGTAATTACCCACGATTTTGCAGCTAAAGAGGGCCCCCAAGGCTGATACTTGTACTTTAAGGGTACTGGTGGAAAGCCTCATGTCCAGACCTTTCTGTAGAAACTCTAAGATTTGAATTATGGGCGCTGAATCCCCAGCGACTACTCCTGAGTTCTGAGGGAATTTTTTCCAAATTCTGACGTAAATTTTGGTAGTAATGATTTTTCTACTTTTAAGTAGGGTGTTAATCAGGTCTGGGGAGAAACCTTTATCTTTTAGCAGTGACCGTTCAAACTCCACGCCATCAGATGTAGGCCAGCCACCTGAGGATGGAAAACTGGGCCCTGGGATAGGAGATCCGGGATGTCCGGAAGAACCCAAGGATCGGACACCGACATGGTCCTGAGGCATGAGAACCATGCCCTCCTGGGCCAAAATGGAGCGATAACTATAACCCTTGCTCTGTCTTTTCTGATTTTTCTCATCACCAGGGGTAGTAGAGATAGGGGAGGGAAGGCGTAGACTAGCCTGAAGTCCCACTTTATCAGAAAGGCATCTACCGCCAGAGGATTCTCTCTGGGATTTGGGAGCAGAATTGTCTTAATTTCCTGTTTTCTTTGGTGGCAAAGAGATCTACCTCTGGTTGTCCCCACTTTTGTACAATCAGGTTGAAGATGGAGGTTTTTAGGGACCATTCTCCTTGCTTTAGCAGATTTCGGCTTAAGAAATCTGTCGTGATGTTTTCTTTCCCTTTTATATGTAGAGCTGTTAAAAATAGAAAATGCTGTTCTGGTAGAAGGAACAAACACTCTGCTACATTCATCAGGGGCTTGGAACGAGTCCCGCCTTGGTGGTTGATATAAGCCACGGTGACCTGATTGTCGGAGAACACTCGTACGTGATGGCCCTGTAGATACACAAGGAGATTTTTAGCCGCCTGCTCCATTGCTGTCAATTCTTTCAGGTTAGATGACATTTCTATCTGATGATGCTCCCATAGGCTCTGGACCAGAATCTTACCCATATGAGCCCCCCAACCGGAAGGGCTAGCATCCGTGGTGACTATGCGGGTTATGTTATACTCCCAGGGTACCCCTCTGGATAAATTATCTTTGTCTAGCCACCACTCTAGGGACTCCCTTGTGTTTCGGGACAAGGTTAGGTGGACCTCCAAGTAACCCCCAAGGACTCTTTGATGTAATAAAACCTCGCCCTGTAGTTTCCTTGCTTGAAACTGGGCCCACTGGACTGCCGGGATACAGGACGAGAGAGAACCTAGAAGGGACATGGCTTTCCTGAGGGACATGGTGGGGTTATTGGAAGCATTCAGGACCTGGTAGTGTAGGCGAACAAGCTTCTCCAGAGGCAGACGGCATTCCAGAATCTAGGATTAGGCCTAAGAATTGCTGGACTCTCATCAGCTGTAACCGAGATATTTTGATGTTCAGCAACCATCCTAACCGCTCTAGGGCAGACATTGCCCTCTGTAGCTGTTCCAAACAATGATCCGCTGTTTTGCCTACAATAAGGAAGTCATCCAAGTAGGGGACTACTAGAACGTCTGATTCACGTAGATGGGCCATAATTTTCGCTACCACTTTAGTAAACACCAGGGGAGCGACTGCCACCCCAAAGGGGAGGGCCTCATATTGGAAATGTCGAACTGACCCATCTAACTGAACAGCCACTCTGAGGAAACGCTGATGAGCTGCATGAATGGGTATATGGTAGTAGGCATCTTTTAAATCTAACACCACCATGAAACCGCAATTTTATTGTGGAATTGATTGTTTCCTTTTTGAACGGATGTATGACCAGAAACTCGTTGAGGGCCTTAAGATTTATTATAGTCCTAAAGGAGCTGTCTGGCTTGCGGACCAGGAACAGAGGGGAGTAGAAACCTTTCCCCCTTTCTCCCTCTGGAACCTCTGTTAGGACCTTCTTGCCGCATAGATCACGAACCTCGGCCTCCAGGGCAGCTTGTTCTGATGTGGAAGACCTGAGTGGGGTGACCTAAAATCAATCTTGGGGATCCCAGGAGAATTCTAGTCGTAGTCCCACAGCTATCACCCCCTGTATCCAGTTGCTACTAGAAATCAGCGACCAAGCTGGGTAGAAGGCAGCTAGTCTCCCTCCTACCGGGGCAACTAGTCATTGGGGCGTCTTTTTAGTGTCGCGTGCTGGACCTTCCTGGCGCCCCAACCCTCTAAACATAAATCCTCTACCTTTTCTTCTTTTCTCATCCCATCTGCCCTGATCTCTGGACGGCCTTCTACGGAAATATCCTTTCCTGGTAAAGGGACATCTATAAGAAGGGTTCGGCAGACTGGGGAATTTCTTTTTATCATCCCCAGCTTTTTCTAATAGTTCGTCCAGGACGGGGCCGAATAGATATTCCCCCTCACACGGAATGGAACAGAGTCGGGACCTGGCCTGAATATCTCCCGGCCAGCAGTTTAACCAGAGCGCCCTTCGAGCTGCATTAGACAATCCCACGGTCCTAGCCGCCATCCTTGCAGAGTCCGCCGAAGCATCGCCTAAAAAAGCAGCGGCATTCTGGATGATCGGCAGAGTTTTCCGAATGGATGCTCTCGAGGCTCCGTCTTTCAGCTGGGAATCCAGTTGATCTAGCCAGACCATCATGGATCTGGCTGTACAAGTGGCAGCTATCGCTGGTCTTAGCGCGCCCGCTGACATCTCCCATGTTCCCTTTAGAAAAGAATCCGCTTTTTTATCCAGCGAATCTTTCAAGGAGGCCATGTCGTCAAAAGGTATGGAGGATTTTTTGGAGGCTTTGGCTACTGCCGCGTCCAGCTTAGGGGCCTTATCCCATCTGCTTACCACTGGGTCATCAAAAGGGTACCTTCGCTTGAAGGCTGGTGGCATGGTGCCCCTTTTTTCAGGCCTCTTCCATTCTCTATCAGGCTCTGGACTTTATCATTTAATGGAAAAGCCCTGCGCTTCCTGGGATCTAGACCCCCGAACATCATGTCCTGTGCTGAGAGTTCCGGCTTTGTGTCTGCTACCCCCATGGTGGACCTTATTGCTTTGACTAGCCTATCCATTTGGTCTAAGGGGAAGCAGATCCGGCTAGAGTCTTCATCCGAAGAAGACGAAGAGGAGGCCGGGGAGTCTGAGGAGTTATCGTCTTTCCTAGGGGCAACCGAGGACTCCGAGCCTGAAAAACTAGCCTGTCTTCTCCTAGAAGATTCCCCTTGAGATAGGGCTTTCATCTCTGTCCTGATTATCTCCCTCAGGCTTGTAGTGAAGTCAGGCGTCTCTTCCACTACCTGTATAAACGGGGGAGAGTGTAAGGGCCTGTCAATCTACCCATGGACTATTGTTCCCTATCAACCCCTACCGTCTGTCGCACGCATGGCTGACATAACTTTTTAGGGTGGCCATCTGGCAAGGGGCAACTAGAGAGGGCACATTCCCTGTGCTTCTGTTTTCCTGTAGCTTTTCTCCCCTGCGAAAAAACATAAGGGAACACTGCATCAGGGTACATTCACGGAGATCTCTTACCCATCCAGATGAAGCAGGTACTGGATCACGGAGGGAGGCAGGGGGATCCTTTAGTCTGGAGGAACTTCTGTGCCTCTGTCCGCTCGTTCGTCCCTGCTTCTTTTGCTGGCCACTCGTATGAGGCTTCGCTGTGGCCTGTTTCTGCAGGCGCTCCTGCGCCTCGTCCTGCTGGTCTATGGGGGTTTCCGTCGTATCCATTGCTGGGGCTTCGGAAGCACCCCAGCAGCGTCCCCGCCTGCCTTATAAGGCCTCCTGATGTCTGGGTCAGCAGGGTTCTGGCCGTGGCACATCCCACCCGGGACCCTCCCGCGACCTCCCCGCCCCGGCTGCCGCCCGCGACCAAGTACAGGCGCTTCCGCAGCGCACACCGGAAAGCCGGCCGGCACCCGACTTCCGGTTTTGGCGTTCCTGGCCCCGCCCCTTCCGCCGCTCACCTGAGACCGCGGGAGCGCACGGAAAGGAGCCGGCACGGCGCCCCTGGCCCGGAATGCCTCCAGCCCCCATGTGCGTCGCCCTGCGCCCGCCGACCGGGCGCCAACGCCGGCCCGGATGAGGAGAGGACCGGACCCCAGGGGGAACGCACCAGGAGGGGCCCGGGGCATACATACCCCCTGGTGCTGGCACTCTGGAGGCGGCTGTCCACCGGACCCCTTGCTCCACCTGCTCCGTCCACTGCCGTAGCGACCTACCCTGCCCCACCGTGGTGCTTCCAGGGACTCCGCGCTGACCGAGGTAGGAGATCCCCCCGCTACCTGGGTCGGTCAGCCGGCCTGGGAATATCCTCGATGATCCATGACGGACGATCTGTAGGAAGTCTTGTCCTCTAGGAACAGGAAACCAACTGATGCGTGGGAGAGGTGCCGCCCTTTTGTATCTGTAGGTTTCCTGTTCCTGAAGGGCGGATCCCCTCTCTCAGGTGGTGCTGTCATGGACGACCGAATAAATATACACACACACACACACACACACACACACACACACACAGTCATTGAGGTAAAGTGTGAGATGCGGCATAATATAGATTATTATTGTCCACATGGTGTCTAGAAATATCCATATACCTACAGTGCACATTCCTGATATATATTGATACTAGTTGTCATAAACAATAAACATGACGCCAAGAAAAAATGATAATATATCACTTCCCAATAGAAATACAGTGTGAGTAAACCTGATGAAAAAGATAGCTTCGTCTCATTATTGAGGCCTAATAATTCCTTGTCAGGATATACAGCATAACGATAAAGACCAAGCTACTTATCATTAGAAGGTAATGCTTCTAATGGGATGTACGCTCACTATCTCGACACGCTTCCCCCATAAGTGCGGGTTTATCAGGAGATCAATAGTGGCATAGGTATAGTGATGGATCAACGAATTATCTATGAGTAGTTCCTGAAGGGTAGTCCACCTTGTATCTCTCTTGGAACCATTTTCACCCTCAAAATTAATACCCGTAGACATAGTGATTTATCCTTACTTTTCTATCTATATGTCTTATGTTAGGGCTATCCAGGGGAACTTAGGGAAAGCAGACGCACGAGCGGGTCGCCATCTCTGGTCAATTTAGGGTGCCAACCTCCGCCAGTAGGAAGGTGTGCAGTAGGCTCTAGGCCTGGAGCCAGTGCGCCCCTCCTCACACTGAGCCCTTTGTGTGTATGCTGCACCTGATTCCTGCACTGTGCTGTCCAACATGCATGCAGACGTCTAGCTGAGGAATAGGTTTATCGTCATTACCATGCTGCAATATCCATTATTCCTTTCAGTTCTGGGAAATTAAGAAAACATTTTTGCACATTCCTCATCTATGCATTTTTTCCATAGTTGAGGTGTTTACTATGAGGGATATCATCGACTTTAAGTTGTTCCTAAACTAGGCCATTTGAGCTATTTTTAGGATAGTCGACAGATGAATGGTGGCGCCGATCTAGGCTATCTATATATAGGGTGACTGCCTACCCCTGCAGTCAGGCTGGTGTCTCCAGGATTATGAGGCCACTTCACCTCCCTGCTCTCTGTCCCCACTATTGACTAGCAATTCTTGCACTCGCACTTATTTCACCCTTGCAGGGTCATTTATATATAGATCTTTTCAATAAAAGTTAATTTTTATAAGAGTTATTCACGGCGAACCTTACAATACCCTTGCTCTATGTCTATTGTTAGCCCCCAATCTCTGATGATCTCCCAGAGCACCATCAAATCCATTATCATCACATGGAAAGAACATGGTACCACAACAAACCTGCCAAGAGAGGGTCACCAACCAAAACTCTCAGCCCGTGCAAGGAGGGCATTAATCAAAGAGGCAGCACAGAGACCAAAAGGTAACCCTGGAGGAGCTGCAGAGTTCCCAAGCAGAGGCTGGAGTATCTGTCCATACAACCACAATAAGCCATACACTCCATAGAGCTGGCATTTATGAAAGAGCGGGCTTAAAAAAACCTTTACTTACACACAGAAATGTAAAGCTCATTTTGAGTTTGTCAGAAAACTTGTGGGAGATGCCCCAAATGTAATGAGGAAGGTGTTGTGGTCAGATGACCACAAAATTTAACTTTTTGGCCATCAAGGTAAACGATACGTCTGGTGCCAAACCAACACATCTCATCATCCCAAGAACACCATACTGGGGATATTTTTCAGCAACAGGGACAGGGAAAATGGTCCAATTTGAGGAGAAGATGGATGGTGCAAAATACAGGGATATTCTTGAGCAAAACCTGTTTCAGGCTGTCAGTGATTTGAGACTGGGATGGAGGTTCACCGTCTAACAATACAATGACCCAAAGTAAACTGATAAAGCCACACTCGAGTGGTTTAAGGGGAAACATATAAATGTTTTGGAGTGGCCTTGTCAAAGCGTTGACCTTTATCCAATTGAGAATTTGTGGTCAGAGATAAAGATTGCTGTTCACCAGAGGAAACCATCCAACCTGATGAAGCTGGAGCAGTTTTGCCTTGAGGAATGAGCAAAAATCCCCATGATGTGGAAAACAAGATGTGGAATTACTAAAGCGACTTGCAGCTGTAATTGCTGCAAAAGGAGGCTCTACAAAGTACTGACTTTAGTGGGGTGAATAGTTATGCACACTGAAGTTTTCAGTAATTTTGTCCTATTCTTTGCTTCAAAAAAAAAAAAAAAAATGTTCACAGTTGTAGGCCATGTTCTTCACATGAACTGATGCAAACCTTAAAAACAAAACCCTGTGAAACTCCAGGTTGTGAGGTAACAAAATATTAAAATGTCAAATTGGGGCATACTCTCACAAGCAGTATGTCTCTGCTATTAACCATAGTCCTGATTGCAAGTTTTGAATTACATGTACTTCTCTGCTGCTTCTGTGTACAAAACCCGCAACATCTAGCGACTGTAGCTTTGCTTGTCCATCTACTGTCATGCTTACCCACCCTACTGTCCTGATCCTTACTGATCCACATGCTATTCTTTTAATTTGTATCACATCTGGTCCGTGTTTCATACCCTTACCTACTACTTAGAAAATTCACCTCACTAGATGATCGAATAGCACATAGTGTTTTCTATGTGTGATGTAATTTTTAAGATTGAGCGGACCCATGGTTCTGGTACCTGACCCAAATTTTAGTCCAAAGTTCGATTCGGGTACCAGGACCTGAACTTCCACGTGTCAGCTCATTCTTAAAAATTACATTTCATAGAGAATTCACCTGACCAGATGAGCGAATAGCACATAGTGTTTTATCTAAGTTGTAGGTAAGGGAATGCCCGAACTTGAACCAGAAACAGATCCCCACTGAAAAGAATGGAGACCCGAACTGGAAAAAAAAATTCAAATCTCACTAACATCTAAATTTTATCTTTTATAATTTTCAGTATTTTGTAAATCCACATTTGGTTTTCAATGCTGCCTGAATACTTCTGGGCATGCTCTTGTTCAGATGAAAACATGTCCTGACTGAAATCTGATCCCAGGTCTTTTCTACACATTTCCAAAGTTGGTGCATACTGCTCCACTTATTTGGGCATGTATACAGTTTTTTTTTCAACTGTACCCACAAGTGTTCAATTGGGTTGAGGTCTGGAGACTATGGAGGCCAATCCAAAATTTCCTCGCCAATCTCGTCGTATGCTTCGTGTCGTTGTCCTGCTGGAATACTGTCGTCCTTTTCATATCCATAGTTCTTGAGTGTGTGAAGCAATTCATATTGTAGCATACTCACATATAGCTCAGCGTTGAGACCACCATTGATCCTGGTCAAGTATCCAATGTCTTTGGCTGTGAAATGACCATAAAGCTTCCTCTACCAAACTTTACAGTTCATTAACTTCTCGATCCATTTGCCACTTTTTCCCTTGTCTCTTCCAGACCTATTTGTACCCATCAGAGCCTAGTCTATTGACTTTTGTCTCATCACTACAAATCACCTGTTTCCAATTTTCTACTGTCCAATTTGTGAACTTTTTTGTAAACTCAAACCAACGTTTCTTATTACAATATTGAAGTCGAGGCTTCTTCACTTTTATTTGCACCGTGTAACGTGCATCACACGGTGCTTGCATGGACATCTGTGATCTATTACGAAGCAGACGAGCCACCTCTACTGCCGTGTTTGTATCTCTAGAACTGATAGACATTGTGATGAGCAGACTTGCCATTTTGCCTGCTTGTCCACCTCTTGGCTTTTGAATGGATGTACAGACTTAATTTCATATTCTTCCAACTGTCACGGCACTCACATGATGCAGTTTGGCAATTTTCTTAGTCGAGCGTCTGATATAAGTGAGCTGGATGATGCAGTTTCTCTTTTCTTTGGAAATCTTCATTTCTGCTCCTCAATTTGAACCAGTCACCCATCGCTTGGGAATCAATCTAATGACACACTGAGCTATTAGGAAATGTGAGAACAGGTTGTAATTTGTAGTATGCAGTAAGGAAAAGATTTTTCCACCAGGAACAAAACAGTAAAGGCCCCATCAAACTTAGCGATGCACCAGCGATCCCGACAACGATATGACCCGGTCAGGATCGCTGGTGAATCGCTAAGTGGTCCCTAGTGAGCTGCCAAACAGGCAGATCTCACTAGCGATGTAGCGATGCAGCAGCGGCCGTTACTTACCTATCAGACGCGGCGATGAAGACGTCCTCCTGCCCGCGTCCACGCGTCGCTCGTTGGCGCCAGCAGGAAGCAGCCGACGAGAAACAGCCCAGGACGTTCTCGCGCAATCAGCGATAGACAGCGGGGGAGCCGGTCAGAGGTAAGTATCACACATAGCGTTATCACTAGCAATATCGCTGCTGCATCACAAAATCGGTGATGCGACATCGCTAGTGATCTCGCTTAGTGTGACGGGGCCTTAACAATGACTTAACATGACAAGAATCTGCATAACTAATCATATGCTAAATAGTTGCAAGTCAAATTTATGTATGAGATAGCCAAGATGATTTTCTATAAAGTGATGGTAGTGTCACGACGATCAAAGCAGTAATGGATAGTGAGATATGGAGCCTGAAAGTCGAAAGTTCAAAGCATTGTTACTCCTTTTGCTCGTCAGTGTATTTAGGTATTTTGATGCCACAACAGTGGTTTTCTGAAACTCATGTTTGCCGCACACAAAGTACTCGGTCTGTCAATATGCAGGTATCATATACATAAATGCTATGGGGAGGGAAAGGCGAGGCTGAGGGTGTCACCCAGATAGTCATTAACATTTTTTCCATGCCTTTTGCTCACTACAACACCACCAATTATCTTCGTGTGTGAATACAGTGAACAGAGTTCGACTGAGAGATTAAAGAGGAACAATATTTTACAGATTACTATGACACGTCTGGCAATGAGTGACACATGGATTTTTTTTTTTTACTAAATTACAGGAAATGATTTCAGCAGTTTTTCTTAATTATCATATAGACAACCCCAAGGTTAATAGCAATATAGAGGAACTTATCTTCTTAGAACAACTTGCCAGTTGACATTTTCCACATACAGTAAGTTGTATTCATTGCTTCACATGATTATATCATTAGGGCACACAAGGGAAATAATTGGACAACATTAAAATAACATTTACAGAGAAGAACATGTTGGATTACCCATACAACTCTGAGAGCTGAAACGTCTACAAGTATGTAGCTTGGTGCTCCAGGGTCAAAAAGGTGCAAAAAATCTATACCTGGGTCAATCAGCTAACTGTGTAGACCTTTTATGACTTTATATGTGCCATGTATGTATTGGATACATCACACTTCACTGGATCTATTCCCACTGTAAAAATGACATCCTAAAATTTAAATGTGGCTTCAATGCACTGTATAGTTTGGTGTCCATGGTATTCCTACCTGAGAAAGATCTGCAGCTATAAACATAAACCTGCATTTGCTCAGAACCTAGGTGGCATTACTCATCTCCACAATAGTTTGCAAAACTTCTCAAGCACTGCACCAATGCTCTGGAGTAGAGATGAGCGACTTTGCCTTTTTTAGGGTCGAGTCGGGTTTCATGAAACCCGACTTTCGCAAAAGTCGGGTCGAACGCAATCGGCCGATTATCGTGAAAAGTCGAAGGCCGACTGAAACACGAAACCCAAAGCAAGTCAATGGAGAAGAAAAGTCGTCAGTGAGTGGAGGACAGGAAACACACCTACAGTGCCCTTTTTAATGCCAAAAACATCAATTCTTATTACTTAAGCTTGTCAACCTTAATTTACTTTATAATAATAGTTAGGCATTGAAAGCTGGGGGTTATTTGGTTAAAGTTGTGGAGGTGTAGGGCCCAGGGCCAAAGAGTGTCACTGGGCTCCTTTAACACATGCCACAATTCATGATCCTCTGATACGGTAGAGAAATAGCGGTATAGTACAATGAAAAATACTTCACTTCTTACATCACATGACTGATATCCATTTTAAATACTCCAATAGCTCCAAAAATGGACAGTATATTACTCCATACAGTATTATGGCCACCGCATAGTGCGCCATACAGAGTAATAAGGCCCATATATTTCTCCCTACAGAATCATTTGTCCCATATGATGTTCGATACAGTATATGATGAGCTCCACATAATGCTACAGTATATGTTGGTCCCCATGGATGAAGCTCCACTGTCTTATGGGCCCAAATAATGCTCCATATATAATGGGCCCCATTTCTAATGCTCCAGTGTATAATGGGCCCTGTAAATGCTGCTCCAGTGTCTGATGTCCACTTTTGGAATGCTCCAGAGTATGTGGGCCTCATATATCATTCTCTAGAGTATAGTGCTCCCCAAAAATTGCTCCCAACCTTTAAATCAATTAAATAAGTCTCCTCGCTAGGGAATCCCTGTACTCTGGACTCCTCGTCGTCCCCATCTTCCATCTCTCTGCACTTGGACTGTTTAGGCAGAGGGCGTACAGACTTGATGTCATCGCGCTCTCTGACCAGAATGTCACTGTCAGGAAACGTGGAAGACATCACGGCAGTGGAGCAGGGAGAGGTAAGTATTTCAACTTTGCAAGTGCTGTGATCCTGAGCAAGCAGGGGGGGCCCACTCGTTGGCGACGGCACTGGCACAGGGCCCCTCATAGTACGGCGGTGTGTCTGACGGCGGGTGGGGGTGGGGGCCCTCCCACGGGTGGGGGCCCTCCCACGGGTGGGGGGCCCTCCCACCGGCAGAGACACTTTTGCGAACTATGAGGGGGCCCTGTGCCAGTGCCGTCGCCCATGAGTATGCCCCCCCACCTGCTCAAGGAACCTGCACTTTCATTTTTTCTGGACTTAGCTTGCATTTTTGTTTTTTTCCTCCTTCGGTGACTCATTCATAACACGCGCGTACACCTTGTACACATTTGGCTCCTGTCACGGGGCTGTAGCAGGTAAACAGGGGGCAAGGAATCAGGGCCCCTGAACTGCCCCTAAGGCTAAGGGGGTGCCCTGACTTTTCTTAACTTGGGGGTACACTTGATGGTAGTGAGGCCCAAGTCCCCGACCTGTCCCTATCTCCTGTTTAGCCCTGGCCTAAACCCCCAACCCCCTCCCCAGGAGGTGAGACAGGGAAAACATGTACTGCACCAAATAACAAACAAGGAAAGATACGACAGACACCTCAGGGTAAAATACTTTAAACTAAAAAACAAGACTTAGCTTCTCTCTGCTGCTAATGCTCCGAGCAGCAGAGTAAGGGACCAGAATAAGGGGATAGCTGGAGCTCCACTGCAACACAGCCTGCTCCTGAGACCAGCTTGGTTGGTCTCCAAATGAATATCACCAGCAGTGAGTTGCAGCACCTGATGACCCTTTATAGGAAGGAGGGAGTGGTCACACCTACTGACTGACTAAACATGTAGTAACACCAGCGACCTCCGGGGGGGAACCCATCAGCAGACTCACCAAACTTGTAGTAACACCAGCGGCCACCGGGGAAAAAAAAACATATTAACCTCCGAGGGCCAGAAAGGAAAAAGGTTTATATAAGCGAGTCCAGACTCTAACAGATACAAAAATGGATAGTGACAGCTCCACTCCGTACACCTCGTACACACACGGCTCCACTCACCTCGTACCCACACGGCTCTGCTCCGTACACACGGATCCACTCCGTACACACACGGCTCCGCTCCGTACACGTCGTACACACAGCTCTGCTACATCCACACTGTAAACCCCTCCTGACCCCGCACAGAAACTTCACCTCATCTAGCACCATGACAACCAGCACAGCAAAATCCCACAGAGTGCAGACACGGCCCCTGATCATGTGACCCCTGACTCCTCCCCTCCTGTGACCTCATCACAGGTCCTGTGCGCACAGCCACAGATCAGCTTAGGACGGCATTGCAGGCTTCGGTGGGTCTCTGGGAGGGTGAGGATGGGGTCGATGCATGGGGGGCGTGGCGGCTCAGTGCAGTGCTGCAAAAATAGAGTCCCGGGCGGGATGCGGGTGATGGGGGTCAAAACCGGGACTGTCCCGCGAGAATTGGGACGGTTGGGAGCTATGCAATTGATAGGATACTAGCAAACCTATAGAATGAGAGAAAAAAAATAATCTGCAGTTGGTTCCCCTGATCTGTGTGCTTTATTTTCAAAAAGATGTCCTGTGTGTTTTGTATACAGAGAGTATTTCTGTCCATATCTTAAAGGGAACCTGTTATCTGATTCATGCTGCACAAACCACTGGCACCATAAATTAGAGGCTGAATCCAGGTATATTTGCAGAGAAAATATCATTTGCAGATCCATCCAGGAACTACAGGCAGATGAGATGTCTCCATGTGTGAACAGGGGTGTAACAAGCGTGGTTGCAGAAGTCGCTTCCGTAACCAAACAAAAGGGGGGCCCACTGACACCAGTGAATAATTCAACTGGATGTGCGTCCGAGAATGCGACTGAGAATGAGAATATTGTAGCATGGAAACCTGCTGGGTCTGCAATGTTCCACGAATGTCAGAGCAGAGACCAGCTGCAATGTTCCCAACCAGGAAAGGGCCCAGGATAGGGGATATACAGTGGGGTAAAAAAGTATTTAGTCAGTCAGCAATAGTGCAAGTTCCACCACTTAAAAAGATGAGAGGCGTCTGTAATTTACATCATAGGTAGACCTCAACTATGGGAGATAAACTGAGAAAAAAAATCCAGAAAATCACATTGTCTGTTTTTTTTCATTTTATTTGCATATTATGGTGGAAAATAAGTATTTGGTCAGAAACAAAATTTCATCTCAATACTTTGCGATATATCCTTTGTTGGCAATGACAGAGGTCAAACGTTTTCTGTAAGTCTTCACAAGGTTGCCACACACTGTTGTTGGTATGTTGGCCCATTCCTCCATGCAGATCTCCTCTAGAGCAGTGATGTTTTTGGCTTTTCGCTTGGCAACACGGACTTTCAACTCCCTCCAAAGGTTTTCTATAGGGTTAAGATCTGGAGACTGGCTAGGCCACTCCAGGACCTTGAAATGCTTCTTACGAAGCCACTCCTTCGTTGCCCTGGCGGTGTGCTTTGGATCATTGTCATGTTGAAAGACCCAGCCACGTTTCATCTTCAATGCCCTTGCTGATGGAAGGAGGTTTGCACTCAAAATCTCACGATACATGGCCCCATTCATTCCTTCATGTACCCGGATCAGTCGTCCTGGCCCCTTTGCAGAGAAACAGCCCCAAAGCATGATGTTTCCACCACCATGCTTTACAGTAGGTATGGTGTTTGATGGATGCAACTCAGTATTCTTTTTCCTCCAAACACGACAAGTTGTGTTTCTACCAAACAGTTCCAGTTTGGTTTCATCAGACCATAGGCCATTCTCCCAAAACTCCTCTGGATCATCCAAATGCTCTCTAGCAAACTTCAGACGGGCCCGGACATGTACAGGCTTAAGCAGTGGGACACGTCTGGCACTGCAGGATCTGAGTCCATGGTGGCGTAGTGTGTTACTTATGGTAGGCCTTGTTACATTGGTCCCAGCTCTCTGCAGTTCATTCACTAGGTCCCCCCGCGTGGTTCTGGGATTTTTGCTCACCGTTCTTGTGATCATTCTGACCCCACGGGGTGGGATTTTGCGTGGAGCACCAGATCGAGGGAGATTATCAGTGGTCTTGTATGTCTTCCATTTTCTAATTATTGCTCCCACAGTTGATTTCTTCACTCCAAGCTGGTTGGCTATTGCAGATTCAGTCTTCCCAGCCTGGTGCAGGGCTACAATTTTGTTTCTGGTGTCCTTTGACAGCTCTTTGGTCTTCACCATAGTGGAGTTTGGAGTCAGACTGTTTGAGGGTGCGCACAGGTGTCTTTTTATACTGATAACAAGTTTAAACAGGTGCCATTACTACAGGTAATGAGTGGAGGAAAGAGGAGACTCTTAAAGAAGAAGTTACAGGTCTGTGAGAGCCAGAAATCTTGATTGCTTGTTTCTGACCAAATACTTATTTTCCACCATAATATGCAAATAAAATGAAAAATAAACAGACAATGTGATTTTCTGGATTTTTTTTTCTCAGTTTGTCTCCCATAGTTGAGGTCTACCTATGATGTAAATTACAGACGCCTCTCATCTTTTTAAGTGGTGGAACTTGCACTATTGCTGACTGACTAAATACTTTTTTGCCCCACTGTATATACAGCTCTGGTAAAAATTAAGAGACCACTGCACAGTTTTATAAAAATCAGCTTCTCTACATGTCTGACAGCCATTCCATTCTAGTGTCAGTTGAATTCCAACCAGAGTACACCTCATTCTACTTAATGTGCTTCTGATTAGGTGATCACCTGAACCAAATCTTATTTACCAAAGGAAAGTATAAAAAACCCTGCTGTGGTGTTCCCAATCCTCTTGCAATAGGACAAGCTGGATGGCAAAACAAGTGCTAGTAATATCCCAAAAGTAATAGGAATGAAAAAATAACTTTTAGCCATGCCAAAGGAGCTGAAAAGAAAAGTCTTGAGTGAGCAAAAGAAAGTCTCAATTCTGGCTTTACTAGCAGAGGGATACAGTGAGCGTCATGTTGCCTCCATCCTTAAAATTTCTAAGATGGTAGTCCATTACAACAAGATCAAGCAGCAGACATTGGGGGCAACAAAGGTACAGACCGGTAGAGGGCGAAAACGACTCTCCACTGACCGGGATGAACGTCATCTTATTCGAATCTCACTTAGCAACCACAGGATGACATCAAGTGACCTACAAAAGGAATGGCAAATGGCAGCTGGGATGAAGTGCATGGCAAGAACAGTTCATAACAGGCTCCTAGAGTCGGGGATCACATCATGTAAAGCGAAAAAAAAGCCTTTCATCAATGAGAAGCAAAGGAGAACCAGGCAAAAGTTTGCAAAAGACCATAAGGATTGGACCATAGAGGACTGGAGTAAGGTAATCTTCTCTGATGAGTCTAATTTTCAGCTTTGCCCAACACCTGGTCATCTAATGGCTAGAAGGAGACCTGGAGAGGCATACAAGCCACATTGTCTTGCACCCACTGTGAAATTTGGTGGAGGATCAGTGATTATCTGGGGATGCTTCAACAAGGCTGGAATTGGGCAGGATAATCTTTGCAAAGGACGTATGAATCAAGCCGCATACAAGGTTATCCTGGAAAAACAGTTACAGTAATTCCTTCTGCTCAGGCAATGTTCCCCAACTCTGAGGACTGGTTTTTCCAGCAGGACAATGCGCCATGCCACACAGCTAGGTCAGTCAATGTGTGGATGGAGGACCACCACATCAAATCCCTGTCATGGCCAGCCCAATCTCAAGACCTGAACCGCATTGAAAACCTCTGTAATATAATAAAGAAGAAGATGGATAGTCACAAGCCATCAAACAAAGAGGAACTGCTTACATTTTTGTACCAGGAGTGGCATGAGGTCACCCAAAAGCAGTGTGAAAGACTGGTGGAAAGCATGCTAAGACGCATGAAAGCTGTGATTAAAAATCATGGTTATTCCACAAAATACTGATTTCTGAACTCTTCCTGAGTTAAAACATTAGTATTGTTGTTTCTAAATGACTATGAACTTGTTTTCTTTGCATTATTTGAGGTCTGCAAGCACTGCATTTTTTGTTATTTTGACCATTTCTCATGTTCTGAAAATAAATACTAAATTTAGTGCTTGGAAATTCGAAGACATGTTGTCAGTAGTTTAAAGAATAAAAGAGCAATTTACACTTCACTCAAAAAGATACCTATAAAGAGAAAAATCAGACAACCTGAAAATTTTGCAGTGGTCTCTTAATTTTTACCAGAGCTGTGTATATATATATATATATATATATATATATATATATATATATATACACAGTGGCATTTAAAAGTTTGGGCACCCCTGGTCAAAATTACTGTTATCGTGACCAGTTAAGCAAGTTGAAGATGGAATGATCTCTAAAAGGGCTAAAGTTAAAGATGACACATTTTCTCTGTAATTTAGGCCGAAAAAAATTATATATTGTCATTTTTTAAATTTTAAAAATTACAATAAGGAAAATAGGCCAATGCAAAAGTTTGAGCACCCTACATAGTTAGTACCTAGTAGCACTCCCTTTTAAAATATCACAGCTTGTAAACGCTTTTAGTAGCCAGCCAAGAGTCTTTCAATTCTTGTTTGATGGATTTTCATCCATTCTTCCTTGGAAAATTCTTCCATTTCTGTGAGATTCCTGGGTCGTCTTGCATGCACTGCTATTTTGAGGACTAGCCACAGATTTTCAATGATGATCGAATCGGGGGACTGTGAGGGCCATTGAAAAACCTCTAGCTATCGCCTTTTGAGGTAGTCTATTGTGGATTTTGATGTGTGTGATCATTATCCATTTGTAGAAGCCATCCTTTCAAATTCAGCTTTTTTACACATGGTGTTATGTTTGCATCAAGAATTTGTTGAAATTTCATTGACTCCATTCTTCCCTCTACCTGTGAAATGTTCCCTGTGCCATTGTCTGCAACACAACTCCAAAGCATGATTGATCCATCCCCATACTTAATGGTTGGAGAGATGTTCTTTTCCTGAAATTCTATGCAATTTTTTCTCTGCACATACCTTTGATAATTGCGACCAAAGAGTTTTATTTTAACTTCAACGATTCACAGGACTTGTATCTAAAATGCATTGGGCTTGTTTAGATGTTCTTTTGCATACCTCTGATGCTGAATTTTATGGTGAGGGTGCAGGAGAGGTTTTCTTCTGATGACTCTTCCATGAAGGCCATATTTGATAAGGTGTCTCTGAACAGTAGAACAATTACCACAACTCCAGAATCTGCTAAATCTTTCTGAAGGTCTTTTGCAGTCAAGTGTGGGTTCTCATATGCCTTTCTACAATCCTACGAGCAGCTCTCTCTGAAATTTTGCTTGGCCTTCCAGACCTTATCTTGACCTCCACTGTTCCTGTAAACTGCTATTTCTGAATTACAGATTGAACTGAGGAAAGGACAACTTGAAAACGCTTTGCTATCTTCTTATAGCCTTCTCCTGCTTTGTGGGCCTCCACCATTTTCAGAGTGCTAGGCAGCTGCTTAAAAGAACCCATGGTGGCTGTTTTTTCGCACAAGGTTAGAGGAGGCTATGTGTTTCTAAACCTGTGGAATCTGCATCAGCTGGCCTTTCCTAACATTGAGGGTGAACAAGCCATATCCCTTACAGGTTAATTAAGGTCTGAAACCTTGGTCAAAGTTATCTGAGCACACAAATCTCCAAAGGTGCCCAAACTTTAGCATCGGACCATTTTTCTTTTTGTAATTTTTAAAATGTGAAAAAATGACAATGTGTATTACTTTTTAGCCTAAAATCCAAAATAAATGTATCATCTTTAACTTTAGGCCTTTTACAGATCATTTTATCTTCAACTTGCTTAACTGTTCACAATAACAGTAATTTTGACCAGGGGTGCCTAAACTTTTTCATGCCACTGTATATATATATACTACCATTCAAAAGTTTGGGTCACCCAGACAATTTTGTGTTTTCCATAAAAACTCATACTTTTATTAATCAAATGAATTTAAAACCTAGTCCAGAGATTAACAATGTTCGAAAAAAAGATTTTTATTTGAAATGATAATTTTCTTCTTCAAACTTTGCTTTCGTCAAAGAATGCTCCCTTTGCAGCAATTACAGCAATGCAGATCTTTGGCATTCTAGCAGTTAATTTGCTGAGGTAATCTGGAGACATTTCACCCCATGCTTCCAGAAGCCCCTCCCACAAGTTGGTTTGGCTTGATGGGCAAGCTGCTCCCACAACAGCTCAATGGGGTTGAGATCTGGTGACTGCGCTGGCCACTCCATTACAGATAGAATACCAGCTGCCTGCTTCTTCCCTAAATAGTTCTTGCAAAATTTGGAGGTGTGCTTTGGGTCATTGTCCTGTTGTAGGATGAAACTGGCAACCTGCAGAGCCGCACACCACATATATGGCTGCTCTGTTCGCACAGGACCTGTGATGAGGTCACAGGAGGGAAGGAGTCAGAGGTCACATGATCAGGGGCCTCGGTGTCTGCAGGACTCTGCTGTGCAGGTTGTCATGGTGCTGGATGAGGGGAAGTTTATGTGTGGGGTCAGGAGGGGTTTACAGGATGGATGTAGCAGAGCTGTGTGTGAACAAGGTGGACGGAGTGGAGCCCTGTGTGTACGATATGGACAGAGCGGAGCCGTGTGTACGATGTGGACAGAGCGGAGCCATATGTTTACGATGTGGACAGAGCGGAGCTGTGTGTGTACGATGTGGACAGAGCAGAGCCGTATGTTTACGATGTGGACAGAGCGGAGCCGTGTGTGTATGATGTGGACAGAGCGGAGCCGTGTGTGTACGAGGTGGATGGAGCGGAGCCGTGTGTGTACAAGGTGTACAGAGTGGAGTCTTGTGTGTACAAGGTGTACGGATCGGAGCCACTTGTGTATGGGGTGTGCAGAGCGGAGCTGTGTGTGTACGATTTTGGACAGAGCGGAGCCATGTGTGTACGAGGTGGACAGAGCGGAGCCGTATGTTTACGATGTGGACAGAGCGGAGCTGTGTGTGTACGATGTTGACAGAGCGGAGCCTTGTGTGTACGATGTGGACAGAGTGGAGCTGTGTGTGTACGATGTTGACAGAGCGGAGCCGTGTGTGTACGATGTGGACAGAGCGGAGCCGTATGTTTACGATGTGGACAGAGCGGAGCTGTGTGTGTACGATGTGGACAGAGCGGAGCCGTATGTTTACGATGTGGACAGAGCGGAGCCGTGTGTGTACGATGTGGACAGAGCGGAGCTGTGTGTGTACGAGTTGGATGGAGCGGAGCTGTGTGTGTATGAGGTGGATGGAGCGGAGCCGTGTGTGTATGAGGTGGATGGAGCGGAGCCGTGTGTGTACAAGGTGTACAGAGTGGAGTCTCGTGTGTACGAGGTGTACGGATCGGAGCCACTTGTGTATGGGGTGTGCAGAGCGGAGCTGTGTGTGTACGATTTTGGACAGAGCGGAGCCATGTGTGTACGAGGTGGACAGAGCAGAGCCATGTGTGTATGAGATGGATGGAGGAGAGCCGTCTGTGTACGAGGTGGATGGAGCGGAGTCATGTGAGTACAATGTGTACGGAGCGGAGCCGCGTGTGTACGAGGTGTACGGATCGGAGCCACATGTGTATGGGGTGTGTGGAGCAGAGCTGTGTGTGTATGAGGTGTATGGAGTGGATCCATGTGTGTACGAGGTGTACGGAGTGGAGCCACATGAGTACGAGGTGTACGGAGTGGAGCCGCATGAGTAAGAGGTGTATGGAGCAGAGCCGCATGTGTACAAGGTTTACGGAGTGGAGCCATGTGTTTAAGAGGTTACGTAGCGTGGCCGAGTGTGTACAAGGTTTACGGAGCAGAGCCGCGTGTGTACGAGGTTTACAGAGTGGAGGTGTGTGTGCAAGGTGTACAGAGCGGAGCCATGTGTACGAGGCATACAAAGCGGAACCGTGTGTATGAGGTGTGCGGAGCCATGCGTGTACGTGGTCGGTGTATGGTGGGGAGCATTCATACCTCCCAATCGTCCCAGATCCAGGGAGACAGTCCCGATTTTGAGAGTCTGCCCCGCTGTCCCGGCCGGAAGCTTACTTTTCGCGCGGACACAGGAGTACACGGCGGAGCCCCGAGGAGCACTTTAAAACTCACACGTGACATTCCACCGGAAGTGACATGCTGGAAGCTGACCGGAAATTAGGTAATTTCGGGAGGAGATTGTGGCAGAACCATGGAGGCACTTTAGGGATTGCTTCAGATCCGTCACCGTGTCCTCCTCCGACAGCGCGGACAGCAGGATCGCCTTGGAATTGGTTATGTCGGCCATGTGAGCGGATCATGATATGTCCGGCCGGGCTGCTATAGTATCTTTATAGAATCTTTCTTTCTCTCTCTGTTTCTTTCTTTCTCTCTGTTCTTTCTCTCTCCTTTCTTTCTCCTTTCTTTTTTTTCTCTCTGTTCTTTCTTTCCCCTCTTTCTTTCTCTCTCCTTTCTTTCTATTTTCTTTCTCTGTGTTCTTTCTTTCCCCTCTTCCTTTCTCTCTCTGTTCTTTCTTTCGCTCTCTGTTCTTTCCTCTCTTTCTTTCTCTCTCTCTTTTCTTCCTTTCTCTCTCTCTGTTCTTCCTTTAGTTTCTCTTTCTTTCTGTCACGGTCAACGTGTGTATGGACGCAGATGATACCGCAAGGCGGACCCGTAACACACGTGACCCTGGATACAGTGCCTCCAGTGGCGAATTTAAGTAATAATACGTGCAGATGGATACACCGCCTCCACCTGGCGAATTTAGGTATTACACGTTAATATAAATACATTCTGGAAACCCCGCCTCCAGTACGGCGAGTTTAAATAATAAGGGGGAACCTGGGAAACATTAACAATGGTGGGCCCTGCGATAGGGAATGGGGACGTGGAGACCTCCTAAGCTCCCCTGAGCCAGCGTCCCTGCACTCCTTACGTTCCCTATACAGGCTCCGCAACCTGTCGCCGCACGCGAACCTTAAACGCTAGCTCGCCCTGACCCTAAACCCTCACTAGGGAATTGGTCGGTGTGGAGACTAATCCCACCACTGCACTAACAACACATAAGGAAAGAAGACAATACAGGGGAAATACCACTTAGCTTTAGGCTCTGTGCTTATGCTCCTGCAACAGAGCCCACCACCTGCGTGCATCTTCTCCTCCACCCGGATCCATCAGCATCCTGGATCCTACACCATAGTGCAGCCTTGGAGTAGAGTCCATCTCCAGTTGCAGCAGTCCAATAACAAAGTCCCAAGGATGAGTCAGCCTCTGCCAAAATTCTAAGCATGCCTGAGTCCAGCTCTCGGCCACCAAGTCGAGCATGCCGAGTGCAACTCTCTCCACAGTCGCCACTCCACAAAGCCATGCACGCACTTCCCGCCGACACCACAAACTGCGACTCCTCCACGCCATGCCAGCAATTCCCGCAGACACCATTAGCTGCCACTCGTCTCCTCTGGCTGACTGCGCAGGACTCCTCTTCAGCTCCATGTTCACCCAGGCTTCACAAACTCAGAATGAATCAATCAATCAGTCAGTATCACCAGCAGTGATTGCACACCCTGAGACTCACTTATAGAGCCCCACACCTGATTCATAATTACGTGCACATTAAACCTAAAGTGCGATACCACTAACCACCACCGGGGACAGTCAAGTCACTTGGCACTTGCCAAAGTAAAAAAAAGTTCACCCTGTGCAATTTAAAACTGTCAGATCAAATTCAGATCATGACACTTTCTCTCTGTTCTTCCTTTTTCCCTCTCTGTTCTTCCTTTATTTCCTCTTTCTTTCTCTCTGTTCTTCCTTTCTCCCTCTCTGTTCTTTCTTTCCCGCTCTCTGTTCTTTCTTCCCGCTCTCTGTTCTTTCTTTCCCCTCTTTCTTTCTTTCTTTCTTTCTCTCTCTTTTCTTTCTTTGCCTCTCCATTCTTTCTTTCTCCCTCTCTGTTCTTTCTCTCTCTCTGTTCTTTCTCTCCTTTCTTTCTCTATGTTTTTTTCTCTCTCTGTTCTTTCTTTCTTCTCCTCAGTACCAGTCAGTGTGCCCATAGTACCAGCCACTGTGCCCTCAGTACAAGACAGTGTGATCAGCAGTGCTAAATGAGTGCGATTCGGGCATGGATATGCGTGTGAATAGTTGTGAAATGGGTGTGGTCAGGGGCGTGCCCTAAAATTTGCCGAGGGCCAGAATGGAGCATGCACGGGGGGGCAGAATGGAGCATGGAGGGGGTAGAATGGAGTACGGGGGGCAGAATGGAGCAGTAGGCAGGATCATGGGGCAGGATGGAGACAGATGGTGCAGGATTGGAGACAGATGGGGCAGGATGAATGCGATGGAGACAGATGCGCCAGGATGGATACTCATGAGAGCAGGATGGGAGAACATACGGCTGGGGCCAGGAATTTGACACACTGGGCCAGGATATACCATAGGGGCTAATTGAGAGAGTATCTGTGTAGCAAGGTGGATATTAAAACTTAACCTTTATTAGGTAAAATTGTAAAAAGACAAATTAGTCAAACAACAAAATCAAAGGGGCACCACAGTGAAGGAAGTGCCCTATAACCAAAGAACAGAAAAGGGGGGGTTGTTAAAAAAGTACAACTGGCCTCTCAGATCCTCAATATTAATCTGACCTGATAGGAAAGTGACTATAGTTGCCCATAGGATGAATAGTATATACATGATCTCTAGGCTGTGTGTGAGTGCTCGTGTCAGCCGCTAAGCAGCTTGAAGCTGGGCCGGGACCAGAATGGGAGACCAGCTGGCAAAATTTTTGTTGTTCCAGGGAACTAGTCTGATTGCTGTTTGTGGAGTCCGGAAGGAATTTTTTTCCCCAATGTGAAGCTCACTGTTTGCCACAAGGGTTTTTTTTTGCCTTCCTCTGGATCAACATGTTAGGGCAAGTTAGGATAGGATATGGGTTGAACTAGATGGACTTAAAGTCTTCCTTCAACCTTAATTACTATGTTACTATGCTACTATGTACAGTATATGGTACAAATAAGTGGTGCTTATAAGAAAAGGATGTTATACCCATACATGTTATTGTGACTTACTTCGGCAAGTGGATGACATCCTATGGGCAACTATAGTCATTTTGCTATCAGGCGGGATTAATATTGAGGATCTGAGAGGTCAGTAGTACCTTTTTAACAATCCCCCCCTTTTTCTGTTCATTGGTTATAGGGCACTTCCTTCACTGTGGTACCCCTTTGTTTTTGTTTGACTAATTTGACTTTTTACAATTTTATGTAATAAAGGTTAAGTTTTAATATCCACCTTGCTACATAGATAATCTATTTTGTTGATTGTTCTATTCCTGCTTTATATGCTAATTAAGGGATATTATTACTGCAGTGACATATTTATTTTATTTTTTTGAGGATACTGTTTTAAATGGGTGGGCGGTCCTGTTAATGTGCAGAGCGACACTGTCGCTTTGTTTCTTCATCTGGTGTAGTTTAGAATTTGGGATAAAATTAAGCAATGTGTTCTGGAAGTGCTCTAGATATCTGTGATATTTCCTGCAGAGATGAGCCCTGGCTGGAAGAAGTGACAGCGGTCTGTGCTGGATGAAATATGAAAACCAAAGATGAAGGTGACGTCGCTGGTGAGTTACTGTGTTACCTGTGCACTGACATTATACACTGCATACTATATACAGCGGTCTGGTGTATAATGTCATCGGTGATCACTGTATTACCTATACATTATATACAGAGCTCCTGTGTATAATGTCACTGGTGATCACTGTACTACCTGTACACTGACACTATATACAGAGCTCCTGTGTATAATGTCACCGGTGGTCACGGTATTACCTGTACACTGACACTATATATAGAGCTCCTGTGTATAATGTCACCGGTGATCACTGTATTACCTGTACACTGACACTATATACAGAGCTCCTGTGTATAATGTCACCGGTGATCACTGTATTACCTGTACACTGACACTATATAGCAAAATGTGACAGACATGTATACGTTTAATCAATAAATAAGGATATCATAAATTGGATTAATAACCCAATATGAACAAAATTTGTCCACATGTACAAGATGGACTAATAATGAAAATCAATTGTTAAACTTCAGAATGTATAAAGGGGGGAAGGAGAACCAACAAAAGCAATTGACAAACAATAATAGACAAATTACAAAACTTTATTAGGATATGGAGACAGGTAGAAAAATATAAGCACACATTACATAGGTCTTGGACAACTCTCACATATACAAAAGGCAGACAAGGTACACATAGGAGTCAGACACAGGCAAAAAATAGTCTGAAACAATACATTCATGACCTCATGCAAATAAGTAGTAGACGGGGCATACTTGCCCACACAGATAAGTGAAATGTGCGCAACGCACTCATGAGGGCAAAAAATGAATCATAGTTATATAGGAAAACCGGTAAATTTACCTGCAATAAAGATAGTCAAAGTCTGACAACAGAGGACCTGTCCGCACCCCTACGCACATTTCGGATGAGTGTTCCTTCATCAGGGGATTCCCTGATGAAGGAACACTCATTGCCTGTGTCTGACTCCTATGTGTACCTTGTCTGCCTTTTGTATATGTGAGAGTTGTCCAAGACCTATGTAATGTGTGCTTATATTTTTCTACCTGTCTCCATATCCTAATAAAGTTTTGTAATTTGTCTATTATTGTTTGTCAATTGTTTTTGTTGGTTCTCCTTCCCCCCCTTTATACTGACACTATTTACAAAGCTCCTGTGTATGTCACTGGTGATCACTGTATTTCCTGTACACTATACACTATATACAGAGCTCCTGTGTATAATGTAATCATCTCCACCTTTTATCGGTGCCATCTTGTGACTGCGGGAAGTGAGAAGTAGCAGAAACCCTCTATCAGTCCATGTTCACACGTTCAGTATTTTACCTCAGTATTTGTAAGCCAAAACCAGGAGTGGAACAATCAGAGGAAAAGTATAATAGAAACATGTCACCACTTCTGTATGTCTCACCCTCTCACGATTTGGCTTAGAAATACTTAGGTAAAATACTGACCAAATACTGAACGTGTGAATGTGGCTTTAGGCTGTTGTCACACGGAAAAAACGGTAGTGGAGATATCCGTGTCCATGTGTGTAATACGTATGGCAACTGTGTGCCGCATCAGTGCCACACAGACGTCACCCGGGGAAGAAGCGCTACAGTAAGCACTGTTCGCCGGCCAGGAGCGCACCTAAAATGAAGCTAGTTGATCACTTCACCTCAGGCGGCATTGAGTCCTGAAGTGTAAAGATCGATGCTTCAAATGTATTCCTATTTAAAAGTGTGTGTATTTTACATGTGCGTCAGGTTAGGCTAGTAAAGAGTAAACCAGATTTATTTGTACTGATTTTACTACGGGGGGGGCGCCATTTTGCAGTTCGCCTCAGGCAGCAGAGAGGCTAGGATTACCCCTGTCCACAGGGTATGGCATGACGTTTGAAAATGTAGTGATAGCCTTCCTTATTCAAAACCCCTTTTACCTTGTGCAAATCTCTCACTTTACCAGCACCAAAGCAACCCCAGACCATCACATTACCTCCACCATGCTTGACAGATAGCGTCAGGCACTCTTACAGCATCTTTTCAGTTGTTCTGCATCTCACAAATGTTCTTCTGTGTGATCCAAACACCTCAGACTTGGATTTGTCTGTCCATAACACTTTTTTCCAGTCTTCCTCTGTCCAATGTCTGTGTTCTTTTGCCCACATTAATCTTTTCCTTTTATTAGCCAGTCTCAGATATGGCTTTTTCTTTGCCACTCTGCCATGAAGGCCAGCTTCCCGCAGTTGCCTCTTCACTGTAGACGTTGACACTGGCGTTTTGCGTGTACTATTTGCTGAAGCTGCCAATTGAGGACCTGTGAGGCGTCGATTTCTCAAATTACAGACTATAATGTACTTGTCTTGTTGCTCAGTTGTGCAGTGGGGCCTCACACTTCTTTTTCTACTCTGGTTAGAGCCTGTTTGTGCTCTCCTCTGAAGGGAGTAGTACATACCGCTGTAGGAAATCTTCAGTTTCTTGGCAATTTCTCGCTTGGAATAGCCTTCATTTCTAAGAACATGAATAGACTGTCGAGTTTCACATGAAAGTTCTTTTTTTCTGGCCATTTTGAGAGTTTAATGGAACCAACAAATGTAATGCTCCAGATTCTCAACTGTTATGAATGGGTCACCAAGGAGAAAAAAAACAAAACAAGCTAATCCACCGAAAATCAGAGAAGTTGGTAACTATGCAGATTGCAGATCCCTGATTTTACCACACAACTAGCAGTAGCCGTGGAGCGTGCCTACGATGTTCCTAGACGCCTCGTCACGGCCGGAGGACTACATAAGCCTAAAGCAAGAAAAGGAAAAACTAACTGCCCCAGAGCAGACCCCAAAGGAATAGATAGCCCCCACACATGTATTGACGGTGAAACAAGATGAAGGCACAAACACAGGCAGGAAAATAGGCTGAGCAAATGATGGAGCCCAAACTAACTAGACAGGAAAGGAAAGGCAAGTCACTGTCTGCAACCTGCAAAAAACCCTACAAAAATAATGTCCAACACTTCTGATAGCAAAATTAACCCTGAAGTCACTAGACTTCTCCCACCTTATCAGCATTCTGGAATATTCTGAGACAGAGCAAAAAGAGCCCAAACTAGTAAGGGACAAAAAGCCAATTGGCAAAATACTAATAAATAAGAGTGGAAATTTAGCTCAGACCACACAAAAAACTGAATAGACCAACAAAATCAAGTGTGAACATTAGCAGAAAAACTTAGCTTTAGATGACTGGAACAGAGCTGAAAACCAAGAGCTGACAAGCCAGAAGGAATCACCAGCAACTGAATAGGGCGTCGTCTGTCTTAAATCCAATCTGAGAATCCTGAGATCCAATCATCATCCTCATTCTCAGGAGGCAGATTTCCACCGATCAAACCAGCCGCACCACCTCCCGTCACCACCAGAGGGAGTCCAGAAGGGGATCTCACAACTGGTGAGAATGAACTCACAACAGTACCCCCCCCTTGAGGAGGGGTCACCGAACCCTCATCCACGCCACCAGGCCGATCAGGATGGGCCCAGTGTAAAGCACGAACCAATCTATTGGCATGAATATCGGAGGCAGAGACCCAAGAATTATCCTCCTGACCATAACCCTTCCATTTGACCAAATACTGGAGTCTCCGTCTAGCCAAACGAGAATCCAATATTTTCTCTACCTCATATTCCACATTGCCTTCGACCAACACAGGGTCAGGAGGTGCTGCCATAGGAACCACTGGCTCAACAAACCTCTTCAACAAAGATTTGTGAAATACGTTATGGATCTTGAACGTAACTGGAAGAACCAATCGAAATGAAACAGGATTAAGAATTTCCAAAATCTTATAAGGACCAATAAATCTTGGCTTAAATTTAGGAGATGCAACCTTCATAGGACTATTCTTAGATGACAACCAAACCATATCACCCACTTTAAACCGGGGACCAATGTTCCTATGCCGGTTGGAAAATCGCTGGGCCTTTTCCTGAGAAAGTGACAACTTATCCACCACTTGGTACCATATCTGCTGCATTCTCTTAACCACAGTGTCCACACCTGGGCAGGACGAAGATTCCACTTGCCCTGAAGAGAACCGAGGATGAAACCCAAAATTACAGAAAAAGGGTGACATCAAAGGGGCAGAACTAGTTCTATTGTTCAGCGCGAATTCGGCCAAGGGCAAAAATGAGACCCAATCATCCTGATCAGCAGATATAAAACATCTCAAATAAGACTCCAAGGTCTGGTTTGTTCTCTCAGTCTGTCCATTGGTCTGGGGATGAAACGCGGAGGAGAAGGATAACTGAATACCCAGATTGGAACAAAAAGCTTTCCAGAATCTGGAAACAAACTGGACTCCTCTGTCGGACACAATGTTCTCAGGAATCCCATGTAACCGAACCACCTGTTGTAAAAACAAGGGCACCAACTTAGCAGAAGATGGCAACTTTGGGAGTGGTACAAGATGAACCATCTTCGAAAATCTATCACAAATCACCCAGATAACAGTCATTCTCTGAGAGACAGGAAGATCAGAAATAAAATCCATTGAGATATGGGTCCATGGCCTCTTGGGCACCGGCAAGGGCATCAGCAACCCACTAGAACGAGAACAGGGTTTAGACCGAGAACAAGTCTCACAGGACTGTACTAAATTCCTGACGTCATGAGATAAGGCAGACCACCAAAAGGACCGACTCACCAAATCTCTGGTACCAAAAATACCTGGATGACCAGCCAATGCGGAGCAATGAATTTCAGACATCACTCTCTTTCTCCACTGGTCAGGAACATACAATTTTCCCATAGGGCAACGCTCAGGTTTATCCTCCTGAAATTCCTCCAGGGCGCATCTCAAATCGGGCGAAATGTCAGAAAGAACCAACCCCTCACCTAGGATGGTAGTAGGCTCGGTCACACTAAGAGAATCGGCAAAGAAACTCCTAGAAAGGGCGTCTGCCTTAACATTCTTAGTGCCCGGAAGAAAAGAGACCACAAAATTAAAACGCGTGAAAAACAAGGTCCATCTAGCCTGTCTAGGATTCAAGCGTTTGGCCGACTCCAGATAAATCAAATTCTTGTGATCGGTGAGGACCACAACTTGATGTCTAGCTCCCTCCAACCAATGTCTCCACTCCTCAAATGCCCACTTCATGGCCAACAATTCCCGATTCCTCACATCATAGTTGCGTTCAGATGGGGAGAACTTTCGAGAAAAGAAGGCACAGGGATTCATCTTAGAAGTCACAGGGTCTTTTTGGGACAAAACAGCTCCTGCACCAATCTCAGAAGCATCTACCTCCACCTGAAATGGAAGTGAGACATCAGGTTGCCGTAAAACTGGAGCTGAAGTAAATCTCTGCTTAAGCTCCTGAAATGCTGCGATAGCCTCAGGAGACCAATTCAGCACATCAGCGCCCTTCTTGGTCAGATCAGTCAGTGGTTTGACAATACCAGGAAAAATTACCTATAAATTTACGATAGAAATTAGCAAAACCCAAAATCTTCTGGAGGGCCTTCAAAGAAGTAGGCTGAACCCAATCATAAATGGCCTGTACCTTGGCCGGGTCCATTTCAATAGTCGATGGAGATAAGATAAATCCCAAAAATGAAATCCTCTGTACACCAAAGAGGCATTTCGATCCCTTAACAAACAGGGAATTCTCTCTCAAAATCCGGAACACAGACCGGTCGTGTTCCACATGAGAATCCCAATCACTAGAAAAGATCAAAATATCATCCAAATAGATGATCAAAAACTTATCCACAAAGTCACGGAAAATATCATTCATAAAGGACTGGAAGACAGAAGGGGCATTAGTGAGCCCAAAAGGCATCACCAGGTACTCAAAATGTCCCTCCAGAGTATTAAACGCAGTCTTCCATTCATCCCCGTGCTTGATGCGAATAAGATTATACGTCCCCCCGAGGTCAAGCTTAGTAAACCAGCAGGCACTCTTAACTCTGGAGAATAAATCAGAGATCAGGGGTAACGGGTACTGATATTTAACCGTCATCTTGTTAAGGGAACGATAATCAATACACGGTCTTAATGAACCATCTTCCTTGGCCACAAAAAAAAACCCAGCACCTAAAGGTGACGAGGATGGTCTAATATGACCCTTCTCCAGTGACTCCTTAATATAGGATCACATAGCATCATGTTCGGGTACTGATAAGTTGAAAAGCCGACCCTTGGGAAATTTACACCCAGGCATCAACTCAATTGCACAGTCATAACTCCTATGAGGAGGCAAAGACGCAGACTTGCTCTCACTAAATACATCAGAAAAATCGGCTAGATAATCAGGAATATCATGAGACTGAGAAGAGGTGGAGAAAACAGGAGCATCCCTAAGAACACACTGACAACCCCAACTCACCACAGACCCAGATTTCCAATCCAAAACTGGATTATGAGTTTGCAACCAGGGGAACCTGTCATGATCCAGTGTTGGATCTGGCGGTATTAAAATCACTGGGTGAACTTTTTTTACTTTGGAAAGTTCCAAGGTGTCTTGACTGTCCCCGGTGGTGGTTTTGATATTGCACTTTAGGTTTTTGTGCACTTAATCATGTATCAGGTGGGACACCCTATAAAGGTGTGCTAGGGGTGTGCAATCACTGCCTGTGATATTGTGAGTTTGTATTCACTCTGAGTTCGAGAGCCTGGAGGAAGGATGGAGCTGGTGAGGAGTCCTGCGCAGCTTAGCCAGGGGGATGTGTTTCAGCTATGGTGTCTGGACGAAGGGCTGGCATGGCGTGGTGGAGTCGCAGTGATGGTGTCAGCGGGAAGTGTCTGCATGGGCTGGTGGAGTGGCGACTATGGAGAGTGGCACTCACCATGTGGGACTTGGCTGCTGAACTGGACTCAAGCATGCTCGACTTCGTGTCAGAAGCTGAACTCATCCTTGGGACTCTGGTGCTGAGCAGCTGCAACTGGTGGTGGACTCTGCTCCAAGGCTGCACTAAGGTGAAGGATCCTGTTATGGTGATGGATCCGGGTGGAGGAGAAGACGCACGCAGGTGGTGGGCTCTGTTGCTGGGAGCGCACGCAGCAGAGCAAAGCTAGGTGGTGTTTCCCCTGTATTGTCTCTTTCCTCATGTGTGTTATTAGTGCAGTGGTGGGATTAGTCTCCGCACCGACCCATTCCCTAGTGAGGGTTTAGGGTCAGGGTGAACAAGGGCGTTAAGGTACGCGTGCAGCGACAGGTGCGGAGCCTGTTTAGGGAATGTAAGGAGTGCAGGGACACTGGCTCAGGGGAGCTTAGGAGGTCTCCATGTCCCCATTCCCTATCGCAGGGCCCACCATTGTTAAAGTTTCCCAGGTTCCCCCTTTATTATTTGATTATTGTATGTATAACGTGTAATACCTAAATTCGCCAGGTGGAGGCGGCGTATCCACCTGCACGTTTTATTATTTAAATGCGCCCCACTGGAGGCGGTGTATCCAGGGTCACGTGTGTTATGGGTCCGCCTTGCGGTATCATCTGCGTCCCGACACACGTGACCATGACAGAACCCCAGGACAATAGTATCATGCAAATTATGCAGCACCAAAAATTTACAACTTTCTTGGTGGTCTGGGGCAACTCGCATTATCACCTGGGTCCAAAACTGAGGTTTATTCTCCGCCAAAGGAGTGGCATCAATATCCCTCAAAGGAATGGGCGTCTGCAGAGGCGTCATGGACAAACCACAACGTTTAGCAAAGTCCAAATCCATCAGATTCAGAGCTGCTCCTGAATCCACAAAAGCCTTAGTGGGAAATGTGGACAAGTAGCAGACCAGAGTAATTGCCAAAAGGAACTTAGGTTGTATACTGCTCACAGCAAATGTGTGTGCAAAACGTTTCTCTCGTTTAGGGCAGACAGAAATAGTATGAGAGGCGTCTCCACAGAAAAAACACAGCTTATTATGCCTTCTAAACTCCCGACGTTGCGCCCTAGACAAAACCCCATCACATTGCATAGGTTCAGACATTTGTTCAAAAGGTGGCAGCGCCTCCCGTGTAGTTTTATGTTCACGTAAACGCCGATCAACGTGAATGGCTAATGACATAGAGCCATCCAGACCAGAGGGAACAGGAAATCCCACCATAACATCTTTTACGGTCTCTGACAAACCTTTCCATGTAGTAAGGACCGCCCACTTTTGGAATTTTTGACAGTACAACTCTGCAGGATCCTGACCCTGGTTTAATGCCAACAGGGTTCTCTCAGCTTGATCAACGGCATTAGGTTCATCATACAACAACCCCAAGGCCTGAAAAAATGCATCCACATTAGTCAGAATAGGATTTTCCGGTGTCAGAGAAAAAGCCCAATCTTGGGGATCGCTGCGCAGCAAGGAGATGACAATTTTAACCTGCTGCAAATAGCTCCCCGATGAGTTAGGCTTCAAAGCAAGAAATAATTTACAATTATTCTTAAAATTCACAAATTTAGACCTATCCCCAGAAAACACATCAGGAGTAGGAATCTTGGGTTCAGCAGCATGTGACTGAATAAGGTAGGTGGAAATTCCCTGTACTTCAGCAGCAAGCTGCTCCACACGATCAGACAGTTGCTTAATCTCCATTAGGAAAAAATCCTCCTACGGCCCCAGAGAAAAAGAGGAAAAAATACATAATAAGAAAAAAAATTTCTGACACTTTTTTTTTTCTTTCTCTAACAATTCTTTCCTGCTTTTGAGTACCCTAGAATCTGCGGTATGGCTGGTGATTCTGTTATGAATGGGAAACCAAGGAGGAAAAAAAGACAACAAGCTAAGTCTCAGAAAACCAGAGAAGTTGGCAACTATGCAGATTGCAGATCCCTGATCTTAACCGCACAACTAGCAGCAGTCGTGGAGCATTCCTACGTTGGTCCTAGACGCCTCGTCACAACCGGAGAACTACATAAGCCTAAAGCAGGAAAAGAGGAAAACTAACTGCCCCAGAGGAGACCCCAAAGGAAAGACAGCCCCCCACATGTATTGACGATGAAACAAGATGAAAATACAAACAAAGGCAGGAAAATAGGCTGAGCAAACGATGGGGCCCGGCTAACTAAAAAGGACAGAAAATGAAAGACACTGTCTGCAATCTGCCAAAAAAACCCTACAAAAATATTGTCCAACACTTCTCATAGCAAAATTAAAATTAACCCTGAAGTCACTAGACTTCTAAATCTATATCAGCACTCTGAAATATTCTGAGACAGAGCAAAAAAGAGGCCAATCTAATAAGGAACAAAAAGCAGATTGGCAAATACTGATTAATAGGAGTGGAATTTCAGCAAAGCCCCAGCAGGAGCAGGCTGATTACACAAAAAAACTGAATTGACCAACAAGCGCAAGTGTGAACAATAGCAAAAACAAACTTAACTTGAGAAGACTGGAAGAGAGCTGAAGTCCAGGACCTGAGAAGCAGACTGAATCACCAGCACCCGGATAGGGCGTCGGCTGTCTTATATCCAGTCTGATACTCCAGAGATCCAATCTTTATCTTCCTCATCAGGTGGCAGATCACTACCACTTAAACCAACCGCACTACCTCCTGTCACCACCAGAGTGAGAACGGAAGGAAAACGCTCAACTGGTGGAGCAGAAAATGAGTTCATGACAGTTATGTCTTGTACCCTGCACGTTCCCTCTTGCCAGACACTCACACCCGTGTCTTCCTTGAGCTGGCCGTCTGGTTCCAGCAGTCATGGTGGCTCACCCCCTTGGTCTTGCCCCTGACACTTCCTGTATAGGGGGTGTTTCCTCACAAGGTCAGCTCACCCTAGGTGGATGGGTGCCACAACCCAGAGGGTCAACTCTAGAAATCAACTCAGCAGAAGCTGACTCCGTCACACAGGAGATGTCCCCGTAGCACCGCAGAGCAGGTCGCTTGCCATGTGGCAGGTCATTGCTTGGGCTGATGCCCTTAGAACTGGGGCGAAATGGATGAGGGAACACCCATATGCAGTGAGGCTGGCCAAGGAGGAAACTGAGGAGTCGTTGGAACGTGCAGTGTGACAGGGAGAGGAGTGCAGGGAAAGATGAAGCAATGTGTAACGTACAAGCTGTTGAAAATGTAACAGATCTGGATGTGCTGCAAAGTCATGAAAGTGTAGTTTTCTGTATTGAGTTGCACCTGGACTGTGTCTCTGTTTGTTCAGAAGTGGCCGGAGGTGACCATAAAGAATGGAGAACAGACCCTGATGACGCAGGGGACAGAGAGGCAAGTAAGTGATTTATATGTATTGGAAGGTCAGGGCACACAAGACCGGATGAACTCAGCCACAACTACAGCCCTGGCTTACCTCTACAGTGCTACACTCCTGACTGTATACCTGTATATTTCTCTTGTAAATATATACCTGTATATTTCTAGTGCGTCTTTTCGGCGATTAAATATAAAATTAATCTTGGGCTGCTCTTTTATCTTGAAACACGAATCCCCATGTCTGCACGCTCCGTCGGTCAATTATACGCTACCCGGGTTGGTTTCTGACCTGAAATGAGGAACTGGTGGCAGAATACCGTACTGTTCTAGTGAGGAACTCTGGCAGTGACGGCCGGGAGGTATATATATATATATATATCCCCAGCCTGAACTGGTGATATATATCCCCCCTCACTGGAAGCACCTCATTAACTCGTACCTATAAGGGAAGCCTTTCAGGAGACTATTTGCCCTCGGTGCAGTTCCCTGACTGACCTGGGGCATGTGGTGGTGCCAGAGGGCCGATCCCTGCTGGGTCCTTCTCTCCCCTTCCTCGAGGTGAGCGAAGTCAACACTCCCTTCCCCTGTGCAATCCTTCACACATGGTCCTTATTCTGTGACCACGCCGGACGCCGCAGTCCTTCAGCGCCAGACTGGACTCCTTGCCCCTTCAGGGACGCAGAACAGTCCCCTGTATTTTTCTGGTTGCAACCGGCACCAAACAGCTTAAAGAAAGCCACTTCAGTCCACACTTGGCCGCTGATTTGTATAATGGGCCGCACGTGGACCCTGCACCACTATATAGGTAGAGGAGGAGTACTCACTGCTCCTTCGACGCCGCATCCCCTCCAACAGTGGTCCCACAACTCCAGGAGCTTCCTGCTCTGCTTTCACATTGGCGGCCACCTCGCCGCAATGAGGTACCACTCTCTCCTGAACCTTGGTAGCATCTGCAGCCATGGTAGCTGGCCGTTCCACACGCTGAGCCACCTGCGGTGGGCTTGCCTCCCAATCAGAGGCCATTCTTACAGCCATCGCATAGGGCCCTCGGGGCCCCTGCTCCTTGACGAAAGCTAATTGGTCCCTCTCCTGTAGGGGACTACGGAACGTAAAGGACTTGACGTTGATGTATACTTTCGCCCCAGTCTCCAGCTCTTGAAGGAAGCCATAGCCCCCGTTTCTGTCAAGGTACCGGACCATTCCATGGGTCATCTGGCCTGCCGCAGCTCCCCCGTCAGGGCACCGGAACTACTGGACAATACGGCGCTCCCGTCGCTTCTTCTCCCGTATGACTCCTCGGATCCATCGTGTAATGGTCAACGTGTGAGTGGACACACCGCTTCCAGCAGGGGGAATTTATATGACACAAGCGACCCTGGATACACCGCCTCCAGTAAGGCGAATTTAAATAATAAGACGTGCAGCCGGATACACCGCCTCCAGCAGGCAAATTTCAGAAATACACGTGAAACTGGATACACCGCCTCCAGCAGGGCAAATTTAAATAATAAGGGGAAACACCAGGGAAACAATTACAATGGTGGGCCCTGCGATAGGGAACGGGGATGTGGAGACCTCCTGCACTCCCCCGAGTCAGTGTCTCTACACTCCTACCAATCCCTAGGCCGGTTCTGCACCGGGCACTGCTCAGAATACCTAAGAACCCTAGCTCGCCCTGCACCTACCCCTTTCTTGTGAAATGGCTGGTGCAGACACTAATCCCACCACTGCACTGAAACACACATAAAGGAAAGGCACAAACAGGGAAACACCACTTAGCTTTGCTCTGTTGCTCTTGCTCCCAGCAACAGAGTCCACCACCAGAATGCAGCTTTCCTCTTGAATAGCTGCCACCAAGCTCTGTCAGAGCTGCAAGGAAATCCCCTCTGACTCCTTCCACACCAGAAATCTGACTGTGCTGCAAGGAACTCTCTCTAGCTCCTTTCTCCACCAAGGATGGTTGGAAATGAACACTATCACCAACACCAGTGAGAGCACATGACACACCTTTATAGTTAAGCCAGAGGAATCACACCTGTTAGTGATTCCCGTGTAATAACGCTAACCACCACCGGAGGCAAACTAGAACAATAGACACCACTGTGTAATAATCCTAATGGCCACCGAGGGCAAAACCAAACTTGAGCACACAGCTTAAGGAAAAAAAAGGTTACATGTGCTTTTAACTGTCATCATCCAACCTGGATCATGACACATTGGGCCTCTGCAGCAGTGGGCACCCAGGGCTCCTCCATATATGTGATACAACAAGAAAACACAGAATGACAGATTTGCAAAAATACTCTGCAATAAAAAATGGCAGTAATCAGCAAGTGCTGGATAACAAATACAGGGTATTTAGTCGATACGTTTCTTTGCGCCAAAAAATGTACACCAAGCTGCTCCACCACATCAAGGTAACCCCTATCGAAGCAGTCCCTATCTAATGTATTAAAAACCTGAACATGTGAACAGTGTCTGATATGAACAGGATTCAGACAGGCCGCTCCCCAGTATGGGCCTGTGGTCTGAGACAGCTCTTATGTTCACGTCACACAAGAGAGGGGTGGGGTCTCCCAAACCATGCTAAGCAAGGAAAAAAAAACGGATTAAAAACACACATGTGACATGCACAAATGTGAACACGTCGATCAGACAATGCTCACACCACCCACAAACTGAGATACAACAAGAAAACACAGAATGACAGATTTGCAAAAATACTCTGCAATAAAAAATGGCAGTAATCAGCAAGTGCTGGATAACAAATACGGGGTATTTAGTCGATACGTTTCTTTGCGCAAAAAAAGTACACCAAGCTGCTCCACCACGTCAAGGTAACCCCTATCGAAGCAGTCCCTATCTAATGTATTAAAAACCTGAACATGTGAACAGTGTCTGATATGAACAGGATTCAGACAGGCCGCTCCCCAGTATGGGTCCGTGGTCTGAGACAACTCTTATGTTCACGTCACACAAGAGAGGGGTGGGGTCTCCCAAACCATGCTAAGCAAGGAAAAAAACGGATTGAAAACACACATGTGACATGCACAAATGTGAACACGTCGATCAGACAATGCTCACACCACCCACTAACTGAGATACAACAAGAAAACACAGAATGACAGATTTGCAAAAATACTCTGCAATAAAAAATGGCAGTAATCAGCAAGTGCTGGATAACAAATACAGGGTATTTAGTCGATACGTTTCTTTGCGCAAAAAAATGTATAAATGGATCATGACACATTGGGCCTCTGCAGCAGTGGGCACCCAGGGCTCCTCCATATATATGCCTTGGGGTTCAACTGGAGCGGGTGTGGCCTGTAGGAAGACTGGTGCCCTCGCTGTCAGGGATGACAGCAGAGTTGGAAGACAGGACGCCTCCAGTGATGATGGAGGGGCCACAGGAAGCAGGGGGGCAGAAGATGAGGTAATGGGATGCAGAGCCGTATCTAGGCTTCCTGGCACCCGGGGCAAGAATTTGGTTCGGGCCCCCCACTCCAAATCCCCCACACATTAACCCCATCCCCACTCATTAACCCCATCCCCACTCCAAATCCCCCACACATTACATAACCCCCATCCCCACTCCCAAATCCCCCACACACATTATGTACCCCCACTCCAAATCCCCCACATATTAACCCCATCCCTACTCATTAACCCCCCCAAACAATAACCCCCATCCCCACTCAATAACCCCCCCGTCCATACTCCCAAATCCCCCAACACATTATGTACCCCCCCTCCAAATCCCCCACACATTAACCCCCATCCCCACTCATTAACCCCCCAGACATTAATTCCATCCCCACTCATTAACCCTCCACAAATTAATTCCATCCCCACTCATTAACCCCCCCACACATTAACCCCCATCTCCACTCATTAACCCCCCACACATTAACCCCCATCCGCACTCATTAACCCCCCACACATTAACCCCATCCCCACTCTTTACCCCCCACACATTAATCCCCATCCCCACGTTAACCTCATCTCCACTCATTAACCCCCCCACACATTAACCCCCATCCCCACTCATTAACCCCCCACACATTAACCCCATCCCCACTCTTTACCCCCCACACAGTAACCCCCATCTCCACTCATTAACCCCCATCCCCACATATTAACCCCCCCACTCATTAACCCCCATCCATTAAACCCATCCCCACATTAATCCCCATCCCCACATTAACCTCATCTCCACTCATTGACCCCACTACACATTAACCCCATCGCCACACATTAACACCCCCCATCTTCGGTGGTTTCTTCAGCTCCACATTGGAGCACACTTACCACCAGCGGTCCAGTGCTGAGCGTTCACTCTGGGCGCCGGGGAGTAACGTCAGCAGCGTGATCACATGACATGTCACGCTGCTGACGTCGCTCTGGCCCGGCGGTCAGAGCTGCAATTGTACTGGCATCTATACAGACGACAGTACAATTGTTCCCTGGGAGCCGGCACGCGCACCTTCTCTGCGCCTGCTGTCAGCTTGACAGCTGACACAGAGAACCGCCGACTCTCAGGTCAGGGGGGCGGCAGAACGCAGCCGCCAGGGAGGACACTGCGGACCGCTGCATTCCGGCCCGGACTGCGCCCCCTGCCGGCTGCGCCCGGGGCAACTGCCCCGGTTGCCCCCCCCAGATACGCCCCTGATGGGATGGCCGGGCGGGGACTCTTTACTCACGTGCCCAGTGACAGTACTCTAGCTCGGCCGCCAGTGCTGGTGACCGCAACCGCCATGATCCCCCGCAGAGCCACCTCAAGGATCTTCCGAACTCATTCGGATTTCTGTCAAGGCATTGCCAATTCCTCATTCTCCTTGGTCTCCATGGGTTGTTTGTTCGACCGCCAGAACAGGGGTTGCTCCTCCAGCTCCTTCGAACACCAGGCCTCAGAGTGCAGGCGCGTCTCCGCCCGGGCCACGGATCGCCTCCAGTCCTGGCGGACGATAACGCTGCAAAATGACATGCTTCTTTGTTGCATGATCTCAGGTAATGGCACCTCTCTTTCTGGGTTCCACCCATTCGTGGTTGGGGTCACTTCCTGCTGCTTCTCCCAATTCTCCTGGTCAGACTGGGAGGGCGGCAACTCCTTCTTCGCCAGCACCCATTTAGGGCAGGCATTCTTTGCAAAGGGACATGGCGCCATCTTTGCCCCTTTTCCATAGTCACTGATTCCTAAGTTCCAAAGGTCATTGCTTGCTTGCAGTCTTGCTATTGCGAAGCTACGGAGAGCCATCCTGCCGACTACAGGATGTAACAAGGTGGCCCTGGGTGGTAGTCCCAGCCGAGTCAACTCAGCCAGAGTCAGTGTACAAACCGGCACCTTGTACAGAAATAGACAGGACAGATGCAATCCCAGGCACAGCTGCAGTCCAACAGGGAAACTGTTTATTAAAAAGGATGAATAAAGTGCAAAATTAACTTCCTGCTCTCTCCTTAACGACGTCCATGGCTGTACCCACAGCAGCCACGATGTCCAAAAGAGGAGGTAGTCCATATGCCGGAATAATAAATAATCTATATAAGAGCCATGTGGACATTTGTTCTACGTTCAAGTTTAACTTATTTCAAGTCTATATTTGGTCTCCTTTGATGGACAATTGGTTCCAAACTAATAACTTTTCTTTCTTTAACATTGCTTTACTTGTTTTGCACTGATTGAGGTTTATGCTTGTTCTATAGCTCAGAATTGCATTCACATTCCTGCCGGTTGTCACTAGGAACAGTTTAGCTTAGCTGAATACCTATAATGCAGTGGAGTAGTTATCTTACTGGCTAATGCCTGGTTCAATAATTAAACTTTTAGAATGCTAATTACCAGAGCAAACTCTGCAGGGACATTGGGCCTGCAAAGAGTGCTGGGAAACGTTAATTCTGTAGCCTTCATGACTATGAATGGGGCTATGGGATATAATACAGATTGTAAATGTGAATCAGTGCAAGCAACCTCTTACAAAACAATTCATTTTACACACTGCTTCTCCAGTGCAGAAGCTCTGCACCTGCTATATTACCTCCTTAAAAAGAAACCTGTTCGGTTATTTATGCTGCCTGATTCATGATCAGCACAAGTTAGGGACAGGCTCATTATTGAAAATATTAAAAATACAAATGTTTGTAAAATGCTGCATTATTCTAGAGAAAACATGATTGACAGGTCTCTCTCCCTATGTGTGTACAGAGGACCAGACAGGGAAAAGTTGGTGAGGCTCTACCTGTTGGCTAGTCTTCTCACTTACCTTGTTCCCTGGGTAAAGTCTATTTTCTCTGAATAGGCGCAGTATTTCATAAGAAACCTAGGTATAGTACAGTATTTGCAATAAGACAGTATGTTCCAAATTCTGATTCATGCACCATGAATCACCTGAAAAGGTTAATATTGTTACTCAAGTTACAATGTTAATTTTTACCGGGACAAAATCAGCTATGGTGTAAGATCCTTACTACCATACAAAAGACCCTCAGGGGTTAAATATCATCAATAGCTTGGAGGATTCCCCACTTCATAAAACATAACCTTTAATCAGTGATTAAAACTGAGACAACACAATAAACACACAAACAAACAAAATAAAGTGCTTGTGCTAATCAGTTCTCATTAAAAAATGGTTTGGTCTCACCACTGAGATGAATGAATGATGAATACCGGGATTGTCATGTCCGTTATCAGTGGTGAGACCAAACCATTTTTTAATGAGCACTGATTAGCACCAGAAATTTATTTTGATTATTTGTGTGTTTGTTGTGTTGTCTCGGTTTAATGACTGATTAAAGGTTATGTTTCATGAAGTGGGGAATCCTCCAAGCTATTGATGATAATTGGTACCAGGGCAACAATTTAAAATGTAAAATATTGAGAAAATAAGGGTGAATTTACACAGGCCGATTATCATGAAAACATATTGCCTGATATCTGGCCAGTGTAAACAGACTGCCAATGAGCAAGATGATTGTTGGATAAGTGAAATTATTTTTTAGCTTGCTTAAAAATCATTGTTCTTGGTAGCACGTCATCCTCTGTAAACATGAAAGAGTGAGGGCAGAGTATGGAGAGGGAGCTGGAGAGCAGGAAGCATGGGTGGACAGGGTGAAGAGGGGGCACAGTATGGAGAGGGCTTAACATGGGGGATAGTGTTGGGATACAGACAGCGTTGTAGGGCAGTATGGAGAAGGGGTAGTATCAGGCTTGTATTTTCCATTAGGCACTGGAAGTCCTGTGCCTATGGTGGTGGATTACAGGGGGCAGTGGCAGAATCCAGATTTTTTTTTTAAATGTACCTTCCCCTTCTCCAAACTCAATAAGAAAACTGGCACCTTTGCTGAGGTGGGTGGGGAGCAGTGTCTCTAAGACGCAAATACAAATTATCCTCTGTGCAGGCCACAGCACTTCTGGGGTCAGAAGAGCTCCAATCAGCTCCCTGACCTCACATGTGGCGGCGAGTTCATGCTCCTGAGGGTCATGGCTGCTCGGTAAGTTCTCCTTATCACACTGCAGAGTGATGCAGAGGAGGAGAAGTCGCTTGAGCTGGGAAAAGGTAAGCGCTCATAGAGCCAAAGACACCGGGGGGGGCAGCATGGGGTGGGTTCAGTATTAAGATGTAGCAGGAGGCTCAATATGGTTAAGAAGCAGTATGGAGTTGGCCCTGCATGGAGAGAGGACAGCAAAGCGTAAGCTCACTATGATTAAAGGACAGCATGGCGTGGTTTTTGTATGTTAAGGGTTATCATTGGGAGGGCTCAGCATGGTTAAAAGGCAGCATGGGAGTCTCAGCATAGAGAAGGGGCAAGATGGGAAATTAGTATGGTCAACAGCCAGTATGGGAAGCTCAGCATGGAAAAGTGGCAGTGTGGAGTAGGCTTAGAATAGTTAAGAGGCAGCATGGGGTGGGCTCAGTATGATTAAGGGGCAGCATTGAGAGGGCTTATTATGGTTAAAAGGTAGATTGGAGTCTCAGCATGGCGAAGGAGAAACATGGGGGCTCTACTTTTAAGAGTGAGCATGAAGGGCTCAACATTGAGAAGAGGCAGCGTTTGGTTTCAGCAAGGAGAACTCATTATCGTTAAGAGGCAGTGTGGGGGCTCAGTATGATTAAGGGGCAGCACGGGTGGGCTCAGTATGATTAAGGGGCAGCATGGGGTGGGCTCAGTATGATTAAGGGGCAGCATGGGGTGGGCTCATTATGATTAAGGGGCAGCATGGGGTGGGCTCAGTATGATTAAGGGGCAGCATGGGGTGGGCTCATTATGATTAAGGGGCAGCATGGGGTGGGCTCAGTATGATTAAGGGGCAGCATGGGGTGGGCTCAGTATGATTAAGGGGCAGCATGGGGTGGGCTCATTATGATTAAGGGGCAGCATGGGGTGGGCTCATTATGATTAAGGGGCAGCATGGGGTGGCCCCTTAATCATACTGAGCAAGGTGAAAGATCAGCATGGAGAAAGGGCAACATGAGGTGAGCTCAATATGGGTAAGAGGCAGCATTAGGTGGGTTCAGTATTGGTAAGGGCCAGCATTGTGGGCTCAGTACAATTAAGGGGAAGCATGTAGGGCTCAGTATGGAGAGAGGGCAGCATGAGGGACTCAGCATGGAAAAAGGAGAGTATACTGTCCTCATTCACGTTAGCACGGTGTGTAGTGAGACATGTAGCTAAACCCCCTGTCTTCTTTAAGAAAAAGAGGCTGTAAGTTGTAACCTTTTATTGATTGCAGATGTGACAAGAAAGGGTGAAACTATAGGATGCAATAACAGGAGCATTTCAGAATATATAACTGCACAGAGCATAAAACACAAATAGTCTGCAATACACAGTGATATGTGGAAATACAGAGTAACATGAGATAATACAGTAACATGAGCTGATACATAGGTGATGATTACCTACTTAGTACAGCAAACGTATTGATAAACACAGGACTGTAACACATAGATAGTGCTTACCAACTATGCTTAGAGCAGGCTGTTTAAGGCCTCTTTCACACTTCCGTTTTTTTGGTCAGTTGCAATCCGTGAAAAAATGCAAAAGATGGATTTGTTTCCGTTGTGATACAACCAGTAGCGTAGCTACTGGGGGGCAGAGGGGGCGGTGGCCCTGGGCCCCGCGCTCTCAGGGGGCCCACCCGGCGCTACGCTACAGATACATTTTGTGGCAATGCAGGGATAATCAATCTCCTTCCTCTGCCGTCCGGCCACTATGGGCCCCTGAGCAGGCGGGGGGGGGGCGGTGCCAGCAGTGGGCACCCCGCCCGTCATCGCAGGGTCAGCGGTGTCGGCTACATGCCGACACAGCTGACCGCATTGATGACAGAAGGAGCGAGCGCTCCTTCTCTCATCATCCCCCTGTTAGCGTCTGATGTCACTGACGCCGACACTGACAGGGGGCGCGATGACGTCAGTACCCGGCGCCTGCAGTTGGAGATGAGCGGGATCAGCGCAGGAACCAGGAGGAAGAGAGGTGAGTATTTAGTTTATGGGGGAGTGGTGCATTATCCTACAGAGGATGGCTATGGGGGTGCATATGTGGGTCACCCTCCCAGGGCTGTGGGGTACTCGGTACCGGGCCGGTGTCGGCGGGATGTGTCACAGCAGCGGTGACCCGGTCCATGGTCCTGGGCGCCCAAGCATTAGGGGAGATTGAATGGTGGAATATAGTTAATGGAATAGTTTGTAACGCCACCTGTGGTGTTCGTCAAGTGAGATGTTAGGCCGACGCTGCGTGCAGATCCTCTGGGGCTGGTGGTGTGTTGCACCACCAACCAACCTCAATCAACCTCCAGGCCAGATGGAATGCTCCCTTCCAACACTCCGCCAACATGTGCCTTTCTGAACGTCTCCTCTTATAGCGCCTTTAAGTGTGAAGTACTCCTAGTACTGAGTTACACTGGAGTGCCTCCTGACAGATGTTCCCAAGAACTCTATTTGTATAGCAGACAGCTGTAGCCTGCTTCGGGGACTCCTTACTCCTGAGTCCCGGCTCACTATCAATGTTGCTGTTGTGCCCCCAAGTCTTAGATGGGAGTAGTGCATTTACAGCCCACTACTCCACCGGTGTCTGCTGTAGAACCATTAGTGTCCATACAACCTCGGGGACCGGGCCCCAGCCTTGCGCTTAGAACTTCTAGGTAGGGTTCTTCCTCTGACCCACATCCTCTGTTCCCTTTTACTCCTACGTTCCGTACTAGTCTTTCCTTCTTATGGAAGATCAGGTTTCTGTTCAATGTCTTTATCCTTCTTTCCTTTCCCGTGCCAGCAGACCCAGGTCACTGAGGTCTGCTGCAGCACATCCTTCCTCCATCCCTCTCTCCAGGGATCTCCTTTCTTCACTCGTCTCTGAGTGACTCTTTGACTGACTGACTGACCTGAAATCCTAAACCTTCCCGCTCTTTTATGTATTCTAACTCCACCCGCCTCCCAGCACGTTTCGTGTTCCAAGCAGGGAGCCACCAAAGGTGCTCTGCTACACTCCAAGCAGGGAGCTGCAATGTGGCTTTGCTGAACTACCGTGTTGTGTGGGATGCAGGTTTTGGAGCGTGGTCAGGAGCCTCCAACTTACCTGGATGGTGGGGCACCACACCTCAGGAGGAGGTGCAGTACCTCTGTGGCGACTGAGCCTCAGGGGCGCCACATATGCATAGGGTAGCTATGGGGGTGCATATACAGAGGATGGCTATGGGGGGTGCATATACAGAGGATCGCTATGGGGGTGCATATACAAAGGATGGCTATGGGGGTGCATATACAGAAGGTGGCTATGGGGGTGCATATACAGAGGGTGGCTATGGGGGTGCATATACAGAGGGTGGCTATGGGGTTGCATATACAGAAGGTGGCTATGGGGGTGCATATACAGAGGGTGGCTATGGGGGGTGCATATACAGAGGATCGCTATGGGGGTGCATATACAGAGGGTGGCTATGGGGGTGCATATACAGAAGGTGGCTATGGGGGTGCATATACAGAGGGTGGCTATGGGGGGTGCATATACAGAAGATCGCTATGGGGGTGCATATACAGAGGGTGGCTATGGGGGTGCATATACAGAAGGTGGCTATGGGGGTGCATATACAGAGGATCGCTATGGGGGTGCATATACAGAGGATGGCTATGGGGGTGCATATACAGAAGGTGGCTATGGGGGTGCATATACAGAGGATCGCTATGGGGGTGCATATACAGAAGATGGCTATGGGGGTGCATATACAGAAGGTGGCTATGGGGGTGCATATACAGAGGGTGGCTATGGGGGTGCATATACAGAGGGTGGCTATGGGGTGCATATACAGAAGGTGGCTATGGGGGTGCATATACAGAGGGTGGCTATGGGGGGTGCATATACAGAGGATCGCTATGGGGGTGCATATACAGAGGGTGGCTATGGGGGTGCATATACAGAAGGTGGCTATGGGGGTGCATATACAGAGGGTGGCTATGGGGGTGCATATACAGAGGGTGGCTATAGGGGTGCATATACAGAGGGTGGCTATGGGGGTGCATATACAGAAGGTGGCTATGGGGGTGCATATACAGAGGGTGGCTATGGGGGGTGCATATACAGAGGATCGCTATGGGGGTGCATATACAGAGGGTGGCTATGGGGGTGCATATACAGAAGGTGGCTATGGGGGTGCATATACAGAGGGTGGCTATGGGGGTGCATATACAGAGGGTGGCTATGGGGGTGCATATACAGAAGGTGGCTATGGGGGTGCATATACAGAGGGTGGCTATAGGGGTGTATATACAGAGGGTGGCTATGGGGGTGCATATACAGAGGGTGGCTATGGGGGTGCATATACAGGGGGTAACTATGGGGGTGCATAAACAGAGGGTGGCTATGGGGGTGCATATACAGAGGGTGGCTATGGGGGTGCATATACAGATGGTGGCTATGGAGGTGCATATACAGAGGGTGGCTATGGGGGTGCATATACAGAGGGTAACTATGGGGGTGCATATACAGAGGGTGGCTATGGGGGTGCATAAACAGAGGGTGGCTATGGGGGTGCATATACAGAGGGTGGCTATGGGGGTGCATATACAGAGGGCGGCTATGGGGGTGCATATACAGAGGATCGCTATGGGGGTGCATATACAGAGGATGGCTATGGGGGTGGATATACAGAAGGTGGCTATGGGGGTGCATATACAGAGGGTGGCTATGGGGGTGCATATACAGAGGGTGGCTATGGGGGTGCATATACAGAAGGTGGCTATGGGGGTGCATATACAGAGGGTGGCTATGGGGGTGCATATACAGAGGGTGGCTATGGGGGTGCATATACAGAGGATCGCTATGGGGGTGCATATACAGAGGGTGGCTATGGGGGTGCATATACAGTGGGTGGCTATGAGGGTGCATATACAGAAGGTGGCTATGGGGGTGCATATACAGAGGGTGGCTATGGGGGTGCATATACAGAAGGTGGCTATGGGGGTGCATATACAGAAGGTGGCTATGGGGGTGCATATACAGAGGGTGGCTATGGGGGTGCATATACAGAAGGTGGCTATGGGGGTGCATATACAGAGGGTGGCTATGGGGGTGCATATACAGAGGGTGGCTATGGGGGTGCATATACAGAAGGTGGCTATGGGGGTGCATATACAGAGGGTGGCTATGGGGGTGCATATACAGAGGGTGGCTATGGGGGTGCATATACAGAAGGTGGCTATGGGGGTGCATATACAGAGGGTGGCTATGGGGGGTGCATATACAGAGGATCGCTATGGGGGTGCATATACAGAGGGTGGCTATGGGGGTGCATATACAGAAGGTGGCTATGGGGGTGCATATACAGAGGGTGGCTATGGGGGTGCATATACAGAGGGTGGCTATGGGGGTGCATATACAGAGGGTGGCTATGGGGGGTGCATATACAGAAGGTGGCTATGGGGGTGCATATACAGAAGGTGGCTATGGGGGTGCATATACAGAGGATCGCTATGGGGGTGCATATACAGAGGATGGCTATGGGGGTGCATATACAGAAGGTGGCTATGGGGGTGCATATACAGAGGATCGCTATGGGGGTGCATATACAGAAGATGGCTATGGGGGTGCATATACAGAAGGTGGCTATGGGGGTGCATATACAGAGGGTGGCTATGGGGGTGCATATACAGAGGGTGGCTATGGGGTGCATATACAGAAGGTGGCTATGGGGGTGCATATACAGAGGGTGGCTATGGGGGGTGCATATACAGAGGATCGCTATGGGGGTGCATATACAGAGGGTGGCTATGGGGGTGCATATACAGAAGGTGGCTATGGGGGTGCATATGCAGAGGGTGGCTATGGGGGTGCATATACAGAGGGTGGCTATAGGGGTGCATATACAGAGGGTGGCTATGGGGGTGCATATACAGAGGGTGGCTATGGGGGTGCATATACAGAGGGTGGCTATGGGGGGTGCATATACAGAGGATCGCTATGGGGGTGCATATACAGAGGGTGGCTATGGGGGTGCATATACAGAAGGTGGCTATGGGGGTGCATATACAGAGGGTGGCTATGGGGGTGCATATACAGAGGGTGGCTATGGGGGTGCATATACAGAAGGTGGCTATGGGGGTGCATATACAGAGGGTGGCTATAGGGGTGTATATACAGAGGGTGGCTATGGGGGTGCATATACAGAGGGTGGCTATGGGGGTGCATATACAGGGGGTAACTATGGGGGTGCATAAACAGAGGGTGGCTATGGGGGTGCATATACAGAGGGTGGCTATGGGGGTGCATATACAGATGGTGGCTATGGAGGTGCATATACAGAGGGTGGCTATGGGGGTGCATATACAGAGGGTAACTATGGGGGTGCATATACAGAGGGTGGCTATGGGGGTGCATAAACAGAGGGTGGCTATGGGGGTGCATATACAGAGGGTGGCTATGGGGGTGCATATACAGAGGGCGGCTATGGGGGTGCATATACAGAGGATCGCTATGGGGGTGCATATACAGAGGATGGCTATGGGGGTGGATATACAGAAGGTGGCTATGGGGGTGCATATACAGAGGGTGGCTATGGGGGTGCATATACAGAAGGTGGCTATGGGGGTGCATATACAGAGGGTGGCTATGGGGGTGCATATACAGAGGGTGGCTATGGGGATGCATATACAGAAGGTGGCTATGGGGGTTCATATACAGAGGGTGGCTATGGGGGGTGCATATACAGAGGATCGCTATGGGGGTGCATATACAGAGGGTGGCTATGGGGGTGCATATACAGAAGGTGGCTATGGGGGTGCATATACAGAGGGTGGCTATGGGGGTGCATATACAGAGGGTGGCTATGGGGGTGCATATACAGAAGGTGGCTATGGGGGGTGCATATACAGAGGGTGGCTATGGGGGTGTATATACAGAGGGTGGCTATGGGGGTGCATATACAGAGGGTGGCTATGGGGGTGCATATACAGAGGGTAACTATGGGGGTGCATATACAGAGGGTGGCTATGGGGGTGCATAAACAGAAGGTGGCTATGGGGGTGCATATACAGAGGGTGGCTATGGGGGTGCATATACAGAGGGTGGCTATGGGGGTGCATATACAGAAGGTGGCTATGGGGGGTGCATATACAGAGGGTGGCTATGGGGGTGTATATACAGAGGGTGGCTATGGGGGTGCATATACAGAGGGTGGCTATGGGGGTGCATATACAGAGGGTAACTATGGGGGTGCATATACAGAGGGTGGCTATGGGGGTGCATAAACAGAGGGTGGCTATGGGGGTGCATATACAGAGGGTGGCTATGGGGGTGCATATACAGAGGGTGGCTATGGGGGTGCATATACAGAGGGTGGCTATGGGGGTGCATATACAGAGGGTGGCTATAGGGGTGCATATACAGAGAGTGGCTATAAGGCTGCATATACAGAGGGTGGCTATGGGGGTGCATATACAGAGGGTGGATATGGGGGTGCATATACAGAGGGTGGCTATGGGGGTGCATTATACTACAGTGGGTGGCTATGGGGGTGCATTACATTATAGAGACTGCCTTTGGGGGTGCATAACACTACAGAGGCTGTCTATGGGGAGTGCATTACACTATAGAGGCTGCCTATAGGAGTACATTACACTACAGAGGCTGCCTATGTGGAATTCATTATACTATAGAGTCTGCCTATGGGGAGTGCATTATGTACAGTATAGAGTCTGCCTATGGGGAGTGCATTATAAAATATAGAGAAAAAAAAAGCATTATTACGTTCTACGGGACAAAATGTGGGCACTGTTTTCTAGGGCACTTGCAGCCGGCCTTAGTATTTTCTAGAGAGTTGCTTTAAAATTTAGAGGTCACACAGGGCCACATAGCATGTGCATTAATAGGGTCACATACGACAGCAGCAGATCAGCATTGGGGCATCAGCAGGATGAGGAGTTTGTGCAGGTTGGGGATAGTCCCGTTTTGGACAGTGCTGAAAATGTGAGAAGTGAAACATGTCTTTGTTGTATTCTCTGGAGCAGAGTCCTGGCTGGAGAAGTTGTCATGTCGGTCTGGGCCAGATGGAAAAGACGTGAAAAGTGAACGGTTCCTTCAGAAAGAACGCCAGCGGTAGGTCATTATCTGTAGCTGTGCTGTGATCTCTTATACAGTATGTTCTGTAGGATGGGTATCTACCACTGACCATATGGCGGTAATATCAATCTTGGTTTTTATATAGCAATTATTTTCAGTAACAGCGCGGACATCTGCTGAGGTTCTCCTCCACTATTAAGGTGCATCACCCAGTTATAATCAAGGTTACCTGGTTAGGGGCCCACTCAGAAGATTCGCCCCCCCTGAACCAAAACCCTAGCTACGCCTCTGGATACAACGTATGCCACCGGACCGTTGTTTTGACGGATCCGCTGAAGGCGGAAATTTAAAGGAACCGCAGCCTGGAAAAGGAGAGAGAGAATTTCATTGTCCGTCCACTCAAGTAAGCGGATGCCAAAATTTTGGCGGATCCGTCAAAAAACGGATCCAACGGATGACCATCTGTCAAAATCCGCCGCTAATGCAAGTCAATGGGGAAAAAAATGGATCCGCCAAAAAAAATGGCGGATCCATTTTTTTTGCAAAACGGCGGATTTTGACTGATGGAGACAAACGGAAGTGTGAAACAAGCCTAAGGAGCATGAAGAAAACTAATGATGAGGGTTCTCCTCAGACCCATGGAGGAACAATAGCTGCTGTTCCCTTAACAGTGTCATAATAAGACCACAATGCAACAGGAACAATTCCACAATGCCCTGGAACTTCCCATAATACATTGCAAATTAAACTAAAATATACACTCACTGGCCACTTTATTAGGTACACCTGTCCAACTGTGTGTTAAGACTTAATTTCTAATCAGCCAATCACATGGCGGCAACTCAGTGCATTTAGGCATGTAGACATGGTCAAGACAATCTCCTGCAGTTCAAACCGAGCATCAGTATGGGGAAGAAAGGTGATTTGAGTGCCTTTGAACGTGGCATGATTGTTGGTGCCAGAAGGGCTGGTCTGAGAATTTCAGAAACTGCTGATCTACTGGGATTTTCACGCACAACCATCTCTAGGGTTTACAGAGAATGGTCCGAAAAAGAAAAAAAATCCAGTGAGCGGCAGTTCTGTGGCCGGAAATGCCATGTTGATGCCAGAGGTCAGAGGAGAATGGGCAGACTGGTTCGAGCTGATAGAAAGGCAACAGTGACTCAAATTGCCACCCGTTACAACCAAGGTAGGCAGAAGAGCATCTCTGAACGCACAGTGCGTCGAACTTTGAGGCAGATGGGCTACAGCAGCAGAAGACCACACTGGGTACCACTCCTCTCAGCTAAGAACAGGAAACTGAGGCTACAATTTGCACAAGCTCATCGAAATTGGAAGAAGATTGGAAGAAGTAGAAGATTGGAAAAACGTTGCCTGGTCTGATGAGTCTCGATTTCTGCTGCGACATTCGGATGGTAGGGTCAGAATTTGGCGTAAACAACATGAAAGCATGGATCCATCCTGCCTTGTATCAACGGTTCAGGCTGGTGGTGGTGGTGTCATGGTGTGGGGAATTTTTTCTTGGCACTCTTTGGGCCCCTTGGTACCAATTGAGCATCGTTGCAACGCCACAGCCTACCTGAGTATTGTTGCTGACCATGTCCATCCCTTTATGACCACAATGTACCCAACATCTGATGGCTACTTTCAGCAGGATAATGCGCCATGTCATAAAGCTCGAATCATCTCAGATTGGTTTCTTGAACATGACAATGAGTTTACTGTACTCAAATGGCCTCCTCATTCACCAGATCTCAATCCAATAGAGCATCTTTGGGATGTGGTGGAACGGGAGATTCGCATCAGGGATGTGCAGCCGACAAATCTGCGCCAACTGTGTGATGCCATCATGTCAATATGGTCCAAAATCTCTGAGGAATGCTTCCAGCACCTTGTTGAATCTCTGCCACGAAGAATTGATGCAGTTCTGAAGGCAAAAGGGGGTCCAACCCCTTACTAGCATGGTGTACCTAATAAAGTGGCCAGTGAGTGTATATATTAAACCGCCAGCAGATGGTGCTGTTACCTTGCAATATAAAATATAGGAATGATTAATACACACACAAATATACAATGTCTGTAATAACGGAGACATAAAAAATATGACTAAACTTTATAGACAGCAATTATATGGCTGGACAGAACAGAGAGCATGGGGGCTCAACATGGAGAAGGGGCAGACTGGGATGGGCTCAGTATGGTTTAGCAGCAGCATGGGATGAGGTCAGTATGGTAGAGGGGCATCATGGCAGGCTAAGCATGAAGAAGGGGCAGGGTTGGGGCTTGGCTTGGAGAAGGGGCAGTGTGGGGTGGGTTCAGTATGGTTAAGAGGCAGATTGGTGGTTTGGTATGTCTAAGGTGCAATATGGTTAAAGGGATGTAAGCCCGCCCTGTAGAATGTAAGCCCTCACGGGCAGGGCCCTCTGTACTTGTCTGTCTCTATTAGTTCGTTCATTGTAATTTCTATTTGTGTTTTGTATGTAATCCTTCTCATGTACACCACCATGGAATCTATGGTATAATAATAATAATAATAATAATAATAATAATAATAATAATAATAATAATAATAACAATGGGCAGCATGTAGGGCTCATTATGGAAAGAGCGAAGCATGGGGTGCTCAATATGGAAAAACTGCAGGATGGGGTGCTCAGCGTGGAGAAAGGGCAGCATGGTGTGGTTCAGTATGGAGAAAGGAGTGGCATGAGGTTCCCCATATGGAAAGGTGGGTGGCATGGAATTTGACATATGGAGAAAGAGGCAGTATAGGACTCAGTATGAAGAAGGATGCAGCGTGGGGTGAGCTCAATATGGAAGGGAAGCAGCATGAGATAGGCAGAGCATGGAAAAGGGGGCAGTGTGGGGAAGTCTCAGTATGGAAAAAGTAGCATGGGGCTCAGTATGGAAGTGGGGGCAGCACAGAATTCTCAGTATATGGAGAAGGAGGCAGCATCGGGTGGGCTCAATATGGAAAAGGGGGCAACATAGGGTGGGCTCAGTATGGAAAAGTTGCATGGGGGCTCAGTATGGAATAGTAGTACTGTGGGGGGCTCAGTATGGAGAGAGGGCAGAATGGGCTCAGTATGTAGTGACTGGTAATGTTCAGGAAACTGTGCGAAGAGGGGGTATCACGGGGAGACAGAGTGAAGATGGGGAAACATGGGATGTGGACACTGGAAATTCTAGGTCGTAAGTGAAGAGGGTGCATTGCGTATAATGCATAAGGAAGGACAATGGCGGTTTTAGTTTATATAGTTCACAAGGGCAGCCATTGTGGTGGCCATAGTATATAAGGGGGATGGTGTGGTGGTCACAGTATTTGAGGGGGGTGGCATGGAGGGAATATTTTATAGGAAAGGGTAGTGTGGAAGCCATAAACCATAAGTGGGACAGTGTGAGGTAATTTTTGTGGAGGGAGTGTAAGAGGATGAGCCGAAACAGAGTCAGCGGTATCTGGTGCCCTTTGAGGCTGGAACTATCGGGACTGTCACCACTGTTGCCGGGGGGAGGATTCTTCTGGGAGGGAAGGACTTTCACGCTGAACAGCAGGGGACACGGGGAATATAAAGAGGACTGAACGCAGGAATGTGGGAGACTTGGCGGGAAAGCGACAGGAGAAGATTGACTCCCTCTCCGCTGCTCCAGTTAACAACTCCACGTCACCCTGCCCACAGAGTGCAGATCCCACAATTGTCTTTGACGCTATTGAGTTATCATCTGACCCTGTTCTTGTGGACATTCCAGTCCTGCCTGTGGTGACTGATAAGCGCTGCGTCCCTAGAGACTATCTCAGAGAACTGCCCGCTACCGCGGTCAGTGAACGGACACATGGTTGGTGTTCGGCGCAAGGACTGTTTCTACAATCCAGTGAACTCAAGCAAAGCAGGACTGGATCCATCCGCATCATTGGAAAACAGTACTTCTCGTTCCTCTGTAATAAAGCCAGAGACTTTGTTCACGATTTGCGATGCAGTGGGGAGATTTTCCAGGCTTCCCCCTGCAAGAACTGCAAGTGATAAGTTACCCCGTTTTTTGGATATCTTTCTGTCGTGCATGGTGGTTGTGCTTAATAACTGTAGTTGCTGTTATTAATCTTGTCTCCCTGCCTGGAGTATTCCCTGTTTAACTTCCTGTATAGTAAACCTTTGTTAACCCCTTCTCTGCCTCCGGCTCTCCACTGCATTCAACGAACTCTTTTCTTACAGGAGCACAGTATGAAGCAATTATTTACTTGTGGGCACATCGTAGTGCTCATTTAGGACAGAGCATTTTTATTCAGGCAGCATTGTAACACTGATTTTTTTTTTAATTTTTTAATAAAGTATCTTTATTGAAGTTTTCCAACAATTTTAACATGAACATATTACCCACTTTTGGTAAACACATAAAATTAAGAACAACTGGGAAGGGGGTGAATGAGACATGGAAAGGGAAAGACCAAATTAAATTAAAAACAAAACTTTCCATTCTACAAAAAAAAAAAAAAAGACAAAACATATAGTCCTCACCACTGTAATGTCTAGAAAGAAAACATCTCCTTTTGGAGTTTCTAGCCGTGCAATTATTATTATTGCTCATTGGGTAAACATGGATGATATCTCTCATAATCCTCCTTATTAGGTCATGCCCAATCTATATCTCTCTAATTCCCTCGACGGGAGCCCTGGTTCATCCATCCAGGCGGCCCAAAGCTGTTCAATTTTATTAATATTGCCTATTTTTTGTACATACCTTTTTTCCAAACTTATAAACCAGTTTATATTGTTGATGTATTCCTTCTTTGTTGGGCTCTCAGTATCCAATCAGAGTTGCGCTATTAGTTTCCTTGCTAAATACAGCATTCGTGCTATAGCTATTTTACCCAACTCAGTTGTCTGTAGATCTTCCACATACCCCAGCAAACGAAGGGCGTAGTTTCCAATACCACCTTAAACACTCATCTAAATAATCCTAGTACTTTCCTCTAGCTTAGGACATGACCACATCATATGAAGTAGAGTAGCCGGCTCCACCCCACACCTAGGACAGCATGCGTCTGCTCTTACACTGGTATTTTTAAGGGCACAATGTTGGGATGTGCTGCAGAAAACCAGAGAAGATGGAGGTCTGCAGACAATCTGTAGTTGTGAGAAGTCATCATATCACCAGGACCTATACGTTACCTAGATCGAAGGGTGCACTATAGTAGAGTAATGATCATGGTTGCAGAGGGTGTGGCAGCCCATGCTGGGAGGGGGCCATTGACCCAAGTGCTTACTTCAGCTGGATGTGCATCCAAGGACGCACATTTAGCTGAAGTGTTTTGCAACACATGGACCCTGAAACTCCCTGCGCTGCCACCCAATCAGATATCACCAGCTGACATCACCGTGCTAGGCATTGGCAGCTAGGTTGGTGGATCCCCCTCCTGCATGGGCCTGGAAGAAGACGCCTATGCCTCACTGATTCTCGCTCCCTCCTCACCCATGGACCGCTTACTCTGGTCATCTTAAGGATGAGACTGAATCATTTTTTTTCATCTTGCACCAATGTCTTTTGTGCACTGTGTATATATTTGCATTATTGTGTGTTGTACATTATATGTCTTTGTCAGGCCTTACCTCCTTTTATATTTATTTGCTGTATTTTTGTACTGAGGATTGTTCTGGTGATGTATTACTATATTGATAGTGGTTCTGGTGATGTATTAATGTATTGACAGTGGTTATGGTGATGTATTCATGTACTGATATTGGTTCTGGTGGTGTAATCATGTACTGATGGTGGTTATGGTGATTGATCAATGCAGACAGGATACTTGATCATTATTGGCTCAGTGTGCTAGACTGAAAATACAGCCATATGAAAAAGGCAGTATTTGTCAGCCAACTGTTTGACTAAAACCCCCATAATTATAGATGGCTGTTTCACCTTTCGGCTGGCAGCTATCTTGCCCAACGCTCCCATCTACAGGGCAACTCACTTTGCCGAGTACTCCTGCGTACTATGGTTGTGGCTTATCATTTAGAGAGTCCTAAATCTGACATTCTGTATCCTTATCTCCCCTGACATCATCAGTCAGAGCCACCCATAGACATTTGACTGTCGGCTGAGCCTGTCAATATTGGCCGAGTCAGACAACTTTATTCTAATCTAAAGGGTATGGTCAATTACAGGGCATGTGCACATTAGGTTTTTTAGACATCTCGGAATTACAATAATTTTTCAGGCAGAAGACGCTTCAGGACACACTGGCATCTTTTGTGCTAAAGCTATTTTTTTTCTTACCTCTTGAACAAACAAACGGCGGACAATGTGGGCTTTGGTACAATGGGAAGGAATAACGCCTGAAACTAAAGCATGAAGGAGGAGATCAGGCCTGATCAGGGGTGGGATTCGGCCAGTTCTCCCGGTTCGGTAGAACCGCTTGTTAAAAAAGCAGCCGGTTCCACAAACCGGGGAGATTCTGAGCTGCGATCCGGTACTGCCACTAAACTTCTTGGCGCTCAGTTACACTCACGAGCTCAGTCTGAGAGGCAAAGCAGAGCCGCTGGGGTTTCTATGGAAACTAGATCGCAGTGCAGCAGTCAATTATTTCCCCCTTACAACTGGAGCTTCACACAACAGGTTCCGCTCCCGGATCTGTGCAGCTGCTGAGAGGCATTTCCGGAAGGAATGGGAAGCGCCGACACTGGGGGCCTGAGGTGGGAGACTGCGGCCCTGTTATAGTGACAGTCTGTGTACAGCGCCGCCGAGCGGATGTCACCGGGACTGAGCGGTGTTGGGGTTTGGAGCAGAGTGATCTGTGTGCAGAGGGAGGGGGTGAGTGCATGTAACTGCTATGTGAGCATACAGTTGTGGCCAAAAGTATTGACACCCCTGCAATTCTGGCAGATAATACTCAGTTTCTTCCTTGCAAACACAAATTCTTTGGTATTATTATCTTCATTTAATTTGTCTTAAATGAAAAAACACAAAAAGAATTGTCCTAAAGCCAAATTGGATATAATTCCACACCAAACATAAAAAAAAGGGTGGACAAAAGTATTGGCACTGTTCGAAAAATCATGTGATGCTTCTCTAATTTGTGTAATTAACAGCACCTGTAACTTACCTGTGGCACCTAACAGGTGTTGGCAATTACTAAATCACACTTGCAGCCAGTTGACATGGATTAAAGTTGACTCAACCTCTGTCCTGTGTCCTTGTGTGTACCACATTGAGCATAGAGAAAAGAAAGAAGACCAAAGAACTGTCTGAGGACTTGAGAAACCAAATTGTGAGGAAGCATGAGCAATCTCAAGGCTACAAGTCCATCTCCAAAGACCTGAATGTTCCTGTGTCTACCGTGCGCAGTGTCATCAAGAAGTTTAAAGCCCATGGCACTGTGGCTAACCTCCCTAGATGTGGACGGAAAAGAGAAATTGACAAGAGATTTCAACGCAAGATTGTGCGGATGTTGGATAAAGAACCTCGACTAACATCCAAACAAGTTCAAGCTGCCCTGCAGTCCGAGGGTACAACAGTGTCAACCCGTACTATCCGTCGGCGTCTGAATGAAAAGGGATTGTATGGTAGGAGACCCAGGAAGACCCCACTTCTTACCCCGAGACATAAAAAAGCCAGGCTGGAGTTTGCCAAAACTTATTGGAAGAATGTTCTCTGGTCAGATGAGACAAAAGTAGAGCTTTTTGGGCAAAGGCATCAACATAGAGTTTACAGGAGAAAAAAAGAAGCATTCAAAGAAAAGAACACGGTCCCTACAGTCAAACATGGCGGAGGTTCCCTGATGTTTTGGGGTTGCTTTGCTGCCTCTGGCACTGGACTGCTTGACCGTGTGCATGGCATTATGAAGTCAGAAGACTACCAACAAATTTTGCAGCATAATGTAGGGCCCAGTGTGAGAAAGGTGGGTCTCCCTCAGAGGTCATGGGTCTTCCAGCAGGACTATGACCCAAAACACACTTCAAAAAGCACTAGAAAATGGTTTGAGAGAAAGCATTGGAGACTTCTAAGGTGGCCAGCAATGAGTCCAGACCTGAATCCCATAGAACACCTGTGGAGAGATCTAAAAATGGCAGTTTGGAGAAGGCACCCTTCAGATATCAGGGACCTGGAGCAGTTTGCCAAAGAAGAATGGTCTAAAATTCCAGCAGAGCATTGTGAGAAACTCATTGATGGTTACCGGAAGTGGTTGGTCGCAGTTATTTTGGCTAAAGGTTGTGCAACCAAGTATTAGGCTGAGGGTGTCAATACTTTTGTCTGGCCCATTTATGGAGTTTTGTGTGAAATGATCAATGTTTTGCTTTTTGCTTCATTCTCTTTTGTGTTTTTTCATTTAAGACAAATTAAATGAAGATAATAATACCAAAGAATTTGTGTTTGCAATCATTTTCAGGAAAAAACTGAGTATTATCTTACAGAATTGCAGGGGTGTCAATACTTTTGGCCACAAATGTAGATCAGACGTGTATGGGGCTGGTGTGTGTTCTGCTCTATTGTGTGTGTGTTGTGGGGGGGATACATGACGGGGCCCCGAAATGTCGGGGGGGGGGATAAGTGACAGGCCCCCCCGATATGTGGGGATGGGGATGCGTGATAGACCCTGGTATGTGTGTGGGGGGGGAGGTCCATCAGTATCTTCTCCGTCATCTGTGGCCCCTGCAAGGGGGAAGAATTAGGAGACATTGGGGTGCACTCATAGTGTGCTTGTCGGTGACTTGCTGCATATTGTGCCCGGCGCCTGCATTGAGTGGAATATCGCGCACATATCGCCCGACTTTGCACGCAGGATCGCCGGGTTGCCAGTGAGAAGGATATACTATGCGCATGATGTAAATGCGGGCCAGGTGCGGTAGTTAGGTGGCATATAGTGGTGCCAGGGTGTAAGTGTCAGTCTGTGTGGCTGTATCCTGTACCCACTGCCCGTGCCAGGCTTCTCTGCCAACTTTATGTGGTCACCAATGCATTTTTGCCCTGCAGAGAGTGACGGCGATAACTTGTGGTGCTGCCAGCTAGGTGCACTGGCACCTGTATGAGCAGCACTGCAATTCCATGAATGCCCTCCTGTAAATGCTGTGCATGCTCTCCTGTAAATGCCATGCATGCCCTCCTGTAAATGCCATGCATGCTCTCCTGTAAATGCCATGCATGCCCTCCTGTAAATGCCATGCAAGCTCTCCTGTAAATACCATGCATGCTCTCCTGTAAATGCCATGCATGCCCTCCTGTAAATCTCCTGTAAATGCCATGCATGCTCTTCTGTAAATGCCATGCATGCTCTCCTGTAAATGCCATGCATGCTCTCCTGTAAATGCCATGCATGCTGTGATGGTGTGATAGGCTATGTGGATATCATTTTGCGTATAATTCTATTTCACTTATTTCCATAGTGTTTTTCTTGTATGTCTATAGCCTAACTGTATCTGTCTCTTGATGACCCCCTGTAGTTCTTTAATCCCCAAGGCTCCTTTGTTCTCCTCTGGGAAGCCTGGAAACCGCCCCAACCTGTTTGACTACCCCTGGACACAAGGAAGGGGGTGGGGAGAACAGGAGCTGGTCAAGTCAGTTCCTGTGTGGAGTGGATCGTGGAAAGACTGCACTTCAGAGAGAAGGACCCATTTTATTCTCTGGTGCTAGAGTTTTGGAATCTCGTCTCCCTGGACATTTTATCCTGTTACTGGACTACATTCTTGTTCTGGACTATTGTATCCTCAGTGTGGTGGATTGTTTATGGACCTTTTATTTTTGCCTGTAATAAAAGTCTTGGGATTGTTCACCCTTCCCTCGCTCTGTTGATTGTGTGGTATCGGAGAAGGACCCCGTGACACATGCCCTCCTGTAAATGCCATGCATGCCCTCCTGTAAATGCCATGCATGCTCTCCTGTAAATGTAATTATCTCAGTGCTCCTGGCAGGCTGGGTCCTCCTGTATGGTGGGGATGTATACGCTTAAAACGCATGAAAACGTGCGCCATATCCACATCTACCGTTATATGGCTACATCTGTATTTTATAAATTATTTATTTTTTTCTTAATTTTTTTTTTTTTTTTAAAGTATCCTTTTTTCCCCCACCTTGCTTTTCTTGAACCATCCAACACATTGGATTACGCTGCCAACTCTTTGGGGAAGTTTAGAGGGTGTAAACCTTACTTTCCAACCAAATTCAATCAAACACGCATACGATATAGACAAAGATGTGGCTCACATTGACAATAAACATATATCGAAGAAAAAATATGTTATATGATTTTTTCTTCGATATATGTTTCATTTATTGGGGGGGGAAGGGTGAAAAAAAAATGCGACTATGCTTCTTAAGTTAATTCTATATCTAATTGTGTGTCTTTAAATGTTATCTTCATGTAAGTAAAAGCATTTTACTACGTCTTGTACAATGTAATCTATGGGTACGCTGCCATAAATATACAAATATAGATTTTGCAGTTCTGGCATATGTGTTCAGCGGAGTGCACTTTATATATGTGTGAGCCAGAGAGGTACATAAAGTGCCACTCTGTCACTGTCTTGATAAAGGAGGGTATGATTCCCATGGGGGTCCTTTGTCAGTCAGTTCACACTGTTCGTTAGAATATCGAATTACACTGGTAGAATATGGTGCACTGTGATGTCACTATGTGATTCTATATATGGCACATAACGCTGTGTGATGTCACTATGTGATGCTATATATGGCACATAATGCTGTGTGATGTCACAATGTGATGCTATATATGGCACATAATGCTGTGTGATGTCACTATGTGATGCTATAAATGGCACATAACGCTGTGTGATGTCACTATGTGATGCTAGTAATGGCACATAACGCTGTGTGATGTCACTATGTGATGCTAGTAATAGCACATAACGCTGTGTGATGTCACTATATGATGCTATATATGGCACATAACGCTGTGTGATGTCACTGTGATGCTATATATGGCACATAATGCTGTGTGATGTCACTATGTGATGCTATATATAGCACATAATGCTGTGTGATGTCACTTTGTGATGCTATAAATGGCACATAATGCTGTGTGATGTCACTATGTGATGTTATATATGGCACATAACGCTGTGTGATGTCACTATGTGATGCTATATATGGCACATAACGCTGTGTGATGTCACTATGTGATGCTATATATAGCACATAATGCTGTGTGATGTCACTTTGTGATGCTATAAATGGCACATAATGCTGTGTGATGTCACTATGTGATGTTATATATGGCACATAACGCTGTGTGATGTCACTATGTGATGCTATATATGGCACATAACGCTGTGTGATGTCACTATGTGATGCTATATATAGCACATAATGCTGTGTGATGTCACTTTGTGATGCTATAAATGGCACATAATGCTGTGTGATGTCACTATGTGATGCTATATATGGCACATAATGCTGTGTGATGTCACTATGTGATGCTATATATGGCACATAATGCTGTGTGATGTCACTATGTGATGCTATATATAGCACATAATGCTGTGTGATGTCACTATGTGATGCTATAAATAGCACATAATGCTGTGTGATGTCACTATGTGATGTTATATATGGCACATAATGCTGTGTGATGTCACTATGTGATGCTATAAATAGCACATAATGCTGTGTGATGTTACTATGTGATGCTATATATGGCACATAACGCTGTGTGATGTCTCTATGTGATGCTATAAATAGCACATAATGCTGTGTGATGTCACTATGTGATGTTATATATGGCACATAATGCTGTGTGATGTCACTACGTGATGCTATATATAGCACATAATGCTGTGTAATGTCACTATGTGATGCTATATATAGCACATAATGTTGTGTGATGTCACCATGTGATGCTATAAATGGCACATAACGCTGTGTGATGTCTCTGTGATGCTATAAATAGAACATAATGCTGTGTGATGTCACTATGTGATGCTATATATAGCACATAATGCTGTGTGATGTCACTATGTGATGCTATATATAGCACATAATGCTGTGTAATGTCACTATGTAATGCTATAAATGGCACATAACGCTGTGTGATGTCTCTATGTGATGCTATAAATAGCACATAATGCTGTGTGATGTCACTATGTGATGCTATATATAGCACATAATGCTGTGTGATGTCACTATGTGATGCTATATATAGCACATAATGCTGTGTAATGTCACTATGTAATGCTATAAATGGCACAGAATGCTGTGTGATGTCACTATGTGATGCTATATATGGCACATAGCGCTGTGTGATGTCACTATGTGATGCTATATATGGCACATAATGCTGTGTGATGTCACTATGTGATGTTATATATGGCACATAACGCTGTGTGATCTCACTATGTGATGCTATATATGGCACATAACGCTGTGTGATCTCACTATGTGATGCTAGTAATGGCACATAATGCTGTGTGATGTCACTATGTGATGCTATATAGGGGACAGAATGCTGTGTGATGTCACTATGTGATGCTCTATATGGCACATAACGCTGTGTGATCTCACTATGTGATGCTATATATGGCACATAACGCTGTGTGATGTCACTATGTGATGTTATATATGGCACATAACGCTGTGTGATGTCACTATGTGATGCTAGTAATGGCACATAATGCTGTGTGATGTCACTATGTGATGCTAGTAATGGCACATAATGCTGAATGATGTCACTATGTGATGCTATAAATGGCACATAATGCTGTGTGATGTCACTGTGTGATGCTATATATGGCACATAATGCTGTGTTATGTCACTAAGTAATGCTATAAATGGCACATAATGCTGTGTGGTGTCACTATGTGATGATATACACTCACTGGCCACTTTATTAGGTACACCATGCTAGTAAGGGGTTGGACCCCCTTTTGCCTTCAGAACTGCCTCAATTCTTCGTGGCAGAGATTCAACAAGGTGCTGGAAGCATTCCTCAGAGATTTTGGACCATATTGACATGATGGCATCACACAGTTGGCGCAGATTTGTCGGCTGCACATCCCTGATGCGAATCTCCCGTTCCACCACATCCCAAAGATGCTCTATTGGATTGAGATCTGGTGACTGAGGAGGCCATTTGAGTACAGTGAACTCATTGTCATGTTCAAGAAACCAATCTGAGATGATTCGAGCTTTATGACATGGTGCATTATCCTGCTGAAAGTAGCCATCAGATGTTGGGTACATTGTGGTCATAAAGGGATGGACATGGTCAGCAACAATACTCAGGTAGGCTGTGGCGTTGCAACGATGCTCAATTGGTACCAAGGGGCCCAAAGAGTGCCAAGAAAAAATTCCCCACACCATGACACCACCACCACCAGCCTGAACCGTTGATACAAGGCAGGATGGATCCATGCTTTCATGTTGTTTACGCCAAATTCTGACCCTACCATCCGAATGTCGCAGCAGAAATCGAGACTCATCAGACCAGGCAACGTTTTTCCAATCTTCTACTGTCCAATTTCGATGAGCTTGTACAAATTGTAGCCTCAGTTTCCTGTTCTTAGCTGAGAGGAGTGGTACCCAGTGTGGTCTTCTGCTGCTGTAGCCCATCTGCCTCAAAGTTCGACGCACTGTGCGTTCAGAGATGCTCTTCTGCCTACCTTGGTTGTAACGGGTGGCAATTTGAGTCACTGTTGCCTTTCTATCAGCTCGAACCAGTCTGCCCATTCTCCTCTGACCTCTGGCATCAACAAGGCATTTCCGGCCACAGAACTGCCGATCACTGGATTTTTTTTCTTTTTCGGACCATTCTCTGTAAACCCTAGAGATGGTTGTGCGTGAAAATCCCAGTAGATCAGCAGTTTCTGAAATACTCAGACCAGCCCTTCTGGCACCAACAATCATGCCACGTTCAAAGGCACTCAAATCACCTTTCTTCCCCATACTGATGCTCGGTTTGAACTGCAGGAGATTGTCTTGACCATGTCTACATGCCTAAATGCACTGAGTTGCCGCCATGTGATTGGCTGATTAGAAATTAAGTCTTAACACACAGTTGGACAGGTGTACCTAATAAAGTGGCCAGTGAGTGTATATATGGCACATAATGCTGTGTTATGTCACTAAGTAATGCTATAAATGGCACATAACACTGTGTGATGTCACTATGTGATGCTATATATGGCACATAATGCTGTGTGATGTCACTATGTGATGCTATATATAGCACATAACGCTGTGTGATGTCACTATGTGATGATATATATGGCACATAACGCTGTGTGATGTCACTATTTGATGCTAGTAATGGCACATAATACTGTGTGATGTCACTATGTGATGCTAGTTATGGCACATAATGCTGTGTGATGTCACTATGTGATGCTATAAATGGCACATAATGCTGTGTGATGTCACTATGTGATGCTAGTTATGGCACATAATGCTGTGTGATGTCACTATGTGATGCTATATATGGCACATAATGCTGTGTGATGTCACTATGTGATGCTATAAATGGAACATAATGCTGTGTGATGTCACTATGTGATGCTATATATGGCACATAATGCTGTGTGATGTCACTATGTGATGCTAGTTATGGCACATAATGCTGTGTGATGTCACTATGTGATGCTATAAATGGCACATAATGCTGTGTGATGTCACTATGTGATGCTAGTTATGGCACATAATGCTGTGTGATGTCACTATGTGATGCTATAAATGGCACATAATGCTGTGTGATGTCACTATGTGATGCTATAAATGGAACATAATGCTGTGTGATGTCACTATGTGATGCTATATATGGCACATAATGCTGTGTGATGTCACTATGTGATGCTATATATGGCACATAATGCTGTGTGATGTCACTGTGTGATGCTATATATGGCACATAATGCTGTATGATGTCACTATGTGATGCTATAAATGGCAAATAATGCTGTGTGATGTCACTATGTGATGCTATATATGGCACAAAACGCTGTGTGATGTCACTCTATGATGCTATAAATGGCACATAATGCTGTGTGATGTCACTATGTGATGCTATAAATGGCACATAATGCTGTGTGATGTCACTATGTGATGCTATAAATGGCACATAATGCTGTGTGATGTCTCTATGTGATGCTATACACTCACTGGCCACTTTATTAGGTACACCTGTCCAACTGTGTGTTAAGACTTAATTTCTAATCAGCCAATCACATGGCGGCAACTCAGTGCATTTAGGCATGTAGACATGGTCAAGACAATCTCCTGCAGTTCAAACCGAGCATCAGTATGGGGAAGAAAGGTGATTTGAGTGCCTTTGAACGTGGCATGATTGTTGGTGCCAGAAGGGCTGGTCTGAGTATTTCAGAAACTGCTGATCTACTGGGATTTTCACGCACAACCATCTCTAGGGTTTACAGAGAATGGTCCGAAAAAGAAAAAAAATCCAGTGAGCGGCAGTTCTGTGGCCGGAAATGCCTTGTTGATGCCAGAGGTCAGAGGAGAATGGGCATACTGGTTCGAGCTGATAGAAAGGCAACAGTGACTCAAATTGCCACCCGTTACAACCAAGGTAGGCAGAAGAGCATCTCTGAACGCACAGTGCGTCGAACTTTGAGGCAGATGGGCTACAGCAGCAGAAGACCACACTGGGTACCACTCCTCTCAGCTAAGAACAGGCATCTGATGGCTACTTTCAGCAGGATAATGCGCCATGTCATAAAGCTCGAATCATCTCAGATTGGTTTCTTGAACATGACAATGAGTTCACTGTACTCAAATGGCCTCCTCAGTCAACAGATCTCAATCCAATAGAGCATCTTTGGGATGTGGTGGAACGGGAGATTCGCATCAGGGATGTGCAGCCGACAAATCTGCGCCAACTGTGTGATGCCATCATGTCAATATGGTCCAAAATCTCTGAGGAATGCTTCCAGCACCTTGTTGAATCTCTGCCACGAAGAATTGAGGCAGTTCTGAAGGCAAAAGGGGGTCCAACCCGTTACTAGCATGGTGTACCTAATAAAGTGGCCAGTGAGTGTATATGGCACATAAAGCTGTGTGATGTCACTATGTGATGCTATATATGTCACATAATGCTGTGTGATGTCATTATGATGCTATATATGGCTCATAATGCTGTCACTATGTGATGAAAGTAATGGCACATAATGCTGTGTGATGTCACTATGTGATGCTAGTAATGGCACATAATGCTGTGTGATGTCACTATGTGATGATAGTAATGGCACATAATGCTGTGTGATGTCATTATGTGATGCTAGTAATGGCACATAATGCTGTGTGATGTCACTATGTGATGCTATATATGGCACATAACGCTGTGTGATGTCACTATGTGATGCTATATATGGCACATAATGCTGCGTGATGTCACTATGTGATGCTATATATGGCTCATAATGCTCTGTGATGTCACTATGTGATGAAAGTAATGGCACATAATGCTCTGTGATGTCACTATGTGATGCTAGTAATGGCACATAATGCTGTGTGATGTCACTATGTGATGCTAGTAATGGCACATAATGCTGTGTGATGTCACTATGTGATGATAGTAATGGCACATAACGCTGTGTGATGTCTCTATGTTATGCTATATATGGCACATAACGCTGTGTGATGTCACTATGTGATGCTATAAATGGCACATAATGCTGTGTGATCTCACTATGTGATGATAGTAATGGCACATAATGCTGTGTGATGTCACTATGTGATGCTATATATGGCACATAATGCTGTGTGATGTCACTATGTGATGATATATATGGCACATAACGCTGTGTGATGTCACTATGTGATGCTATATATGGCACATAACGCTGTGTGATGTCACTATGTGATGCTACATATGGCACATAATGCTGTGTGATGTTACCATGTGATGCTACAAATGGCACATAACGCTGTGTGATGCCACTATGGGATGGTAGTAATGGCACATAATGCTGTGTGATGTCACTATGTGATGCTATATATGGCACATAATGCTGTTTGATGTCACTATGTGATGCTATATATGGCATATAATGCTGTGTGAAGTCACTATGTGATGCTATAAATAGCACATAACGCTGTGTGATGTCACTATATGATGCTACATATGGCTCATAATGCTGTGTGATGTCACTATGTGATGCTACATATGGCTCATAATGCTGTGTGATGTCACTATGTGATGCTAATAATGGCACATAATGCTGTGTGATGTCACTATGTGATGTTATATATGGCACATAATGCTGTGTGATGTCACTATGTGATGCTATAAATGGCACAGAATGCTGTGTGATGTCACTATGTGATGCTATAAATGGCAAATAATGCTGTGTGGTGTCACTATGTGATGCTAATAATGGCACATAATGGTGTGTGATGTCACTATGTGATGCTATATATGGCACATAACGCTGTGTGATGTCACTATGTGATGCTAGTAATAGCACATAATGCTGTGTGATGTCACTATGTGATGCTATATATAGCACATAATGCTGTGTGATATCACTATGTGATGCTATATATAGCACATAATGCTGTGTGATGTCACTATGTGATGCTATATATAGCACATAATGCTGTGTGATGTCACTATGTGATGCTATATATAGCACATAACGCTGTGTGATGTCAATATTTGATGCTAGTAATGGCACATAATGCTGTGTGATGTCACTGTGTGATGCTATATATAGCACATAATGCTGTGTGATGTCACTATGTGATGCTATATATAGCACATAATGCTGTGTTATGTCACTAAGTAATGCTATAAATGGCACATAATGCTGTGTGATGTCACTGTCTGATGCTATATATGGCACATAATGCTGTGTTATGTCACTAAGTAATGCTATAAATGGCACATAATGCTGTGTGGTGTCACTATGTGATGCTGTATATGGCACATAACGCTGTGTGATGTCACTATGTGATGCTATATATGGCACATAATGCTGTGTGATGTCACTATGTGATGCTATATATAGCACATAACGCTGTGTGATGTCACTATTTAATGCTAGTAATGGCACATAATGCTGTGTGATGTCACTGTGTGATGCTATATATAGCACATAATGCTGTGTGATGTCACTATGTGATGCTAGTAATGGCACATAATGCTGTGTGATGTCACTATGTGATGCTAGTAATGGCAAATCATGCTGTGTGATGTCACTATGATGCTATATATGGCCCATAATGCTGTGTGATGTCACTATGTGATGATATATATGGCAAATAACGCTGTGTGATGTCACTATTTGATGCTAATAATGGCACATTATGCTGTGTGATGTCACTATGTGATGCTAGTAATAGCACATAATGCTGTGTGATGTCACTATGTGATGCTATATATGGCACATAATGCTGTGTGATGTCACTATGTGATGCTATATATGGCACATAATGCTTTGTGATGTCACTATGTGATGCTATATATGGCATATAATGCTGTGTGATGTCACTATTTGATGCTATAAATAGCACATAACGCTGTGTGATGTCACTATGTGATGCTACATATGGCTCATAATGCTGTGTGATGTCACTATGTGATGCTACATATGGCTCATAATGCTGTGTGATGTCACTATGTGATGCTAATAATGGCACATAATGCTGTGTGATGTCACTATGTGATGCTATAAATGGCACATAATGCTGTGTGGTGTCACTATGTGATGCTAATAATGGCACATAATGGTGTGTGATGTCACTATGTGATGCTATATATGGCATATAACGCTGTGTGATGTCACTATGTGATGCTAGTAATAGCACATAATGCTGTGTGATGTCACTAAGTGATGCTATATATGGCACATGATGCTGAGTGATGTCACTATGTGATGCTATATATAGTACATAATACTGTGTGATGTCACTATGTGATGCTATATATAGCACATAATGCTGTGTGATATCACTATGTGATGCTATATATAGCACATAATGCTGTGTGATGTCACTATGTGATGCTATATATAGCACATAATGCTTTGTGATGTCACTATGTGATGCTATATATAGCACATAAAGCTGTGTGATGTCAATATTTGATGCTAGTAATGGCACATAATGCTGTGTGATGTCACTGTGTGATGCTATATATAGCACATAATGCTGTGTGATGTCACTATGTGATGCTATATATAGCACATAATGCTGTGTGATGTCACTATGTGATGCTATAAATGGCACATAATGCTGTGTGATGTCACTGTGTGATGCTATATATGGCACATAATGCTGTGTTATGTCACTAAGTAATGCTATAAATGGCACATAATGCTGTGTGGTGTCACTATGTGATGCTGTATATGGCACATAACGCTGTGTGATGTCACTATGTGATGCTATATATAGCACATAACGCTGTGTGATGTCACTATTTGATGCTAGTAATGGCACATAATGCTGTGTGATGTCACTGTGTGATGCTATATATAGCACATAATGCTGTGTGATGTCACTATGTGATGCTAGTAATGGCACATAATGCTGTGTGATGTCACTATGTGATGCTAGTAATGGCAAATCATGCTGTGTGATGTCACTATGATGCTATATATGGCCCATAATGCTGTGTGATGTCACTATGTGATGATATATATGGCACATAACGCTGTGTGATGTCACTATTTGATGCTAATAATGGCACATAATGCTGTGTGATGTCACTATGTGATGCTAGTAATAGCACATAATGCTGTGTGATGTCACTATGTGATGCTATATATGGCACATAATGCTGTGTGATGTCACTATGTGATGCTATATATGGCACAGAATGCTGTGTGATGTCACTATGTGATGTTATATATGGCACAGAATGCTGTGTGATGTCACTATGTGATGCTATAAATGGCACATAATGCTGTGTGATGTCACTATGTGATGATAGTAATGGCGCATAATGCTGTGTGATGTCACTATGTGATGCTATAAATGGCACATAATGCTGTGTGATGTCACTATGTGATGCTATATATGGCAAATAACGCTATGTCATGTCACTATGTGATGCTATATATGGCACATAATGCTGTGTGATGTCACTATGTGATGCTAGTAATGGCACATAATGCTGTGTGATATCACTATGTGATGCTATATATGGCAAATAACGCTGTGTCATATCACTATGTGATGTTATATATGGCACATAACGCTATGTGATGTCACTATGTGATGCTAGTAATAGCACATAATGCTGTGTGATGTCACTATTTGATGCTACATATGGCTCACAATGCTGTGTGATGTCACTATGTGATGTTATATATGGCACATAACGCTATGTGATGTCACTATGTGATGCTAGTAATAGCACATAATGCTGTGTGATGTTACTATGTGATGCTAGTAATGGCAAATCATGCTGTGTGATGTCACTATGATGCTATATATGGCCCATAATGCTGTGTGATGTCACTATGTGATGATATATATGGCACATAACGCTGTGTGATGTCACTATTTGATGCTAATAATGGCACATAATGCTGTGTGATGTCACTATGTGATGCTAGTAATAGCATATAATGCTGTGTGATGTCACTATGTGATGCTATATATGGCACATAATGCTGTGTGATGTCACTATGTGATGCTATATATGGCACAGAATGCTGTGTGATGTCACTATGTGATGTTATATATGGTACAGAATGCTGTGTGATGTCACTATGTGATGCTACAAATGGCACATAATGCTGTGTGGTGTCACTATGTGATGCTATATATGGCAAATAACGCTGTGTCATGTCACTATTTGATGCTATATATGGCACATAATGCTGTGTGATGTCACTATGTGATGCTATAAATGGCACAGAATGCTGTGTGATGTCACTATATGATGCTATATATAGCACATAATGCTGTGTGATGTCACTATGTGATGCTATATATAGCACATAATGCTGTGTGATGTCACTATGTGATGCTATATATGGCACATGACGCTGTGTGATGTCACTATTTGATGCTAGTAATGGAACATAATGTTGTGTGATGTCACTATGTGATGCTATATATGGCACATAATGCTGTGTGATGTCACTATGTGATGCTATAAATGGCACATAATGCTGTGTGATGTCACTATGTGATGCTATATATAGCACATAATGCTGTGTGATGTCACGATGTGATGCTAGTAATGGCACATAATGCTGTGTGATGTCACTATGTGATGCTATATATGGCACATAATGCTGTGTAATGTCACTATGTGATGCTAGTAATGGCACATAATGCTGTGTGATGTCACTATGTGATGCTATATATGGCACATAACGCTGTGTGATGTCACTATGTGATGCTATAAATGGCACATAATGCTGTGTGATCTCACTATGTGATGCTATATATGGCACATAATGCTGTGTGATGTCACTATGTGATGCTATAAATTGCACATAAAGCTGTGTGATGTCACTGTGTGATGCTATATATGGCACATAATGCTGTGTGATGTCACTATGTGATGCTATAAATGGCACATAATGCTGTGTGATCTCACTATGTGATGCTATATATGGCACATAATGCTGTGTGATGTCACTATGTGATGCTATAAATTGCACATAAAGCTGTGTGATGTCACTGTGTGATGCTATATATGGCACATAATGCTGTGTGATGTCACTATGTGATGCTATAAATGGCACATAATGCTGTGTGATGTCACTATGTGATGCTATATATGGCACATAACACTGTGTGATGTCACTCTATGATGCTATAAATGGCACATAAAGCTGTGTGATGTCTCTATGTGATGCTATATATGGCACATAACGCTGTGTGATGTCACTATATGATGCTATATATGGCACATAACGCTGTGTGATGTCACTATGTGATGCTATATATGTCACATAATGCTGTGTGAGGTCACTATGATGCTATATATGGCTCATAATGCTGTGTGATGTCACTATGTGATGCTATATATGGCACATAATGCTGTGTGATGTCACTATGTGATGATAGTAATGGCACATAATGCTGTGTGATGTCTCTATGTGATGCTATATATGGCACATGACGCTGTGTGATGTCACTATGTGATGCTATATATGGCACATAATGTGTGTAATGTCACTATGTGATGCTAGTAATGGCACATAATGCTGTGTGATGTCACTACGTGATGCTATATATGGCACATAATGCTGTGTGATGTCACTATGTGATGCTAGTAATAGCACATAATGCTGTGTGATGTCATTATGTGATGCTATAAATGGCACATAATGCTGTGTGATGTCACTATGTGGTGCTATATATATCACATAATGCTGTGTGATGTTACTATGTGATGCTATATATGGCACATAATGCTGTGTGATGTCACTATGTGATGCTATAAATGGCACATAATGCTGTGTGATGTTACTATGTGATGCTATATATGGCACATAGTGCTGTGTGATGTCACTATGTGATGCAAATTATGGCACATAATGCTGTGTGATATCACTATGTGATGCTATATAGGGGACAGAATGCTGTGTGATGTCACTATGTGATGCTATATATAGCACATAATGCTGTGTGATGTCACTATGTGATGCTATAAATGGCACATAATGCTGGGTGATGTCACTATGTAATGCTATAAATGGCACATCATGCTGTGTGATGTCACTCTATGTTGCTGTATATGTCACATAATGCTTTGTGATGTCACTATGTAATGCTATAAATGGCACATAATGCTGTGTGATGTCACTCAATGATGCTGTATATGGCACATAATGCTGTGTGATGTCACTATGTAATGCTATAAATGGCACATAATGCTGTGTGATGTCACTCAATGATGCTGTATATGGCACATAATGCTGTGTGATGTCACTATGTAATGCTATAAATGGCACATAATGCTGTGTGATGTCACTCTATGATGAAGTATATGGCACATAATGCTGTGTGATGTCACTATGTGATGCTGTATATGGCACATAATGCTGTGTGATGTCACTGTGTGATGCTATAAATTCCACATAATGCTGTGTGATGTCACTATGTGATGCTATAAATGGCACATAATGCTGTGTGATGTCACTATGTGATGCTAGTAATAGCACATAATGCTGTGTGATGTCACTATATGATGCTATATATGGCACATAATGCTGTGTGATGTCAATATGTGATGCTATATATGACACATAATGTTGTGTGATGTCTCTATGTGATGCTATAAATGGCACATAATGCTGTGTGATGTCACTATGTGATGCTATATATGGCACATAACGCTGTGTGATGTCACTGAGTGATGCTATAAATGGCACATAATGCTGTGTGATGTCACTATGTGATGCTATATATGACACATAATGTTCTGTGATGTCACTATGTGATGCTATATATGGCACATAACGCTATGTGATGTCACTATGTGATGCTATAAATGGCACATAATGCTGTGTGATGTCACTATGTGATGCTATATATGACACATAATGTTCTGTGATGTCACTATGTGATGCTATATATGGCACATAACGCTATGTGATGTCACTATGTGATGCTATATATGGCACATAACGCTATGTGATGTCACTATGTGATGCTATAAATGGCACATAATGCTGTGTGATGTCACTATGTAATGCTATAAATGGCACATAACGGTGTGTGATGTCACTATGTGATGCTATAAATGGCACATAGTGCTATGTGATGTCACTATATGATGCTATATATGGCACATAATGCTGTGTGATGTCACTATGTGATGCTAGTAATGGCACATAATGCTGTGTGATGTCACTATGTGATGCTATATATGGCACATAATGCTGTGTGATGTCATTGTGTGATGCTATATATGGCACATAATGCTGTGTGATGTCACTATGTGATGCTATATATGGCACATAATGCTGTGTGATGTCACTGTGTGATGCTATATATGGCACATAATGCTGTGTGATGTCACTATGTGATGCTATATATGGCACATAATGCTGTGTAATGTCACTATTTGATGCTATATATGGCAAATAATGCTGTGTGATGTCACTATGTGATGCTATATATGGCACATAATGTGTGTGATGTCACTATGTGATGCTATAAATGGCACATAATGCTGTGTGATGTCACTATGTGATGCTATATATGGCACATAATGCTGTGTGATGTCACTATGTGATTCTAGTAATGGCACATAATGCTGTGTGATGTCACTATGTGATGCTATATATGGCACATAACGCTGTGTGATGTCACTATGTGATGCTATATATGGCACATAATGCTGTGTGATGTCACTATGTGATGCTATAAATGGCACATAATGCTGGGTGATGTCACTATGTAATGCTATAAATGGCACATCATGCTGTTTGATGTCACTCTATGATGGTGCATATGGCACATAATGCTGTGTGATGTCACTATGTGATGCTGTATATGGTACATAATGCTGTGTGATGTCACTCTATGATGCTGTATATGGCACATAATGCTGTGTGATGTCACTATGTGATGCTATAAATGGCACATAATGCTGTGTGATGTCACTATGTGATGCTATATATAGCACATAATGCTGTGTGATGTCACTCTATGATGCTGTATATGGCACATAATGCTGCGTGATGTCAGTTTATGATGCTATATATGCCACATAATGTTGTGTGATGTCACTATGTAATGCTATAAATGGCACATAATGCTGTGTGATGTCACTCTATGATGCTGTATATGGCACATAATGCTTTGTGATGTCACTATGTAATTCTATAAATGGCACATAATGCTGTGTGATGTCACTCTATGATACTGTATTATGGCACATAATGCTGTGTGATTTCACGATGTAATAATATAAATGGCACATAATGCTGTGTGAAGTCACTCTGTGATGCTGTATATGGCACATAATGCTGTGTGATGTCACTATGTGATGCTATATATGGCACATAACGCTGTGTGATGTCACTGTATGATGCTATAAATTCCACATAATGCTGTGTGATGTCACTATGTGATGCTATAAATGGCACATAATGCTGTGTGATGTCACTATGTGATGCTAGTAATAGCACATAATGCTGTGTAATGTCACTTTATGATGCTATATATGGCACATAATGCTGTGTGATGTCACTATGTGATGCTATATATGACACATAATGTTGTGTGATGTCACTATGTGATGCTATAAATGGCACATAATGCTGTGTGATGTCACTGAGTGATGCTATAAATGGCACATAATGCTGTGTGATGTCAATATGTGATGCTATATATGACACATAATGTTGTGTGATGTCACTATGTGATGCTATAAATGGCACATAACGCTATGTGATGTCACTATGTGATGCTATAAATGGCACATAATGCTGTGTGATGTCACTATGTGATGCCATATATGACACATAATGCTGTGTGATGTCACTATGTAATGCTATAAATGGCACATAACGGTGTGTGATGTCACTATGTGATGCTATAAATGGCACATAATGCTGTGTGATGTCACTATGTAATGCTATAAATGGCACATAATGCTGTGTGATGTCACTATGTGATGCTATATATGGCACATAACGCTGTGTAATGTCACTATGTGATGCTATATATGGCACATAATGCTGTGTGATATCACTAAGTGACGCTAGTAATGGCACATAATGCTGTGTGATGTCACTATGTGATGCTATATATGGCACATAACGCTGTTTGATGTCACTCTATGATGCTATAAATGGCATGTAATTCTGTGTGATGTCACTATGTGATGCTAGTTATGGCACATAATGCTGTGTGATGTCACTATGTGATGCTAGTTATGGCACATAATGCTGTGTGATGTCACTATGTGATGCTGTATATTGCACATAATGCTGTGTGATGTCACTATGTGATGCTATAAATGGCACATAATGCTGTGTGATGTCACTATGTGATGCTATATATGGCACATAACGCTGTGTGATGTCACTGTGTGATGCTACATATGGCACATAATGCTGTGTGATGTCACTATGTGATGCTATATATGGCACATAATGCTGTGTGATGTCACTAAGTGACGCTAGTAATGGTACATAATGCTGTGTGATGTCACTATGTGATGCTATATATGGCACATAATGCTGTGTGATGTCACTATGTGATGCTATGTATGGCACATAATGCTGTGTGATGTCACTATGTGATGCTAGTTATGGCACATAATGCTGTGTGATGTCACTATGTGATGCTGTATATGGCACATAATGCTGTGTGATGTCACTATGTGATGCTATATATGGCACATAATGCTGTGAGATGTCACTATGTGATGCTATGTATGGCACATAATGCTGTGTAATGTCACTATTTGATGCTATATATGGCACATAATGCTGTGTGATGTCACTATGTGATGCTATAAATGGCACATAATGCTGTGTGATGTCACTATGTGATGCTATATATGGCACATAATGCTGTTTGATGTCAATATGTGTTGCTAGTAATGGCACATAATGCTGTGTGATGTCACTATGTGATGCTATATATGGCACATAAAGCTGTGTGATGTCACTATGTGATGCTAGTAATGGCACATAATGCTGTGTGATGTCACTATGTGATGCTATATATGGCATATAATGCTGTGTGATGTCACTGTGTGATGCTATAAATAGCACATAACGCTGTGTGATGTCACTATGTGATGCTATATATGGCTCATAATGCTGTGTGATGCCACTATGTGATGCTATGTATGGCACATAATGCTGTGTAATGTCACTATTTGATGCTATATATGGCACATAATGCTGTGTGATGTCACTATGTGATGCTATATATGGCACATAATGTGTGTGATGTCATTTTGTGATGCTATATATGGCACATAATGATGTGTGATGTCACTATGTGATGCTATATATGGCACATAATGCTGTGAGATGTCACTATGTGATGCTATGTATGGCACATAATGCTGTGTAATGTCACTATTTGATGCTATATATGGCACATAATGCTGTGTGATGTCACTATGTGATGCTAAAAAATGGCACATAATGCTGTGTGATGTCACTATGTGATGCTATATATGGCACATAATGCTGATTGATGTCAATATGTGATGCTAGTAATGGCACATAATGCTGTGTGATGTCACTATGTGATGCTATATATGGCACATAAAGCTGTGTGATGTCACTATGTGATGCTAGTAATGGCACATAATGCTGTGTGATGTCACTGTGATGCTATATATGGCACATAATGCTGTGTGATGTCACTATGTGATGCTATATATGGAACATAATGCTGTGTGATGTCACTATGTGATGCTATAAATGGCACATAATGGTGGGTGATGTCACTATGTGGTGCTATATATGGCACATATTGCTGTGTGATGTCACTATGTGATGCTATAAATTGCACATAATGCTGTATGATTTCACTATGTGATGCTATATATAGCACATAATGCTGTGTGATGTCACTATGTGATGATATATATAGCACATAATGCTGTGTGATGTCACTATGTCATGCTATATATGGCACATAGCGCTGTATGATGTCACTATGTGATGCTATATATGGCACATAATGCTGTGTGATGTCACTATGTGATGCTAGTAATGGCACATAATGCTGTGTGATGTCACTATGTGATGCTATATATGGCACATAATGCTGTGTGATGTCACTATGTGATCCTATATATGGCACATAATGCTATGTGATGTCACTGTGATGCTATCAATGGCACATAATGCTTTGTGATGTCACTATGTGATGCTTTAAATGGCACAGAATGCTGTGTGATGCCACTATGTGATGCTATATATTGCATATAATGCTGTGTGATGTCACTATGTGATGCTATATATGGCATATAATGCTGTGTGATGTCACTATGTGATGCTATAAATAGCACATAACGCTGTGTGTTGTCACTATGTGATGCTATATATGGCTCATAATGCTGTGTGATGCCACTATGTGATGCTAGTAATGGCACATAATGCTGTGTGATGTCACTATGTGATGCTATATATGGCACATAATGTGTGTGATGTCACTATGTGATGCTATAAATGGCACATAATGCTGTGTGATGTCACTATGTGATGCTACAAATGGCACATAACGCTGTGCGATGTCACTATGTGATGCTAGTAATGGCACATAATGCTGTGTGATGTCACTATGTGATGCTAGTAATGGCACATAATGCTGTGTGATGCCATTATGTGATGATATAAATGGCACATAACGCTGTGTGATACCACTATGTTATGCTAGTAATGGCTCATAATGCTGTGTGATGTCACTATGTGATGCTATATATGGCACAGAATGCTGTGTGATGTCACTATGTGATGCTATATATGGCACATAACGCTGTGTGATGTTATTATGTGATGCTATATATGGCACATAATGTGTGTGATGTCACTATGTGATGCTAGTAATGGCACATAATGCTGTGTGATGTCACTATGTGATGCTATATAGGGGACATAACGCTGTGTGATGTCAATATGTGATGCTAGTAATGGCACATAACGCTGTGTGATGTCACTATGTGATGTTAATAATGGCACATAATGCTGTGTGATGTCACTATGTGATGCTATGTATGGCACATAATGTGTGTGATGTCACTATGTGATGCTATATATGGCACATAATGCTGTGTGATGTCACCATGTGATGCTACAAATGGCACATAACGCTGTGTGATGTCACTATGTGATGCTACAAATGGCACATAACGCTGTGTGATGTCACTATGTGATGCTAGTAATGGCACATAATGCTGTGTGATGTCAATATGTGATGCTATGTATGGCACATAATGCTGTGTGATGTCAATATGTGATGCTATGTATGGCACATAATGCTGTGTGATGCCATTATGTGATGCTACAAATTGCACATAACGCTGTGTGATGTCACTATGGGATGCTAGTAATGGCACATAATGCTGTGTGATGTCACTATGTGATGATAGTAATGGCACATAATGCTGTGTGATGTCACTATGTGATGCTATATATGGCACATAATGCTGTGTGATGTCACCATGTGATGCTACAAATGGCACATAACGCTGTGTGATGTCAATATGTGATGCTACAAATGGCACATAACGCTGTGTGATGTCACTATGTGATGCTAGTAATGGCACATAATGCTGTGTGATGTCAATATGTGATGCTACAAATGGCACATAACGCTGTGTGATGTCACTATGTGATGCTAGTAATGGCACATAATGCTGTGTGATGTCACTATGTGATGCTATATATGGCACATAATGCTGTGTGATGCCATTATGTGATGCTACAAATTGCACATAACGCTGTGTGATGTCACTATGTGATGCTAGTAATGGCACATAATGCTGTGTGATGTCACTATGTGATGATAGTAATGGCACATAATGCTGTGTGATGTCACTATGTGATGCTATATATGGGATATAATGCTGTGTGATGTCACTATGTGATGCCATAAATAGCACATAACGCTGTGTGATGTCACTATGTGATGCTACATATGGCTCATAATGCTGTGTGATGTCACTATGTGATGCTAGTAACGGCACATAATGCTGTGTGATGTCACTATGTGATGCTATATATGGCACATAATGCCGTGTGATGTCACTATGTGATGCTATAAATGGCTCATAATGCTGTGTGATGTCACTATGTGATGCTAGTAACGGCACATAATGCTGTGTGATGTCACTATGTGATGTTATATATGGCACATAATGCTGTGTGATGTCACAACGTGATGCTTTATATATGGCACATAATGCTGTGTGATGTCACTATGTGATGCTATATATGGCACATAATGCCGTGTGATGTCACTATGTGATGCTATAAATGGCTCATAATGCTGTGTGATGTCACTATGTGATGCTAGTAACGGCACATAATGCTGTGTGATGTCACTATGTGATGTTATATATGGCACATAATGCTGTGTGATGTCACTATGTGATGCTTTATATATGGCACATAATGCTGTGTGATGTCACTATGTGATGCTATAAATGGCACATAATGCTGTGTGGTGTAACTATGTGATGTTATATATGGCACATAATGCTGTGTGATGTCACTATGTGATGTTATATATGGCACATAATGCTGTGTGATGTCACTATGTGATGCTAGTAATGGCACATAACACTGTGTGATGTCACTATATGATGCTAGTAATGGCACATAATGCTGTGTGGTGTCACTATGTGATGTTATATATGGCACATAATGCTGTGTGATGTCACTATGTGATGCTATATATGGCACATAATGCTGTGTGATGTCACTATGTGATGCTAGTAACGGCACATAATGCTATGTGATGTCACTATGTGATGTTATATATGGCACATAATGCTGTGTGATGTCACTATGTGATGCTATAAATGGCACATAATGCTGTGTGATGTCACTATGTGATGCTAGTTATAGCACATAATGCTGTGTGATGTCTCTATGTGATGCTATATATGGCACATAATGCTGTGCAATGTCACTATGTGATGCTATATATAGCACATAATGCTGTGTGATGTCACTATGTGATGCTATATATGGCACATAACGCTGTGTGATGTCACTATTTGATGCTAGTAATGGCACATAATGCTGTGTGATGTCACTATGATGCTATATATGGCACATAATGCTGTGTGATGTCACTATGTGATGCTATATATGGCACATAATGCTGTGTGATGTCACTATGTGATGCTATATATGGCACATAATGCTGTGTGATGTCACTATGTGATGCTAGTAATGGCACATAATGCTGTGTGATGTCACTATGTGATGTTATATATGGCACATAATGCTGTGTGATGTCACTATGATGCTATATATGGCACATAATGCTGTGTGATGTCACTATGATGCTATATATGGCACATAATGCTGTGTGATGTCACTATGTGATGCTATATATGGCACATAATGCTGTGTGATGTCACTATGTGATGTTATATATTGCACATAATGCTGTGTGATATCACTATGTGATGCTAGTAACGGCACATAATGCTATGTGATGTCACTATGTGATGTTATATATGGCACATAATGCTGTGTGATGTCACTATGTGATGCTATAAATGGCACATAATGCTGTGTGATGTCACTATGTGATGCTAGTTATGGCACATAATGCTGTGTGATGTCTCTATGTGATGCTATATATGGCACATAATGCTGTGCAATGTCACTATGTGATGCTATATATAGCACATAATGCTGTGTGATGTCACTATGTGATGCTATATATGGCACATAACGCTGTGTGATGTCACTATTTGATGCTAGTAATGGCACATAATGCTGTGTGATGTCACTATGATGCTATATATGGCACATAATGCTGTGTGATGTCACTATGTAATGCTATATATGGCACATAACGCTGTGTGATGTCAGTATGTGATGCTAGTAATGGCACATAATGCTGTGTGATGTCACTATGTGATGCTAGTAATGGCACATAATGCTGTGTGATGTCACTATGATGCTATATATGGCACATAATGCTGTGTGATGTCACTATGTGATGCTATATATAGCACATAATGCTGTGTGATGTCACTATGTGATGCTATATATGGCACATAACGCTGTGTGATGTCACTATTTGATGCTAGTAATGGCACATAATGCTGTGTGATGTCACTATGATGCTATATATGGCACATAATGCTGTGTGATGTCACTATGTGATGCTATATATGGCACATAACGCTGTGTGATGTCACTATTTGATGCTAGTAATGACACATAATGCTGTGTGATGTCACTATGTGATGCTATATATGGCACATAATGCTGTGTGATGTCACTATGTGATGCTATATATGGCACATAATGCTGTGTGATGTCACTATGTGGTGCTATATATGGCACATAATGCTGTGTGATGTCACTATGTGATGCTAGTAATGGCACATAATGCTGTGTGATGTCACTATGTGATGTTATATATGGCACATAACGATGTGTTATGTCACTATGTGATGCTAGTAATGGCACAAAATGCTGTGTGATGTCACTATGTGATGCTAGTAACGGCACATAATGCTATGTGATGTCACTATGTGATGCTATATATGGCACATAATGCTGTGTGATCTCACTATGTGATGTTATATATGGCACATAATGCTGTGATGTCACTATATGATGCTATATATGGCACATAATGCTGTGTGATGTCACTATGTGATGCTATATATGGCACATAATGCTGTGTGATGTCACTATGTGATGCTAGTAATGGCACATAATGCTGTGTGATGTCACTATGTGATGTTATATATGGCACATAACGATGTGTGATGTCACTATGTGATGCTAGTAATGGCACAAAATGCTGTGTGATGTCACTATGTGATGCTAGTAACGGCACATAATGCTATGTGATGTCACTATGTGATGATATATATGGCACATAATGCTGTGTGATCTCACTATGTGATGTTATATATGGCACATAATGCTGTGTGATGTCACTATATGATGCTATATATGGCACATAATGCTGTGTGATGTCACTATGTGATGTTATATATGGCACATAATGCTGTGTGATGTCACTATGTGATGCTAGTAACGGCACATAATGCTGTGTGATGTCACTATGTGATGCTAGTAACGGCACATAATGCTGTGTGATGTCACTATGTGATGTTATATATGGCACATAGTGCTGTGTGATGTCACTATGTGATGTTATATATGGCACATAATGCTGTGTGATGTCACAACATGATGCTAGTAATAGCACATAATGCTGTGTGATGTCACTATGTGATGCTTTCTATTTGGCACATAATGCTGTGTGATGTCACTATGTGATGCTATAAATGGCACATAATGCTGTGTGGTGTCACTATGTGATGTTATATATGGCACATAATGCTGTGTGATGTCACTGTGATGTTATATATGGCACATAATGCTGTGTGATGTCACTATGTGATGTTATATATGGCACATAATGCTGTGTGATGTCACTATGTGATGTTATATATGGCACATAATGCTGTGTGATGTCACTATGTGATGCTAGTAATGGCACATAACACTGTGTGATGTCACTATATGATGCTAGTAATGGCACATAATGCTGTGTGGTGTCACTATGTGATGTTATATATGGCACATAATGCTGTGTGATGTCACTATGTGATGCTATATATGGCACATAATGCTGTGTGATGTCACTATGTGATGTTATATATGGCACATAATGCTGTGTGATGTCACTATGTGATGCTAGTAACGGCACATAATGCTATGTGATGTCACTATGTGATGTTATATATGGCACATAATGCTGTGTGATGTCACTATGTGATGCTATAAATGGCACATAATGCTGTGTGATGTCACTATGTAATGCTAGTTATAGCACATAATGCTGTGTGATGTCTCTATGTGATGCTATATATGGCACATAATGCTGTGCAATGTCACTATGTGATGCTATATATAGCACATAATGCTGTGTGATGTCACTATGTGATGCTATATATGGCACATAACGCTGTGTGATGTCACTATTTGATGCTAGTAATGGCACATAATGCTGTGTGATGTCACTATGATGCTATATATGGCACATAATGCTGTGTGATGTCACTATGTGATGCTATATATGGCACATAATGCTGTGTGATGTCACTATGTGATGCTATATATGGCACATAATGCTGTGTGATGTCACTATGTGATGCTAGTAATGGCACATAATGCTGTGTGATGTCACTATGTGATGTTATATATGGCACATAATGCTGTGTGATGTCACTATGATGCTATATATGGCACATAATGCTGTGTGATGTCACTATGATGCTATATATGGCACATAATGCTGTGTGATGTCACTATGTGATGCTATATATGGCACATAATGCTGTGTGATGTCACTATGTGATGTTATATATGGCACATAATGCTGTGTGATGTCACTATGTGATGCTAGTAATGGCACATAATGCTATGTGATGTCACTATGTGATGTTATATATGGCACATAATGCTGTGTGATGTCACTATGTGATGTTATATATGGCACATAATGCTGTGTGATGTCACTATGTGATGCTAGTAACGGCACATAATGCTATGTGATGTCACTATGTGATGTTATATATGGCACATAATGCTGTGTGATGTCACTATGTGATGCTATAAATGGCACATAATGCTGTGTGATGTCACTATGTGATGCTAGTTATGGCACATAATGCTGTGTGATGTCTCTATGTGATGCTATATATGGCACATAATGCTGTGCAATGTCACTATGTGATGCTATATATAGCACATAATGCTGTGTGATGTCACTATGTGATGCTATATATGGCACATAACGCTGTGTGATGTCACTATTTGATGCTAGTAATGGCACATAATGCTGTGTGATGTCACTATGATGCTATATATGGCACATAATGCTGTGTGATGTCACTATGTAATGCTATATATGGCACATAACGCTGTGTGATGTCAGTATGTGATGCTAGTAATGGCACATAATGCTGTGTGATGTCACTATGTGATGCTAGTAATGGCACATAATGCTGTGTGATGTCACTATGATGCTATATATGGCACATAATGCTGTGTGATGTCACTATGTGATGCTATATATAGCACATAATGCTGTGTGATGTCACTATGTGATGCTATATATGGCACATAACGCTGTGTGATGTCACTATTTGATGCTAGTAATGGCACATAATGCTGTGTGATGTCACTATGATGCTATATATGGCACATAATGCTGTGTGATGTCACTATGTGATGCTATATATGGCACATAACGCTGTGTGATGTCACTATTTGATGCTAGTAATGACACATAATGCTGTGTGATGTTACTATGTGATGCTATATATGGCACATAATGCTGTGTGATGTCACTATGTGATGCTATATATGGCACATAATGCTGTGTGATGTCACTATGTGATGCTATATATGGCACATAATGCTGTGTGATGTCACTATGTGATGCTAGTAATGGCACATAATGCTGTGTGATGTCACTATGTGATGTTATATATGGCACATAACGATGTGTTATGTCACTATGTGATGCTAGTAATGGCACAAAATGCTGTGTGATGTCACTATGTGATGCTAGTAACGGCACATAATGCTATGTGATGTCACTATGTGATGCTATATATGGCACATAATGCTGTGTGATCTCACTATGTGATGTTATATATGGCACATAATGCTGTGATGTCACTATATGATGCTATATATGGCACATAATGCTGTGTGATGTCACTATGTAATGCTATATATGGCACATAATGCTGTGTGATGTCACTATGTGATGCTAGTAATGGCACATAATGCTGTGTGATGTCACTATGTGATGTTATATATGGCACATAACGATGTGTTATGTCACTATGTGATGCTAGTAATGGCACAAAATGCTGTGTGATGTCACTATGTGATGCTAGTAACGGCACATAATGCTATGTGATGTCACTATGTGATGCTATATATGGCACATAATGCTGTGTGATCTCACTATGTGATGTTATATATGGCACATAATGCTGTGATGTCACTATATGATGCTATATATGGCACATAATGCTGTGTGATGTCACTATGTAATGCTATATATGGCACATAATGCTGTGTGATGTCACTATGTGATGCTAGTAATGGCACATAATGCTGTGTGATGTCACTATGTGATGTTATATATGGCACATAACGATGTGTGATCTCACTATGTGATGCTAGTAATGGCACATAATGCTGTGTGATGTCACTATGTGATGATATATATGGCACATAATGCTGTGTGATCTCACTATGTGATGTTATATATGGCACATAATGCTGTGTGATGTCACTATATGATGCTATATATGGCACATAATGCTGTGTGATGTCACTATGTGATGTTACAGTCATATGTAAAAGTTTGGGCACCCCTATTAATGTTAACCTTTTTTCTTTATAACAATTTTGGTTTTTGCAACAGCTATTTCAGTTTCATATATCTAATAACTGATGGACTCAGTTATATTTCTGGATTCAAATGAGGTTTATTGTACTAACAGAAAATGTGCAATCTGCATTTAAACAAAATTTGACAGGTGTAAAAGTATGGGCTCCCTTATTATTTTCTTGATTTGAACACTCCTAACTACTTTTTACTGACTTCCTGAAGCACTGAATTGGTTTTGTAATCTCATTGTGATACAGGAAAGATGTATATTTTTGTACCGTGTTAGCCAGTAGATAGAAAAATATTCAGGATTGAGAGTCCTCAGTAGTTGATACCTTTTAATGGCTAACTGAAAAGATGGTAACACAATATGTTACCATCTTTTCCGTTAGCCATTAAAAGGTATCAACTACTGAGGACTCTCAATCCTGAATATTTTTATAACCTCATTGAGCTTTGAACTTCATAGCCAGGTGTATCAAATCATGAGGAAAGGTTTTTAAGGTGGCCACTTGCAAGTAGTTCTCCTATTTGATTCTCCTATGAAGAGTGGCATCATGGGCTCCTCAAAACAACTCTCAAATGATCTGAAAGCAAAGATTATTCAACATAGCTTTTCAGGGGAAAGATACAAAAAGTTGTCTCAGAAATTTAACCTGTCAGTTTCCACTGTGAGGAACATAGTAAGGAAATGGAAGAACACAGGTACAGTTCTTGTTAAGCCCAGAAGTGGCAGGCCAAGAAAAATATCAGAAAGGCAGAGAAGAAGAATGGTGAGAACAGTGAAGGACAATCCACAGACCACCTCCAAAGACCTGCAGCAGCATCTTGCTGCAGATGGTGTCACTGTGCATCGGTCAACAATACAGCGCACTTTGCACAAGGAGAAGCTGTATGGGAGAGTGATGCGAAAGAAGCCATTTCTGCAAGCACGCCACAGAGTCACCTGAGGTATGCAAAAGCAGATTTGGACAAGCCAGTTACATTTTGGAAGAAGGTCCTGTGGACTGATGAAACAAAGATTGAGTTGTTTGGTCATACAAAAAGGCGTTATGCATGGAGGCTAAAAAACACAGCATTCCAAGAAAAACACTTGCTACCCACAGTAAAATTTGGTGGAAGTTCCATCGTGCTTTGGGGCTGTGTGGCCAATGCCGGCACCAGGAATCTTGTTAAAGTTGAGGGTCGCATGGATTCAACTCAGTATCAGCAGATTCTTGACAATAATGTGCAAGAATCAGTGACGAAGTTGAAGTTACGCAGGGGATGGATATTTCAGCAAGACAATGATCCAAAACACCGCTCCAAATCTACTCAGGCATTCATGGAGAGGAACAATTACAATTTTCTGGAATGGCCATCCCAGTCCCCAGATCTGAATATCATTGAACATCTGTGGGATGATTTGAAGCGTGCTGTCCATGCTCGGCGACCATCAAACTTAACTGAACTGGAATTGTTTTGTAAACAGGAATAGTCACAAATACCTTCATCCAGAATCCAGGAACTCATTAATAGCTACAGGAAGAGACTAGAGGCTGTTATTTTTGCAAAAGGAGGATGTACGAAATATTAATGTCACTTTTATGTTGAGGTGCCCATACATTTGCACAGGTCAAATTTTGTTTAAATGCAGATTGCACATTTTCTGTTAGTACAATAAACCTCATTTGAATCTAGAAATATAACTGAGTCCATCAGTTATTAGACATATGAAACTGAAATAGCTGTTGCAAAAATCAAAATTGTTATAAAGAAAAAAGGTTAACATTAATAGGGGTGTCCAAACTTTAACATATGACTGTATATATGGCACATAATGCTGTGTGATGTCACTATGTGATGTTATATATGGCACATAATGCTGTGTGATGTCACAACGTGATGCTAGTAATAGCACATAATGCTGTGTGATGTCATTATGTGATGCTATATATGGCACATAATGCTGTGTGATGTCACTATGTGATGCTAGTAATGGCACATAATGCTGTGTGATGTCACTATGTGATGCTATATAAGGGACATAACGCTGTGTGATGCCACTATGTGATGCTACAAATGGCACATAACGCTGTGTGATGCCACTATGTGATGCTAGTAATGGCACATAACGCTGTGTGATGCCACTATGTGATGCTACAAATGGCACATAACGCTGTGTGATGTCACTATGTGATGCTAGTAATGGCACATAACGCTGTGTGATGCCATTATGTGATGCTACAAATGGCACATAACGCTGTGTGATGTCACTATGTGATGCTAGTATTGGCACATAATGCTGTGTGATGTCACTATGTGATGCTATATATGGCACATAACGCTGTGTGATGTCACTATGTGATGCTACATATGGCTCATAATGCTGTATGATGTCACTATGTGAAGTTATATATGGCACAGAATGCTGTGTGATGTCACTATGTGATGCTATAAATGGCACATAATGCTGTGTGATGTCACTATGTGATGCTATATATGGCACATAAAGCTGTGTGATGTCACTATGTGATGCTATATATGGCACATAATGCTGTGTGATGTCACTATGTGATGCTATATATGGCACATAATGCTGTGTGATGTCACTATGTGATGCTATATATGGCACAGAATGCTGTGTGGTGTCACTATGTGATGCTAGTAATGGCACATAATGCTGTGTGATGTCACTATGTGATGTTATATATGTCACATAACGCTGTGTGATGTCACTATGTGATGCTAGTAATGGCACATAATGCTGTGTGATGTCACTATGTGATGTTATATATGGCACATAACGCTGTGTGATGTCACTACGTGATGCTAGTAATGGCACATAATGCTGTGTGATGTCACTATGTGATGTTATATATGGCACATAATGCTGTGTGATGTCACTATGTGATGCTAGCAATAGCACATAATGCTGTTTGATGTCACTAGGTGATGCTAGTAATAGCACATAATGCTGTGTGATGTCACTATGTGATGATATATATGGCACATAACGCTGTGTGATGTCACTATGTGATGCTATATATGGCACATAATGCTGTGTGATGTCACTATGTGATGCTATATATAGCACATAATGCTGTGTGATGTCACTATGTGATGCTACATATAGCACATAATGCTGTGTGATGTCACTATGTGATGCTATATATAGCACATAACACTGTGTGATGTCACTATGTGATGCTATATATAGTACATAACGCTGTGTGATGTCACGATGTGATGATAAATATGTCACATAACGCTGTGTGATGTCACTATTTGATGCTAGTAATGGCACATAATGCAGTGTGATGTCACTATGTGATGCTATATATGGCACATAATGCTGTGTGATGTCACTATGTGATGCTATATATGGCACATAAAGCTGTGTGATGTCACTATGTGATGTAGTTATGGCACATAATGCTGTTTGATGTCACTATGTGATGCTATATATGGCACATAATGCTTTATGATGTCACTATGTGATGCTATAAATGGCACATAATGCTGTGTGATGTCACTATGTGATGCTATATATGGCACATAATGCTGTGTGATGTCACTCTATAATGCTATATATGGCTCAACGCTGTGTGATGTCACTATGTGATGCTATATATGGCTCATAATGCTGTGCGATGTCACTATGTGATGCTAGTAATGGCACATAATGCTGTGTGATGTCACTATGTGATGCTATATATGGCACATAACGCTGTGTGATGTCACTATGTGATGCTATATAGGGGACATAACGCTGTGTGATGTCACTATGTGATGCTAGTAATGGCACATAATGCTGTGTGATGTCACTATGTGATGCTATATATGGCACATAATGCTGTGTGATGTCACTCTATAATGCTATATATGGCTCAACGCTGTGTGATGTCACTATGTGATGCTATATATGGCACATAATGCTGTGTAATGTCACTATGTGATTCTAGTAATGGCACATAATGCTGTGTGATGTCACTATGTGATGCTATATATGGCACATAACGCTGTGTGATGTCACTATGTGATGCTATATAGGGGACATAACGCTGTGTGATGTCACTATGTGATGCTAGTAATGGCACATAATGCTGTGTGATGTCACTATGTGATGCTATATATGGCACATAATGCTGTGTGATGTCACTCTATAATGCTATATATGGCTCAACGCTGTGTGATGTCACTATGTGATGCTATATATGGCACATAATGCTGTGTAATGTCACTATGTGATTCTAGTAATGGCACATAATGCTGTGTGATGTCACTATGTGATGCTATATATGGCACATAACGCTGTGTGATGTCACTATGTGATGCTATAAATGGCACATAATGCTGTGTGATCTCACTATGTGATGCTATATATATCACATAATGCTGTGTGATGTCACTATGTGATGCTATAAATGGCACATAATGCTGTGTGATGTCACTGTGTGATGCTATATATGGCACATAATGCTGTGTGATGTCACTATGTGATGCTATAAATGGCACATAATGCTGTGTGATGTCACTATGTGATGCTATATATGGCACATAACACTGTGTGATGTCACTCTATGATGCTATAAATGGCGCATAACGCTGTGGGATGTCTCTATGTGATGCTATATATGGCACATAACGCTGTGTGATGTCACTATATGATGCTATATATGGCACATAACGCTGTGTGATGTCACTATGTGATGCTATATATGTCACATAATGCTGTGTGAGGTCACTATGATGCTATATATGGCTCATAATGCTGTGTGATGTCACTATGTGATGCTATATATGGCACATAATGCTGTGTGATGTCACTATGTGATGATATGCAAATTGCCTCTTCAGAAAGAAAGAGGACTTTTACTCTACAGCGCCACCTATTGGTAGTAGCGATCCTACAAGTCACAATCAACCCTTTAACGAGTCTTGTAGTATGACTTAGGATACAAGCCAAATCAGAATCTCAATTTGCATATTATTTTCCCAGAGGAGCATTGCACGGCGAATAAGTCTCCTTACCTTGACAAGCCACAGCTGGCATGTCACTCTCCGCAAGGAGAAACCTTACTTCTTAGACCCTATGTGATGATAGTAATGGCACATAATGCTGTGTGATGTCTCTATGTGATGCTATATATGGCACATAACGCTGTGTGATGTCACTATGTGATGCTATATATGGCACATAATGTGTGTGATGTCACTATGTGATGCTAGTAATGGCACATAATGCTGTGTGATGTCACTATGTGATGCTATATATGGCACATAATGTGTGTGATGTCACTATGTGATGCTAGTAATAGCACATAATGCTGTGTGATGTCATTATGTGATGCTATATATGGCACATAATGCTGTGTGATGTCACTATGTGGTGCTATATATAGCACATAATGCTGTGTGATGTCACTATGTGATGCTATATATGGCACATAACGCTGTGTGATGTCACTATTTGATGCTAGTAATGGCACATAATGCTGTGTGATGTTACTATGTGATGGTATATATGGCATATAGTGCTGTTTGTTGTCACTATGTGATGCAAGTTATGGCACATAATGCTGTGTGATGTCACTATGTGATGCTATATATGGCACATAATGCTGTGTGATGTCACTATGTGATGCTATAAATGGCACATAATGCTGTGTGATGTTACTATGTGATGCTATATATGGCACATAGTGCTGTGTGATGTCACTATGTGATGCAAATTATGGCACATAATGCTGTGTGATGTCACTATGTGATGCTATATAGGGGACAGAATGCTGTGTGATGTCACTATGTGATGCTATATATGGCACATAATGCTGTGTGATGTCACTATGTGATGCTATAAATGGCACATAATGCTGGGTGATGTCACTATGTAATGCTATAAATGGCACATCATGCTGTGTGATGTCACTCTATGTTGCTGTATATGGCACATAATGCTGTGTGATGTCACTCTATGATGCTGTATATGGCACATAATGCTTTGTGATGTCACTATGTAATGCTATAAATGGCATATATTGCTGTGTGATGTCACTCTATGATGCTGTATATGGCACATAATGCTGTGTGATGTCACTATGTAATGCTATAAATGGCACATAATGCTGTGTGATGTCACTCTATGATGCTGTATATGGCACATAATGCTGTGTGATGTCACTATGTGATGCTATAAATGGCACATAATGCTGTGTGATGTCACTCTATGATGCTGTATATGGCACATAATGCTGTGTGATGTCACTATGTGATGCTGTATATGGCACATAACGCTGTGTGATGTCACTGTGTGATGCTATAAATTCCACATAATGCTGTGTGATGTCACTATGTGATGCTATAAATGGCACATAATGCTGTGTGGTGTCACTATGTGATGTTATATATGGCACATAATGCTGTGTGATGTCACTGTGATGTTATATATGGCACATAATGCAGTGTGATGTCACTATGTGATGTTATATATGTCACATAATGCTGTGTGATGTCACTATGTGATGTTATATATGGCACATAATGCTGTGTGATGTCACTATGTGATGTTATATATGGCACATAATGCAGTGTGATGTCACTATGTGATGCTATATATGGCACATAATGCTATGTGATGTCACTATGTGATGTTATATATGGCACATAATGCTGTGTGATGTCACTATGTGATGCTATAAATGGCACATAATGCTGTCTGATGTCACTATGTGAAGTTATATATGGCACATAATGCTGTGTGATGTCACTATGTGATGCTAGTAACGGCACATAATGCTATGTGATGTCACTATGTGATGTTATATATGGCACATAATGCTGTGTGATGTCACTATGTGATGCTATAAATGGCACATAATGCTGTGTGATGTCACTATGTGATGCTAGTTATGGCACATAATGCTGTGTGATGTCTCTATGTGATGCTATATATGGCACATAATGCTGTGCAATGTCACTATGTGATGCTATATATAGCACATAATGCTGTGTGATGTCACTATGTGATGCTATATATGGCACATAACGCTGTGTGATGTCACTATTTGATGCTAGTAATGGCACATAATGCTGTGTGGTGTCACTATGTGATGTTATATATGGCATATAATGCTGTGTGATGTCACTATGTGATGCTATATATGGCACATAATGCTGTGTGATGTCACTATGTGATGTTATATATGGCACATAATGCTGTGTGATGTCACTATGTGATGCTAGTAACGGCACATAATGCTATGTGATGTCACTATGTGATGTTATATATGGCACATAATGCTGTGTGATGTCACTATGTGATGCTATAAATGGCACATAATGCTGTGTGATGTCACTATGTGATGCTAGTTATGGCACATAATGCTTTGTGATGTCTCTATATGATGCTATATATGGCACATAATGCTGTGCAATGTCACAATGTGATGCTATATATAGCACATAATGCTGTGTGATGTCACTATGTGATGCTATATATGGCACATAACGCTGTGTGATGTCACTATGTGATGCTATATATGACACATAATGTTGTGTGATGTCACTATGTGATGCTATAAATGGCACATAACGCTATGTGATGTCACTATGTGATGCTATAAATGGCACAAAATGGTGTTTGATGTCACTATGTGATGCTATATATGACACATAATGCTGTGTGATGTCACTATGTAATGCTATAAATGGCACATAACGGTGTGTGATGTCACTATGTGATGCTATAAATGGCACACAGTGCTGTGTGATGTCACTATATGATGCTATATATGGCACATAATGCTGTGTGATGTCACTATGTAATGCTACAAATGGCACATAACGGTGTGTGATGTCACTATGTGATGCTATAAATGGCACATAACGCTGTGTGATGTCACTATGTAATGCTATAAATGGCACATAACGGTGTGTGATGTCACTCTATGATGCTGTATATGGCACATAATGCTGTGTGATGTCACTATGTAATGCTATAAATGGCACATAATGCTGTGTGATGTCACTCTATGATGCTGTATATGGCACATAATGCTGTGTGATGTCACTATGTGATGCTACAAATGGCACATAATGCTGTGTGATGTCACTATGTGATGCTATATATGGCACATAACGCTGTGTGATGTCACTATGTAATGCTATAAATGGCACATAATGCTGTGTGATGTCACTCTATGATGCTGTATATGGCACATAATGCTGTGTGATGTCACTATGTGATGCTATAAATGGCACATAATGCTGTGTGATGTCACTCTATGATGCTGTATATGGCACATAATGCTGTGTGATGTCACTATGTGATGTTATATATGGCACATAATGCTGTGTGATGTCACTATGTGATGCTAGTAACGGCACATAATGCTATGTGATGTCACTATGTGATATTATATATGGCACTTAATGCTGTGTGATGTCACTATGTAATCCTATAAATGGCACATAATGCTGTGTGATGTCACTATTTGATGCTAGTTATGGCACATAATGCTTTGTGATGTCTCTATGTGATGCTATATATGGCACATAATGCTGTGCAATGTCACTATGTGATGCTATATATAGCACATAATGCTGTGTGATGTCACTATGTGATGCTATATATGGCACATAACGCTGTGTGATGTCACTATGTGATGCTATATATGACACATAATGTTGTGTGATGTCACTATGTGATGCTATAAATGGCACATAACGCTATGTGATGTCACTATGTGATGCTATAAATGGCACAAAATGGTGTTTGATGTCACTATGTGCTGCTATATATGACACATAATGCTGTGTGATGTCACTATGTGATGCTATAAATGGCACATAATGCTGTGTGATGTCACTATGTGATGCTAGTTATGGCACATAATGCTGTGTGATGTCTCTATGTGATGCTATATATGGCACATAATGCTGTGCAATGTCACTATGTGATGCTATATATAGCACATAATGCTGTGTGATGTCACTATGTGATGCTATATATGGCACATAACGCTGTGTGATGTCACTATTTGATGCTAGTAATGGCACATAATGCTGTGTGGTGTCACTATGTGATGTTATATATGGCATATAATGCTGTGTGATGTCACTATGTGATGCTATATATGGCACATAATGCTGTGTGATGTCACTATGTGATGTTATATATGGCACATAATGCTGTGTGATGTCACTATGTGATGCTAGTAACGGCACATAATGCTATGTGATGTCACTATGTGATGTTATATATGGCACATAATGCTGTGTGATGTCACTATGTGATGCTATAAATGGCACATAATGCTGTGTGATGTCACTATGTGATGCTAGTTATGGCACATAATGCTTTGTGATGTCTCTATATGATGCTATATATGGCACATAATGCTGTGCAATGTCACTATGTGATGCTATATATAGCACATAATGCTGTGTGATGTCACTATGTGATGCTATATATGGCACATAACGCTGTGTGATGTCACTATGTGATGCTATATATAGCACATAATGTTGTGTGATGTCACTATGTGATGCTATAAATGGCACATAACGCTATGTGATGTCACTATGTGATGCTATAAATGGCACAAAATGGTGTTTGATGTCACTATGTGATGCTATATATGACACATAATGCTGTGTGATGTCACTATGTAATGCTATAAATGGCACATAACGGTGTGTGATGTCACTATGTGATGCTATAAATGGCACACAGTGCTGTGTGATGTCACTATATGATGCTATATATGGCACATAATGCTGTGTGATGTCACTATGTAATGCTACAAATGGCACATAACGGTGTGTGATGTCACTATGTGATGCTATAAATGGCACATAACGCTGTGTTATGTCACTATGTAATGCTATAAATGGCACATAACGGTGTGTGATGTCACTCTATGATGCTGTATATGGCACATAATGCTGTGTGATGTCACTATGTAATGCTATAAATGGCACATAATGCTGTGTGATGTCACTCTATGATGCTGTATATGGCACATAATGCTGTGTGATGTCACTATGTGATGCTACAAATGGCACATAATGCTGTGTGATGTCACTATGTGATGCTATATATGGCACATAACGCTGTGTGATGTCACTATGTAATGCTATAAATGGCACATAATGCTGTGTGATGTCACTCTATGATGCTGTATATGGCACATAATGCTGTGTGATGTCACTATGTGATGCTATAAATGGCACATAATGCTGTGTGATGTCACTCTATGATGCTGTATATGGCACATAATGCTGTGTGATGTCACTATGTGATGTTATATATGGCACATAATGCTGTGTGATGTCACTATGTGATGCTAGTAACGGCACATAATGCTATGTGATGTCACTATGTGATATTATATATGGCACATAATGCTGTGTGATGTCACTATGTAATCCTATAAATGGCACATAATGCTGTGTGATGTCACTATTTGATGCTAGTTATGGCACATAATGCTTTGTGATGTCTCTATGTGATGCTATATATGGCACATAATGCTGTGCAATGTCACTATGTGATGCTATATATAGCACATAATGCTGTGTGATGTCACTATGTGATGCTATATATGGCACATAACGCTGTGTGATGTCACTATGTGATGCTATATATGACACATAATGTTGTGTGATGTCACTATGTGATGCTATAAATGGCACATAACGCTATGTGATGTCACTATGTGATGCTATAAATGGCACAAAATGGTGTTTGATGTCACTATGTGATGCTATATATGACACATAATGCTGTGTGATGTCACTATGTAATGCTATAAATGGCACATAACGGTGTGTGATGTCACTATGTGATGCTATAAATGGCACACAGTGCTGTGTGATGTCACTATATGATGCTATATATGGCACATAATGCTGTGTGATGTCACTATGTAATGCTACAAATGGCACATAACGGTGTGTGATGTCTCTATGTGATGCTATAAATGGCACATAACGCTGTGTGATGTCACTATGTAATGCTATAAATGGCACATAACGGTGTGTGATGTCACTCTATGATGCTGTATATGGCACATAATGCTGTGTGATGTCACTATGTAATGCTATAAATGGCACATAATGCTGTGTGATGTCACTCTATGATGCTGTATATGGCACATAATGCTGTGTGATGTCACTATGTGATGCTACAAATGGCACATAATGCTGTGTGATGTCACTATGTGATGCTATATATGGCACATAACGCTGTGTGATGTCACTATGTAATGCTATAAATGGCACATAATGCTGTGTGATGTCACTCTATGATGCTGTATATGGCACATAATGCTGTGTGATGTCACTATGTGATGCTATAAATGGCACATAATGCTGTGTGATGTCACTATGTGATGCTATAAATGGCACATAATGCTGTGTGATGTCACTATATGATGATATATATGGCACATAATGCTTTGTGATGTCACTATGTAATGCTAAAAATGGCACATAATGCTGTGTGATGTCACTATGTGATGCTATAAATGGCACATAATGCTGTGTGATGTCACTGTGTGATGCTATAAATGGCACATAATGCTGTGTGATGTCACTATATGATGCTATATATGGCACATAATGCTGTGTGATGTCACTATGTGATGCTATAAATGGCACATAATGCTGTGTGATGTCACTATATGATGCTATATATGGCACATAACGCTGTGTGATGTCACTATGTGATGCTATAAATTCCACATAATGCTGTGTGATGTCACTATGTGATGCCATAAATGGCACATAATGCTGTGTGATGTCACTATATGATGCTATATATGGCACATAATGCTGTGTGATGTCACTATGTGATGCTATATATGGCACATAACGCTGTGTGATGTCACTGTGTGATGCTATAAATGGCACATAATGCTGTGTGATGTCACTATGTGATGCTATATATTACACATAATGTTGTGTGATGTCACTATGTGATGCTATAAATGGCACATAATGCTGTGTGATGTCACTATGTGACGCTATAAATGGCACATAATGCTGTGTGATGTCACTATATGATGTTATATATGGCACATCATGCTTTGTGATGTCACTCTATGATGCTATATATGGCACATAATGCTGTGTGATGTCACTATGTGATGCTAGTAATAGCACAAAATGCTGTGTGATGTCACTATGTGATTCTATAAATTCCACATAATGCTGTGTGATGTCACTATGTGATGCTATATATGGCACATCATGCTTTGTGATGTCACTCTATGATGCTATAAATGGCACATAACGCTGTGTGATGTCATTATTTGATGCTAGTAATGGCACATAATGCTGTGTGATGTCACTCTATGATGCTGTATATGGCACATAACGCTGTGTGATGTCACTATGTGATGCTATAAATTCCACATAATGCTGTGTGATGTCACTATGTGATGCCATAAATGGCACATAATGCTGTGTGATGTCACTATATGATGCTATATATGGCACATAATGCTGTGTGATGTCACTATGTGATGCTATATATGGCACATAACGCTGTGTGATGTCACTGTGTGATGCTATAAATGGCACATAATGCTGTGTGATGTCACTATGTGATGCTATATATGACACATAATGTTGTGTGATGTCACTATGTGATGCTATAAATGGCACATAATGCTGTGTGATGTCACTATGTGACGCTATAAATGGCACATAATGCTGTGTGATGTCTCTATATGATGCTATATATGGCACATCATGCTTTGTGATGTCACTCTATGATGCTATATATGGCACATAATGCTGTGTGATGTCACTATGTGATGCTAGTAATAGCACAAAATGCTGTGTGATGTCACTATGTGATTCTATAAATTCCACATAATGCTGTGTGATGTCACTATGTGATGCTATATATGGCACATCATGCTTTGTGATGTCACTCTATGATGCTATAAATGGCACATAACGCTGTGTGATGTCACTATTTGATGCTAGTAATGGCACATAATGCTGTGTGATGTCACTCTATGATGCTGTATATGGCACATAACGCTGTGTGATGTCACTATGTGATGCTATAAATTCCACATAATGCTGTGTGATGTCACTATGTGATGCCATAAATGGCACATAATGCTGTGTGATGTCACTATGTGATGCTATATATGGCACATAACGCTGTGTGATGTCACTGTGTGATGCTATAAATGGCACATAATGCTGTGTGATGTCACTATGTGATGCTATATATGACACATAATGTTGTGTGATGTCACTATGTGATGCTATAAATGGCACATAATGCTGTGTGTTGTCACTATGTGACGCTATAAATGGCACATAACGCTGTGTGATGTCACTATGTGATGCTATAAATGGCACATAATGCTGTGTGATGTCACAATGTGATGCTATATATGACACATAATGCTGTGTGATGTCACTATGTAATGCTATAAATGGCACATAATGGTGTGTGATGTCACTATGTGATGCTATAAATGGCACATAATGTTGTGAGATGTCACTATATGATGCTATATATGGCACATAATGCTGTGTGATGTCACTATGTGATGCTATATATGGCACATAACGCTGTGTGATGTCACTATGTGATGCTATATATGGCACATAACGCTGTGTGATGTCACTATGTGACGCTATAAATGGCACATAATGCTGTGTGATGTCACTATATGATGTTATATATGGCACATCATGCTTTGTGATGTCACTCTATGATGCTATATATGGCACATAATGCTGTGTGATGTCACTATGTGATGCTAGTAATAGCACAAAATGCTGTGTGATGTCACTATGTGATTCTATAAATTCCACATAATGCTGTGTGATGTCACTATGTGATGCTATATATGGCACATCATGCTTTGTGATGTCACTCTATGATGCTATAAATGGCACATAACGCTGTGTGATGTCATTATTTGATGCTAGTAATGGCACATAATGCTGTGTGATGTCACTCTATGATGCTGTATATGGCACATAACGCTGTGTGATGTCACTATGTGATGCTATAAATTCCACATAATGCTGTGTGATGTCACTATGTGATGCCATAAATGGCACATAATGCTGTGTGATGTCACTATATGATGCTATATATGGCACATAATGCTGTGTGATGTCACTATGTGATGCTATATATGGCACATAACGCTGTGTGATGTCACTGTGTGATGCTATAAATGGCACATAATGCTGTGTGATGTCACTATGTGATGCTATATATGACACATAATGTTGTGTGATGTCACTATGTGATGCTATAAATGGCACATAATGCTGTGTGATGTCACTATGTGACGCTATAAATGGCACATAATGCTGTGTGATGTCTCTATATGATGCTATATATGGCACATCATGCTTTGTGATGTCACTCTATGATGCTATATATGGCACATAATGCTGTGTGATGTCACTATGTGATGCTAGTAATAGCACAAAATGCTGTGTGATGTCACTATGTGATTCTATAAATTCCACATAATGCTGTGTGATGTCACTATGTGATGCTATATATGGCACATCATGCTTTGTGATGTCACTCTATGATGCTATAAATGGCACATAACGCTGTGTGATGTCACTATTTGATGCTAGTAATGGCACATAATGCTGTGTGATGTCACTCTATGATGCTGTATATGGCACATAACGCTGTGTGATGTCACTATGTGATGCTATAAATTCCACATAATGCTGTGTGATGTCACTATGTGATGCCATAAATGGCACATAATGCTGTGTGATGTCACTATGTGATGCTATATATGGCACATAACGCTGTGTGATGTCACTGTGTGATGCTATAAATGGCACATAATGCTGTGTGATGTCACTATGTGATGCTATATATGACACATAATGTTGTGTGATGTCACTATGTGATGCTATAAATGGCACATAATGCTGTGTGTTGTCACTATGTGACGCTATAAATGGCACATAACGCTGTGTGATGTCACTATGTGATGCTATAAATGGCACATAATGCTGTGTGATGTCACTATGTGATGCTATAAATGGCACATAATGCTGTGTGATGTCACAATGTGATGCTATATATGACACATAATGCTGTGTGATGTCACTATGTAATGCTATAAATGGCACATAATGGTGTGTGATGTCACTATGTGATGCTATATATGGCACATAATGCTGTGTGATGTCACTATGTGATGCTATATATGGCACATAACGCTGTGTGATGTCACTGTGTGATGCTATAAATGGCACATAATGCTGTGTGATGTCACTATGTGATGCTATATATGACACATAATGTTGTGTGATGTCACTATGTGATGCTATAAATGGCACATAATGCTGTGTGATGTCACTATGTGACGCTATAAATGGCACATAACGCTGTGTGATGTCACTATGTGATGCTATAAATGGCACATAATGCTGTGTGATGTCACAATGTGATGCTATATATGACACATAATGCTGTGTGATGTCACTATGTAATGCTATAAATGGCACATAACGGTGTGTGATGTCACTATGTGATGCTATAAATGGCACATAATGTTGTGAGATGTCACTATATGATGCTATATATGGCACATAATGCTGTGTGATGTCACTATGTAATGCTATAAATGGCACATAATGCTGTGTGATGTCACTCTAAGATGCTGCATATGGCACATGATGCTGTGTGAAGTCACTCTATGATGCTCTATATGGCACATAATGCTGTGTGATGTCACCATGTGATGCTATACATGGCACATAATACTGTGTGATGTCCCTATAATGATATAAATGGCATATAATGCTGTGTGATGTCACTATGTGATGCTATATATGGCACATAACGCTGTGTGATGTCACTATGTGATGCTATAAATGGCACATAACGCTGTGAGATGTCACTATGTAATGCTATAAATGGCACATAACGGTGTGTGATGTCACTCTATTATGCTGTATATGGCACATAATGCTGTGTGATGTCACTATGTAATGCTATAAATGGCACATAATGCTGTGTGATGTCACTCTATGATGCTGTATATGGCACATGATGCTGTGTGAAGTCACTCTATGATGCTGTATATTGCACATAATGCTGTGTGATGTCACTATGTGATGCTACAAATGGCACATAATGCTGTGTGATGTCACTATGTGATGCTATATATGGCACATAACGCTGTGTGATGTCACTATGTAATGCTATAAATGGCACATAATGCTGTGTGATGTCACTCTATGATGCTGTATATGGCACATAATGCTGTGTGATGTCACTATGTGATGCTAGTAATGGCACATAACGCTGTGTGATGTCACTATGTGATGCTATAAATGGCACATAATGCTGTGTGATGTCACTATGTGATGCTATATATGGCACATAACGCTGTGTGATGTCACTATGTAATGCTATAAATGGCACATAATGCTGTGTGATGTCACTCTATGATGCTGTATATGGCACATAATGCTGTGTGATGTCACTATGTGATGCTATAAATGGCTCATAATGCTGTGTGATGTCACTATGTGATGCTGTAAATGGCATATAATGCTGTGTGATGTCACTATATGATGCTATATATGGCACATAATGCTGTGTGATGTCACTATATGATGCTATATATGGCACATCATGCTTTGTGATGTCACTCTATGATGCTATAAATGGCACATAATACTGTGTGATGTCACTATGATGATATAAATGTCACATAATGCTGTGTGAAGTCACTATGTTATGCTATATATGGCACATAACGCTGTGTGATGTCACTATGTGATGCTATATATGGCACATAACGCTGTGTGATGTCAGTATGTGATGCTAGTAATAGCACAAAATGCTGTGTGATGTCACTATGTGATGCTATAAATTCCACATAATGCTGTGTGATGTCACTATGTGATGCTATATATGGCACATCATGCTTTGTGATGTCACTCTATGATGCTATAAATGGCACATAACGCTGTGTGATGTCACTATTTGATGCTAGTAATGGCACATAATGCTGTGTGATGTCACTCTATGATGCTGTATATGGCACATAACGCTGTGTGATGTCACTATGTGATGCTATAAATTCCACATAATGCTGTGTGATGTCACTATGTGATGCTATAAATGGCACATAATGCTGTGTGATGTCACTATATGATGCTATATATGGCACATAATGCTGTGTGATGTCACTATGTGATGATATATATGGCACATAACGCTGTGTGATGTCACTGTGTGATGCTATAAATGGCACATAATGCTGTGTGATGTCACTATGTGATGCTATATATGACACATAATGTTGTGTGATGTCACTATGTGATGCTATAAATGGCACATAATGCTGTGTGATGTCGCTATGTAATGCTATAAATGGCACATAACGGTGTGTGTTGTCACTATGTGATGCTATAAATGGCACATAATGTTGTGAGATGTCACTATGTAATGCTATAAATGGCACATAATGCTGTGTGATGTCACTCTATGATGCTGCATATGGCACATGATGCTGTGTGAAGTCACTCTATGATGCTCTATATGGCACATAATGCTGTGTGATGTCACTATGTGATGCTATAAATGGCACATAATACTGTGTGATGTCACTATGATGATATAAATGGCATATAATGCTGTGTGATGTCACTATGTGATGCTATATATGGCACATAACGCTGTGTGATGTCACTATGTGATGCTATAAATGGCACATAATGCTGTGTGATGTCAGTATGTGATGCTATAAATGGCACATAATGCTGTGTGATGTCACTATGTGATGCTATAAATTCCACATAATGCTGTGTGATGTCACTATGTGATGCTATATATGGCACATCATGCTTTGTGAAGTCACTCTATGATGCTATAAATGGCACATATTGCTGTGTGATGTCACTCTATGATGCTGTATATGGCACATAATGCTGTGTGGTGTCACTATGTGATGCTATATATGGCACATAACGCTGTGTGATGTCACTATGTAATGCTATAAATGGCACATAATGCTGTGTGATGTCACTCTATGATGCTGTATATGGCACATAATGCTGTGTGGTGTCACTATGTGATGCTATATATGGCACATAACGCTGTGTGATGTCACTATGTAATGCTATAAATGGCACATAATGCTGTGTGACGTCACTATCATGCTGTGTATGGCACGTAATGCTGTATGATGTCACTATGTGATGCTATAAATGGCACATAATGCTGTGTGATGTCACTATGTGATGCTATATATGGCACATAATGCTGTTTGATGTCACTATGTGATGCTATATATGGCACATAACGCTGTGTGATGTCACAATGTAATGCTATAAATGGCACATAATGCAGTGTGATGTCACTATGATGCTGTGTATGGCACATAACGCTGTGTGATGTCACTATGTAATGCTATAAATGGCACATAATGCTGTGTGATGTCACTATGATGCTGTATATGGCACATAATGCTGTGTGATGTCACTATGTGATGCTATATATGGCACATAATGCTGTGTGATGTCACTATGATGCTGTATATGGCACATAATGCTGTGTGATGTCACTATGTAATGCTATAAATGGCACATAATGCTGTGTGATGTCACTCTATGATGCTGTATATGGCACATAATGCTGTGTGATGTCACTATGTGATGCTATATATGGCACATAACGCTGTGTGATGTCACTATTTGATGCTATAAATGGCACATAATGCTGTGTGATGTCTCTCTATGATGCTATAAATGGCACATAATGCTGTGTGATGTCACTATCATGATATAAATGGCACATAATGCTGTGTGATGTCACTATGTGATGCTATATATGGCACATAACGCTGTGTGATGTCACTATGTGATGCTATAAATGGCACATAACGCTGTGTGATGTCAGTATGTGATGCTATAAATGGCACATAGTGCTGTGTGATGTCACTATGTGATGCTATAAATGGCACATAACGCTGTGTGATGTCAGTATGTGATGCTATAAATGGCACATAGTGCTGTGTGATGTCACTATGTGATGCTAGTAATAGCACATAACGCTGTGTGATGTCACTATGTGATGCTATAAATTCCACATAATGCTGTGTGATGTCACTATGTGATGCTATATATGGCACATCATGCTTTGTGATGTCACTATGTGATGCTACAAATTCCACATAATGCTGTGTGGTGTCACTATGTGATGCTAGTAATGGCACATAATGCTGTGTGATGTCACTATGTGATGCTATAAATGGCACATAATGCTGTGTGATGTCACTATATGATGCTAGTAATAGCACATAACGCTGTGTGATGTCACTATATGATGCTATATATGGCACATAATGCTGTGTGATGTCACTATGTGATGCTATATATGACACATAATGTTGTGTGTTGTCACTATGTGATGCTATAAATGGCACATAATGCTGTGTGATGTCACTATGTGATGCTATATATGGCACATAACGCTGTGTGATGTCACTGTGTGATGCTATAAATTGCACATAATACTGTGTGATGTCACTATGTGATGCTATATATGACACATAATGTTGTGTGAAGTCAATATGTGATGCTATAAATGGCACATAATGCTGTGTGATGTCACTATATGATGCTATACACTCACTGGCCACTTTATTAGGTACACCATGCTAGTAACGGGTTGGACCCCCTTTTGCCTTCATAACTGCCTCAATTCTTCGTGGCAGAGATTCAACAAGGTGCTGGAAGCATTCCTCCGAGATTTTGGACCATATTGACATGATGGCATCACACAGTTGGCGCAGATTTGTCGGCTGCACATCCCTGATGCGAATCTCCCGTTCCACCACATCCCAAAGATGCTCTATTGGATTGAGATCTGGTGACTGAGGAGGCCATTTGAGTACAGTAAACTCATTGTCATGTTCAAGAAACCAATCTGAGATGATTCGAGCTTTATGACATGGCGCATTATCCTGCTGAAAGTAGCCATCAGATGTTGGGTACATTGTGGTCATAAAGGGATGGACATGGTCAGCAACAATACTCAGGTAGGCTGTGGCGTTGCAACGATGCTCAATTGGTACCAAGGGGCCCAAAGAGTGCCCAGAAAAAATTCCCCACACCATGACACCACCACCACCAGCCTGAACCGTTGATACAAGGCAGGATGGATCCATGCTTTCATGTTGTTTACACCAAATTCTGACCCTACCATCCGAATGTCGCAGCAGAAATCGAGACTCATCAGACCAGGCAACGTTTTTCCAATCTTCTACTGTCCAATTTCGATGAGCTTGTGCAAATTGTAGCCTCAGTTTCCTGTTCTTAGCTGAGAGGAGTGGTACCCAGTGTGGTCTTCTGCTGCTGTAGCCCATCTGCCTCAAAATTCGACGCACTGTGCGTTCAGAGATGCTCTTCTGCCTACCTTGGTTGTAACGGGTGGCAATTTGAGTCACTGTTGCCTTTCTATCAGCTCGAACCAGTCTGCCCATTCTCCTCTGACCTCTGGCATCAACATGGCATTTCCGGCCACAGAACTGCCGCTCACTGGATTTTTTTTCTTTTTCGGACCATTCTCTGTAAACCCTAGAGATGGTTGTGCGTGAAAATCCCAGTAGATCAGCAGTTTCTGAAATACTCAGACCAGCCCTTCTGGCACCAACAATCATGCCACGTTCAAAGGCACTCAAATCACCTTTCTTCCCCATACTGATGCTCGGTTTGAACTGCAGGAGATTGTCTTGACCATGTCTACATGCCTAAATGCACTGAGTTGCCGCCATGTGATTGGCTGATTAGAAATTAAGTCTTAACACACAGTTGGACAGGTGTACCTAATAAAGTGGCCAGTGAGTGTATATGGCACATAATGCTGTGTGATGTCACTATGATGCTGTATATGGCACATAATGCTGTGTGATGTCACTATGTGATGCTATATATGGCACATAATGCTGTGTGATGTCACTATGATGCTGTATATGGCACATAATGCTGTGTGATGTCACTATGTAATGCTATAAATGGCACATAATGCTGTGTGATGTCACTCTATGATGCTGTATATGGCACATAATGCTGTGTGATGTCACTATGTGATGCTATATATGGCACATAACGCTGTGTGATGTCACTATTTGATGCTATAAATGGCACATAATGCTGTGTGATGTCACTATATGATGCTATATATGGCACATAACGCTGTGTGATGTCACTCTATGATGCTATAAATGGCACATAATGCTGTGTGATGTCACTATCATGATATAAATGGCACATAATGCTGTGTGAAGTCACTATGTGATGCTATATATGGCACATAACGCTGTGTGATGTCACTATGTGATGCTATATATGGCACATAACGCTGTGTGATGTCAGTATGTGATGCTGTAAATGGCACATAGTGCTGTGTGATGTCACTATGTGATGCTAGTAATAGCACATAACGCTGTGTGATGTCACTATGTGATGCTATAAATTCCACAAAATGCTGTGTGATGTCACTATGTGATGCTATATATGGCACATCATGCTTTGTGATGTCACTCTATGATGCTATAAATGGCACATAATGCTGTGTGATGTCACTCTATGATGCTGTATATGGCACATAATGCTGTGTGATGTCACTATGTGATGCTATATATGGCACATAACGCTGTGTGATGTCACTATGTGATGCTATAAATGGCACATAATGCTGTGTGATGTCACTATGTGATGCTAGTAATCGCACATAACGCTGTGTGATGTCACTATATGATTCTATATATGGCACATAATGCTGTGTGATGTCACTATGTGATGCTATATATGACACATAATGTTGTGTGATGTCACTATTTGATGCTATAAATGGCACATAATGCTGTGTGATGTCACTATGTGATTCTATAAATGGCACATAACGGTGTGTGATGTCACTATGTGATGCTATAAATGGCACATAATGCTGTGTGATGTCACTATATGATGCTATATATGGCACATAATGCTGTGTGATGTCACTATGTGATGCTATATATGGCACATAATGCTGTGTGATGTCACTATGTAATGCTATAAATGGCACATAATGCTGTGTGATGTCACTCTATGATGCTGTATATGGCACATGATGCTGTGTGAAGTCACTCTATGATGCTGTATATGGCACATAATGCTGTGTGATGTCACTATGTGATGCTATATATGGCACATAACGCTGTTTGATGTCACTCTATGATGCTATAAATGGCACATAATGCTGTGTGATGTCACTATATGATGCTATATATGGCATATCATGCTTTGTGATGTCACTCTATGATGCTATAAATGGCACATAATGCTGTGTGATGTCACTATGATGATATAAATGGCACATAATGCTTTGTGAAGTCACTATGTGATGCTATATATGGGACATAACGCTGTGTGATGTCACTATGTGATGCTATATATGGCACATAACGCTGTGTGATGTCAGTATGTGATGCTATAAATGGCACATAATGCTGTGTGATGTCACTATGTGATGCTAGTAATGGCACATAACGCTGTGTGATGTCACTATGTGATGCTAGTAATAGCACATAACGCTGTGTGATGTCACTATATGATGCTATATATGGCACATAACGCTGTGTGATGTCTGTATGTGATGCTATAAATTCCACATAATGCTGTGTGATGTCACTATGTAATGCTATATATGGCACATCATGCTTTGTGATGTCACTCTATGATGCTATAAATGGCACATAATGCTGTGTGGTGTCACTATGTGATGCTATATATGGCACATAATGCTGTGTGAAGCCACTCTATGATGCTGTATATGGCACATAATGCTGTCTGATGATACTATGTGATGCTATATATGGCACATCATGCTTTGTGATGTCACTCTATGATGCTATAAATGGCACATAATGCTGTGTGATGTCACTCTATGATGCTGTTTATGGCACATAATGCTGTGTGGTGTCACTATGTGATGCTATATATGGCACATAACGCTTGGTGATGTCACTATGTGATGCTATAAATTCCACATAATGCTGTGTGGTGTCACTATGTGATGCTAGTAATGGCACATAATGCTGTGTGATGTCACTATGTGATGCTATAAATGGCACATAATGCTGTGTGATGTCACTATATGATGCTAGTAATAGCACATAACGCTGTGTGATGTCACTATATGATGCTATATATGGCACATAATGCTGTGTGATGTCACTATGTGATGCTATATATGACACATAATGTTGTGTGATGTCACTATGTGATGCTATAAATGGCACATAATGCTGTGTGATGTCACTATGTGATGCTATATATGGCACATAATGCTGTGTGATGTCACTGTGTGATGCTATAAATTGCACATAATACTGTGTGATGTCACTATGTGATGCTATATATGACACATAATGTTGTGTGAAGTCACTATGTGATGCTATAAATGGCACATAATGCTGTGTGATGTCACTATGTGATGCTATAAATGGCACATAATGCTGTGTGATGTCACTATGTGATGCTATAAATGGCACATAACTGCACATTCTGGCCAGTCGGTCAGTAAAGTCTGACAGCTGCATAGAAATATATGCAGCTGTCACACTCGGGTCAGGAGAGCCGCTGGCCAGAATGTGCACTGTTTTGATGTCATTCAGTTTTATTTTTTTTCAACTGTTTGGCTGCTCCCCTACTTGTTTATGTTTGAGGAAAAAGTGCGTGTAAATGGGTGTGGCTTAAAAGAATTGGTGTGGGTTAAAAAATGGGTGTTGCTTAAAAATGGTTGTGGTTTTCTTACACACAAACACAGAACCTGTTGTTAAAAATTTGATTCCCACCCCTGTGCCTGCTGAGAGGAGTGGGCATGCACAGAAGAGTGGAGATGTGTGAGAGCTAGGGGAAGAAAAGTATCCAGGGAATGATGGGTGGGTAGAGGGAAAAATGGGTTTAGAGAAGATAAAAGGAGCGCTAAGGAAAGAAGGATGGGGAAAGGAAGCTATGCAAAGGTGGGTGCATAGAAGAAGAAAGAGTCACGGAAAGATTGGTGTAATAAGGAAAAAGGGTCCAGGGAAAGATAGGTGTAGAGAGAGAAAAGGAGCTATGGATACACGGCAGTTAGGCCGTGACCAATCAGCGACAGTCGCTTAGTCGTCGCGGCAACACGGCCGCATCACTTATTGTACAGGCACATTACAGCCGTTAAAGGCATCACTGCTGCGTCGCTCATTACACAGGCACAGTCCTGTACATATACAATACATTAGGTAACAGCAGAACAGTGACTTCAGCTCTCGGTGTAACTGGAGTACAATACATTAGGTAAGAGCAGAACAGTGATGGCAGATCTGGGTGTAACTGGAGTACAATACATTAGGTAAGAGCAGAACAGTGACTGCAGCTCTGGGTGTAATGAGTACAATACATTAGGTAACAGTAGAACAGTGACTGCAGCTCTTGCTGTAACAGGAGTATAATACATTAGGTAAGAGCAGAACGATGACTGCAGCTCTGGGTGTAACTGGACTACAATACATTAGGTAAAAACAGAACAGTGACTGCAGCTCTGGGAGTAACTGGAGTACAATACATTAGGTAACAGCAGAACAGTGACTGCAGATCTGGGTGTAACTGGAGTACAATACATTAGGTAAGAGCAGAAAAGTGACTGCAGCTCTGGGTGTAACTGGAGTACAATACATTAGGTAAGATCTGAACAGTGACTGCAGATCTGGGTGTAACAGGAGTATAATACATTAGGTAAGAGCAGAACGGTGACTGCAGCTCTGGGTGTAACTGGACTACAATACATTAGGTAAAAGCAGAAAAGTGACTGCAGATCTGGGTGTAACTGGAGTACAATACATTAGGTAACAGCAGAACAGTGACTGCAGATCTGGGTGTAACTGGAGTACACTACATTAGGTAACAGCAGAACAGTGACTGCAGCTCTGGTTGTAACTGGAGTACAATACATTAGGTAACAGCAGAACAGTGACAGCAGCTCCGGGTGTAACAGGAGTATAATAGAGAAAGAGTCCGGGGGCCATCGGAAGGTGAGTATATCACTATTTTTTATTTTAACAGAGACTCTAGAATACCCGATGCAATAGAATTGAGCCACCATCTAGTATATAAATAAATGAATAGACATAGTATGATGCACAAAAATAATCAAACAAAAATTATTATTTTGTTGTCCACCAGAGGAAAAAATGTGTAAAAAATGCAAAAGTGACTACCATGTATAGAGAAACACAGGTATCTATTTTTGATCATATAAAGTGTATAATGCAAAATTACCAATGTATAGCAAAAAATGCATATTCCTCTCAATAGTCAAAAAGTTCAAAAGTGCATAGTTCAGTGATCCTGAATGAGGACCTACAAAACAGAGCGAAAAAATGTATCTATTGGTGGTGACCAAATATAGAATATGGCTGCTATCACATATCTATAGAGAATAAGGCAATCAGAATGTAGATCTATAGAATAAACCTCAAGTGAGCCTTAAGTAAGGAGCCTTAGTCTGATATAGAATATGGCCCCCCGAAGAAGCTAAGTAGTCAAATGCGCATTGGGGTCCCGTTCTCCACATGATAGCAAGGTTGGTTTTTGGCTCCACTTTATGATTGTCCTTATTGCATGTATTTATCTTTTTGTGCTATCATGGGCAGTAGCCATATTCTATATCAGACTAAGGCTCCTTACTTAAGGCTCACTTGAGGTGTCATTCAAAAGTACAACTCGTCCCGCAAAAAAACAAGCCCTCACATGGCCATATTGACTGAAAAATAAAAAAGCTATGGCTCTGTCAAGAAGGGTAGCAAAAAGCAAACGCAAAAATGAAAATGAGGTCAGGAGCAAAGGGGTTAATGCTGCATAAACTTCCCCGCGGTGCGGATTTACGAGCTGCAGCATGTCAACTATCTGCAGAGGAGATGTTGGCTCCATACAAAATGCTGCTTTTCCTGATCGTGGACACATATCCTAAGGCTCTTTAATTCAGAGCAAATTAGTGCTGGTCTGTGTCCTGAGACTACCACTGGTCACCCAAAAGACCTCTTAGAAGTTTGCAGCTTAGGATACAGGAGCCTAAAACTTCCTACTGCATCTGTCCTCCGCTACGTGTGTAATCCTGTCTCCTCAGCTATGCTTCTCTAAGGCCGGGATCACACATGCGAGAACATCCTTTATCAAGGTGTGCAGCTATTTTCCTCTGCAAAAATTAGGACAAAAAAGCAATTTAACTGACTTCATAAAAAGTAAAAAAAAGTTACAAGTTTTACAGAGGGATGCATAACTCCTGGAATTTTTAAGATATTGGAGCGTGATCCCAGAACCATCAAAAGTTTTATTGGAAATGGTCAACAGGATCGCAAAAAACGTGTTGAGTGCCATCATATTCCAGAACTGCAACCTCCCTGGAGGGCCAGAAGTACAAGGTGTTCAGAGCTCAGAGACATGAGCACTGAAGAAGGCTTAATCAGACCACCACTAAATAACACAGGGAAGTGCAAGGTGTTTAGTGCGCAAAACCGTGTCCAAGGTAAGGAAGGCTGAACCTGACCACCATGAAATAAGACACAGGAATGAAACCGTCAAGACTGAGCCAAGGTAAGTGAGGCTGAAAAGTGAACAAGACACAGAAACTGGAATGCCAGGATTGTAAGGACTGATGAGATGAGAGTGACTCTTGATGGACCAGATGGATGGGCACATGACTGGATCAATAATAGGCAAAGATCTCTACTTCGACTAAGTACGCCAGCAAGGTGGAGGAGAGTACTGCTATGGGCTGGTATTATTAAATGTGAGTTAGTTGGACCTTTTTGAGTTCAACATGGACTCAAAATCAACTCTGAAACCTACAGTTTTTAGAACACACTTTCTTCAAGCAGTGGTACAGGAAAAAGTCTGCATTTTTAAAGAAAACCATGATTTTATGCAGGACAATGCTCCATCGTATCCGTGAAGTCTCCACTGCTCGTCTCAGGCCTCTTTCACACTTCAGTTTTTTGCCATCAGTAAAAATCCGCCAAAATTTGAAAATGGCGGATCCGCTTTTTCTTGTTGTGGATCCGCCATTTCCCCAATTGGGATACATTAGTGGCGGATTTTGACGGATGGTCGTCCGTTGCGTCCGGTATTCGGCGGATCCGCAAAATTCCTTGCGGATTCTGTCTGAGGGGGACGGAGCTTGCAACGTTTTTTTTCGCCGTCAAAATGGCGGGTGTCGGCGGATCCGCCGTCATCCGCCATGCGGTAGAATGGACGCCTATGGGCGGCGGATCCGCCAGGACCCGCGATTTTGCAGAATCCGCCGGCAGGATCCGCAAAATCGCACTGCGCATGCCCAGAAAAAAAGATACTTTTCCAGACAGTGCCAAAACTATATAAGGTGGGCTAATTGGGCCCAGACATGCAGTAGCAGTCAGCCAGCAAGCCACCCACCAAGCCTGCCAGACACCCACCAAGCCTGCCAGACACCCACCAAGCCTGCCAGACACCCACCAAGCCTGCAGACAGCCACCACGCCTGCAGACAGCCACCAAGCTGCCACAAGCTATCAAGCCTGCCAGACACCCACCAAGCTGCCACACATATCAGCTATCAAGAGGCCTGCCAGTACCAGCTCGCCTACAAGTGTGAGTATACCTGTTTATGACATTTCTGTGTGTGTGTGTATGGTCTGCGAGTGTTGCATGTCTGTGTGTATATTTTTTTTTTTCATACTTTTTTTTTCTGGTGCTTGTGTACTGCATTTTATTTTCATACAACTGTAATATTGTATTTTTTATGTTGTGATTGCTTTGATTGTGTGGTGTATGGTATGTGGTGTAATTGGGCCCAGACAATCCGGCACCAGCAACACTGAAGACACCAAGCAAGACATCCGACTGCAGCCTGACTGATAGAAGATTGAACTAGAGCTATAAAACCTGTCTGCCCAGCTGCAAGTCTACCACCTGCAAGACCCCTGGAGCGTGTGTGTGTGTGTGTGTGTGTGTGTGTGTGTGTGTGTGTGTGATGCATTTTTTTTTTTCCATCCTTTTTTTTTTTTCTGTTGCATGTGTACTGCATTTTATTTTCATACAACTGTAATATTGTATTTCTTATTTTGAAGGTGTGCCCTTGTGCGCCAAACGCAGCATGTTGCATTTTGGCGCGCACGGCACACCTTGAAAAGTGCGCAGCACACGGTAAAATCCTGCCAGCGCACGATCTGCGCACCCCATACTAAAGATGGGGTGCGCAGATCGCAAGTGTCCATGTGCACTAGTAGGCGGTGATGACCGGATGGGGCGGGGATTAGCGGCGGCCGTGTGCAGGTCATCGCCGCGCTATAAAGTGCAAATGTGAAACCGGCCTAACTGGTATTGAATGTGGTGTAATTGGGCCCAGACATCTGGCAACAGCCACACTGAAGACACCGAGCCAGATATCAAACACCAGCCTGTCTGCTCAGCTGCAAATCTTCCACCTGCAAGACCCCTGGAGTGTGTGTGTGTGTGTGTGTGTGTGTGTGTGTGTGTGTGTGTGTGTGTGTGTGTGTGTGTGTGTGTGTGTGTGTGTGTGTGTGTGTGTGTGTGTGTGTGGCCTGGCTGTGTGTTATGCGTGTTTGTGTGGGTTTTTTTTTTTAAATATTTTAATTGTTTTTCTTTTGCATGTTTATTGGATTTTATTTTCATATTTGCAATAGTGGTATGATTAATGTATCTGTTGTAAATCTGTGTTTTTTTATTTTTCATTTATTGTGGTATTTAAAATAAAGAGCAGAGTAGCTCCCATTTGTTGGAAAAAAAAATAATAGAAAAAAAAAAAAATAAACTGTTTTGAAAAAATCTCCTTAGTATCATTTAAAAAAAAAGGTAAAATTAAGTTACCATAAACGTACATTAAATTTTTTGGTATACAAGTGTGGTTAAAAGTGAGAGATTGCAACATACCATGAAAAAATCTGGGTATACACAGCAATTACACACCTTAAATCACAGGTTAAACTCCCGGTGAGAGTTTTTCAGGGAATTCAAAAACATGCAAACAAACACCTTCAATCACTGGTTACACTCTCGGTGAGACCTTCAATCACTGTGGTTACACTCTCGGTGAGAGTTTTTGAGGCAATGCAAACACTGGTATACACAGCAATTACACACCTTCAATCACTGGCTACACTCAGTTACACTTTTTCAGGGAATTCAAACACATGCAAAGATAAAGTGTGGGTTTACACAAAATATTACACACGTTCAATCACTGTGGTTACACTCGGTGAGAGATAAGGGAATTTAAACATGCAAACACTTAAAACTGCGTATACTTAGTTTCAGGGAATTACACAAATTATATACAAATGAAGAATTATTATTTTTCTTTTTTTAACTTTCATATCATTTTCTTTATACTTGCAGATCACTTCATGAAGCGCCACCAGAAAGGCAGCAGCAGACACGGCCAGCCAGGCCGCAGCAGGGATGGTGAACGAGACCACAGCAGAGACGAACGGCGAGAACGCAGCAGAGACGGTCACCCTGACCACAGCAGAGACGGCCAGCCAGGCCACAACAGAGTACAGGCAACCATTTGTTTCCCTGTAAGCATAAAGGCCTGAAAGTTTATTATGATCCTTTGTATAGTAGCTTAACAATTGTCTTTATACTTGCAGATCACTTCAGCAAGCACCACCAGCCAGACCGCAGCAGAGACGGCCAGCCAGGCCGCAGCGGAGACGCTCAGCCAGGCCGCAGCAGAGACGGTCAGCCAGGCCACAGCAGAGACTGCCAGCCAGGCCGCAGCAGAGGACAGGCAAACATTAGTTTCCCTGTAAGTATAAAGGCCTGAAAGCTTATTATGATCCTTTGTATAGTAGCTTAACAAGTGTCTTTATACTTGCAGATCACTTCAGGAAGCACCGCAGCTGCCAACGCAGCTGCCCCAAACCGTAATGTCTTCTCCTGAAAGCTCCCCCTCACATCATCAGCGAGCTGCGGTAAAAAAAATTTTTATTTTTTTTTATTTAAACTTTTTTTTTTTTTTGGTTAAAAACACTATCCATGTATTATGTTTTGACAGGAAGCTGATTCAGAGGAGCTTCCAGGAGGAGACGTGCAGGGTGGAGAGACACAAGGAGGGGGTGCGCAGAGTGTAAGTTTAGCACATACACACATACATAATGCTACACCCAACACAAACATTCATCACAGTGCACACACAATAACTACGCATCCATCCAAACAAATTTTTTTTTTTTCCACAGTCTTCAGAATCCGGTGCCCGCACTAGAGTGACTCCCAGGACATCCCAGGGTCGTCAAGGTGATGCATCTGGTGGTCGGCAAACGGTAAGTAACCCTATTTGGATAATTGTTTAAATGAACATCATGTGTTTGAATAGAATGTAATTTTTTTTGTTTTGTTTTGTTTATCTTCACAGGTTTCACAGCGTGCTCCCCGGAGACATGTGGAGGAGGGTGTCATAATTGATACAGATGAACTCATCCGTGAGGTGGAAAACCGGGAGCCGCTGTAGAACATGGCAAACCGTTTACACGCCGACCAACCAACCACCCGACGGCTCTGGGATGAGGTGTGTTCTTCAGTTATTGAGAACTGGGAGGAACTCAATGCGAGGGCCAGGGATTTTGTGCGTAAGTATTACAACTTCAGTAACTTATATTCCAGCATGTGAAGTGTTGAATACTAAACCCCCTTTTTTTTTTTTTTTTTTTGCTTCACAGGTGACAGGGTTATCACACGGTGGCGGTCGCTCCGGGATCGCTTCAAGAGGGACTACAACAAGGAGATGCAGACCCCGAGTGGATCGGGAGGACGCCGGGGACCCCAGTACAAGAACTACAGAGCCCTGGCGTTCCTGCGATCAACAATAGTGTGCAGAAGGTAAATATTCCCCAAACCATTTCTGTAGTAGAAATGTTTAACCAAATTTTTTCTCAGCAGACTTAAATTAAATATCAATATTTTTAACATACATTTTTTCTCCTTTTTTTTTTTTTTTTTTAGCACCATCTGCAGCACTCGGGAGTCTGCATCAGAGTTGTGTCCCTCTAGAGTGATCCCTAGTGAGACCGCCCCCGGTGACCCATCGAGGTATCCGACCCCTCTGTACCTACCCTCTTGTCTCATCCCTCTATCCCCTCCACCAGCACTGGAGCAGCAGGGCAGACTTCATCACATGAAGCTGCTGGTGACGACTTGTTCCCTGTTCCCCACCCCTCAGACACTGCCGCAACATCTCGACCAACTTTTGGTTCTGGCCGGCAGCGTCTGAGGAGTCAGGAAATGATGACCTTGTCTGACTGTTTGAGTCTAAACTCATCTGTCCAGCATGGTTTCCACACTTATGGAGAACGGTTATCTTCTGGGTTGACCATGATCAATCAAAGTATCATGGAACTCAGAAGATACATGGAACAGATGAATTTAGAATCAAACCAGACACCGAGACATACCTTTTTTCAATCTGTTGTCGGGCAAATGGAAGGTTTAAGTACTCACCAGCAGATGTGTGTGATGCAAGCCTGTCAGAATGCTCTAGTGGAAGTACTTGCTGAAGCATCCCATCCTCCCCCTGTCCATCCTCCCCCTGTCCATCCTTCCACAGTCCATCTTTCCACCATCCATCATACAGCCATCCCTCCTCCTACCACTCCCTCTCCTTTCTCTAGTTCCCCATTCCATTTTTCCCAGTACCTTCCTTCCCCATTGCATTATACCCCAATGCCCTCACCATACCCACCGCACATACACCTTCAATGTACCCACAAACCTCGTCTGTCCATCCACTCCCGTCCCAACCACATGTGTTAAACCCCCCTTCCACTTCTGGTCCTCACCAACTCCCTCCCCAGTCCTCTACCCCCCCCTCGATGTGGTCAACCCTGTTAACCCCTCCAATACTATCTCCACCCAACATTATCACACTTTATAATGTTTTTTTCGGTTTTCCAAAAAAAGGTAATACATACCAAAAAAAAAAAAAAAAATGTATAAAAAAGGTAATATATACCCCAAAAAAAAAAATTACAAAAAAGGTTTAAGATACCAAAAAAAATAAAAAAAAAAAAATCACCAAAAATTTAAAAAAAAATACAGTTATTACAAATTCAGAAATAAACTGTTTTTTTTTTTTTCGAAAAACTTTATTGTGTTTCTTTTTTGTTTCTTTCTTTGAAAATATTCAAAGTACACCAGTGGTGTAAAAGGTAAACACAACACTTGGTAACACAACACTTGGTAACACAACACTGGGTAATATTTCACAGTACACCGGTGGTGTACAAGGTACAAAAAACCAACACTTGGTAACACAACACTGGGTAATATTTCACAGTACACCGGTGGTGTACAAGGTACAAAAAACCAACACTTGGTGGCACAACATTTGGTACCCAACACTTGTTAACATTTCAAAGTGTAAAACGCTTGGTACACAACACTTGGTAAAATTTCAAAGTGTAAAATTTAACGCTTGGTACCCAACACTTGGTAACATTTGTAAGTGTAAAACAACACTTGGTACACAACACTTCGTAAAATTTAACGCTTGGTACCCAACACTTGGTAACATTTGTAAGTGTAAAACAACACTTGGTACACAACACTTCGTAAAATTTAACGCTTGGTACCCAACACTTGGTAACATTTGTAAGTGTAAAACAACACTTGGTACACAACACTTGGTAAAATTTTACGCTTGGTACCCAACAATTGGTAACACTGCAAAGTGTAAAACTTAAAAAAAAAACAAAAAAAAAAACACTTGGTAAACCAAATCACATGGTAACACAATGCTTGGGAATACCAAACACTTAGTAAAATTTCAGTTAAAAAAAAAAAAAAAAATGGTACTCACAGTTGGTATGAAGAAAATTATATCATGTCATCTTGCCAGTCCACTTGTCCCTCTGGTGTCACAAAATAGTCTGCAAAGGTGTCCCTCATTCTTGCCACTGAGCCAGTACTCCGAAAAGTTTGCTGCTCATAATCCCACAAGATGGTTTCAGACAGATTTTCATCGATGGAAACGGGTTCCTTTGAAAGGACAAAATTGTGCAGGATTACACAGGCCTTCACCACCTCATCCACAGTCTCTGTTTTCATTTTCATGGCCATTAACAGGACTCTCCATTTGGCAGTTAAAATTCCAAACGCGCACTCCACCACTCTGCTCGCTCTGGTTAACCGGTAGTTATAGATTCTTTTCCGGTGTGTTAATCCACGACTACCATATGGTTTGAGTAGGTGTTTAGAAAGCTGAAAAGCATCGTTGCCAACGCACACAAAAGGCATTGGTGGGCCTGTTGTTCCAGGAAGTGGTCTTGGAGGTGGGAAGTCAAAATTGTCTCCATGCAAGCGACGGCCCATGGTGGACATCTTGAATACCTGAGAGTCATTAGAACGACCGTATGCACCAATGTCCACGGCAATGAATTTGCAGTTTGCATCCGAAATGGCCATAAGCACAATAGAAAAGTATTTCTTATAGTTGTAAAACTGTGAACCAGATCCCATGGGTTTCACAATCCTGATATGCTTGCCATCCACGGCACCGATGCAGTTTGGAAACTGGCAGATTTCTTGAAACTTGTCCGCAGTCTCCAGACACCTCTCCTGTGTTGGCTCTGGGATGTATTCCTCCTGTAGAGAATCCCACAATGCCCGGCAGGTCTGTTGTACAATTCCAGCAATAGTTGAAATCCCAATCCGGAACTGGAAATGGAGGGAGGTGAAGGATTCTCCAGTTGCCAGGAATCTGTTAAAAAAATGGAAAAAAAGTAAAATTAATACAAACTACAAGCCATAACATAACAATAAAAGCCTGCAGAATCTGAAACGTTTTAAAAGGTAGATAACTTACCGAAGGGTCACCATCAAACGCTCCGCCGGTGATATAGAAAACCGCATTTGTGTGTCCCTTCTCCGGATTTGTTCTCCAACACTATCCACCAATATCTCAAAGAATTCCAGCCTCATGCGCACGTAGTTGAAGAACTTGTCCGGATTATCCCTCAATTCCAGGTACAGTGTGGAAAAAACGCCACGGGTGAACCTCTGCGCATTAATGGTATGAATCCACTGGCGCCGTCTCCTCATACGCAGGATTCGCAATCTTCTTTTCTCCGTCTCTAGAGCAATAATTGCCAACTGATTCAAGTGAAGATCCAATTCCACACAGAAGCTGTCAATACTCGCAATAACTCCTTCCAGACTCGCACTAACTCCTTCCATCGCTGCCACTAGCTCTAAAACCTTTCAAAGAAATTGTATCACAACACCCTAGATATATTTCTCCCTAGTTTCCAGTATCCAATCACATTTGGGAGCATTCTCCAAGAGCGAATCATATTTGGGAGCATCCCATTTTGGAGGTGTGGAAAAACGGATCCTCAAGAAAACGGATGCAACGGATGTGGAAAACGGATGCCAACGGATGGTACTGATCCGTTTTGTTGAGGATCCGCACTTAAATCGGTATAGCGGATCCTTTAAAAAATGGATCCGTTCCATCAGCTGGCATCCGTTTTTATACATTTTTAGCGGATCCGCCATTTTCAAATTTTGGCGGATTTTGACTGATGGCAAAAAACTTAAGTGTGAAAGAGGCCTAAGCGGGAGATTTATGGTGAAGGAAAACAGTACACCTATCTGAATAGTTTCTGGGAGACTGTGGTTGATGCTGCCCACAAAGTTGATCATCAACAAATTAAGAAGCTGTACAAAACCTACAAGAGACAAAATGAGCAAAAAAAATTAAGAAACTGACAGACACCATGGATTGAAGGCTTATTACTGTTATTGAAAAGAAGGGTGGCTATATTGGTCACTGATATTTTACTTTCTTAAATATTCAGGTTTAAACATTTTGGACTGACTGACAGCACTGTAGTTGTACAGTAATAAAATTAATCATCAAATATACAAATTGCAAATTAACTGAGCACACAGTGTTAAAGATATTTCCAAAAAATTAAGTTACTCTTTAGATGCAGGTACTAGCACTATTAAGCAGTGCCGCAGACTGATCACCTCCATGCCATGCCGCATTGATGCAGTTATTGATGCAAAGGGAGCCCCAACCAAGTACTGAGCGCATTTCCTGAATATACATTTCAATAGGCCAACATTTCGGATTTTAAAATTATTTTTCCAGCTGGTGTTATAAAGTATTCTAATTTACTGAGATAATGACTTTTGGGTTTCCATTGGCTGTAAGCCATAATCATCAAAATTAACAGAAATAAACACGTGAAATAGATAACTCTGTTTGTAATGACTTTATATAATATAGGAGTTTCACGTTTTGTATTGAAGAACTGAAATAAATTAACTTTTTGATGATATTCTAATTTTGTGAGAAGCACCTGTACATGCCCTTGTAGAGGGCTTAGTATGGTTGATCCTACTGACAGAATCCCTTTAAAAGGCTGAAATGGGAGAAATTAGTATAAGCTGGTGAAAAAAGGAGAGGAGAAGGGGAGAAAAGAAGAATAAATAAAAAGCAGAGATTTTCCAGGATATGTCTACAGTGAAATGACTTGTCTGAGCAACGCTTTGGATAAACAGGTGTGAAAACTATACTATATTCGACCTGTATTTTGTAATTTCTTGGTAGACCAAACAGCGGTACCAGATCTTGCTAAAGGAGGAAGTTGTGTTCGGTGATGATGACAATCTAATTGACCCTGGACAACCAGCGACCTAATGAGGGAGTACCTGGGCACCTCCACAAGAGTGGAATGCAAGAGGCCATTAACCAGGTGCTGAAGGCAAGCACTTAGAATTTTTTTATCTTTTATTTGTGAAAATACATGTGAAAATACCCTAATACACCAGTTCAAAGATTCCCTACAAAATATAAATGGTATTGTTATGGTAAATATTTATACTTTGCTTTGATTATTATTTGATTATTATTTTGGACAATTAAATTTACCTATATATATTTGCTAATTCTGTATTTTAGTATAGCTTTTTGAGTATTATTCGTAAAAGCAATAACACAGGGTGTTGTCTCTGATATAGAGATATCTGTGTGTTAAACATTTCTTTGTCACTGAAATTCTAGTAATCTGGATAGAACTGGTTTGAATTTTGTTTTTCCCAACTTACCCCTTTACCCCCAAGGGTGGTTTGCACGACGGGGCCAATTTTTACAATTCTGACCACTGTCCCTTTATGAGTTAATAACTCTGGAACGCTTCCATGGATCCTGGTGATTCTGACATTGTTTTCTCGGGACATATTGTACTTCATGTTAGTGGTAAAATTGCATTCATATAACTTGTGTTTATTTGTGAAAAAAATGGAAATTTGCCGAAAATTTTGCAATTTTCCAACTTTGAATTTTTATGCCCTTAAATCACAGAGATATGGCACACAAAAAACGTAATAAATAACATTTCCCACATGTTTACTTTACATCAGCACAATTTGGGAACCAAAATTTTTTTTTGTTAGAAAGTTATAAGGGTTAAAAGTTGACCAGCGATTTCTCATTTTTACAACACCATTTTATTTTTAAGGACTACATCCCATTTGAAGTCACTTTGAGGGGTCTATGTGATAGAAAATACCCAAAAGTGACACCATTCTAAAAACTGCACCCCTCAAGGTGCTCAAAACCATATTCAAGAAGTTTATTAACCCTTTAGGTGCTCCCCAGGAATTTTTGAATGTTTAAAAAAAAATGAACATTTAACTTTTTTTCACAAAAAAATTACTTCAGGTCCAATTTTTTTTATTTTACCAAGGGTAACAGGAGAAATTGGACTACAAAAGCTAGCACCGCAAATCTCTCGATGGTAGCGGTGGCGTGCGTCGTTTGAATTCCGCGCCAATTCGCGGCCGGACTGTGCCTGTCTCTGATTGGGAAATCGTGGGATTTCCGTTACAAACAGACTGACCGACAGAATTAGACGATTATATAGTAGATGTGGTGAGAACTTTGAACCCCCAAGGGCTTCATAGAAGTTTATAACGTACAGCCGTAAAATTAAAAAATCATATTTTTTCCAAAAAAATGATCTTTTCACCCCCAATTTTTATTTTCCCAAGGGTAACAGGACCCCAAAAGTTATTGTGCAGTTTGTCGTGAGTGCGCTGATACCCCGTATGTGGAGGTAAACGACTATTTGGGCATATGGCAGAGATCAGAAGGGAAGCAGCGCCATTTGACTTTTTTGGCTGGAATTGAGATTGGACGCCATGCCGCATTTGGAAAGACCCTGATGTGCCTAAACAGTGGAAACTCCCCACAAATGACACCATTTTGGAAACTAGACCCCCCTAGGAACTTATCTAGTTGTGTGGTGAGAACTTTGAACCCCCCAAGGGCTTCACAGAAGTTTATAACGTACAGCCGTAAAATTAAAAAATCATATTTTTTTCCAAAAAAATGATATTTTCACCCCCAATTTTTATTTTCCCAAGGGTAACAGGACCCCAAAAGTTATTGTGCAATTTGTCCTGAGTGCGCTGATACCCCACATGTGGGGGTAAACCACTATTTGAGCGTATGGCAGAGCTCAGAAGGGAAGCAGCGCCATTTGACTTTTTGGCTGGAATTGAGATCGGATGCCATGCCGCGTTTGGAAAGACCCTGATGTGCCTACACAGTGGGAATTCCCCACAAATGACACCATTTTGGAAACTAGACCCCCAAGGAACTTATCTAGATGTGTGGTGAGCACTTTGAACCCCCAAGTGCTTCACAGAAGTTTATAACGCCCGGGCATGAAAATAAAAAAAATCATATTTTTTCCACAAACATGATCTTTAAGTCCCTGATTTTTTTTTATTTTCCCAAGGGTAACAGGAGAAATTAGACCCCAAAAGTTGTTGTCCAATTTGTCCTGAGTACGCTGATACCCCATATGTGGGAGAAAACTACTGTATGAGCACATGTCGGGGATTGGAAGGGAAGTAGTGACGTTTTGGAATGCGGACTTTGATGGCATGGTCTGCGGGTGTTATGTCTCATTTGGAGAGCCTCTGATGTGCCTAAACTGTTGAAACCCCCCACACGTGACCCCATATTGGAAACTAGACCCCCCCAAGGAACATATCTAGATGTGTGTTTAGCACTTTGAACCCCCAAGTGCTTCACAGAAGTTTATAACACCCGGGCATGAAAATAAAAAAATCCTATTTTTTCCACAAACATGATCTTTTAGTCCCAAATTTTTTTATTTTCCCAAGGGTAACAGGAGAAATTGGACCCCAAAAGTTGTTGTTCCATTTGTCCTGAGTAGGCTGATACCCCATATGTGGGGGTAAAACACTGTTTGGTTGCATGGCAGAGCTTGGAAGGGAAGGAGCACCGTTTGACTTTTTCAACACAGAATTGGCTGGAATTGAGATAAGATGCTATTGCGTTTGGAGAGCTCTGATGTGCCTAAACAGTGGAAACCCCCCAATTCTAACTCCAACCCTAACCCCTAAATTTTATTATTTTTCCCTAACTAAGGGGCTGATAATGGGGGGTTTGATTTACTATTTATGGCGGGTTTTTATATTTGGCAGCTGTCATACGCTAAAAGTCGCTTTATTATTGTAAAAATAGTTTTTGCATCACCACATTTTGAGAGCTATAATTTTTCCATATTTTGGCCCACCGAGTCATGTGAGGTCTTATTTTTTGTGAGACGAGTTGATGTTTTTATTGGTACCATTTTCTGGCACGTGACATTTTTTGATCGCTTTTTATTCTGATTTCTGGGACGCAGAATGAACAAAAAAACAGCATTTCATGAATTTCCTTTGGGGTGTGCGATTATACCGTTCCGCGTGTGGTAAAATTCATAAAGCGGTTTTATTCTTCGGTTCAGTATGATTACAGCGATACCTCATTTATTTCATTTTTGTGTTTTGGCGCTTTTATGCAATGAAAACAATTTTATATAAAAAATAATTATTTTTGCATCGCTTTATTCTGCAAGCTATAACTTTTTACTGATGATGTTGTGTGGTAGCTCGTTTTTTGCCGGACAAGATGACATTTTCATCGGTACTATGGTTATTTATATCCGTCTTTTTGATCGTGCGTTATTGCACTTTTTGTTCGACGGTGTGATGACAAAGCAATGTTTTTTGCTTTGTTTTTTATTTTTATTTTTTATGGGGTTCACTAAACGGGTTAACTAGTGGGACAGTTTTATAGGGTGGATCGTTACGGATGTGGCAATACTAAATATGTGTACTTTTATTGTTTTTTTTTATTTCCAAAAAATGAACTTATTAGGGAATATTTTTTCTTTTTTAATTTATTTAGGGACTTTTTATTAATTATTTTTACACTTTTTTTTTTTACTTAATTTTATTGTCTCGGGGGGGACATAACTGTAATGTGTCATATCGCTGATCTGACACATTACACAGCGCTGTGTCAGATCAGCAATCTGACAGGCTCTGCTGCAGGCTTCCTAGTGCCTGCTATCTGCAGGCACTGAGGAAGTTGCCTCCCTGCAGGCCCACGAAGGTCCCCGTGGCCATCTTGGATCCGGGGGCCTACAGGGAAGGAGGCCCTCATAGCGCAGCACATCGCGCTGCTCCGGGGTCTCAGGGAAGCACGGAGGGAGCCCCCTCCCTGCCGATGCTTCCCTAATCCCCCGGTACACTGCGATCATGTTTGATCGCAGTGTGCCAGGGGTTAACGTGCTGAGTGTCAGCTGTGATAATCAGCTTACACCCGGCCGCGATCAGTGACGCCCCCCCCGGAGCGCCGCTGATTGTTTTAGACGTACTATCCCGTCCCCGGTCATATGGGCCCAGGTACCGTGGACGCGATAGTACATCTCATGTCAGAAAGGGGTTAAATATCTTCTGTCTTAGGTAATGTAATGTACGAAGCCATTCCCACTTTCTTATCTCTGTAGTTGTAATAAAGACTTGTGACTGGGCATCTGGGAACCAGACAAGAATTGTACACAGACAGACACTGGCTGTGTGTATTTTCTTGCCTCCGATGCATCATATTTATTTTATTTTATTTTTATTTTAAATCAATAATGGCAGATCTGGAGATAGTTTATATCTCAAACGAAATTTGCTCTCCTTGGAAGGGGAGACCTCAACAGTATATAAATAAAAAGGGCACAATCTGTTGGGAGCAGGAAATCAATCTGCTAAAGGCAAAGTGCTCTGGGAAGGGAAAAGCTCTGTGGGTGAGGGCTTTCAATGTACAAAGACCAAAGTCTTTGTTGAAGAATGACTGCTTAATTTCTCAAGTGCTAATGGCTCCATACGTAGAGGTAATGAATGTAAATAAGATTGTGATGATTCACTGACAACAAGCAAATTTCTTGAAAATGGTGAGCCTTGAAATATAAGGGGGCCAATTTATCAGTTTTTATCAGAACCTTAAATACCTCAAAGTATTCTTTTAATCTGTTGACTATTTTATACCCACTTAGCAAGCAGCTTCACCAGGTAGTCACCTGGAATGACTTCCGATGAACAAGTATGCCTCCTCAAGACTTCAGTTGTGGAATCAGGTCTGCAGAAACTGTATGTGACCATCAGATATGTTTTGTAGAGGCAGTGATGGTTCTATATAGTGCTGAGTGCCATTCCACAGATGCTCGAAGCTAGAATATGGCAAGAACCACTCAACTAACTAAATAGACAGCCCATCATTACTATAAGACATGGAGGTCAATCTGTCATTCAAGACTGTTGGAAATTAATTCCAGGTGTGTGGCGCCCCTGAGGCTCAGTCGCCACAGATGTACTGCACCTCCTCCTGAGGTGTGGTGCCCCACCATCCTGGTAAGTTGGAGGCTCCTGACCACGCTCCAACACTCGCACCCCACCCAACAGAGTAGTTCAGCAAAGCCACATTGCGGCTCCTTGCTTAGAGAGTAGTAGCAGAGCACCTTTGGTGTTTCCCTGCTTGGAACACGAAACGTGCTGGGAGGCGGGTGGCGTTTAGAATACATAAAAGAGTGGGAAGGTTGAGAATTACAGGTCAGTCTGAGAGAGGAAGCCATTCAGAGAGGAGTGAGGAAAGAAGATCCATGGAAGAGGGATGGAGGAAGGAGGTGCTGCAGCAGATCTCAGTGACCTGGGTCTGCTGGCACGGGAAAGGAAAGAAGGAGAAAGACATTGAACTGAAACCTGATCTTCCATAAGAGAGAGAGATTAGAACGGAACGAAAAGGAGTAAAAGGGAACAGAGAGGACGTGGGTTAGAGGAAGAACCCTGCCTAGAAGTTCTAAGCGCAAGGCCGGGGCCCGGTCCCCGTCGTTGTATGGACACTAATGGTTCTGCAACAGACACCGGTGGAGTAGTGGGCTGTAAATGCACTATTCCCATCTAAGACTTGGGGGCACAACAGCAACTTGGATAGTGAGCCGGGATTCAGGAGTAGAGAGTCCCCGAAGCAGGCTACAGCTGTCTGCCGTACAAGTAGAGTTCTTGGGAACATCTGTCAGGAGGCACTCCAGTGTAACTCAGTACTGGGAGTACTTCACACTTAAAGGCGCTATAAAGGAGACGTTCAGAAAGGCACATGTTGGCGGAGCGTTGGAAGGGAGCATTCCATCTTGCCTGGAGGTTGACTGAGTCCCTGACCCGGAGGACACGGCATGGAGGCAGGCACCTGTGTGTACTACAGACTGTGAGTAAAGCTTTGGAACTGCAAGCCCTGGTGTTCTCCATTCATTCTTGCGCCAACGCATCCAGCCCCGCTACATCTGGGTACCCGCTTCTACACCGCTTGTGCCTCTCCTCTTCCCCCACATCTACACTGCCATGGGGCTACAGCTCCACCTGTGGGGAGCTTCACCATCTTGGCTGCAACACACCACCAGCCCCAGAGGATCTGCATGCAGCGTCGGCCTAACATCTCACTTGCCGTGCACCACAGGTGGCGTCACGAACTATTCATTCAAACCATTACATTCCCCCCCATTACTTGGGCGCCCAGGGCCACGGACCGGGTCCCCGCTGCTGTGACACATCCCGCTGATACCGGCCCGGTACCGAGTACCCCACAGCCCTGGGAGGGCGACCCAGGTGACTACCTGATGAAGCTGTTTGAAAACATGCCAAGGAGGTGTAAAGCTGTAATCGGAATAAAGGGGTGGATTTTAATCAATATAATGAATATACTCTGGTTTGTTATACAGGTATTTCTTTACTCCTTATTTCCACATGACTTCCTTTGTGGTTTTGCTGCCTTCAGGCTGAATCTACAATTTGCAAATTCCAATAAGAACAAGGAAAACCATTTGGTGCCACTTTATTACTACAATTTTTAAAGTAATTGGCCTCTATTTGCAAAACCCCTTCTAAAATGCTGTCTTCACATGTGAAAAAAAGAAAAACACTTTTCAGGTTTTCTCTGATTTCATTCCAGACAAGCGTCGACTTGTCTATGTGTTTACCATTCTTTGGAGTATCAATTTAAGAGAGTTAAAGAATCCAAAACAAGGATGATACCCAAGGATCCAGAAGAAGTGGGATGTTTTAATGGATTTGTGTTTTTGCTCGGGCACAAGTAGAGGAAGCACTATCATATTCTCTACATTCTCAAATAAATGTTGGTCACTAAAGATTCATGGTTATTAGTCAGATAGTATTGCTAATCACAGGGTCACCTGCAAAAACAGAATCCTGAAACTCCTGGATGTCACGGTGGCAACTCCCATGCCACTTCAGCGCTGCCCTGCTCACTGTGGTCACCATGTGGCTTCTCCTTGTGTCAGGTCATCTCGCTGAGTTTGCCTCTTGCAGCACTTCTCAGCACAGCTGCATCTGCATGTTGTTTCCATTTGGCTTTAGTGGGCACGTCTCTTGCAGGAATCAAACTGTATTGTGTCCTGCAGAGATTAGGTTCCCTGGCCTATCCTGTACTACTAGGGTTTATATTAGGCAACTCTTCCCACCACTCCTTGCCCGAACGTTGGTACCTAGCTTGCTAGTAGTGGTATCCCGGTACCCATTCTACTGCTGCTGAATAAGACAGTTGTTGTGTGGCCGTAGATTTGTTCCAGTGTGTCAGAATTAGTTTGGGAACTGTGAGTTAAAAGATGTACCGTATATACTCGTGTATAAGCCGAGTTTTTCAGCACTTTTTTTGTGCTGAAAACGCTCCCCTCAGCTTATACACGAGTCAATTGTCCCAGAAAGCCGGCGGGGGGAGGGGGAATGGCAGAGCAGTGGGTCACAGAGACGGGAGCCGGTGGCTGTGGCTAAAGCCTGTGCCGCTGCTAAAGAGAAATTAATATTCATTTCTCTTATAGCGCGCACAGTGACACCCGCTGCCGCCGGCATCCAGAAGACATCTGTAATGACCGGAGGACCGAATAAGTTCCAGTGGGTCACAAACCGAGACTGAGGCAGAAATCTCAAAAGAGTCTTTACTCAAACAGCAGATAAAGCAGAACTCAGTATATGGAAGAAACAAACTGAATACCCTTATACCGTACACTCACTCAGCCAGAGCTGAAATCACTATGCCAATCCAAGGTTCCCTGATGAGTGAATTACACATGGATTTTAAATAAATTTACCTATCAGAAAGGTCAATTCAGGTACTCAGAGAGCAGGTATAAATTGAATGTAAAAAAAGAAGCAACAAAGATCAGCTCACCTCCTCTCCAGTCCCACTGCATGGATCATGCAGGTTAAGGCGGCACGACCATTGAAACGCGTATGATTTTAAATGCACTTTAAGCCTGGGACTGTCACTGGTACGAATTACCCGTTTTTGTGTCTCTGGATATAAAGATGGATTTTGGACTTATATGGTTTTAATGAAAATGGAATAAAAGTTATTTTTTATGGATATCACCCACGCTGGACTTCTGCTTTACCTAAATTGAATGTAGTGATATCAAGGCACCTGCTGAAATGGCACACTGAGTATAATCTACCCAAATCTACAATAACAATACATATAAATATAATACAAAGGTCCTTAAGAGCTTCAACTTGGGATACCCGGATATCTATGACTATGGTACCTTTAACTTGAGGTGAGTCTCCTTTCAGGCATATAGATTGCATAGGCTGCAGCCAGTCCCAAATCTTTGACGCCAATCAGTTGCAACGCAAGGTTCCTCATCTTGTCAGCCGGTGCTGAGCCCAAACGCCAGGGACTTATAGTTCTGTAGCCTCAAGATGCCGCCTCTCCTCCTGTAGTCCTCACAAATTCTCCTAGAAGCAATACGCCTGTTCCTGTATAAAATGTCTGTCCAATATTGCTTCTCAGCTCATCACAACAGGGACTCCACAGAGCTCCACAGTCACACAGCTCTCAGGATCACTCAGTCTTTGTTCCACAGCAAGGTCTCAGGCTCCCAAGATGAAGGGTTGGAGTACATAGTCTCTTACAGCGTTCAATCTCTTTGCTTCTCACAAGCTGCTCCACGCACACAGTGTCTCTCAGGGCAGTCTCTCTTCTTCTTCTGGAAGCTTCCCTTACAGCTCTCAGAGATTTGAGTTGCACCCACTCTTGAATAGCTTAAACATTTCAGAGGTCTATTCCGAAACCGTTGGCAGACAAGATATATGCCAGGAAATGCTCTCCTTTAGCCAAGAGCGCACAATTTTCTAGTTTAGTAAATAAAGAGTTGACTTTGAGTTTTTTGAGTATTGTATGTACATGTCGGACATGTGATTAAACCAAAATATCATCTCTATATATAAAGCTGAGTGTATGTGTGTGTGTATGTGTATGTATCAATGCATGCCCACTCCACATAGCCCCGCCCACTGGTGGTTGAAGAGCGGGGTTGCAGAGGGAAAATGCGGGACGCAGGTAGAAAGCGGAGCAGCGAGGGAGAGAGTGGGACACTGATGGAGAGCGGAACTGCAGAAGGATAAAGTGGGATGGCACATAGAGAGAGGGGCTGTGGAGGGAGAGAGGGGGGCTGTGGAGGGAGAGAGCAGGGTTGTGGAGGGAGAGCGGGACACAGATGGAGAGTGGGGCTGCGGAGGGATAGAACTGAATGGCGCATGGAGAGCAGATCTGCAGAGGGAGAGCGCAGGACAGCGGGTGGAGAACGAGGCTGCAGAACGAGAGAGTGTGATGGCGGGTGGAAAGCTGGGCTGTTTTAAACGACAGAGCGGTAAGCGGGTGGAGAGCTGGGCTGCTGAGATAGAGAGCAGGATGGCCAGTGGAGACAGGTGCTGTGGAGGGAGAGAGCGGGATGGCCAGTGGAGAGCGGGACTGTGAAGAGAGAGAGTGGGACGGCCAGTGGAGACAAGGGCTGCTGAGGGAGAGAGCAGGGCTGTGGAGGGAGAATGTGGGACAGCGATTGGAGAGTAGGACTGCTGAGGGAGAATGCAGGATGGCGGGTGAAGAGATGGGCTTCAGAGGGAGCGAGCAGGATGGCGAGTGGAGAGCAGGGCTGCAGAAGGAGAGAGCGGGATGGCAGTAAGTTACTATGCCCAGCCAACGCTGGGCTCTTTGTTGGCATATGCAACAGCTGTGGACTTCTTCATTTGTGTAAAGGAGGACTTTATGCTGATCTGACAATAGATGTTGATGTTGTGTAAAGTTTCCTTGCTTAATGTATTGTAAGAGAAAAAGTCTCTCTTGTTAGTTTCAGTTTTGATTTCCTACTTCCTGATGATGCAGCATTGTATGACTGTGCATTTTTCCTTTACCTCATTGTTATGATTGGGTCACCGAGGAGGAGAGCAAGACCAAGCTAAGCCACAGAAAACCAGAGAGGTTGGTAACTAAGCAGATTGCAGACCCCTGATCCTATCCACACAACTAGCAGTAGCCGTGGAGCGTACCTACGATGATCCTAGACGCCTCGACACAGCCGGAGAACTAAATAAGCCTAAAGCAAGAAAGGGGAAATCTAAACTGCCCCAGAGCAGACCCCAAAGGAATAGATAGCCCCCAAACACATATTGATGGTGAGACAAGATGAAAACACAAACGCAGGTAGGAAAATAGACTTAGCACACACTAACTAGACAGGACAGGAAAGGAAAGACTGTCTGGAATCACGCAAAAAACCCTGCAAAAAATGCCCAACACATCTGATAGAAAAACACTGAAGTCACTATATTCTGAAAACAGAGCAAAAAGAGGCCAATCTAATAAGGGACAAAACAAACTGGCACAAGCAGTAACATAAGCATGGAAATTCAACACAGCCCCAGCCGGGACTGGCTGACCACACAAAACTGAAATAGACAAAACCAGATCAAATGTGAACAATAGCAAAAGAACACTTAGCTGAGCATGCAGGGACTGAGCTGGAAACTAAGACCTCAGGAGGCAGGAAAAATCACCAGCAGGGATAGAGGGAGTCGGCTGTCTTATCTTTCCTTGCAACCAGAAAAAATGTAAAACCTGTCCATTTATAATGACCACGGACAAGATAAAGATCCCCAACTCACATCAGGACTACAAGATCCCAGGTACTTTCACCTGCATTACATCTAATGTGGTGTACTTAATTATTTGTACTAAATGTCCAACTGGGGGTCTGTATGTGGGGGAGACTGGGCAAAAGCTTAGAAAAAGGATGAATGCTCATCATCACACAATAAGAGAAAAAAGAATGGATCTACCTGTGGCAAAACATTTCTGTATCCCTGATCACAGCAGCGTGGATATGAAATTACTGGTATTGAAAGGTAACTTCAATTCTCAGAGAGAGAGACGAGTTTGGGAGTACAAATTTATGACGAACTTTGACACTCTCAGTGCTGGAATGAATGTGTCGCATGGATTTATGTCTTTTTACATCAATTAAGGAATTTCCTTTTAAAACTAGACCCCAATCAGAGGACCATAAAACATCCGGACTCCTTATCTATGAACTGGTCCAATGTTTATATTTATGTTTTTCCCTCTCCCATATTGATAGTTCTGCTTCACGTCACTTGTCTTATCTATTGCATTTTTTCTAGGCTGTATTGTGCATAAATATGTGACTTCAGATTTTGTATTAGTCTAGCCTGATGAAGAGACCTGAGTAGTCTCGAAAGCTTGCAATGTGTTACCATCTTTTCAGTTAGCCATTAAAAGGTATCAACTACTGAGGACTCTCAATCCTGAATATTTTTAAATCCAGTCAGAAACTCCAGATCTCCAGTCATCCTCCTCATTATCAGGTGGCAGGCCTCTGTTAATTAGATCAGCTCCATTACCTCCAGTAACCACCAGAGGGAGCCCAGAAAGAGAACTAGCGACCCCTCTGTCAATATAACCAGCTCCACTACCTTCACTAGTAAGCAGAGGTAGGCCAGAAAGTGAATTCACAACACCTCATGTTCTGACAAGTAAAAGCTTGTTATCCCATGTAATCTGCTCTGTGAAGTTTTTCTACTGCAACTGTGGGTATTCAAGGAGCTGTGCAGCAGGTTATGGGTCCAGGCACAGGGAATCCCAGACACATAAAATCCCAGGCACAGAGAATCCCAGAGACTCACCAAGGATACCAGACACCGAGAGCACATGAACTCTCAGCAAATACCCTGGTGAATGCAGAAGAATTCTTCAGTACAATTTTCTACAAACAATTAAGACAAATTAAAGATGATGAGTAGCACAGAGCTAAAACTTACAGTAGCTAAGCTGAATAATGAGAACTATCAGTTATGGAAGTTCAAAGTAGATATGTTATTGTCTATGGGAAGTAATAACTACAGATAGACCTGATGAAGATAATCAGACATGGAATAGAAAAAATAGGCAAGCAAGAGCTACTATCAGCCTATTAGTGGATGATGCTCAATTAATTCACATAAGGAATGAGGATACAGCAAAGGGAATGTGGGAGGCACTGAGAAAGCTACATGAAGATCCAGCTTAAATCACAAGTTATTTCTGTTATGAAAGCTTTACAGTATGAGACTAAGTGCAGACAATGACATGCAGAAGCACATATTCTCTATTATGGAAGTAATATCACAACTGAGATCAATTGGTGGAGATATTAAGGAAAGCCATGTAGCAGCAATATTATTGTGCAGTTTACCGGATTCATATACTGCTTTAATAAATGCACTAGAGACAAGACCTGAAATAGATATAACATTGGAATTTGTAAAGACCAGACTCATAGATGAATATCAAAGAAGGAAAGAAAAAACAAATGATTCTTTTACTGATAATGAAAACGCTCTTAAAGCTACAAAATCAAAAAGAACCTATAATAAAGAGAAAAGAGAATGTTTCAGATGTAAGAAAAATGGACATTTAAAGAAAGACTGTAGTATATGGAAAGCAGAACAACAGAAATTGCACCATAAGGAAAATACACAGAAGGTGAAAAACACAATTTCTGATTCATGTGAAAATATTTGGAATGGCTCATTTAAAGTTACTGATAAGAAATCATCATTGGGTTGGTTTATTGACTCAGGAGCAACAAGTCACATGACAAATAATGAAAATTTCTTTACTGAACTTGATTTAAATAAGGAAGCCATTTATCTTGCAGATGTAAGCAAAATAACTGCAGAAGGTGTTGGACAAGGAATGCTAAACTGTGCTAACAAATTTGGGCATGATTCAAAAATACTTGTACAGGATGTGTTATACGTTCCAGGATTAGAAGGGGGATTGTTATCTGTAAAACGTCTAACAGGTAAAGGACTTACTGTAAAATTAAAAGATGATGAATGTAGGATCCTAGCAGGAAATAAGGTAATAATCAATGTCAAGGCAGATGAACAATTATATCATCTAGACACATTAAAGGAACAGATGAAGTTGTGTACACATGATCACAAGAATTGTATTCACATGTGGCATAGATGTCTAGGACACAGACATCCTGAAAGTATAATGGAGCTACAAAGGAAAGAATTCACAAAGGATCTATTGATATCTGATTGCTCAATTACCATAAGATATGAATGTTGTATAAAATCTAAAGCCACAAGAATATCTATTCCTAAAGAAAGTGAAACAAAAAGCACAAGACCACTTGAATTGGTGCATACTGACATATGTGGACCCATGAAAGTGACTACATCAGGAGACAATAGATATATGGTGACTTTTATAGATGACTACACAAGATACATACCCAGTCACATACTTGGTCAAGAACAAAAGCAAAGTTTTCAATAAACTAGTAGACTACATGACAAAGTCAAATAACAAGTTTCAGAGGAAGCCAATTGTCATTAGAAGTGATAATGGAGGTGAATTTACAGGACACGAAATAGAAAACTACTTAAGACAAAATGGTTTAGAACATCAAAAGACTGTTCCATATACACCTGAACAAAATGGAGTAGCAGAAAGGAAAAACAGAACTCTCACTGAAATGATAAGGTGTATGCTGTCAGATTGAAAACTACCAGAGAAATATTGGGGTGAAGCAGCAATGACAGCTACATATCTACAAAACCGACTTTTTCCAGAAAACTGAAAAAACTCCATATGAACTGTGGCAAGGTATGAAACCAAGTGTGAATCATTTAAGAATTTTTGGTTGTAAAGTTTTTGTATTCATTCGAACAGAAAAACGTTCCAAACTTCAAAACAGGTCCATAGAAGGAATATTTGCTGGATATAGTGAAAATTGCAAAGGATATAGAATCCTAGATCCCAAAACAGACAAAGTTACGGTGAGTAACAGTGTGACATTCATTGAGGATCTAAATGAAGACACTATGATTTCACTGGAAACAAAAGATGAGAAAAGCAGCAGTGATATAGCTGAAAGAATATCTGATGACAAAGAAGTTGAAATTGATAAAAAACAGAATTCTGAAAGTGAAGAGGTACAACTACAAACAGACACAGAACCAAGACGTTCAACAAGAGAAAACAAAGGAAAACCACCAAAACGCCTCTCATACAAGGCAAGTACAAGTAAAATTTATGAACCTACCTCTTGGGAAAACATATCTCGACTTCCTGAAGAAGAAGCTAATAAATGGATAGAAGCAGCAGAAATAGAATCCATGCATGACTCAAAAACATAGACACCAACAGAATTACCAGAAGGAAGAAAAGCTATAGGATGTAAATGGGTTTTTAAAGTAAAGTACCAAACAGATGGCACAACTGAACAATACCGAGCAAGACTCATAGCTAAAGGCTATTCTCAAAAATATGAAGAAGCGTATGATGAAACATTTGCTCCAGTTGTCAAACATACTACAATAAGAACTTTGTTTGCAGTTGCAGCAATGAAACAAATGGAACTGAAACATCTGGATGTAAAGACACCATTTTTGAATGGAAGTATAACAGAAAATATTTACATGGAACAACCTCCAGGATTCAAAGATTAAAGTAACCCAAACATGGTTTGCAAATTACAGAAAAGTATATGCGGTTTAAAACAAGCAGCTAAAGTGTGGAATGATAAAATCACGGAAGTGCTCACAGATGAAAAATTTCAAAGAAACAAGGCTGATCCTTGCCTGCACACAAAAAGACTAATGAACAGATGGATTTATATGCTCATATATGTTGATGACATTTTAGTTTGTTTTAAAAAAGAAAGGGATAAAGAGGGCATGCTAAAAATCCTGAATCAACATTTCAAGATCAAAGACTTGGGAACTGTGAAACAGTACCTAGGAATACAGATAGAAAGAGAAGAAGATGGAAGTTTCCTACTTAATCAAAATCACATGATTCAAGACAAAACCGAAACATTTGGATAGAAGGATGCAAAAATAGCAAAGTCTCCAATGGAAACTAATTATCTTAAAGAGTTGAATAGTGAGAAAAATGTGTTACCAAATAATGAAGAGTACAGAATGGCAATAGGAAAATTACTGTATCTAGCGACTGTTACAAGACCAGACATCGCAGCAGCAGTAGGAATTCTGAGTAGAAAAGTATCCAAGCCAAATAAAGCGGATTGGAATGCTGTGAAAAGAGTAATACGTTATTTGAAAGCAACTGGCAATGTTAAACTGAAACTGAATACAAGTGATAAATGCATTTTAACTGGATACGTTGATGCAGATTGGGCTGGAGATCCAACTGACAGAAAATCTACCAGTGGCTATCTTATCTTTCTCTCAGGTGGACCAATTAATTGGACTAGTAAAAAACAATCAATAGTAACACTATCGTCAACAGAAGCAGAATATGTTGCAGCAGCACATGCAAGTCAAGAAGTTCTATGTTTAAGACAATTGCTAGCAGACCTAGGACAACCTCAGTTGGAGCCAACAAAAATAAATGAGGACAAGCAAGGATGTCTTGTTCTTGTTCAGATGGAAAGAGTTAACCCAAGAACCAAGCACATTGATGTGAAGTATCATTTCTTGAGGGATCATCAGAAACAAGGAATCCTGAAACTAGAATATTGTCCAACTGAAGATATGACAGCAGACATTTTCACAAAGGCATTGAATGCTGACAAACATCAGAGACTAATTAAGAAAATAGGTTTGACTGAATAAGTCCTTACTGTTGAGAAAGGGTGTTGGCATATGCAACAGCTGTGGATTTCTTTGTTTGTGTAAAGGAGGACTTTATGTTGATTTGACAATAGATGGTGATGTTGTGTAAAGTTTTCTTGCTTAATGTATTGTAAGAGAAAAAGTGCTATGAATGGGTCACCGAGGAGGAAAACAAGACCAAGCCAAGTCACAGAAAACCAGAGAGGTTGGTAACTACGCGGATTGCAGACCCCTGATCCTGACCACACAACTAACAGTAGCCGTGGAGCGTACCTACTATGATTCTAGATGCCTCGTCACAGCCGGAGGACTAAATAAGCCTAAAGCAAGAAAAGGGGAAATCTAAACTGCCCCAAAGCAGACCCCAAAGGAATAGATAGCCCCCACACATGTACTGACAGTGAGACAAGATGAAAACATGAACACAGGTAGGAAAATAGGCTGAGCAAATGATGGGGCCCACACTAGCTAGAAAGGACAGGAAAGGAAAGATACTGTCTGCAATCACTCCAAAAATCCCTGCAAAAATGTTCAGCACTTCTGATAGCAAAAAATACCCTGAAGTCACTAGACTTCTCCTACTATATCAGCACTCTGGCATATTCTGAGAACAGAGCAAAAAGAGGGCAATCTAATAATGGACAAAAAGCAAACTGGCACATACAGTGACATAAGAGTGGAAATTCAGCACAGCCCCAACCGGGGCTGGCTGACCACACAAAAGACTGAATAGACCAAACCAAATCAAATGTGAACATTAGCAAAGACAACTTAGCTTGAGAAGGCAGGAACTGAGCTGGAAACTAAGACCTCAGGAGGCAGGAAAAAATCACCAGCATGGGAATAGGGAGTCGGCTGTCTTAAATCCAGTCTGAGATTCCAGATGTCCACTCCTCATCCTTATTATCAGGTGGCAGGTCTCTGTTGATTAGATCAGCTTCATTACCTCTTGCCACCACCTGAGGAAGCCCAGAAAGAGAACTCACAACTCTTCTGTCAGCACAACCAGCTCCCTCACCAGAAACCAGAGGCAGACCAAAAAATGAGTTCACAACAAAAAGTCTCTCTTGTTAGTTTCAGTTTTGATTTCCTACTTCCTGATGATGCAGCATTGTATGACTGTGCATTTTTCCTTTACCTCATGTTCTGACAAGTAAAAGCTTGATATCCAATGTAATCTGCTCTGTGAAGTTTTCTACTGCAACTGTGGGTATTCAAGGAGCTGTGCAACACTCTTCAGCTAGTCTAGATATGAAATCACATATTGACCACTTGCTGTATATCTCTGAATAGAGTACACGTCCAATACTATCAACAAATATACAAATTTATTAACCACATAATTGGTACAAAACAGTACTGAAATAACATACACATATAAGAAGGATCAGGTAATTAATGCTGCTACTGTCCTGACAAAAACAATATGTAAAGTGCTAAGTGCTTTTATAGGGATGGGCCAGATGCTAGGGACTCAGTTGTTAGAGGGGATCACAGACAAGTGTGCATCCTAAGAACGGACCCCATTACCCAGCGCAATAGTGCTTACCCATCGTAAGTCAGGTCAGGACAAGGGCAGCACCGCCACCGACGTGCGTTTCGCCTCTTTTTCAAAGTGCGCTGATGTGCTGTATGGTGAGCCATGGTTAAATACCCTGTTTATAGGTGCTCATCTAGTCTGCGCATGTGTCCGGTCCTATGACCCGGAAGTTGCATTGCTTCCGGCGGCCAACATGGCGCTGTGTGTCAGGAGACGTCGCAGTGGCGTCACTGGCACGCAAGTGTCATAATCTCACGCTATTGGCAATGCTCCAGAAGGTGCAGACCGCAAACATGCGCACTTAGAGCATATAAACTACAGGAGAAAAGAGTGAAGGGGAGGAGGAATAGAGAAGATAGCAGACAGTACAACTGTGTATATATTACATTAATTAAAGTGCATATATATTCATCAAAACCTATATCTTATATAAATATAGACTCAGTACAACTGTGCATACATATTATATCAATTGAAGTGGCCGCCGGAAGCAATGCAACTCCCGGGGCATAGGACCGGACACATGCGCCAACTAGATGAGCACCTGTAAACAGGGTATTTAACCATGGCCCACCATACAGCACATTAGCGCACCTTGAAAAAGAGGTGAAACATGCCTTGGTGGCGGTGCTGCACTTGTCCTGAACTGACTTACTATGGATAAGCACTATTGCACTGGGTAATGGGGTCCTTTCTTAGGATGTGCACCTGTCTGTGATCCCCTCTAACAACTGAGTCCCTAGCATCTGGCCCATCCCTATAAAAGCACTTAGCACTTTACATATTGTTTTTGTCAGGACAGTATCAGCATTAATTACCTGATCATTCTTATATGTGTATGTTATTTCAGTACTATTTTGTACCAATTATGTGGTTAATAAATTTGTATATTTGTTGATCGTATTGGACGTGTACTCTCTTTGTTTCTGATGTTAAATATGCTATGCAGGAGTGTCCATTCAAGATCCCCTTTGAGTCAGAACTACAAAGTGTATGACTTCTCTGGGGTCTGTATGTTATTATTCTATGTGGTTTTGTTTTATATCTCTGAATAGGTCATTAAATAAATTTTGATAGTATTGGACGTGTACTCCCTTTGTTTCTGATGTTTAATATGACTTCTCTGGAGTCTATATGTTATTGTTCTATATGGTTTTGTTTTATATGCTTGCTATCTGTGTTTTCACCGTTACCATTAAAGAACATATGGATTTTCGTGAACGCGAGAAAGCGTGGCAGACAGAGCTTGATAAAGTGTTTAATGAAGGATCTGGTATTAATACGGACTGTAAACTTGGATACACTAGTACCTTGATTGTGAAATAGAAAGAACTACTCAATAAACGTACATGCTTATGGTGGAATAAGCATTCATGGAGAAGTACTTGATCTGTGGCCTCATATCAAGAGGTTTACGGATCCAAGTATTCCAATCATTTAATATTAGTGACAGTGACTTTGTCAACCAATGGGAGGATGCTGCCTCTACATGTTCAAGGAAATATATGGAATTGTTGTCAAAGTATAATGAGAAACAACTAAAAGAGTTGGATGTGGAAATTGGATCAATACAGGATGAGATCAATAAAGGTCTCACTAGTGAGATGGTGACCAAGGTTAAAATGGAAGTGGATGTATCTTTAAAGAAATGGGAAACGGAGATTGTGCATAGAAAAACTAAAAAATTTCAGCGTGATTTGGCTGATCGACAACAAGATTGGGTCTATAGGTGGCGTGGACGCCAAACAAATGGTAATAAAAATTCCGTTAGAGGAAGATCCACTTCCGTTTCATTGGTCTCATCCATGGAAGAGTCCACTAATTGTCCTGATGGTGTAAGATCTCTTTGGGAGAGAAGGGATCATGTGAGAGATGGACTTTGGAAAAATGGAAAATCTAATAATAAAAGGAAAATTACAGCTTCACCTAAAGGAGATAAAAAAGCTCGTACGAATACGTTAGAGGTAATTAACCTCTCCTCACATGATCTCTCTGATCTTCATAAAAATGTGTTGCAACTTGGTTTGTCTTTCTCTCCAGGAAGTAATTTTGATTTTTTTACAGCGCTGAAGGACCTCCACTTAAGATCGTCCTTAGAAGATTACATTCACACCCTTTGCCAGATCAAGAATTTTTGGCCTCAGAAGTTGAGGCTATACACACTTTAGAAGAAATGGAAAACGAATCTAATAAAGATTCGGTAAGTGTACCGTTGCCTCCAATTGCAGCCAGGTATACCACGTTTCCCCCACTGTCATTATGTCCCCAAGTGGAGATTTTCACACGATTAGTAACGGAAGATCTTAAAACAATCACTAATTATAAAAAAAAGTGATAATTTAACTCCACAACGAAGACAAGCCCTACATGAAATTGGAATCTGGGATGACATAGTTATAAAACCAGCTGACAAAGGGGGGAAATGTGGTGCTCTGGCCTGTAGATAAATATGAGAGGGAAGCTATGAGACAGCTGAAGAATAAGGAAACTTACTCCCAGCTGCCGAATAGTCCTCTTAATAACTTTCAGAGTGAATTACATAATATTCTTCAAATGGCACATGAAAGAGGCATCATTACTAAAAAACTACTTAATGGACTGTTATTCCACATTCCAGTAATCCCTACCTTCTACCTTCTCCCCAAGGTCCACAAGGATCCTGTCTCTCCTCCTGGACGCCCAATTGTATCTGGCATAGGGGGGCTGTGCGATCTGACCTGTAAATTTATAGAGTACTATTTACATCCTCAGGTCGAGATGCTGCCCTCCTATGTCAGAGATGCAAATGATATTTTGAGAAGGCTGGACCGTCTCTTTGTGGACGCGGATATGGTTTTGGTAACAGCAGACGTGGAATCGCTGTGTTATGAATGGGCACCGAGGAGGATAGCAGGCCCATGCTAAGCCACAGAAAACCAGAGAGGTTGGTAACTAAGCAGATGCAGACCCCTGATCCTGTCCACACAACTAGCAGTAGACGTGGAGCGTGCCTACGATGATCCTAGACGCCTTGGCACAGCCGGAAAGCTAACTAAGCCTAAAGCAAGAAAGGGGAAATCTAAACTGCCCCAGAGCAGATCCCAAAGGAATAGATAGCCCCCAAATATATATTGTCGGTGAGACAAGATGAAAACACAAACGCAGGTGTAGTGTCGGTGGTGGGGTGCCGAGCTGGGGGGGGGGTGGTCCTACTTTTTATACCGCGCAGCGATGATAACAGACACGATGAGGCAGATTCTGGGTGCAACAGGTCCAAGTTTATTTCTTTCCTTGCCGTCCGCCTGACGGCCTCCGCAGCACACCGCACGTTTCTTCACTTATCGGCCCTCCGTTTCCAGAGCCGTTTACACACCGTACTTATACAATAGGGATGTACATATGCGTACTGTCCCTCCTTCACTTGTTCGACGCTCCTGCCAGGTCCGCCACTGTGGCCGCCCTAGGCCCAATAACCAACAGCGCTTTCACTGGTCAGTCGTCGTGTCAAATACGGTATATGGCACTCACTGCCTCGTCTCTTCTGCGGTATCTTTCTGTCAGGACCACCCCCTGACGTTTCCCTCTCCTCAGTCCCCTTGGTCGGATTCTCCTCAGGGCACACAGACTGGCGAAGTCCTCCTGTCACCTGGGCTCCCCCTGGGGACTGGAATCTTCTGGAACCCTCCCTCAGAATTTATAACTTCCCCGGTTCCTTGAAACTGTCACTAACTGTCACCACGCCCCCCATGACCAACGGTTTCTAAAGCCCTAAGCTGCTGTAAAGTCCTTTACTCACACTCCACCCTGCCATCTAATGGTCATCCCAAGGTACTGCACGTCCACTACACTTTTCTAGTTGTTTCCCCACTGTAATCACTGTCTCCTACCTACACTGTGCAAACCTATCTTTCTTCACTCTGACTAGTCCGTCCGTCCGTCAGGTCACCTTCCCTACACTCCCCCTTCCTTTATTTAAATGTAGTGTCGGTGGTGGGGTGCCGAGCTGGGGGGGGGGTGGTCCTACTTTTTATACCGCGCAGCGATGATAACAGACACGATGAGGCAGATTCTGGGTGCAACAGGTCCAAGTTTATTTCTTTCCTTGCCGTCCGCCTGACGGCCTCCGCAGCACACCGCACGTTTCTTCACTTATCGGCCCTCCGTTTCCAGAGCCGTTTACACACCGTACTTATACAATAGGGATGTACATATGCGTACTGTCCCTCCTTCACTTGTTCGACGCTCCTGCCAGGTCCGCCACTGTGGCCGCCCTAGGCCCAATAACCAACAGCGCTTTCACTGGTCAGTCGTCGTGTCAAATACGGTATATGGCACTCACTGCCTCGTCTCTTCTGCGGTATCTTTCTGTCAGGACCACCCCCTGACGTTTCCCTCTCCTCAGTCCCCTTGGTCGGATTCTCCTCAGGGCACACAGACTGGCGAAGTCCTCCTGTCACCTGGGCTCCCCCTGGGGACTGGAATCTTCTGGAACCCTCCCTCAGAATTTATAACTTCCCCGGTTCCTTGAAACTGTCACTAACTGTCACCACGCCCCCCATGACCAACGGTTTCTAAAGCCCTAAGCTGCTGTAAAGTCCTTTACTCACACTCCACCCTGCCATCTAATGGTCATCCCAAGGTACTGCACGTCCACTACACTTTTCTAGTTGTTTCCCCACTGTAATCACTGTCTCCTACCTACACTGTGCAAACCTATCTTTCTTCACTCTGACTAGTCCGTCCGTCCGTCAGGTCACCTTCCCTACACTCCCCCTTCCTTTGTCCATTGTCGTCCTCGACAATCGTCATCCCTGCCTTCGTCGTTCTGAATCTACACCTACATTCTGTTGTCGGACCAGAAGTTGAGCCAAACCCACTATCTGCGGGGGCCGAACCATACTGGGATCACTATGCTCTGAGCAGCCTACTGCTACTCACCAGCGCGCACGCCACATGACAACGTCTTTCAAATTGGGCAAGGTACACCCGTATTCTCTCTACGGCGTGTATCTTTCCCCTACTCTCCCCTACTGTTACCTTTCACTATCCGGTACGCCATGATCGAGGCCACTCACCTACCAGATCATTGCCGGCGCCCGCCTTTCCTTCTTCAGGGGTGTCCGTGGTGTCGGGGACCTGACCTAGGACGGCTGTCTTTCTCACGTCTTCCCATTCATTTTCCTTCTTTCAATTACATGTCATGGTCGGCGTCCCGGTCTCCCAGACCTCAACTCTTAGATCCCTACCGGATCTCACACTTTCCTTTGGTCCCGCAGACCTTCCCTTAACCCGGACCTGTTGCATTTTACTTTGCATATTATACATCATACAACTTTATAATAGCACAAGTACCCATTTTTTTTATAATTTTTTTTTTTCATTTTCTCTTACTTTTAAAACCAAAATATAACATAACATTGCATTTCCTCTTTCTTCCTCCCCCCCTTCCTTGGACCTGGACACTCCTCCACTTTTCCGTATCCCCGTTCTGTCAGGTAAACATATTTTCGTATATAAAGAACATAGAAAGAAGAAAGAAAGAGAGAGAAAATAGTTGCATCAGTTAAACAACAACAAAACTTTTTTCTAAATGCAACTGTCCTTATAATCTGCACAACGGTGCATCGAACTCCTGACAGTCTATACCACTCTCAATGGACAGAGGTGAGGGCTCCACGGGGATACTGAGGGTGTCCATTCAAGTCCTCTTCTTTTCCATGACGGCCTCTCCTTGAGTGTGGAGCAGGTTCCACACTTCCTGCTCCCGGGCCTTTTTCTTCCTGATCACCTCCGCTTCCTACACGGAGGGAACAGCACGGGCCCTGGAGTCCGGTGGGCGGGACTCCGCTGAAAAAGACCGCAAGACAGAAACGGCCGAAGATTTCTGTGGCCCAGCAGCCGCTGGGGTCAGGTGGCAAATGGGGAGAACCGGGTCCTCGGGGGCTGGAATCACAGGGCCCGCTAAGTTGGCCGCAGCCGACTCCAGCAGTGGCATAACCGCGGCCTCAGGACAGGCCGCATCCACTACTTCCAACGGAGCTGGAGTAACGGCCGATTTCAACGATGCAGCTGCTATTAGCATGGAAAGCGCAGCAGCGTCTTCTTTGGGTGAGCTCTGCACTGGTGACTCCGGGCGGGGTAGTTCGGGGACATGAGCGGGGACCTCGCTCAGCTCTGCATACACCACGGGGCCCGTGGTAACTAGGCCTTCCGGTGCGCAGGGGGCCGCGTGCTGCAGCAGAATGGTGGGGGCCGCTTGCGGAGGCACTGGTAGGGCCGGGGGTACTCTCACCTTCCCCGGCGCTGCGGCCTCCGTTTCATCATCACGCAGTTTCCCCCGCAGCCTCCGTTCCTTGCTCCACTGTCCTGCGGGCCTTCCCTCCGGACTCGGGGGCTCCGCTGAGAAGTCCTCTGCTGGTATTGGTGGCAGCCGTTCTCGCTGACTCCCCTCAGGCTCCGCTCCCCGGCTCAGCATCCCGCTGCCTGCCCGTAAATCTGAAGATGACTTCTGATGCAGCTCCATCTCTCGCCGCCATTGCCACTCTAGGCGGCCGATGCCCCGACACCCGCAGCATCTCATACCGTCCGTTGGGCAGCACTCGAATGGCGTCAGACAGCCGCAGCCAGGTTTTTCTTCTGTGCCACTCCTCCTGCTGGGTGGGGCGTTGGCAGACCTTTCCATCCATCTGCCAGGGTCCAATATATGGAAACGTCGGTCTCCGGGCATATATTGCTTCCTTTTGGGGTACGTTGGAGGGGGTCCCAGTCCATTCTGAACAACTGCAAACACCCGGACCTCTCCTCTGCGCTGAAGTAATACCGCCATCTTGGGCAGAATCAGCTACTGCCTTGGATCCTCTGCAAGCAACACAGATCCGACACAGCGTCCCAATTTGTAATCCACAGGTCAGTAATTTTTAGTCCACAGGTGTTTATAATCCGAAATAGAGCAGTCCAAGTTTTCCTCAGTCCTTCAGTTGCAGGCCTGCCGCAGAAGATAGCGTATTAGCGGCGGCGATCCTGCCGACTACGCCAAATGTAGTGTCGGTGGTGGGGTGCCGAGCTGGGGGGGGGTGGTCCTACTTTTTATACCGCGCAGCGATGATAACAGACACGATGAGGCAGATTCTGGGTGCAACAGGTCCAAGTTTATTTCTTTCCTTGCCGTCCGCCTGACGGCCTCCGCAGCACACCGCACGTTTCTTCACTTATCGGCCCTCCGTTTCCAGAGCCGTTTACACACCGTACTTATACAATAGGGATGTACATATGCGTACTGTCCCTCCTTCACTTGTTCGACGCTCCTGCCAGGTCCGCCACTGTGGCCGCCCTAGGCCCAATAACCAACAGCGCTTTCACTGGTCAGTCGTCGTGTCAAATACGGTATATGGCACTCACTGCCTCGTCTCTTCTGCGGTATCTTTCTGTCAGGACCACCCCCTGACGTTTCCCTCTCCTCAGTCCCCTTGGTCGGATTCTCCTCAGGGCACACAGACTGGCGAAGTCCTCCTGTCACCTGGGCTCCCCCTGGGGACTGGAATCTTCTGGAACCCTCCCTCAGAATTTATAACTTCCCCGGTTCCTTGAAACTGTCACTAACTGTCACCACGCCCCCCATGACCAACGGTTTCTAAAGCCCTAAGCTGCTGTAAAGTCCTTTACTCACACTCCACCCTGCCATCTAATGGTCATCCCAAGGTACTGCACGTCCACTACACTTTTCTAGTTGTTTCCCCACTGTAATCACTGTCTCCTACCTACACTGTGCAAACCTATCTTTCTTCACTCTGACTAGTCCGTCCGTCCGTCAGGTCACCTTCCCTACACAGGCAGAAAAATAGACTGAGCAAACAATGGGGCCCACACTGACTAGACAGGATAGGAAAGATACTGTCTGCAATCACACAAAAAACCCTGCAAAAAGTCCAACACGTCTGATGCACAAAAACACTGAAGTCGCACGACTTCGCCCCCACTATATCAGCACCCTGGTATATTCTGAAAGCAAAGCAAAAAGAGACCAATATAACAGGGGACAAAACTAACTGGCACATGCAGTAAAATATGGGCGGTGATGCAGCACAGCCCCAGCCGGAGCTGGCTGACCCGCACAAGGCAGAGATAAACAAAACCAGATCAAATGCAAACAGAATAACAAATGATCCACTTAGCTGAACACTGCAGGGAAAGAGCAGGAGACATCAGACCTCAGAGGGCACAGGAAGAAAATCACCAGCAAGGATAGAGGGAGTCAGCTGTCTTAAATCCCAATCAGAAACCCCAGATCTCCAATCGTCTTCTTCATCATCAGGTGGCAAGCCTCTGTCAATCAGATCAGCTCCACTACCTCCAGTAACCACCAGAGGGAGTCCAGAAAGGGAACTTACAACCCCTCTGTCAATCTGACCAGCTCCACTACCTTCAGTAATCACCAGAGGGAAGCCAGAGAGAGAATTCACAACATGCTGTACACCAGCATTCACCAGGAGGATGGATTGAAGGCATCCAGATTTTTACTTGAAACAAGTAATCTTGATCCGGACATGCGTGAGCTGGTGTTGGAGCTGTTGGAGTTTGTCCTTACCCAAAATTTCTTTACTTTCAAGGATAGATACTATTTACAAAGACAGGGTCTGCAATGGAGGTGGCGTGTGCGCCATCTTACGCTAATCTATTTTTGGGATATTGGGAGCGTGAGACTCCAAAAATGGGCCAGACAACAGTTTTGGCACTCCTCATTCCAACTACTCCCTTCAGGATGTCGCTTCAGAGTCCCCAAATGCAGCACCAACCACCATATGAACAGCTTCTAACCACTCTCTGTTCAACAATTAAATCGTCATGTGTAGACTATATATTGTATCTGTCTTGTTAGATGTTACTTGTTGTATCTGTTGTTATATATTTTGTTGTCTCTTTGCCACAAAGAATTCCTTGTATATATGTAATATGTACTTGGCGATAATAAATTTGATTGATTGATTGATTGAGATCTTTTTGGATGGCTCACACGCCGCTCCCCAAATTGCAGGATGGTTCAGGTATATTGATGATATCCTGTTCATCTGGCAGGGCCCTGTCTCTGAACTACATGATTTTGTGGGTGATTTGAATTGCAATGGTTCAACATTCTACTTACGTATGTCTTTCACCATCGTCAAATTACATTTCTGGATGTTATGTTAAAGTTACAGGATGATGGATACATCCATACCAATTTATATGTGAATGCCCTCTTACATGCATCCTCGTCACATCCGCGTTCGACGATCAGATCAATCCCAGTCGGACAATTTCTTCGTGCAAGGAGGATATGTACCACCGAGGCTTTATTTGAAGCACAAGCCGTGGATCTTGGGGAGAGATTCTCCCAAACAGGATACAGTAGGAGGTGTATTAGGAAGGGATACTGGTGGACAAAAAGGGCATCTACGGTTGATCTTTTGGCAAACAGGTGGAGGATGCCGAAAGCCAAAACTGAAGTAAGATACAGTTGTGGCCAAAAGTATTGACACCCCTGCAATTCTGTCAGATAATACTCAGCTTCTTCCTGAAAATGAATGCAAACACAAATTCTTTGGTATTATTATCTTCATTTAATTTGTCTTAAATGAAAAAACACAAAAGAGAATGAAGCAAAAAGCAAAACATTGATCATTTCACACAAAACTCCAAAAATGGGCCAGACAAAAGTATTGGCACCCTCAGCCTAATACTTGGTTGCACAACCTTTAGCCAAAATAACTGCGACCAACAGCTTCCGGTAACCATCAATGAGTTTCTTACAATGCTCTGCTGGAATTTTAGACCATTCTTCTTTGGCAAACTGCTCTAGGTCCCTGATATTTGAAGGGTGCCTTCTCCAAACTTGCCATTTTTAGATCTCTCCACAGGTGTTCTATGGGATTCAGGTCTGGACTCATTGCTGGCCACCTCAGAAGTCTCCAGTGCTTTCTCTCAAACCATTTTCTAGTGCTTTTTGAAGTGTGTTTTGGGTCATTGTCCTGCTGGAAGATCCATGACCTCTGAGGGAGACCCAGCTTTCTCACACTGGGCCCTACATTATGCTGCAAAATTTGTTGGTAGTCTTCTAACTTCATTATGCCATGCACATGGTCAAGCAGTCCAGTGCCAGAGGCAGCAAAGCAACCCCAATACCTCGGCCATGTTTGACTGTAGGGACCGTGTTCTTTTCTTTGAATGCCTCTTTTTTTCTCCTGTAAACTCTATGTTGATGCCCAAAAAGCTCTACTTTTGTCTCATCTGACCAGAGAACATTCTTCCAAAATGTTTTAGGCTTTTTCAGGTATGTTTTGGCAAACTCCAGCCTGGCTTTTTTATGTCTCTGGGTAAGAAGTGGGATCTTCCTGGGTCTCCTACCATACAGTCTCTTTTCATTCAGATGCCGACGGATAGTACGGGTTGACACTGTTGTACCCTCAGACTGCAGGGCAGCTTGAACTTGTTTGGATGTTAGTCGAAGTTCTTTATCCAACATCCGCACAATCTTGTGTTGAAATCTCTTGTCAATTTTTCTTTTCCGTCCACATCTAGGGAGGTTAGCCACAGTGCCATGGGCTTTAAACTTCTTGATGACACTGCGCACGGTAGACACAGGAACATTCAGGTCTATGGAGATGGACTTGTAGCCTTGAGATTGCTCATGCTTCCTCACAATTTGGTTTCTCAAGTTTTCAGACAGTTCTTTGGTCTTCTTTCTTTTCTCCATGCTCAATGTGGTACACACAAGGACACAGGACTTTAATCCATGTCAACTGACTGCAAGTGTAATTTAGTTATTGCCAACACCTGTTAGGTGCCACAGGTAAGTTACAGGTGCTGTTAATTACACAAATTAGAGAAGCATCACATGATTTTTCAAACAGTGCCAATACTTTTGTCCACCCTCTCTTTTATGTTTGGTGTGGAATTATATCCAATTTGGCTTTAGGACAATTCTTTTTGTGTTTTTTCATTTAAGACAAATTAAATGAAGATAATAATAACAAAGAATTTGTGTTTGCAATCATTTTCAGGAAGAAACTGAGTATTATCTGACAGAATTGCAGGGGTGTCAATACTTTTGGCCACAACTGTATATATCAACCCACAATCACAAGCAGGACACGATGAGGTCGCTCCTGAATCGACATTGGGCTGTTTTGAGAACAGATCCTGTTTTACGTGAATGTCTTCCTGAACGCCCCCTTATGACTGCACCGAAGTGCAATACCCTGAAAGATATGCTGGTTAAGAGTCACTACATCACTAAGAAACTGGACCTCTTTCAAGCTGTAACACCGAGAAGTGGTTTATTTCCATGTGGTGGATGTCTAGCATGTAAAAACCTGAGGAGGTCTGTATCCTTCACTTCATCAGATGGTCTCCAAGAATATAAAATCAGAGAGTATATTACCTGCAACACCACACATGTTGTCTTCTATGCAGTATGCCCATGTGGGTTAATATATGTGGGACTTACCACTCGCGAATTGCGTATTCGCATACGCGAACATGTGAGGGATATTGTGGCCGCCCGTGAAGTGGAGGATATAAGTAATCTTAAGCCTATTCCTAGACATTTCCGTTTGAAAGACAAATGTAATCCGGATGGCCTTCGGGCTTGGGGTATTGACAGAATCCGTGCAGGAATAAGGGGGGGTGTGACACAAAGCATCAGGGAATGCTGGTGGATTACGACACTTGATACCGTGACACCGGCAGGTCTCAATGGGAATTTGAGTTTCAGTTCATTTTTATAATTGCTCTTGTGTTGTCTTATTCTTTGTTGCTTTGATTTTAATTTATTATTTTTGTATTTGTATTTTTATGTTAGTTTGATCTCGGGATTGAACATCTTACACTACCATGACGTTTGAGTGATAAAGACCTGTTGGGATTAGTGGCGTTATGTCCATGTTCTAAGAAAATAATTCAAGACGGGATGAGGCGGAGAAGTTTTTTTCAATAGGTCACATATTATATGTATTGGTTGGCTAATATTGTTGTATGTTTTGTTTATAATATCCACTTTAAACATATATTAGTATGTAGTATTTTGTCACAATATACAATTTTTGAGATGGATATATATATATGAGATAGCCTTTGATGAATATTTATGCACTTCAATTGATATAATATGTATGCACAGTTGTACTGTCTCTATATTTATATAAGATATGGGTTTTGATGAATATATATGCACTTTAATTGATGTAATATATACACAGTTGTACTGTTTATCTTCTCTATTCCTCCTCCCCTTCACTCTTTTCTCCTGTAGTTTATTTGCTCTAAGTGCGCATGTTTGCGGTCTGTACCTTCTGGAGCATTGCCAATGGCGCGAGATTATGACACTTGCATGCCAGTGACGTCACTGTGACGTCTCTTGACATTCAGCGCCATGTTGGCCGCCGGAAGCAATGCAACTTCCAGGTCATAGGACCGGACACATGCGCCGACTAGATGAGCACCTGTAAACAGGGTATTTAACCATGGCTCACCATACAGCACATCAGCGCACCTTGAAAAAAAGGCGAAACACGCGTTGGTGGCGGCGCTGCACTTGTCCTGACCTGACTTACTATGGGTAAGCACTATTGCGCTGGGTAATGGGGTCCTTTCTTAGGATGCGCACCTGTCTGTGATCCCCTCTAACTACTGAGTCCCTAGCATCTGGCCCATCACTATAAAAGCACTTAGCACTTTACATATTGTTTTTGTCAGGACAGTAGCAGCATTAATTACCTGATCCTTCTTATATGTGTATGTTATTTCATTACTATTTTGTACCAATTATGTGGTTAATAAATTTGTATATTTGTTGATCATATTGGACGTGTACTCTCTTTGTTTCTGATGTTTAATATGCTATGCAGGAGTGTCCATTCAGGATCCCCTTTGAGTCAGAACCACAGAGTGTATGACTTCTCTCGGGTCTGTATGTTATTGTTCTATATGGTTTTGTTTTATATCTCTGCAAAGGTCATGAAACAAATTTTGAAAAACATCTTGTGCATTACTTAGCTCAAAAGGTACACGCTACTCATAGTGACCCTCCGGTGCGTTAAATGAAGTCTTCCACTCATCTTCTTCCTTGATATACTGTAAATAAGGTTATGCTTATCCCAGAGATCAAGCTTGGTGAACCAATGGGCTTCCAATAGCTGGTTACAGTGTAAGAGTGGTGGACTGTATGATCACGTTCCTACCTCTTTAGACACCAATAGCGTCATGTAAATAGTGTTATGCGTCTTTTGTTTGTTATGATAATATATAGTACATAAGTGTAGCTTGTATTGTGATTGTGAATAGACTGTAAGATATAGATTAGTTTTTAGGACAATAGGTTTAGAACATACTGGTATAAGAGATTAACTGTAGTTAGCTGAGGATAATAATGCAGCTCCTGCTCCCTTCCTACTCCCAGTGAACACATGACTGCTGGGTTAGGAGGAGAAAGTGTTGTTAATATTTCCTAGTTCTGTATACACAGCGCTTTATATAGCGATTGATCAGAAACGCAGAGACTGTAACAAACCATCTCTGCCTTCTGTATAAAGAGTCCAGTTGTATCTGACAGCCGGATCCTTGCTTCTGCAGCTGTACGACTGCATACAGCTGCTCTACTATGTAGAGGCATACATTTTAGAACGTCACTGCAAAGTAGAGCATGGACTGCCCCGACGTTTAAAGTCTATGGTCGGGCCGCAAGTAGTCAAATAAGCCAAATACTAGTTTGGTGTTACTGTAATTGTACTGACTTGGAGAATTACGGTATGTTTCTTGGTCACTTCTATCGTACACTGAACACCATAAAAATAAAATCCAACAAACAGCGGTGCAAAGATCAAGCCCTCTTATGGCTATGTCAACAGAAAGATAAAGTTATGACTTTTAGAAGAATGGCAGGAAAGTGCACAAGCGTAACAACGAAAATGGTCCTTGTAGGAAGAGTTTACTATTAGTGATGAGCGAGCGTGCTCACATAAGGTGCTATCTGAGCATGCTCGGGCACTAACCGAGTGTCTTTGGCGTGCTCGAGTAATATGTTAGAGTCCCCATGAGTGCATGTCTCATGGCTGCTTGACAACATGCAGAGATTGTCTGTTTGTTAGACAATCCATACATGGGTTGCAGCAGTCGAACACCCGGAGGCATTCAGCCGGTGAGGACTCAAACATATTACTCGAGCACGCCGAAGACACTCAATTAGCACAGGAGCCTGCTCCGATAACACCTTATCCCAGCACATTCGCAGACTATTTCCTATGATGCGTGATTGGTATTTCTATCTAAGCAGAGAAATGCCAGCTCATCCTCCTCTTTCCAGTGACGGACCCTGGTTGTTTTCTTATTTCTCCCAGTGACTAAGGCTCATTTCTGGGTTCTGATTTCAGCAAAGCTGTATGACTCGATACTATCTGAGATACATCACATCCTGGTAGTGACTAAATATAAGCACATCTTCCTCCGCAGGACTGAGATGACATTGTCTTACAATTTACAGTAAAATGAGCAAAGCTTCTTATCGGCCAGGTATATGTAGTGCTGCTTCATCACAATATAATGTAATGTCAAATTCAGTGCCAATATGAAACGTCTAGTCACTGTGGTCGACCCGCTGCTCATGGAGGTCATTGCTGTATTATGATATTTCGTTCAAACCCACCCATCACTGTATGCAGCTGCCAATCATTGCCCATCTTGGTGATGTGTCATTCTTCGTGATGCCCATGTGTTAACCAGAGTGACAAAACACACATCAATAATACAAGAAAAAGCAGGGGACCCTACGGGCTAGCAGCAGACAAGCAAAAAGATTGATTTTTTATTTTTTATTTAATATTTCAACGGTATCTGCTCATCTGTAACATAAATGACAAAGTGCATTTATTCTGGTTACTGATCTGCTCAATTTACTGTAGGAAATACATTACATGATACTGCAGAACTTCTTTTTGAAGGAGGGTCTTTCCCACCATTGAAATACCCTCTGATATAAGAAATGCGATCTATAAGCAAAGCGTGTGCTGTGATGTTCTGCAGTAGCAGTGCCACAACACCGCATCAGAAACACTGCATCTGTTGAAAGCGCTTTAACCCCTTCACCCCCAAGGGTGGTTTGCACGTTCATGACCGGGCCAATTTTTACAATTCTGACCACTGTACCTTTATGAGGTCATAACTCTGGAACGCTTCCATGGATCCCGGTGATTCTGACATAGTTTTCTCGTGACATATTGTACTTCATGTTAGTGGTACAATTTCATTCAAATAACTTGCGTTTATTTGTGAGAAAAACGGAAATTTGGCGAAAATTTTGAAAATTTCGCAATTTTCCAACTTTGAATTTTTATGCCCTTAAATCACAGAGATACAGCACACAAAAAACTTGATAACTAACATTTCCCACATGTTTACTTTACATCAGCACAATTTTGGAACCAAAATTTTTTTTTGTTAGGAAGTTATAAGGGTTAAAAGTTGACCAGCGATTTCTCATTTTTGCAACACCATTTTATTTTTAGGACCACATCACATTTTAAGCCACTTTGAGGGATCTATATGATAGAAAATACCCAAAAGTGACACCATTCTAAAAACTGCACCCATTGAGGTGCTCAAAACCACATTCAAGAAGTTTATTAAACCTTTAGGTGCGTCACAGGAATTTTTTTGAATATTTAAAAAAAAATGAACATCTAACTTTTTTTCACAAAAAAAATACTTCAGGTTCAATTTTTTTTATTTTACCAAGGGTAACAGGAGAAATTGGACTGCAAAAGTTATTGTGCAATTTGTCCTGAGTACGCTGATACATGATATGTGGGGGGGAATGACTGTTTCGGCGCATGGCAGAGCTCAGAATGGAAGGAGCGCCGTTTGACTTTTTCAATGCAAAATTGGCTGGAATTCAGATCGGACACCATGTCACGTTTGGAGAGTCCCTGATGTACCTAAACAGTGGAAACCCCCTACAAGTGACCCCATTTTGGAAACTAGTCCCCCCAAGGAACTTATCTAGATATGTTGTGAGAACTTTGAACACACAAGGGCTTTACAGAAGTTTATAACGTACAGCGGTACAATTAAAAAATCATATTTTTTCCACAAAAATGATCTTTTCACCCCAATTTTTATTTTCCCAAGGGTAACAGGACCCTAAAAGTTATTGTACAATTTGTCCTGAGTACGCTGATACCCCACATGTGGGGGTAAACCACTATTTGGGCGCATGGCAGAGCTAGGAAGGGAAGCAGCGCCATTTGACGTTTTTGGCTGGAATTGACATCGGACACCATGTCGCGATTGGAAAACCCCTGATGTACCAAAACAGTGGAAACCCCCCACAAATGACACCATTTTGGAAACTAGACCCCCTAAGGAACTTATCTAGATGTGTGGTGAGAACTTTGAACCCCCAAGGGCTTCACAGAAGTTTATAACATACAGCCGTACAATTAAAAAATCATATTTTTTCCACGAAAATGATCTTTTCACCCTCAATTCTTATTTTTCCAAGGGTAACAGGACCCTAAAAGTTATTGTGCAATTTGTCCTGAGTATGCTGATACCCCACATTTGGGGGTAAACCACTATTTGGGAGCATGGCAAAGCTCGGAAGGGAAGCAGCGCCATTTGATGTTTTTGGCTGGAATTGAGATCGGACACCATGTCGCGATTGGAAAACCCCTGATGTACCTAAACAGTGGAAACCCCCCACAAATGACACCATTTTGTAAACTAAACCCCCCAAGGAACTTATCTAGATGTGTGGTGAGCACTTTGATCCCCCCAGTGCTTCGCAGAAGTTTATAACGCCCGGGCGTGAAAATAAAAAAAATCGCATTTTTTCCACAAACATGATCTTTTAGTCACCATTTTTTTATTTTCCCAAGGGTACCAGGAGAAATTGGACCCCAAAAGCTGTTGTCCAATTTGTCCTGAGTATGCTGATACCCCATATGTGGGAGAAAACTACTGTATGGGCACACGTCGGGGCTCGGAAGGGAAGTAGTGACGTTTTGGAATGCAGACTTTGATGGAATGGTCTGCGGGTGTCATGTTGCCTTTGGAGAGCCCCTAATGTACCTAAACAGTGGAAACCCCCACAAATGACCCCATTTTGAAAACTAGACCCCATAAGGAACTTATCTGGATGTGAGGTGAGCACTTTGAACCCCCAAAGGCTTCACAGAAGTTTATAATGCCAGGGCATGAAAATAAAAAAAATCGTATTTTTTCCACAAACATGATCAATTAGTCCCCAATTTTTTAATTTTCCCAAAGGTAACAGGAGAAATTGAACCACAAAAGTTGTTGTCCAATTTGTCCTGAGTACGCTGACACCCCATATGTGGGAGAAAACTACTGTATGGACACACGTCAGAGCTCGGAAGGGAAGTAGTGACGTTTTGGAATGCAGTCTTTGATGGAATGGTCTGCGGGTGTCATGTTGCCTTTGGAGATCCCCTAATGTACCTAAACAGTGGAAACCCCCACAAATGACCCCATTTTGGAAACGAGACCCCCTAAGGAACTTATCTAGATGTGTGGTGAGCACTTTGAACCCCCAAGGGCTTCACAGAAGTTTATAATGCCCGGGCATGAAAATAAAAAAATCGTATTTTTTCCACAAACATGATCAATTAGTCCCCAATTTTTTTATTTTCCCAAGGGTAACAGGAGAAATTGGACCACAAAAGTTGTTGCCCAATTTGTCATGAGTACGCTGACACCCCATATGTGGGAGAAAACTACTGTATGGACACACGTCGGGGCTCGGAAGGGAAGCAGTGACATTTTGGAATGCAGACTTTGATGGAATGGTCTGCGGGTGTCATGTGCATTTGGAGAGCCCCTGATGTACCTAAACTATTGAAACTCCCCACAAGTGACCCCATTTTCGACACTAGGCCCCCCACGGAACTTATCTAGATGTGTGGTGAGCACTTTGAACCCCCAAGTGCTTCACAGAAGTTTATAACGCTCGGGCGTGAAAATAAAAAAATCATTTTTTTCCACAAAAACGATATTTTTGCCCCAATTTTTTATTTTCCTAAGGGTAACAGGAGAAATTAGACCCCAAAAATTGTTTTGCAATTTGACCTGAGTAGGCTGATACCCTACATGTGGGGGTAAAACACTGTTTGGGCGCATGGCAGAACTTGGAAGGGAAGGAGCACCATTTGACTTTTTCAACTCAGAATTGGCTGGAATTGAGATCAGACGCCATGTTGCATTTGGAGAGCCCCTGATGTGCCCAAACAGTGGAAACCCCCAATTCTAACTCCAACCCGAACCCCAACACACCCCTAACCCTAATCTCATCCCTAACCCTAGCCCTAACCTTAACCCTAGCCCTAACCCTAGCCCTAGCCCTAACCCTAACCCTAGCCCTAACCCTAGCCCTAACCCTAGCCCTAACCCTAGCCCTAACCCTAGCCCTAACCCTAACCCTAATGGAAAAATAGAAATAAATACATTTTTTTATTTTATTATTTTTCCCTAACTAAGGGGGTGATAACGGGGGGTTTGATTTACTATTTATGGCGGTTTTTATGTTTGGCGGCTGTCACACGCTAAAAGACGCTTTTTATTGTAAAAATAGTTTTTGTATCACCACATATTGAGAGCTCTAATTTTTCCGTATTTTGACCCACCGAGTCATGTGAGGTCTTATTTTTTGCGGGACAAGTTGATGTTTTTATTGGTACCATTTTCGGGCACGTGACATTTTTTGATCGCTTTTTATTCCGATTTTTGGGACGCAGAATGAACAAAAACCAGCGTTTCATGAATTTCTTTTGGGGGGGTGCGTTTACACCGTTCCGCGTGCGATAAAATTGATAAAGCGGTTTTATTCTTCTGGTCAGTACGGTTACAGAGATACCTTATTTAGGTCGTTTTTTTATGTTTTGTCGGTTTTATGCAATGAAAACTATTTTATATAAAAAATAATTATTTTTGCATCGCTTTATTCTGCGAGCTATAACTTTTTTATTTTTTTGCGGATGATGCTGTGTGGTGGCTCGTTTTTTGCGGGACAAGATGACGTTTTCAGCGGTACCATGGATATTTATATGCGTCTTTTTGATCGCGCGTTATTACACTTTTTGTTTGGCGGTATGATAATAAATCATTATTTTTTGCTTCATTTTTTATTTTTATTTTTTAAGGGGTTCGCTAAAGGGGTTAACTAATGGGACAGTTTTATAGGGAGGGTCGTTACGGACGCGGTGATACCTAATATGTGTACTTTTATTGTTTTTGGGTTTTTTTATTTCTAAAAAATGGATTTATTTGGGGGAATATTTTTTTTTTTTTCTAATTTATTTGGCGATTTTTTTTAAATTTATTTTAACACTTTTTTTATTTTTTTTTTACTTTATTAAATAGTCCCAGGTGGGACATCACTGTCCTGTGACAGATCGCTGATCTGTCACATCACAGATCACTGTGACAGATCAGCAATCTGTCACAGGCACTGCAGAAGGCTTCCTCATGCCTGCGCTTTGCAGGCACTGAGGAAGCCAGCTTCCTGCAGGCCCCCGAAGGCCCCCGTCGCCATCTTGGATTCGGGGGCCTGCAGGAAAGGAGCCCCCGGCAGCAGCGCTGCACATTGCGCTGCCGGGGGGGGCTCAGGGAAGCACGGAGGGAGCCCCCTCCCTGCCGATGCTTCCCTTTAACTCCTGGTACACCGCGATCATGTTTGACTTACATGACTTACAGCCAATGAAAACCCAAAAGTCATTATCTCAGTACATTAGAATACTTTATAACACCAGCTTGAAAAATGATTTTAAAATCCGAAATGTTGGCCTTCTGAAATGTATGTTCAGTAAATGCACTCAATACTTGGTCGGGGCAACTTTTGCCTCAGTTACTGCATCAATGAGGCGTGGCATGGAGGCGATCAGCCTATGGCACTGCTGAGGTGTTATGGAAGACAAGGTTGCTTTGATAGCAGCCTTCAGCTCGTCTGCATTGTTGGGTCTGGTGTCTCTCATCTTCCTCTTCACAATACCCCATAGATTCTCTATGGGGTTAAGGTCAGTCGAGTTTGATGGCCAATCAAGCACAGTGATGTTGTTTTTAAACCAGGTATTGGTACTTTTGGCAGTGTGGACTGGTGCCAAGTCCTGCTGGAGAAGGAAATTTCCATCTCCAAAAACCTTGTCGGCAGAGGGAAGCATGAAGTGATCTAAAATTTCCTAGACGGCTGCACTGACTTTGGTCTTGGTAAAACACAGTGGACCTACACCAGCAGATGACATGGCTCCCCAAATGATCACTCATTGCGGAAACTTCACAAAAGGCCTCAAGCAGCTTGGATTGTGTGCCTCTCCACTCTTCCTTTAGATTCTGGGACCTTGATTTGCAAATGAAATGCAAAATTTACTTTCATCTGAAAACAACAACTTGGATCACTGAGCAACAGTCCAGTTCTTTTTCTCCTTCGCCCAGGTAAGATGCTTCTGGCATTGTCTATTGGTCATGAGTGACATGACACAAGGAATGCGACACTTGCAGCCCATGTCCTGGATACGTATGTGTCTGGTGCCTCATGAAGCAATGAGTCCAGCAGCAGTCCACTCCTTGTGAATCTTCCCCAAATTTTTGTATGGCCTTTTCTTAACAATGCTTTCAAGGCTGCAGTTATCCTGGTTGCTTGTGCACCTCTTTCTACCATACTTTCTCCTTCCAATCAATTTTCCATTAATATGCTTGGATACAGCACTCTGAACAGCCAGCTTCTTTAACAATGACCTTTTGTGGCTTATCCTACTTGTGGATTGTGTCAATGACTGCCTTCTGGACATCTGTCAAGTCAGCAGTCTTCCCCATGGTTGTGGAGCCTACTGAAATGGACTAAGGGACCTTATTAAACCCTTAGGAAGCCTTTGCAGGTGTTTTTGTTAATTATTCTAATTTACTGAGATGACTTTTGGGTTTTCATTGGCTGTAAACCATAATTATCAACATTAACCCCTTAACGACCGCCGATATGCCTTTTAACGGTGGCAGTCAAAGGTACTAATTCCTCAGCGCCGCTTTTGAACGGCACTGAGAAATAAATGTATATTGATCCCCAGCATCAGAATTTCTCTGGGGTCTCGGCTACCGGGGTAGCTGAGACCACGGAGAACATATTTGGGTCGTTTTTTACCGACCCCAGTGTTGCGATCGCCGCTATTCACCAAATAACAACGATCACAAAAAAAAGTCAGATTTCCCATTTAATTTCTCTCTCCTCTGATGTGATCTAGCACATCATAGGAGAAAGAAATGGTGTCCCCCACTACCTTCGGTGTCCCTGGACCCTCCTGTATCACCGGTGATGTCTCCCAGCTGGCGGTGTCTTCTTCTGGGAAGAAAATGGTGGGCGCACGCGTTGTGCGCTCCTGAGATCTGGCGGCCGGTACCTATAGGAGATTTTTCCTACTGGTTTATTTTGATCACTGTGATTGGGTCTATTACAGTGATAAAAAATAAATAAATCACCACCCTTTTATCACTCCCTTAGTTAGATAAAAAAAATAAAATAAAAAAAATATTTAATACCATTTTTCCATTTGCGTTAGGGCTATAGTTGGGCTTATAGCTGGGGTTAGGTTTGGTCTTATAGCTGGGGTTAGGGTTGGGCTTATAGCTGGGGTTAGGGTTGTGGTCTTGGGGTTAGGGTTGTGGTCTTGGGGTTGAGATTAGGGTTAAGAGTGTGTTAGGGTTGGAGTCAAAATTGTGGGGTTTCCACTGTTCTCAAAACACGACATGGTGCCCGCCATTGATTCCAGCCAAACAGTGCTCCTGTTTTTTTTTTGTCCTGATGAAGAGGTCATGTAGAAACTTGAATTGCGTTCAATTTTAAAACCTGTAATATTACATTTTTGTTGGATTTTACCTCTACCCCGAGTGTTATCAGCAGCGGAAGGTAAATACACCACCAGTTTGCACATATATTTTTCTGATCTTTCTGATCGGTGTCTTGAAGCAGCTGTACATATACCTGTTTCATGTTGCTAGCTTGTAACCATACCAGGTGAGTGGTTCCACATCTCTTATTTATCTGTACCATCGGATAAGACCCTATTGTGCTTCTTGTCTCCTAGTTTTCTCACCATTGTTTTTAGAATGGTATCATTTTTGGGTATTTTCTGTCATATTGACCCCCCAGAGTCACTTCAAATGTGAGGTGGTCCCTAAAAGATTGGTTTTGTAAATTTGGTTGGGAAAATGAGAAATCGCTGGTCAATTTTTAACCCTTACAACGTCCTAGCAAAGCAAAATTATGTTTCCAAAATTGTGCTGATGTAAAGTAGACATGTGGGAAATGTTATTTATTAAGTATTTTGTGCGATATGACTCTCTGATTTAAGAGCACAAAAATTAAAATTTTCAAAATTTTTGCCAAATTTCCATTTTTTCATACATAAACGCAAGTTATATCGTAGAAATCTTACCACTAACATGAAGTACAATATGTCATGAAAAAAACAGTCTCATAATCAGTGGGATACGTTGAAGCATTCTAGAGCTATATCCTCATAAAGTGACAGTGGTCAGAATTGTAAAAATTGGCTTGGTCGTTAAGTACCAAATTGGCTCTGTCACTAAGGGGTTAAAAGAAATAAACACTTGAAATAGATCACTCTGTTTGTAATGACGCTGTATAACAAATGAGTTTCACTTTTTGTATTGAAGAACTGAAATAAATTAACTTTTTGATAATTTTGTGAGAAGCATTTGTACTGGCCTACTATTTCAATTTTTGCGCTTTTTATTTTAGGAGTCCTGCCTATTTGATTTTCTAATATTGAGAGTGTTGAATTGAACTCTTAAATGGTTAGTCCTATATTTACAACAAAGGGTTATTCCTATATTTAAAAATAATCTCCAATCCATGGGTGATAACTTGTTGATTTGTAGGGGTCTGACCACTGGGAACCCACTGATCAAGAGACCAGAATCAATCTAAGCAGGTAAAAGGATAAACCTTGTCAATTTTATAAGAATGGTCTCTACAGCATTAAAGCAATTCCAAATTTGTTTTTGCAGTGTTTGCAGATTTTGGCACCTACAGTGTGCTGCTGAATTTTTTGTATTCATCTATGTATCAATCATACCTATATTTACATATTATCTATTTCTCTAGCTTCATCTTTGACCTCATTTCTATATTTACATATAATATATCTATCTACAAACAAAATACAGCTGCCTCTGTAAGTGCCAAGAGGTGCAAACATTGAATATATGAAATCTAAATATATTGTATATAGTAATTAGGGCATAAATTGGCCAATACATGTGAGCACATCAGCACGACAAAGTGTACATTTCTTTGATGGGACCCTAAACCTAATATCTATCTCATGTATATCTATATCTTTTTATCTATCGATCCATGTATTCTAATAAACAGATGTAATTTAACACTTTGTGACCCTTGCAGAATTCTGCATGCATAAATCCCAACAAATCCAGGTCTCCTGCTGACATGCTTTCCTTGAGGTGTGGTTTCCCCCCGTATTGCTTTCTTATAGGTTGCAGATAAGACTTGTCACTGTACAATATTATTTCCCTGTTTCTCTGTCTGAAGGTCCATCCCATCATCCTGGAAATATCCATCCTCCCAGTCGTATCCATCTTCCCTCCCTCCCTGTATCACATCCCAGGTTACTAAGGCAACTGCAACCCTAATGAGCAGCATCATCTGAGTTGATGTCACAGCATCCTACGGCAGGTTACACACAAGCCGCTCTCCACCCTGAGCCTCACACACAGGGACCGCAGTCCATGAGGAGGTGAGTGCGCCCCCAGACGCTTAACTGCTGCCGAGGACGGGGGTGGCTGTGAGACGAGTAGTACCCACCCTTGTAGCCCAGGGAGTAGAGTGAGGGATGGTGCAGATACACAAGGCCTTAATGGGCAGACTGGGAGACAAAGGCCTCACGTTGAAAACACACAGGGATTTACCTACTGGAAGACACCTGCCATGTGCAGATGCACATCTGCACGTAAAGCCGACGGCACGTACCCCACTGATTGTGATGGATAGCCATCTACATGTACACAGACTGACACCACAGACATGTCGGTGACACCGTCCCGGGATACAACTGTATGAACAGTGAATAATGGATCACACTCCATAAACATGGACGATTGATTCATTTCTTATTGTTGCGCTGCACAGAGCTCATGTGGTGTCAGATGTTTGTAAACCAGTACAAATAAGTGTCAGTACAGACTTACACGTCGTCTATGGAAATGGTTATTATAGGATGTATTATTAACGTGGAATAATCACGACAGCTTCTCCATGGCTGCGTTTGCTCAATTCTGTTGCATATTCTGTTTGTAAAGCTTTGTAATGAATATTCTTGCTATGTGATTACAATCAGCATCTTCCAAACTTCATTTTAATTTGTGGCTTATCCCAGATCATCCTGCATTTGCTGATTTATCATATTTCTCATGACACCAGGCCTTGTGCTGCCTGCTTTGCAATGCATTATGGTTCTTGTAGTCCTGCTGACTTTAGGGCGTTCCCCATTAAGCCTGTCTGAAAGGACAGAATGATTTTTGGTTTTCGCAGAATATTGATTTTCCAATGCTGCCCCTCCTCCCTGCAACACCGGCCTGGTGAAATGCTTCTTTGGATGAATGTAAAGAATAGGATTTCTCCCATGTGGTTCTCTGTTATTTTCCAGATGTGTTTATCATCCCTTCAGCTCTACTCAATTTAACCCTTTTGCTGCTAAAAGCCGTGATTGTATCCAAGGGTCATTCTGATCTGTGAGATCTGGAAAGATAAATGCTAAAATGTTTAAATGCCGCAGACCCCTGCTGCTGTTATTCTGGGTCCTGTCCTCATTAAAATGTTATGTTAACACTTTCCTTTTAAAGTATGCATCTTAAAGGAATCTTACAGCACATGTTTAAATGGCGTTTGTGGTCAGGCAATTTTTATTAGCAAGAATGGAGCTAATGTTTTATAACTTTTATGCTGGTACTAACACCAAACTCTGAAAGGACATGCAATATTATTTATATATATATATATATATATATATATATATATATATTTGTACAATATATTTGTAAAGTGTGACTCAAATATTCACAAGTGTGCTTCAAAAGAAATGTTGGACAGCCTATGATACACACAGCTCTGGCAAAAATTAAGAGACCACTGCAAAATTTTCAGATTGTCTGATTTTTCTCTTTAGGCTGGGTTCACACATAGCGGAAATTACCGCGAGAGTTCCGGAATTCCATTCCGCGGGAAAAATCGCATTTTAAATTCCCGCGATTTTCTCGCGGAAAAACTAGCATTTTGCAAGCGTAATTAGCTTGCAGAATTGCTAGCGTTTTCCAAGCGATCTGCAGCATCGCTTGGAGAACTGATTGACAGGTTGGTCACACTCGTCCAACATAGTGTTTGACGAGTGTGACCAACTTTTTACTATTGACGCTGCCTATGCGGCATCAATAGTAAAGATAGAATGTAAATAATAATAATAATAATAAAAAAAAATTGTTATTCTCACCTTCCGACGTCCCGCGCAGTCTTCCCGCCTCTCTCCACGCTCCCTTTCCCAGTAATCCTTTGCGACAATTACCACGATGACGTACGTTCTCACGGGATCGCGATGTCTCGCGAATGACCGCGAGACTTCGCGATCCCGCGAGAACGGACGTCATCGCTTGCAAAGGTTTACTGGGACTGGGAGCGTGGAGAGAGGCGGGAAGGCTGCGCGGGACATCGGAAGGTGAGAATAACAATATTTTTTATTTTAAATTGTATTTTTTACAGGGATATGGTACCCAAAGCCCGGAGGACAGTCTCCTCTCCTCCGGACGGTGGGTACCATCCGCAAATGTTCTGCTTACTTTTCGCATGGTGTGCACAGCCACATGCGGAAAGTAAGCAGAACAATGCATTTCTATGGGTGCGGGATCGCCGCGATTCCGCGAAATTAATGAGCATGCTGCGTTTTTTACCGCAAAGCAAAACCGCAGCATTAGCACAGCATTGTGGAATCCCATAGAAATGCATGGGATGCTTATTTTTCACGTTTTCGCGGCAAAATCGCGCGGTTAAAACCGCTGCGGAAACGCGAAAGAAATGCCACGTGTGAATTCAGCCTTATAGGTATATTTTGGAGTAAAATGTAAATTGCTCTTTTATTCTATAAACTACTGACAACATGTCTTCGAATTTCCAAGCAGTAAATTTTGTATTTATTTTCTTAAAATGAGAAATGGTCAAAATAACAAAAAAACGCAGTGCTTACAGACCTTGCAGACCTGCTAGGAAAGCAAGTTTGTAATCATTTAGAAACAACAATACTAATGTTTTAACTCAGGAAGAGTTCAGAAATCAATATTTTGTGGAATAACCATGATTTTTAATCACAGCTTTCATGCGTGTTGGCATGCTTTCTACCAGTTTTTCACACTGCTTTTGGGTGACCTTATGCCATTCCTGGTACAAAAATGTAAGCAGTTCTTCTTTGTTTGATGGCTTGTGACTATCCATCTTCTTCTTTATTACATTCCAGAGGTTTTCAATGGGGTTCAGGTCTGGAGATTGGGCTGACCATGACAGGGATTTGATGTGGTGGTCCTTCATCCACACATTGACTGACCTAGCGGTGTAGCATGGCGCATTTTCCTGCTGGAAAAACCAGTCCTCAGAGATGGGGAACTTTGCCTGAGCAGAAGGAATCAACTGTTTTTCCAGGATAACCTTGTATGCGGCTTGATTCATACATCTTTCGCAGATTAACCTGCCCAATTTTGAAGCATCCCCAGATCATCACCGGTCCTCCACCAAATTTCACAGTGTGTGCAAGAAACTGGGGCTTGTACGCCTCTCCAGGTCTCCATCTAACTATCAGACGACCAGGTGTTGGGCAAAGCTGAAAATTAGACTAATCAGAGAAGATTACCTTACTCCAGTCCTCTATGGTCAAATCCTTATGGTCTTTGGCAAACTTCAGACTGGCTCTCTTTGCTTCTCATTGATGAAAGGCTTTTTTCTAGTTTTACATGACTTGAGCCCTGCCTCTAGGAGCCTGTTACGAACTGTTCTTGCCACGCACTTCACCCCAGCTGCCATTTGCCATTTCTTTTGTAGGTCACTTGATGTCATCCTGCGGTTGCTGAGTGACATTCAAATAAGATGACAGTCATCCCGGTCAGTGGAGAGTCGTTTTCGCCCACTGCCGGTCTGTAGTTTTGTTGTCCCTAATGTCTACTGCTTGACCTTGTTATATTGGACTGCCATCTTAGAAATATTAAGGATGGAGGCAACATGACGCTCACTGTATCCCACTGCTTGTAAAGCCACAATTGAGCCCTTCCTTTCCTCACTCAAGACTTTTCTTTTCAACTCTTTTGGCATGGTTAAAAGTTATTTTTTCATTCCTATTACTTTTGGAATATTACTAGCAATTGTTTTGCCATCCAGCTTGTCCTCTTGCAAGAGGATTGTGAGCACCACAGCAGGGTTTTTTATACTTTCCTTCGTTAAATAGGATTTGGTTCAGGTGATCACCTAATCAGAAGCACATTAAGTAGAATGAGGTGTACTCTGGTTGGAATTCAACTGACACAGGAATGGAATTGCTGTCAGACATGTAGAGAAGCTGATTTTTATAAAACTGTGTAGCGGTCTCTTAATTTTTGCCAGAGCTGTACATACATACTATATATATTTAATTTTTTTTTTTTTGCTTTGTCTAACTAGGCATTAGCTGGTGTATCCTGATATAGGCTGTCCAGCATTTCTTTTGAAGCACACTTATGAATATTTGAGTCGCACTTTCCAAAACTGAACCTGTCAAATATGTGAAAAACTGCAATTCGATGCACATTCATGCAGGACCGGGAAAAGGTATTTTGCTGCCTTAGGCAGGTGGGGCCAATAGCAATTAAATCATGTCCAACCTCCCCAATAAATGAATGGGTCAAAATATAAGGCAACAGCACCCTTAATATACCCCTTTTCCCCAGACAGGTCAGGAAACAAGCTTTGAAAAACAATTACTATAGGATTGTCACCTTTTTCACCAAAAGATGCTCACCAATTTCACAGTTACATACATGAATTACTCTTTGTTTCCAGGATATTTCCAGTCAATTTCACAACACCAGGGACACATAGCAAAATTCATCCCTGACATCCTATATTTTAAATGTGGAACCCAAGTATTTTCATGGAAACTAATACGTCTTAACTGTAATCTGTTCCATTTGGTTTCAATTAAGGTGTCCAACATTTGACAGATACCCTAAAGGAAACCCAGAAGATTCCAATATAGTTACAGGGGTCAGTCTGATGGTGTTTGCATCCATCAATGGACAAATCTAGCTTGTGACAAAACTTACTGAGTCATAAGGGCCTGTGTGACTCTTGCCTAAAGGCCCCATCACACACAGCGATCTCGCTAGCGAGATTGCTGATTTTGTGATGCCACAGCGATCTCGCCAGTGAGATTGCTGCGTGTGACGGGGATCTGCGACCGCCCCCCCCGCCGGGTATCGCTGATCGTGCACTATCGTCCTGGGCCATTTTTTGATCGTTGCTCTCCTGCTGGCCAGCACGCATCGCTGCGTGTGGCAGTGGGAGCCAACGATAAGTGAGGCTCGCAGCGCTCTAAGCAGGTGCTGGGAGCTGGTATCTAAGGTAAATATCGGGTTACTAAGTGGCGCGCGTCACTTAGTTATCCGATGTGTACCTTAGAAACCTACGTGCTGGCAGCTCCCGGCACGAGCACGCAGGTTTCTAAGGTACACATCGGGTAACTTAAGTGACGCACGCCGCTTAGTAACCCGATATTTACCTTAGATACCTGCGTCCTCACTGGTGCTGATCGCTGGTGAAGCTGCCTGTTTGGCAGCTCACCAGCGATCATGTAGCGATGCACCAGCGATCCTGACAAGGTCGTATCGTTGTCAGGATCGCTGGTGCATCTTTAAGGTACCCTATGCCTATTGTCCATGATACTGTCTGCTCAAACACTACACATAAGCCTGTATCTGCTCGCTGATATACAGAGCTGATAAACCCTGATCATTGTAATGCCCAAAATAATGAATGTCATTAGATCACCAGAACCACCATTAGTACATGAATATAGTACTGAAATCATCATCAGTGCAAGAATACATCAAGAGGACCACCATTAGTACTTGAATACATCACCAGTGGATCACCAGAACCACCATCAATACATGAGTACATCACTAGAACCATCATTAGTACATTAGCACATTACCAAAACCATCATAAGTACATACTTTAAGTACATCAATAGAACAAACATCAGAAATAAAAAAAAAAGCTCTGGAGCACCAGAAGCATCACCAGTACTTGAATACAGCATTAGAATCACCATCAGAATATGAGTACATCATCAGAACTACGTTCATTACATGGATATATCACTAGAACCACCTTCAGTATATGAATTTTTAACAGAACCATCATAAGTACTGTATAATAGTACATAATTACAAGAAAAAAGTTTACTGCAGTGATCATTTGTAATGTTTGGCCAGTCCCATGTACAACTGAATTGCATGAACCTAGAGCTACCAACTATCAGCATGTCTTTATTAATGGTAAATATATGCTGGGAGTTATTGTTGCCAGCCATCATCACACTGCGGGCCAACACTACTGATTAGACACTTTTTTATCTGGTCTTTTACAGCACATCCTGAGACATCCTTAAAGGGGTTGTCCGCTCTTTTCACATAATCTCAGTACATACAGTTGTGGCCAAAAGTATTGACACCCCTGCAATTCTGTCAGATAATACTCAGTTTCTTCCTGAAAATGATTGTAAACACAAATTCTTTGTTATTATTATCTTCATTTAATTTGTCTTAAATGAAAAAACACAAAAAGAATTGTCCTAAAGCCAAATTGGATATAATTCCACACCAAGCATAAAAAAAGAGGGTGGACAAAAGTATTGGCACTGTTCAAAAAATCATGTGATGCTTCTCTAATTTGTATAATTAACAGCACCTGTAACTTACCTGTGGCATCTAACAGGTGTTGGCAATAACTAAATCACACTTGCAGCCAGTTGACATGGATTAAAGTTGACTCAACCTCTGTCCTGTGTCCTTGTGTGTACCACATTGAGCATGGAGAAAAGAAAGAAGACCAAAGAACTGTCTGAGGACTTGAGAAACCAAATTGTGAGGAAGCATGAGCAATCTCAAGGGTGCAAGTCCATCTCCAAAGACCTGAATGTTCCAATGTCTGCCGTGCGCAGTGTCATCAAGAAGTTTAAAGCCCATGGCACTGTGGCTAACCTCCCTAGATGTGGACGGAAAAGAAAAATTGACAAGAGATTTCAACGCAAGATTGTGCGGATGTTGGATAAAGAACCTCGACTAACATCCAAACAAGTTCAAGCTGCCCTGCAGTCCGAGGGTACAACAGTGTCAACCCGTACTATCCGTCAGCGTCTGAATGAAAAGGGACTGTATGGTAGGAGACCCAGGAAGACCCCACTTCTTACCCCGAGACATAAAAAAGCCAGGCTGGAATTTGCCAAAACTTACCTGAAAAAGCCTAAAACGTTTTGGAAGAATGTTCTCTGGTCAGATGAGACAAAAGTAGAGCTTTTTGGGCAAAGGCATCAACATAGAGTTTACAGGAGAAAAAAAGAGGCATTCAAAGAAAAAAACACGGTCCCTACAGTCAAACATGGCGGAGGTTCCCTGATGTTTTGTGGTTGCTTTGCTGCATCTGGCACTGGACTGCTTGACCGTGTGCATGGCATTATGAAGTCTGAAGACTACCAACAAATTTTGCAGCATAATGTAGGGCCCAGTGTGAGAAAGCTGGGTCTCCCTCAGAGGTCATGGTTCTTCCAGCAGGACAATGACCCAAAACACACTTCAAAAAGCACTAGAAAATGGTTTGAGAGAAAGCACTGGAGACTTCTAAGGTGGCCAGCAATGAGTCTAGACCTGAATCCCATAGAACACCTGTGGAGAGATCTAAAAATGGCAGTTTGGAGAAGGCACCCTTCAAATATCAGGGGCCTAGAGCAGTTTGCCAAAGAAGAATGGCCTAAAATTCCATCAGAGCATTGTAAGAAACGCATTGATGGTTACCAGAAGCGGTTAGTCGCAGTTATTTTGGCTAAAGGTTGTGCAACCAAGTATTAGGCTGAGGGTGCCAATACTTTTGTCTGGCCCATTTTTGGAGTTTTGTGTGAAATGATCAATGTTTTGCTTTTTGCTTCATTCTCTTTTGTGTTTTTTCATTTAAAACAAATTAAATGAAGATAATAATACCAAAGAATTTGTGATTGCAATAAACTGGAATAAACTGAGTATTTTCTGACAGAATTGCAGGGGTGTCGATACTTTTGGCCACAACTGTATCTGGGCTGCAGAATTATGACAATAAGTAATTTACTTTCTGTCACTAGTTTGCAAGGTTTTCTAGATATTCTGAACAGAATGTCCAAGGGAGGGGGTGTTATGGCATTGAAATGAGAACTAGTCGTAACCTCCTACTCTACTCCAAACATGCCCTATATAGCAACAACCCCACCCTCCATAGCTGCAGGCCCTCCCCGTCCACATGAAGCAGCCCTCATCACACAGTAACAAATTCTTCCCCTCCAGCAGCCTCAGTGCAGAGAGCAGAGAGCTGCTCCTCCCCCAGACACACACTGAACAGTTATCTATGGAAAGTGAACCTAGTGAGGAGGGAAAATCGTCCTGTATTCTGGGCCACTCCATGATTACAATGCATAACTCATTATCAGTAATTCCTTCCCTCACTGTCCCAGGCTGCTGGTAGCAGTGAGCACAGACTGTGTGATGGCCAGTGATGGGGATCTGCAGCTTCTAATCTGCACAGGGGATGGCAGTCACTGATGTAATCTGTTGTGTGACAAAGCCTCTGCTATGCGAATGAGACAGCTCCGTGTCACTGATGTCTTCACACAGCAGCAGATTTGGTGCAGTGTATGTGCGAAGCTCCACCAAACTCCCAGCAAGCTCCAGTGACCAGCACCACCCACTGCCCACTCATTGGCTGGCAGTAAACTGCACCAGCACTCATCTTTATCATTATTCCAGCATTGGAAAGAACACAGCAGTGATCCTGTATTTGTGAAAGCAGCACAATACATACATACATTTTGTGGCCAAAAGTATCAACACCCCTGCATTTCTGTCAGAAAATACTCAGTTTATTCCTGAAAATGATTGCAATCACAAATTCTTTGGTATTATTATCTTCATTTAATTTGTTTTAAATGAAAAAACACAAAAGAGAATGAAGCAAAAAGCAAAACATTGATCATTTCACACAAAACTCCAAAAATGGGCCAGACAAAAGTATTGGCACCCTCAGCCTAATACTTGGTTGCACAACCTTTAGCCAAAATAACTGCGACTAACCGCTTCTGGTAACCATCAATGAGTTTCTTACAATGCCTGATGGAATTTTAGACCATTCTTCTTTGGCAAACTGCTCTAGGCCCCTGATATTTGAAGGGTGCCTTCTCCAAACTGCCATTTTTAGATCTCTCCACAGGTGTTCTATGGGATTCAGGTCTAGACTCATTGCTGGCCACCTTAGAAGTCTCCAGTGCTTTCTCTCAAACCATTTTCTAGTGCTTTTTGAAGTGTGTTTTGGGTCATTGTCCTGCTGGAAGAACCATGACCTCTGAGGGAGACCCAGCTTTCTCACACTGGGCCCTACATTATGCTGCAAAATTTGTTGGTAGTCTTCAGACTTCATAATGCCATGCACACGGTCAAGCAGTCCAGTGCCAGAGGCAGCAAAGCAACCACAAAACATCAGGGAACCTCCGCCATGTTTGACTGTAGGGACCGTGTTTTTTTCTTTGAATGCCTCTTTTTTTCTCCTGTAAACTCTATGTTGATGCCTTTGCCCAAAAAGCTCTACTTTTGTCTCATCTGACCAAAGAATATTCTTCCAAAACGTTTTAGGCTTTTTCAGGTAAGTTTTGGCAAATTCCAGCCTGGCTTTTTTATGTCTCGGGGTAAGAAGTGGGGTCTTCCTGGGTCTCCTACCATACAGTCCCTTTTCAGTCAGATGCCGACGGATAGTACGGGTTGACACTGTTGTACCCTCGGACTGCAGGGCAGCTTGACCTTGTTTGGATGTTATTCGAGGTTCTTTATCCAACATCCGCACAATCTTGCGTTGAAATCTCTTGTTAATTTTTCTTTTCCGCCCACATCTAGGGAGGTTAGCCACAGTGCCATGGGCTTTAAACTTCTTGATGACACTGCGCACGGTAGACACAGGAACATTCAGGTCTTTGGAGATGGACTTGTACCCTTGAGATTGCTCATGCTTCCTCACAATTTGGTTTCTCAAGTCCTCAGACAGTTCTTTGGTCTTCTTTCTTTTCTCCATGCTCAATGTGGTACACACAAGGACACAGGACAGAGGTTGAGTCAACTTTAATCCATGTCAACTGGCTGCAAGTGTGATTTAGTTATTGCCAACACCTGTTAGGTGCCACAGGTAAGTTACAGGTGCTGTTAATTACACAAATTAGAGAAGCATCACATGATTTTTCACATGATTTTTCGAACAGTGCCAATACTTTTGTCCACCCTCTTTTTTATGTTTGGTGTGGAATTATATCCAATTTGGCTTTAGGACAATTCTTCTTGTGTTTTTTCATTTAAGACAAATTAAATGAAGATAATAATAACAAAGAATTTGTGTTTACAATCATTTTCAGGAAGAAACTGAGTATTATCTGACAGAATTGCAGGGGTGTCAATACTTTTGGCCACAACTGTACACCCCCCAAGACTTCACACTGTTACAGCTGCTGATTGGACAGGCTGCTCCCATCAGTATTTGAGTCATTAGAGACACAGTGCTCACACATACACTGCACCAAATCTGCTGCTGTGTGAAGACATCAGTGACACAGAGCTGTCTCATTCACACAGCAGAGGCTTTGTCACAGAACAGATTACATTAGTGACTGCCATCCCCTGTGCAGATTAGACGCTGCAGACCCCCATCACTGACCATCACACAGTCTGTTCTCACTGCTGCCTGCAGCCTGGGACAGTGAGGGAAGGAATTACTGATAATGAGTTATGCATTGTAATCATGGAGTGGCCAAGAATACAGGACGATTTTCCCTGCTCCTCACTAGATTCACTTTCCATAGATCACTGGTCAGTGTGCGTCTGGGGGAGGAGCAGCTCTCTTCTCTCTGCACTGAGGCTGCTGGAGGGGAAGAATTCGTTACTGTGTGATGAGGGCTGCTTCATGTGGACGGGGAGGGCCTGTAGCTATGGAGGGTGGGGTTGTTGCTATAGAGGGCATGTTTGGAGTAGAGTAGGAGGTTACGACTAGTTCTCATTTCAATGCCATAACACCCCCCCTTGGACATTCTGTTCAGAATATCTAGAAAACCGTGAAAACTAGTGACAGAAAATAAATTACTTATTGTCATAATTCTGCAGCCCAGATATGTACTGAGATTATGTGAAAATCCCGGACAACACCTTTAACATGTCTGTGTTTCTAGTACGAGTGGTAACTGCTTTTTTCATGGGTACCACATGTACTCATTATAACTTATAATGCACACATCCATGTTTTTACACTGACCGTGTGTCCGTGTGAAATACACAGGGATATGTCAGTTTTTTCCCAGAAGCACAGATGACAAGTGCCAACACAAGTCTATGGGTCCATGAAAAACACGTACATCGCGTTCAGATGCCTTTCGTGTTTAACATTGTAAAGTATTGGAACAGCTTTGTCATTTCTTTCTTTATTCACCAGAAAAACACTGATTACCACACTGATGATAAAAACGGATGACACACTGATGCTCCACTGATCACACACTGATGGAAAAAACACTGCTGACACTGCCACTGTTTTTATCATATGGATGTGTGAATGAGGTCTGACACAATGCTCTTAAAAATAACAGCGTTATTATAATGCTCATGAATAAAGATAGCTGCCCATGCTTTGCCCCGTATAAATAATTGCCCCTCACTGTGCTCTCTGTACATAATATGTCCTACACACAGTCCCTCTCATGGTACATTGCCTCCACACTGATCGCCCTTATGAACAATAACCGCCACACTGTCTTCCCTTATTAGCTATAACTGCTGCACTGCCTGCTTTTAGCAGCTTAGATAAGAAGGATTTGCTCATAATCTGCTCTACTGGTATCCCATATAATAAATACAAATCCAGACCGAAAGTACACGCGGTTCTTCTTTATTCAGTCAACGTGTTTCGAAGTACTACAGACTTCTTCATCAGGAAAGAAAAGCATCCAAGTTTTTCTTGTCCTTATGAAGATGTCTGTAGTACTTCAAAACGAGTTGACTGAATAAAGAAAAAACGCATGTACTTTCGGTCTGGATTTGTATTTATTATATGGGATACAAGCAGCTCAGATTATGAGCAAATCCTTCTTATTTGTGTTTTCCCGGCCTGATAACCCCTTGGACCTACAGCTGGATTTTTAAGTGATTAAAATGTTGTGTATACACAACTAATTCAGGTTAGTATAACCTTAAACACCCACATCTCCCTTGGTTAAAGTCCTATTGCACAGTCTTTTTCCTCCTAGTTTTATTATGCTCTTAATAGCTATAATTGCTACATTGTCTGCCCGTAATAGCTAAAACTGCCACAATGTCTAACCTTATTAGCTCTACCATTACCCCTTCCTCTATATACATCCCTTCTTTCATCTACCATAAAAGTCATTTGAATTTTCATCTCCTTAGAGCACTTATCACTTTTGCTCCTTTTTGTCATGATCACGTGTGTCAGGACGCAGATGTTTCCGCAAGGCGGACCCATAACACACGTGACCCTGGATACACCGCCTCCAGTGGGGCGTATTTAAATAATAAAACGTGCAGGTGGATACGCCGCCTCCACCTGGCGAATTTAGGTATTACACGTTATACATACAGTGGGGAAAAAAAGTATTTAGTCAGTCAGCAATAGTGCAAGTTCCACCACTTAAAAAGATGAGAGGCGTCTGTAATTTACATCATAGGTAGACCTCAACTATGGGAGACAAACTGAGAAAAAAAAATCCAGAAAATCACATTGTCTGTTTTTTTTTTCATTTTATTTGCATATTATGGTGGAAAATAAGTATTTGGTCAGAAACAAAATTTCATCTCAATACTTTGTGATATATCCTTTGTTGGCAATGACAGAGGTCAAACGTTTTCTGTAAGTCTTCACAAGGTTGCCACACACTGTTGTTGGTATGTTGGCCCATTCCTCCATGCAGATCTCCTCTAGAGCAGTGATGTTTTTGGCTTTTCGCTTGGCAACACGGACTTTCAACTCCCTCCAAAGGTTTTCTATAGGGTTGAGATCTGGAGACTGGCTAGGCCACTCCAGGACCTTGAAATGCTTCTTACGAAGCCACTCCTTCGTTGCCCTGGCGGTGTGCTTTGGATCATTGTCATGTTGAAAGACCCAGCCACGTTTCATCTTCAATGCCCTTGCTGATGGAAGGAGGTTTGCACTCAAAATCTCACGATACATGGCCCCATTCATTCTTTCATGTACCTGGATCAGTCGTCCTGGCCCCTTTGCAGAGAAACAGCCCCAAAGCATGATGTTTCCACCACCATGCTTTACAGTAGGTATGGTGTTTGATGGATGCAACTCAGTATTCTTTTTCCTCCAAACACGACAAGTTGTGTTTCTACCAAACAGTTCCAGTTTGGTTTCATCAGACCATAGGACATTCTCCCAAAACTCCTCTGGATCATCCAAATGCTCTCTAGCAAACTTCAGACGGGCCCGGACATGTACCGGCTTAAGCAGTGGGACACGTCTGGCACTGCAGGATCTGAGTCCATGGTGGCGTAGTGTGTTACTTATGGTAGGCCTTGTTACATTGGTCCCAGCTCTCTGCAGTTCATTCACTAGGTCCCCCCGCGTGGTTCTGGGATTTTTGCTCACCATTCTTGTGATCATTCTGACCCCACGGGGTGGGATTTTGCGTGGAGCACCAGATCGAGGGAGATTATCAGTGGTCTTGTATGTCTTCCATTTTCTAATTATTGCTCCCACAGTTGATTTCTTCACTCCAAGCTGGTTGGCTATTGCAGATTCAGTCTTCCCAGCCTGGTGCAGGGCTACAATTTTGTTTCTGGTGTCCTTTGACAGCTCTTTGGTCTTCACCATAGTGGAGTTTGGAGTCAGACTGTTTGAGGGTGTGCACAGGTGTCTTTTTATACTGATAACAAGTTTAAACAGGTGCCATTACTACAGGTAATGAGTGGAGGAAAGAGGAGACTCTTAAAGAAGAAGTTACAGGTCTGTGAGAGCCAGAAATCTTGATTGCTTGTTTCTGACCAAATACTTATTTTCCACCATAATATGCAAATAAAATGAAAAAAAAAAACAGACAATGTGATTTTCTGGATTTTTTTTTCTCAGTTTGTCTCCCATAGTTGAGGTCTACCTATGATGTAAATTACAGACGCCTCTCATCTTTTTACGTGGTGGAACTTGCACTATTGCTGACTGACTAAATACTTTTTTTCCCCACTGTACAATAATCAAATAATAAAGGGGGAACCTGGGAAACTTTAACAATGGTGGGCCCTGCGATAGGGAATGGGGAAATGGAGACCTCCTGCACTCCCCTGAGCCAGTGTCCCTACACTCCTCACATTCCCTAAACAGGCTCCGCACCTGTCGCCGCACGCGTACCTTAACGCCCTTGCTCGCCCTGAGCCTAAACCCTCACTAGGGAATGGGTCGGTGCGGAGACTAATCCCACCACTGCACTAATAACACACATGAGGAAAGAGACAATATAGGGGAAACACCACTTAGCTTTGCTCTGTTGCGTGCGCTCCTAGCAACAGAGCCCACCACCTGCGTGCGTCTTCTCCTCCACCCGGATCCATCACCATAACAGGATCCTTCACCTTAGTGCAGCCTTGGAGCAGAGTCCACCACCAGTTGCAGCTGCTTAGAACCAGAGTCCCAAGGAAGAGTTCAGCTTCTGACACGAAGTCGAGCATGCTTGAGTCCAGCTCAGCGGCCAAGTCCCACATGGTGAGTGCCACTCTCCATAGTCACCACTCCACCAGCCCATGCAGACACTTCCCGCTGACACCATCACTGCGACTCCACCATGCCATGCCAGCCCTTCGTCCAGACACCATAGCTGAAACATGTCCCCCCTGGCTAATCTGCGCAGGACTCCTCACCAGCTCCATCCTTCCTCCAGGCTCTCCCACTCAAAGTGAAAGCAATCTCACAATATCACAGGCAGTGAGTGAGCACCCTGAGCACACCTTTATAGGGTGTCACACCTGATCCATAATTAAGTGAACATTAACCTAAACCTAAGGTGCGATACCATTCCCCACCACCGGGCAACTTAGAATGAACGACACCACGTGATAATTCTAATGGCCACCGGGGGCAATCACGACACACTTTGGAACCAAAGGAAAAAAAGTTCACTTAATGCATTTAATACCGCCAGATCCAACACTGGATCATGACACTTTTACTATGTCCTCATACCACCCCATCCCATACTTCCTTGTCCAAACTGTGTCTCCTCCTGACACAGCCCACCATGCTGCCCTCTCCAGGCTGTGCCCTCACACTTTTCCCCCCTTCTTCATACTGTCCCCCACATACTGAACCTTCACACTACCCCTTCCTCTATGTGCACCCCTAGCTCCGTCTAGAATAGAAGGGACTTTAATTTTTGGTTCCTTAGGATGCTGGCCTGTTCTGTTATTTTCTCCTTCTCTGTGGCGCTTTAATGACATGACCTTATCACACTTGCAGGACATCGGGGCAGGAAGCTGATCCATACTCCTCTGCCCCAACAGTGGCAGTGGTCACATCGTCAATGGTATTAGTATCTTAAAGATGCTTACACAATTGAATGCAGGGAACGACGGCCAGGGCACAGTCAGATTGGTGAGCGCTGTTAGTGATTCACTGATACTACTCACCTGTGTGCCTCTGCCCCGGCTGTCACTATGCTACGGTAAATGCCAGAGGAAGGTGTAGGGGGCCACAACCCACAAGCGCCGCTAGTAATAAATTAATTTTTTTTAGCGACCCCCAGGGAGACATGAGGTAGCACCATAGGAGGGGCCTTCTTCTGCCTAAGCGCTGTCCCGGCTCTGTGTGTATGCATCATTTTAGGAGCAGATTCTCTCTAAAGAAAGGTCTGCTACTGTTTTTACACGTCTTGTCCTCATCTATGCTGTTGAAAAATGTCTATGAAAGAGTTAATTTGGACCCCCCACCCACATAGTTTAGGTTATCCCTTCTGAGAGGAAAGGCGGCAGGATATAGTTCAGTGACCTTCGGGACATTAATTGCTGCCAGATTTTCTGCACTGCCTGAGGCCAGAAAACTATACTCTATTTATAAGTGTGTACAGATTTCATGCTTGTGACAGGCGGAAATGAGAGGCCGCAGGAGTAAAATGGGAATGAATGCAAGAGTGCAGGAATATTAAGATATAGCAACACAGGAAAAAAAAAGGTAGCTATACAGAACGGGTCATGCACACTGAATCTTAGCCAACCTAGTTTATAAAGTGAATCAACACATATAATCCATTTGGAGGAAAAAAAACACCATTAAAAAAATGTAGAAAGTACACAACAGCACAAACCTAAATAGAGTACCCCCCAATACACCATGATCGGAGTCTGGGTCAAAAACACTCCCTATATCATCATAAAACATGGCAAATCACCATAGAAAGTATATAACATCACATAATGTGTAAAATGGCAAAGTGCAAAAACAGTCTGTGCAATGTATAAAGGGCTAAGATAGCAAATATCCCAGATATGGTAACAAATAAATAATATAACAATGAATGAATAAATATTTAAAATTAATATTACCAAAATGGATATTAAAAAAACAAAGAGGGATGCCCAAGGAGAATAAGGGGCAATGAAGTAGCGACTCGTGTATAGTCATGATTGCGACCCCTGAGACAGTCACATTCATAATATAATACATGTCACTACTTCATACCTCATTGTTCTCCTTTGGCATCCCTCCTTGTTTATCAATCACTTTGGTAATATTTGCTAATCTATTTTGTCATCTATTGTTGTATAGCCCCTTCCCCATAATCTTCCTCCCCACCATCACTGGGTTTTCTCATCTCCTCTCAAAATCCCACTTCACCCCTCAACCTCACTACCATGCTTATCTCTGCCCTAAGCCATCTCTTCAACCCATCATTAACTTTTGGTACATTCCCTCCTGCTTTCAAACATGTCACAATCACCCCTACCTTGAAGAAACCATCTCTCGACCCTACCTCTATCGTCCCATATCGCTGGTACCGTTGGCCTCCAAAGTCCTCGAATATCATGTCCATGCTGAACCGTCCCCCATCCTCACATCTAACTCACGCTTTGAAAACCTACAATCTGGCTTCCATCCCCACCACCCCACTGAAACTGCCTTGACTAAAAATACTAAAAACTTACTGCCAAAGCTAATAGACAATTCTTTATACTCCTCCCTCTAGACCTGTCCTCTTCCTTTGACCCAATCAATCACTCCCTTCAACTACAGATACTCTTTTTCCTTGGCATCAAAGACCTTGCCCTCTTCTGGCTCTCCTTATACCTTCCTAACTGCACATTTAGCTCCCACACTACCTACTTATCAAGCCATCTCTCTATTGGTGCTCCTCAAGGCTCTGTCCTGGGACCTCTACTCTTCTCAATCTATACATTTGACCTGGGTTAACTCAAAGTTCCATGACTTTCAGTATCACCTATATGCTGACGACACTCAGATCTACCCCTCTGGCCCAGACATCACCTCTCTGCTGTTCAGAATCTCAGAGTGTCTATAACCCATATCATCCTCCTTCTCATCACGCTTCCTAAGTTCAATGTGGACAAAACTGAACTTATTCCTCCATCTCATCTAATCCCATCACCCAATCTATCACAGTTAAAGAGACCACACTCTCAGCAGTACCAGAAGTCCACTGCCTTGAAGAAACCCTTGACTCTGCCCTGTCCTTCAAACTGCACATCCAAGCGCTTACTACCACCTGCCAGCTCCAACTCAAAAATATTTCTACAATCCGTCGTTTCTTCAACCTTCAATCTACTAAAATGTTAGTGCAAGCCATCATCTTCCCCCTCGACTACTGCAATAGCCTCTTCTGTGGTCTACCTGCTAGCATTCCTGCACCCCTCCAGTCCGTCATTACTCATTGACTCTGCTGTCCGACTAAGCCACCTCTCTCCTCACTACTCCTCTGCTTTTACCTTCTGCAAATCTCTTCATTGACTCGACATTCCCCAAAGTATCTGTCATGACTCTATAGTTAGGATCTGAGCAGGAAACTTGGGGGTTAGTGGATGTGGCCTCTCTTTGAACTGGGCAGGGCTTTTTGTAGCCGCTTTAGCCTTGCAACCCTGTCAGTTATATTTTTGCCCTCGGCTGAGTTAAGTGACCCCTGTGCGTTTGTGTGCCTGTGCCTTGTGCCTGCATTTCTGAGTGTGTATCCCGTTTTTGACTCGGCCTGTCCCTCACGTTGCTATTTTCCTGTGTCTTGGTACTGTCTGTGACTCTCTCGGTATTGACTCTGGCTTGTTCCCTCGTTATCTTTCTGTCTATCCCTTTGGTATTGGTATTGGCTCTCCCGGTTCTCTGACCCATGCTTTTGTCTGATTACTCTTCTGTCTTTGTGCTTGTCGGCGCTCCTTACGCCAGGGGCGCGTACCTGTTCATGGACTCCAGCATGGGTAATTGATTATCAGACTTCTTTTATCCCCTTTATGTTCCCTACCCTGTGGGCAGTTTTGCAATGATAATACTTGATGGGTGGTGACACTTTGTCATGAGTTACAAGATGGAACTATTTTGTTGGGGATAAAGTACAGTGTTGGCCCCCCATGTGTTATGTTTAAGGTGGCACTGACATTATACATGACATTTCAGTTGTGCTCTACTATTATGTGAATTTATCATGATGGACATGTAACTTATGGTGGTGGTCCTTTGCCCACGCTGTTGGATAATGTAACAGTACGCTTTGTTATTAACCGGTGCACCTTGATCTACACCATCTGATCTCTGTTCTTGTTTATCACATGAATTAAATAATTGTAGTCTGTCTTTTTGTATGTGTACAATTAAAAATAGTTTCATATTTAAAGAAATTATGCAGACTCTTTGTTATGGGTTATAGGCTCCATTGTTTTTCCGTGTGTTTCTCCTTACCCCAGCTAGCAGGGTCTCCGTGTTTGGCCCCGCCTTCTATGGTCACGTGCCGCAGGTCCTGTTAGTCAGTGGTCGGGCTGCTCTGGTTTCCCCGTGTACCGCTATGCTGCCATCCCCTGCTTGACACAGGACGTGCACGGACCCGGGTGACTTGATTGCTTCGCCCATGATACCGCCTACCCAACCCGCTCTGCTTTGCGCAGTACCCGTGTCCGCACCGTGACATGTCAGTCACGGGCTCCTGACAGTATCAAGTTCAAACTGCTAACCCTAACCTACAAATGTGTTCATAATCTGTCTCCTCTGTATATCTCCAAACTAATCTCCCGATGTCTCCCAACATGTAATCTCTAAAGATGGGCGAACCCGAACAGTAACGTTTGGCATGCATACTGAACACCTATTGTTCGGGCACGGGCACCGAACATGGATTTTACCAGGAAGTCCGTGTTACTGTTCGGGTTCGGCCCCAAGAACACCGTGCGATGTTGCGCTGTCATATGCATGACAGCGCGGCAAACACCACTTCTGATCGACGGTAAAATCATCACTGCCGGTCAGACAGACGTGGTTCCGACGCTGTGATCGGAGGTATGATGTTTACTTCCGTTAACTGGTGTCGGCTGATAGGACTACTGATCCTATCAGCTGGTGCCTGCTGCCGTTATCAACAGTGAGATCAGGGGTGGTTGATGGGAGTATTCATCAGCTGGCTACTGCGCTGTAAATAAATAATTTGAAAAAAATGGTGCGGGTCCCCCTGTATTTTTGATAACCAGCCAGGAATGACTCATAGCTGGGGATTGCAACCATCAGCTGTCATCGTTGGCAAGGCTGGTTATCAAGAATAGAGGGGTCCCCACGCTGTTTGTTTTTAATTATTTAAATAAATTTTAAAACGCAGCATGGGGTATTCTCAGGCTGGTAAGGATGCATAGATATTGCCTAAAAATAGCAGCTTGCAGCAGCTCAGAAAAGGTACATCTATTAGATGCGCCAATTCTGGCACTTTGCCAGGCTCTTCCCACTAGCCCTGTAGCGTTGACAAGTGAGGTTCATATTTGTGGGATTGATGTCACCAGACAATACAATGGTGACATCAAGCCCATGGATTAGTAATGTAGATGCATCTATAAGACACCTTACTAATCCTATAGTTATATGGTAATTAAAGACACAGCAAGAATAAAGTCTTTTTTTTTTAACTAAAAACAAAACACTTCGTTTTTTTATTTAAAAATAATACAATTATACTCACCTAATGCCTAATTCCAATGAATCCCTCCTCCCCTGAAATAAAACAAAAATAATAAAATCAATAATATCCCTCACCTGCCCATCTTTATGTCCCACGCCGTAATCCTTTAATTTAATAGCTTTCAACCTGGACGGTGCCAAGATGTGACCGTCCAGGCTGAGAACCACTGATGAATCAGCTTGCAGCATCAGTAACCAGTGGTGACGTCAGCGAGGTTTCCTTCGGTCACTGAGGTTGTGTGTTTCAAGCTGGGCTGAACTGCAGTGGCCTTGGTGAGATTTCCGCTAGCACTGTGAGGGTACCGTTACACATAGCGATGCACCAGCGATCCCGACAACGATATGGATCGCTGGTGCATCGCTAAGTGGTCGCTAGTGAGCTGCCACACAGGCAGATCTCACCAGAGACATCGCAGGGGTCGGGGGTCGCTACTTACCTGTCAGACGCGGCGATCCTGACGTCCTCCCGCCCGCGTTCACGCGTCGCTCGTCGTCACAGCAGGAAGCGCCGCAGGAAGCTGACGACGAGAAATGATCCAGGATCTTCTCGCGCGACCAGCGATAACCAGCGGGGGAGCCGGTCGGAGGTAAGTATCACATGTAGCGATATTGCTAGCAATATCGCTGCTACGTCACAAAATCGGTGACTTTACAGCGATATTGCTAGCGATATCGCAGTGTGTAATGGGGGCTTGAGAAAGTTTCATAGTGCAGAGGCAAATTCACCACAGTGACATTTTCCCTGTGAACTGCGGTGAAGTTTTTGCATCTATTAGGTCATTTAGGCTACTTGCATTTGTCATTGCATTTTTTTCCATGCGTTTTTTCGCGTCTTTGATGCTGCGTTTTTTTTGTCTCTTGTTGGTGTGTCATGCTTTCTATAAAGCTACTTTGTTTTTTATACTGCCTGGTATTTGGCTTTAACAAAACTTTATTCATAAAGTCATGTACTGAATTACATGCATATTTTATATGCTTCCACCTTGTACAGTAAATGCACTAAAAATGCTTGTGCATTTTTTACCTGCAGAATTTTTAGCATCTAACGCAAGTCTATGGGGAAATTCCGCACAGAAAACTCAGGGTACTGCAAGAGAAACTGACACGCTGAGGATTTGAAACCCACACCACAGGTCAGTTTACGCTGCTTTAAAATGAAGCACAGAGGGCAGGGGATTCCTATAAATCCCATCCACTTTGCTGGAACTATAAGATGCTGCGTTTTTGATGCAGTGAAAATAAGCAGTGTCAAAATGCACCAAAAACTCATCGCGGGAACGTAGCCTAATTGTGTTTTCTCTACCATGTACAGTATTTTTGTGTTGATTCACGTAATAAACTATATTAACTAATAATCAGTGTGCATGACCCGTTCTATATAGTGACCATTTCCCTACATGGTATTGTAGTGCCTTTTTCTTTTACATATTGTGCGGGTGGAGGTGGTGGTAACCCTTCTCTGTTTTTCAAATATTAAAATATGAGGCGAAAAGGCGCATTAGATAGACAATAGTCCATATACTGGAACAACAAGTGATCAATTAAATATTTAATTAATTTTGAATAAGACGTACAACACACAACTGCTATACACCAAATGTGTAGCCTAAGGGCTGTAATATCTTATTTTAACCCCTTAACTTGTACGGCGTAAGTCGAAAGTGGGTGTATGGAGCAGGCTAACAGGGTCTAAGCTCTTCTGTGTTTGGAATACATTAGTGTTTATACTACTATTAGTGTATTTTAAAAGTTCATAATTAGCTAGAAACACAAACTATCAGTCCCTAACCATGGTTGCCAACTGTATTGTACGGTCTATAAAAATTGCGTATTTTTTTTTTGTGTCAAAATGTGACATTTTACAGTTCACAATCATTGCTTATGTGTTCTTGTTAGTATTCAGATCTGTAAGCAAACATAACTTTTAATCTTTATGGTTCATTATGGTTTTCCAGAGTGTCTATAAGTGTTGGCTGTCTGTGATATTTTAATAGGTTGTACAATCCTGTGTCTTACAGGAAACCATTACTTAATAAAACAGACAAAGAGTATAAAAATTAATGTATTCCAAGCACAGAAGAGCTTAGACTCCATTTACATCCCTAGGCTGGGCTCAGACAAGCATATGAAAAATCTGTTTTTCATACTGAAAAAAAATGGTTTTTTATATGTATAGTCTTGTATATCTCCATCCTTGAAGTCTGTATGCCATGCATTTTATACAACCAAAATAAAAATTACAAAGTCAATACAGTTCCAACGTTATTTCTTACAAAAGCCATCCAACTGTTTCCAGCAGGTGGCACACATGGTTCGTGGACTCACTGTGCCACAGGGCCTGGCCTGCCTAGGAAGGGGAGTAGCCAAGTGTCTATCTGGTGTTCGCTAGAGCACCTGATGGTGGAAACAGGCTGGGCTGCAGGTAACCGCCAGGTACCACTCCTGGAACCACAGTGGTACTGCAGCTGCCAATTCCAGGGGTTGGTTCGCTGATGCGGGGAGACGTGACCGAGGTCACTGACTAGCCGGAACCTAGAGGATGACAGACTGTACGGACAACGTGGATGTAGGAGATAGGATCTTGCTCAGACCCGTAGGTATCAGGAACAGTTCTAGAGTTGGCCACACTAGGACCAGGAACAGCGAACACAGGACTAGCCACACTGGGACCAGGGTTCGGGTATAGGTACTGCAGACGAAGTTTCAGGAATAGGATGCTGCCGAAGCGGTGACAGGAATACTAGCAACCTATACTGGACTAACGGGAAACAGAATACTGGAATAACTTTAGACAATACTAGGGACCGGGGACCTGCCAACGTACAGTTGCACACACCAACACTACAGATACAAACTATAGGGGTTGCTCAGGCATGTCCCTATTGAGGAGGGTGCCTTTTATACAATATACCTATTAACTGGGAAATATCTAGCAGGTGTTTGCTTAAACTAAATGTCTCTCAAATGGGGGCATTTTACCATGTGAGCGCGATACCCCTTTAAAAGCAGAGGAGCGCAAGTACTAGGTGTGCTGCCTGAAACTGCTGTGTGCACACAGACTAGGAAGCAGGAGCAATCTGTGGACCATGCCGGGGCAGTGGGTAAGCTGGCATCCCCTCATGGTGGGAGGAGGGGAACTTCGTGGAGGCGCCAGAAGCCGCTACACCAACTACATCAAGGTGTACCACAATATATTGTAGATAAGTGGGTATACCTTGAAGTTATTGGATGACTTTTGTGCTGGGACCAAAAACCGCTAACTAAATACCTTCTGCTTTTAAGGATTGAGGCAATATTGGAGTTCATGTATTCATTATTCACAAAGTGCGGACGCATCGTGCATTTATATATTTTATAATAAAGCAAATTACAATAGTAGTTAAACATAGATATTTATAATGGGTATTTTATGTATCTAAAAACCCCTTTATGTCTTTTTGGCTTTTTCCTTGACATCTTTGCTTGTCCAGATTTTTTAATAAATGCATAAATTACCAGGCTGCCTAAAAATCTAAATTTTTTATAACTTTTTAAAAGGATTTGCCACTCTTGATGGTAAAAAGTTACAAAAACTGGCTAAAGATAAAAATAAAGTGCATTGTTAGCTTTTGCTACAAATTTATGAACCGTGCATGACGTTTTGATGAATTTGAAACTGCGAAAGCCACAAGTTAAAAAAAGAAAAAGTGTCTTCAGTAAGTTACAAATGTTGAATGGGAGCCTAGGTGGGTGCATATTTTTGGGGAGTTTTGCAGAAGTTTTTCCATCTAGTGATGTTTGCATCATTATATCATTTTGTGCTGTTGTATTTTTGAGTGCAAAGGAACTGCAGTCACTTGCTGAGTTGTACTTGCCATCGCTACGGTACAGGGATCTGGTCGCTCTCCCTGATCCTAGTGGTCATGCCCATTCCAGTATGGCATTGAGGCGGTCTGATGTTAACATGTGGATAAATGGAAACTGAGACACTCAGGGTGGAAATTCACAGTGTAGAAGGATCATCATTATTCTCATTTCCACATGGAAACATGAGACGCAATGGAATGAAACTGAAAGGGAGAAGATACAGATTAGATATAAGAAAAAAACTTTTTGACAGTTAGAGTGATCAATGAGTGGAACATGCTGCCATGAGAGGTGGTGAGTTCTCCTTCAATGGAAGTCTTCAGTCAGAGGCTGGACAGACATCTGTCTGGGATGATTTAGTGAATCCTGTATGGAGCAGGGGGTTGGACCAGATGACCCTGGAGGTCCCTTCCAACTCTACCATTCTATGATTCTATGTGGGAATGCACTGGAGTAGGGATGCCATGTACCCCACTTGGTGTGAAGCTTATGGATACTTTATTTAAGGTCAATTTTTGCCCCGTAACGTACAGAAGTAAAATATTGACCTATTGTGAGTGTCGCTGTCCTAGCCGGGCACAGCCATAAAATGCAGCTGTAAATTTCAGCTATTGTGGGTATCGGTTGGCGGAGATCCTCTGCAGCAGGGGTCATAGCTGACTGTAAGGGTGGTAGAGACAGATGCAGTAGGCATGGAGCCAAGTGTAAGAGATTTGCTGCCTGCAGGGATAACTACGTGCTATGGTGCAGAACCTGCAAGCTAATGCTGGAACTGAAATAAAAACTGATGGATAGAGACAAGGTTAATTGATCTTGACTGATCTGCCTGAACTAAGAGTAGAAGAATTGAAATAAGTGGAACTTTACGGAGATACCCCTGAAGTATAGGGGATTAAGGTTGTGCATCCTGATTTGAGAGACACCAACACTTAGTGGGGATTTAATCACTCCTCAACAATGAAATTGCAACACCCAGAAGGAATGGAATTATGGAAATTACAGGATGGATAGACATGTTACTGATCTGCAAATGATGGAAAAATGGATGCGAAATTTGCTTAGCATCTCGATTTATCCAGTATTAAATCTCAACGCCACACGCAGAAATCTCCACACTGATAGCCTTGGCCATTATGAATGATGTTATTAATTGTCTGAGGAATGTTCTGCCATCTTGAATTCACTTGGACAAATCATCAAGATCTGCAGCTCATTTGCAATTGCCGACCAATAATGTCCCAGATGTATTCAAAGAGAGACAAGTCTGGAGATGCTGCAGACCATGTTTAGATTACTCAGGCTTCTTAAAGTAGCATGAGCAACATGCAGCCTGACACTGTTGTGTCGACAATTGCACAGGAGTTTACCAACAGTGGATATTGATGATTTACATGCCCAAGTCCAATCAGACAACCATTAATAACCTCATTCATTGTGTAAGTGCATGTATTTCTGCGTGGGGCTCATGCTCCAGATGTTTACAAATTTTGCTCCCATTTTTTTTTTATCATTTGTGTATCAGTAACATGCCTATCCAGCCTGTGATTTGCATAAATCCATAACTTTTCATTCTTGGTGTTACAATGTTAATGTTGAGGAGTGATTGTGAACTGTCTCTACATTGGAAAAAGACTTGTAAATGTATTAGTGTTGCTATACGATAGGCCTTTTGTATCCTTCATATATGCGGTGCGGCACCATAATTTGCACCATTTTAGCATCACGACTATTCCCACCTGCACGGTCCTGCCTACAACTTTTCTAGCCTTGCTTCGCTTATTAATATTTCATTCTGTCTTTTTACTGTAAACATATATCAATAATGAATCACCTTAATCGGAAAGTTCAATAATTCCTATAAAAGATTGACTTTATATGACTGTGGTATTACACTGAAATGGTTACTTTATTGGGTAGCATGGTGGCTCATGGGTCAGAACTTGTGTAGTCCTTTGTCCCCAACGAAGATTGTGCAGAGGCGGACAAAGCAGAGTTTATGGTTTTACTCAAGGGACAAGCATATGTATTGTTTACAGATTACAGACGGTCTCTAGAGCAAAGGTGGAGAACCTTAGGCCCATGGGCCATTTACGGCCCTCAATGACCTTTTATCCTGTCCGCGGGCAGATTCCTGGGGACCAAACTCACCCATTCAAGCACACGTTATTTTAGTTTCATCCATATATTGTCTGTCTTTCTCCAACTGATTTTTAGAAGGTAGGACACCTCAATTAGTTCTTGTGACATGCTTATCGTAAAAATAAAAGATGAGATGAAAAAAAAAGAATAAAAAAACCAGATCCAATAAACTTTGGTGGCACCCCCCCGATAATGGATATAAGGGGTTCTTCAGTAGATGAAAGCGCTATTATTAAAAATAAATCTCTGTACAAAGACCATCACTGATATCATTGCAATATGGTGACCCAATATTGATAGATATTAGTCCTGCACAACATGTAAGAGATTATAGTGCAGATATAGATAATGACCTACAGCTGACTTTTTGTAGAATAGTTCACTTTTTCCCATCTCTTCCATCTAGTCCAGACTGGCAATTTCTTCCAGCCACGACTCATCTGCAGAGATTATAGCAAAGACATATGACTTCTCAACACCGTTCTCATCTATTCCCAAGAAGCAAAAGTTTCTCTTCCTGCTGTAACCTCAATGGTGAGCCGGTGCTGTCATATTTGTCCTGGTTACTGGACATGCTGTGTGGCAAAAAACAAGTGCACCTCTTATTGCCCTAATTAATAATGCCCACCACTGTGACCCTTACAAAAGGAAAATGCCTCCTTTGTTTCCTTTAGATCGTAAAATTGCATCCAAGAGAATATTAATGCCCAGTGCAAGTGCACTAGAAAACAGTGCTCACATTTTCCCTCATAATATTGTCCTTTAATAGTCACAACACCCTCAGTGCCCTTATTATGCTTCTTAAGTGCTGTAAGGGTTCAGATCTCTTGTAGCTGATTGGATACACGTTGGCACAGGGCTTTTACATCAAAACAGCGTACAGTTTATTGTCCATCATAAACTTTACAACTTCAAAATGAAAACAGTTTTTCTCGAGTACAAATAAATAACAAAACAGTTCTTTCTTCAGGCACAATAAAACAAAGTAGATGTAGTAGCCAGTACTTTAGTCAGTATCAGCTCAAGCAATTTAAACATGCTTACAAAACAAGCACATCTCCGTTGAGCTCCAGCCCAAACTTCACTCTGCTGAGCTGACCCAGCTGCTGTAAATAGGCCTGAAAGCCACGCACTGGATTATGGGAGCAACCTTTTCCACCCAAACTTTTTTGGTTGTTCCTAAATCCTGAACCCAAAATCCATTCAAATTAAAACTCTCTTAGTAATCTAGTGTTTCTGGTACAGACTTTACATTACCTAGGTCAACCACTTTGATGATACATATCTGCCATCCAGGACCTTACCATCTGCTTTTTTTACAGTGCCCACTTATTTAATAATGTCCACCGAGTCTCCCATGTGCAGCTCCACTATACACAGTATGGTGCCCCAAAGCTCCTCTATACACCGAATGATGGACCAACACCTCCCCTATACATATTATGATTCTCCCACAGCTCCTCTGACACAGTATGATACCCCCAGCTCACCTATACAGCAGGTGGCACATGTGGTTCATGGATCCACTGTGCCAGAGGGCCTGGCCTGCCTAGGAAGAGGATTAGCCAAGTGTCCACCTGGTGTTTGCTAGAGCAGACTGGGCTGCAGGTAACTGCCAGGTACCAATCCTGGCACAGTGGTACTGCAGCTGCCGATTCCAGGGGTCAGGTTCGCTGATGCGGGGAGACGTGACCGAGGTCACTGACTATCCGAAACCTGGAGGATGACAGACTATACGGACAACGTGGATGTAGGAGATAGGTTCTTGTTCAGACCCGTAGATATCAGGAACAGTTCTGGAGTTGGCCACACTAGGACCAGGAATAGCGAAGACAGGACTAGCCGCACTGGGACCAGGGTTCGGGTATAGGTACTACAGGCGAAGTTTCATGAATAGGATGCTGAAACGAAGTGGTGACAGGAATACTAGCAAACTATACTGGACTAACGGGACACAGGATACGGGAATAACTTTAGAATATACCAGGGACAGGGGACCTGCCAACATACAGTTGCACACACAAACACCACTGATACAAATTATAGGGGTTGCTCAGGTATGCCCCCATTGGGGAGGTTGCCTTTTATACATTATACCGATTGGCTGGGAGACATTTAGCAGGTGTTCGCATAAACTAAATGTCTTTCAGCTGGGGGCATTTTACCATGTGAGCTCGATGCCCCTTTAAAAGCAGGGGAGTGCGTGTACTAGGTATGCCGCCGGAAACTGCGGTGTGCACACAGACTAGGAGGCGTGAGCACTCTGCGGACCATGCCGGGGCAATGAGTAAACTGGAATCCCCACATGGTGGGAGGAGGGGAACCACGTGGAGGTGCCAGAAGCCGCTACACCAACTACATCAAAGTGTACCACAATATGGATAACTGGGTATACCTTGACGTGGTTGGATGACTTTTGTGCTGGGACCAAAAACCGCTAACTAAATACCTTCTGCTTTTAACGTTTGAAGCAATATTGGAATTCATGTATTCATTATTCGCAATGTGTTGACACATCGTGTATTTATATATTTTATAATAAAGCAAATTACAATAGTAGTTAAAAATAGATATTTATAATGGGTATTTTAGGTATCTAACAACCGAATAAGCTGCAGAGGGAACCCGGCTTCCTGGATCGCGCCGGCTGAACAGGTGATCGGCGCGGCAGCTGCATGTGTTGCGGCTGTGTCACTGTCACAGCATGCATATGTCATGCCTGTCACACTATAGCTTGCCGAATAAGCGGGTAACTGAAGATATTTGCTCAACTCTATTCATGACATCACAATGAGAAAGAAACATGCGTCAATTAATATTCAATTTACTAAATGAAAACGCAATGCTGTTCTCTGATTTTTGTAAATTCAGTCTGATATAAGAAGGAAACTATACTCCTATAAATAATACATAAATCTTTAATCATTATTATATTAACCCTTTCATGACCTTACATATAGGGGAGACTATTGAAGCCAGTATAAAAAAAAATTGATAAAAAATATTCAAAACATTGTATCTACTCCAAAATGGTTTTCAAAAATGTCTGCTTGGGGCACAAAAAAATAAGCCCTCACCCAGTGTCAGATCATGAAAAACGGAAAAGTTTGAGTCTCGAAAACTAGTGACATAATCTTTTTTTTTTTTTTTCTAAATTTTGGATTTTTTTTTCATCACTTAAATCACTTAAATAAAATATAACTTTTACAGGTTTGGTATTTGTGTACTCGTACTGGCCTGGGGAATCATAATGGCAAGTTAGTTTTAGCATTTAGTGAACATGATAAATGAAGTAAAAAAAAAACAACATGATGCAAGATAAAAGTATACTGTATACTGGCATACTGTAATGATTAAATGTCAATAGTCCGATCACAATAAAAGTGCAATTTCAAAAAAGATCCCTTGGACCATCACATTAAAAACATGACGCATAACAATAGTATTTTCAAGACAATATAGTTCCACAGTAAAACTCAAACAAAAAATTAGTAGAGAAGAAGGCAGCTTCTAAAAGCTTCTAAAGCTATATGAAGTACTTCACAATACCAAAAAGACAGTGTCCAAAGATGAACACTTGACACGCGTTTTGCATTCGCTTCTTCAGATCTATCTTGGTGAGGTGTAAGAACGGGAAGAAAGTCGCTAATTAATTGATTTTACCCCTAACAAGATAGCTGGATGTGGCTCTTGCATCGCAGGGAGATGTGCACCAAAGACTTCCGGGGCCAGTGTCCAGTGTAGAATCATCCCGCTACTCCCCCGAAGACTCACAAAATTCTTTTCATTGTAATTTCTTAATATAATCATGATTGAATGAAAATATTTGTATTGTTTAAAGCAGTAGAATATCATTGTTATATTGGATTGAAATTTTTCAATAGACTCAAAATTATTATTGGCCCTCCTGTTTTGGTTTATGATGTAAATTCAAGTAATTTTCGTGACATCACAAACAGAATTTATTACTGAGAAGTTCAGCTTTTTCCTCCTGAAAACAATACACAACGTGCCAAAATATACAACCGCATAAAAGCATTAAAAAACAAGAGAAGGATCGTGTCAGATGTTTACACTTTTGTATATACAGTAACTGTCTAATGAGATATACTCTATACAGTGGAGTGTAAAAGTTTGGGCACCCCTGGTAAAAAAAATTTTATATTTTGTTTCCTTCCTAACGTTTTAAAAATTAAAAAAAGGAAAATGGACTGATGCTAACGTTTGGGCACCCTGCATGGTTAGCACCTGGTAGCACCCTCTTTTGCAAGTATCACAGCTCTTAAACCCTTTTTGTAGCCAGCAAAATGTTTCAATCCTTCTTTGAGAGACTTTCATCCATTCTTCCTTGGACATTACTTCCAGTTTTGCGAGATTCCCAGGTCGTCTTGCATGCACTGCTATTCTGAGTTCTAGCTACAGATTTTCAATGATGTTCAGATCAGGGGACTGTGAAGGCCATTGTAAAACCTTCAGCTTGAGCCTTTTGAGGTTGTCTATTGTGGATTTTGATGTATGTTTAGGATGATTATCCATTTGTAGAAGCCATCCTCTTCAACTTCAGCTTTTTTTTTTTTTTACAGATGGTACTATATTTGCATCAAGAATTTGTTGACATTTCATTGAATCCATTCTTCCATCTACCTGTGAAATGTTCCCAGTGCTATTGGCTGCAACAAAACCCCAAAGCATGATTGATCAACCCCCCCTGCTTAATGGTTTGGGGAATGTTCTTTTCCTGAAATTCTGTGCCTTTTTTCTCCACACATATCTTTGATCATTGTTGCCAAAGAGTTCTATTTTAACCTCATCGGTCCACTGGACTTGTTTCTAAAATGCATCAGGCTTTACATGCTCTTTTGCATACTTCTGATGCTGAATTTTATGGGGAGAGCGCAGGAGAGGTTTTCTTCTGATAACTCTTCCATGAAGACCATATTTGTGCAGGTGTCTCTAAACTGTATGACAATGTACCACAACTACAGAGTATGCTAAATCTTTTTGAAGGTCTTTTGCAGTCAAGCGGGGGTTCTGTTTTGCCTTTTCTAGCAATCCTACGAGCAGCTGTCACTGAAATTTTGCTTTATCTTCCAGACCTTATCTTGACCGCCACTGTTCCCATTACAAGCCATTTATTAATTACATTTTTAACTGAGGAAAGAGCAACTCGGCTATCTTCTTGTAGCCTTCACTTGCTTTGTGGGCCTCCATAGTTTCATTTTCAGAGTGCTAGGCATTTCCTTAAAGAACCATGGCTGCTGTTTTTGCCACAAGGTTAGAGGAGGCTGGGTTTTTATAAAACTGGGAAATTTGCAACACCTAATAGGCTAATTAAGGTCTGAAAACTTAATCAAAGCTATCTGAGCACACAAATTTCCAAGGGTGTCCAAATATTTGCATTGACCCATTTTCCTTTTTGTAGTTTTCAAAATGTAAAAAACGACATATGAAAATATATATCACAATAACAGTAATTTTGACCAGGGGTGCACAAACGTTTACATGCCACTGTAGATATAGTTGCAGTCAAAATATTCATACAACCTTACGCCAATTGCAGATTAGGTTTATTAGCAAAATGTACAAAATTCTGCTGTTCGTAATAAACCAATGACACAAGAACAATGTAAATAGCTTAAAGCTAATATAACAAGTGTTTCTCCAAATTCATCACAAATGCCACTTTTACTGACTACTGTAGTTTCAGAATTATTCACCCCTTCATGACAAGTACCAAGTAAAGCCCCTCTGGCTGTTATCACTTGCTATCAAACTTGGACTGACCCATAGGAGAATCCTCCAGTGGACCCCTGTGCAAGAGTGGGCCACCACACTCTTATATGAGCAGTACTTGGCACTCTATTCTTGAATCACTACGTATACATAAAGGCAGCATATTACTCACTTAATCTATTAGTTCATTGTTATATAAATTTGTGATTGAGGATAGTGTCATATATGCATGTAGTTGAAAAATGGGGCCCTGGAGTTGGTTACTGGTAGGCCCTTGGCACTCCAGTTCAACACTGCTTGTTACAGATGTGATGCATAGCCAGACACCTGCTTCTGGCAGCATTCCTGAGGTATTTTAGCTAATTTGTCACTGGCACTGATCTCCAGTTCACCAATATTCTTGAGTTTGCATGATGCAGCCCACATTCTTCAAATCCCAAAGATTTTCTATGAGGTTCAAGTGAGATCATTGTGAGGGCTACTCCAGAATCATTGATGACTTCTTCTGAGGCAAAGCCCTGTCAGATTGTGATGTATGCTTGGGATCATTACCTAGTTGGAAGGTCTAATGGCGGTCAAGGTTCAACTTCCTCACAGAAGACATGATGTTTTCTTCTAGAATTTTCTTATGCTTGACTGAATTTTGCCCTCTTCTACGTAGGTTTCCAGTGTGGAAGTACAGTAGCCAAAGAACATTAATGAGCTATTGACTTTTCTTATGCTATTGGGTCAGTTCTTGGTCCCACCAAATACTACTACAGATCTTTAGCAGTTACTCATCGATTTTTGACCACCTGCCTTCTCAGGAATCTTGTGACCTTGGCTCCCTGCTCTACTGCAGAGTTTACCTGGTAAGGGTGGCGGTAGCTCTGGGTGTGGCACTCCAAGTTAGGGAGGCAACTCTCCCCTCTGCCCACCCCATTAGCAATGCTATTTAAATTAGTTTGAACAGCAAAATTAAAAAAACTTTGTGCTATTTGCAATAAAGCAATGAAACATTAAAAATTTAAATAGCTCAACAAAACTAATATAACAAGTGGTTTCTCCATATTTAGTGCAAAATACTATGTTTAATGACTACTGCTGTCTTAGATTCAACCCCTCTATAACAAGCATATTTAGTACTTAGTGGAGAAACTTTTGGCTGTTATGACTAGCTGCAAATACGATCCATAGCTAGACACAAGCTCTGAGAGTATTTGTGAGTAATCTGCCTTTTTCCCATGCACAATGGCACTAATAATCTTGGGTTTGCATGCTTCAACTGCTTTCTTCAAAATCCACTAAAGATTTTATATTGTGTTCAAGTTAGATGCCTGACAACTACTACGGACTCCTCCAGGACCTCTTGTAAAACCTAGCCATGGTGGACTATTAGTTATGCATGGGATCATTGTGTTTTTTGAAGGTCCATCGATGCTTAAAGGGGTTGTCCGGGCTTTTAACATAATCTCAGTACATATCTGGGCTGCAAAATTATGACAATAAGTAATTTACTTTCTGTCACTAGTTTGCAAGGTTTTCTAGATATTCTGAACAGAACGTCTAGGGGGGTGTGTTATGGCATTGAAATGAGAACTAGTCGTAACCTCCTACTCTACTCCAAACATGCCCTCTATAGCAACAACCCCACCCTCCATAGCTACAGGCCCTCCCCATCCACATGAAGCAGCCCTCATCACACAGTAACGAATTCTTCCCCTCCAGCAGCCTCAGTGCAGAGAGCAGAGAGCTGCTCCTCCCCCAGACGCACACTGAACAGTGATCTATGGAAAGTGAAACTAGTGAGGAAGGAAAATCGTCCTGTATTCTGGGCCACTCCATAATTACAACTCATTATCAGTAATTCCTTCCTTCACGGTCCCAGGCTGCTGGCAGCAGTAAGAACAGACTGTGTGATAGCCAGTGATGGGGGTCTGCAGCTTGTAATCTGCACAGGGGATGGCAGTCACTGATGTAATCTGTTGTGTGACAAAGCCTCTGCTATGTGAATGAGACAGCTCTGTGTCACTGATGTCTTCACACAGCAGCAGATTTGATGCAGTGTATGTGCGAAGCTCCACCAAACTCCCATCAAGCTCCAGTGACCAGCACCACCCACTGCCCACTCATTGGCTGGCAGTAAACTGCACCAGCACTCATCTTTATCATTATTCCAGCATTGGAAAGAACACAGCAGTGATCCTGTATTTGTGAAAGCAGCATAATACATACATACATACACCCCCCAACACTTCACACTGTTACAGCTGCTGATTGGACAGGCTGCTCCCATCAGTATTTGTGTCATTAGAGACACAGTGCTCACACATACACTGCACCAAATCTGCTGCTGTGTGAAGACATCAGTGACACAGAGCTGTCTCATTCACACAGCAGAGGCTTTGTCACACAACAGATTACATCAGTGACTGCCATTCCCTGTGCAGATTAGAAGCTGCAGACCCCCATCACTGGCCATCACACAGTCTGTTCTCACTGCTGCCAGCAGCCTGGGACAGTGAGGGAAGGAATTACTGATAATGAGTTATGTATTGTAATCATGGAGTGGCCAAGAATACAGCACGATTTTCCCTCCTCCTCACTAGATTCACTTTCCATAGATCACTGTTCAGCGTGTGTCTGGGGGAGGAGCTGCTCTCTGCTCTCTGCACTGAGGCTGTTGGAGGGGAAGAATTTGTTACTGTGTGATGAGGGCTGCTTCATGTGGACGGGGAGGACCTGTAGCTATGGAGGGTGGGGTTGTTGCTATAGAGGGCATGTTTGGAGTAGAGTAGGAGGTTATGACTAGTTCTCATTTCAATGCCATAACACCCCCCCCTTGGACGTTCTGTTCAGAATATCTAGAAAACCGTGCAAACTAGTGACAGAAAGTAAATTACTTATTGTCATAATTCTGCAGCCCAGATATGTACTGAGATTATGTGAAAAGCCCGGACAACCCCTTTAAGTTTTAGCTTCCTCATGACATTTTCTTTAAGAATTCCTGATACTTCACTGAATTTATCTTGACCTCCACACTCTGCAGGTTTCCAATGCCAAAGGAAGTAAAGCATCTCCAAGCTTCTCTGCAGGCAGGGCGTTCTTTTCAGTGCATGCTTAATTCTTCCTCTTCCAGACATACTGCTGATACATAGGCTCAAAAAGTTCTAGTTTTATTTAATTTCTCACCAAAATAGGATCCCAAAAGGATGTCAGCATATTGAAGCCTACATTTCTTATGCTTTTGGATCTCTAGAGGCGTACATCTTGAAATTCCAGCATTTAGACCTTTTAGTTGCATTTACACTAAAAAATAATCATGAGCGAGCATTCTTAAAAACACTCATTTCACGATTAACTTATAGTGTAAATGGGCTGAATTTTGCTTGTTGATCAGGTGAGAAGATCCCTTGTGCAGTGCAAAAACAAAATCATCATTCATTGGTGTATCATCCTGTGTAAACAGAACTTACCCTGCCGAGAATGAAGCAACCTATACACAGGGACAAATCTATTACTGATCTCCGAGTACGCATTGTCTGCTTTTGTCTGCCTGTGTAAGGGTGGTTTCACATTAGCGCTTTTTAAGCGCACGCACGGCCGGGGGTAGCTCCGCCCCCGAGCCGGCTCTCTGCCCGGCGTGCCCGCCCCTTGCTTGTAGCGCCGCCTCCTAGCGCACAGCGGCGCCTGCGATCGGCGCACCCTATCTTTAGCATAGGTGCGCAGATCGTGCGCAGGCCGTGCGCTAGTTGCGCTTTGACCTGCGCTGCGCACTTTTGACGGTGCGCCGTGCGCGCCAAAATCAAACTTTTCGGATTTTGGCGCGCACGGCGCACCGTCAAAGGTGCGCAGCGCAGGTCAAAGCGCAACTAGCGCACGGCCTGCGCACGATCTGCGCACCCTATGCTAAAGATAGGGTGCGCCGATCGCAGGCGCCGCTGTGCGCTAGGAGGCGGCGATACAAGCAAGGGGCGGGCACGCCGGGCAGAGAGCCGGCTCGGGGGCGGAGCTACCCCCAGCCGTGCGTGCGCTTAAAAAGCGCTAATGTGAAACCAGCCTTAAAGAGGTGGTTCACTACAATGTATATTGTGCACACCGATTTAAACCTTTCAAATAAGCCTTTTTGCAAATACCTTATGTTGACATATTTGTCTCTGAGCGGCACTATCGCTGCTTGCTTAGTCCAAATCAAGTGACCTTCCGACTGCAGCCATCGCTGGCATTCGGTGATGTCACATTAAATCCCAGATTTTGGAAGTTGACCTGACATCACAGACACGTGACTCAGTCTCGCATATAAGGAATTATAAAGGGATGTACTTTTTTCTCAAAGGGGCCATATATGTCCCATAGTTCCCCTTGCTCCCTGACATCTCCAACACAAATCAGATTGAGCTGGAAAAATAGCATGAGGCCAAGCTGGGATCATGTGCCAGTATGTTAAGAATTTATATCTATTTTCTTGCAATGTAGATGAGATAGAACTCTAACTCTCTCACACAAATTGCCTATTCCAGGTCTCTTGAGAAACTGATATTCCCAATTTTCTTTCACAACAATATACATATGCCAGATGGACTCCCCCATAGTCTGAGTAAGCATCAACCTGTATATGAGTATAATGTGAGTAGGTTTTTCAGTCTGTACAAAACCTCTCAAATGGTGTCAGAGAGCGAGACAATAATCAGGTGGAAAAGGAAGATGTGTAGTTTGGTAATTGAACGTATACTAGTCATGCACTCTGAGGACTAGTCTCGTCACCGACTGCTTGTCAACAGAGGTTGCATTACTTAGGCATGGGCTCTCCAATCTCCTAAATCCAAACAAGTTCTCACTGTCAAATCTCACAGAGAAATCTGAGTTTCCAAAAATCAGAATCAAATGCGCCAAAGGCCCTGCAAGGTTGACAGGTTTGTTAGCCGTTTTGCAAAACTAAACATAGGAATGGCACAGCTGAGATTTCACCTTTAGGGTCCCCAGCTGAAGACCAAAATAAATATCACAGAGCTAAATAATAAAATAAAGAATGCAACGAGAGAGCACCCTTATTAATGTCTGGGAGGCTTAATCCACCGCTCTTTTTGCTTCTAATCCAAACGCTGCTTAGACCTCCCCCATAAAAAGAATGAGGGAGAACTTTCTTGACAAAGAGATAGGCAATGTCTGGAAGAGATCCGATATCTATAGGAGTGTGTCCATTTTTAAGACACTAGCTCTCCCAAGTCAAGACAGAGGCAACATCATCCATATTTGAAGATCTGTTTTGATCTTTTTTAAGAGAAGGTTAAGACTCCAATGCGTTGCTTGGATATACACATACTTAATATTGTAATCGCCATAAGGTTCCAATGGAAAAGAAAGCAAATTTGTAAATAGTAGACCACTGCATGGGGGAAGGATTATACACGGTGGGCCATTTATATGGATACACCTACATAAAATGGGAATGGTTAGTGATATAAACTTCCTGTTTGTGGCACATTAGTATATAGGAGGGGGGAAACTTTTCAAGATGGGTGATGACCATGGCGGCCATTTTGAAGTCAGCCATTTTGCATCCAACTTTATTTTTTTAATGGGAAGAGGGTCATGTGACACATCAAAACTTATTGAGAATTTCACAAGAAAAACAATGGTGTGCTTGGATTTAATGTAACTTTATTCTTTCATGAGTTATTTACAAGTTTCTATTTGTTTACAGCCATTGAGACGTCGCAGAGGTTAACACGTGAGGAGCGGATAGAAATTGTGTTGATGTCTGGT